>NC_072410.2:51634166-52280000 GCF_028858775.2 Pan troglodytes
CCACTTCAAGTGGAAGATGTTGATAGTAGTAGACTGCAGTAAACTTCATGTGTGTATTGCAGTCTGTAACCACTGAAAAACTATACGAAGAGATACACTCAAAAATGTAGATAAATCAAAATGGACTACTAAAGAATGCCCAAATAACCCACTTGAAGACAGGTAAGAGGAAATAGGAAAAAAGCAAAACAATAAAATGACTGACCTATAACCTCACATATCAGTAATTACATTCAATGTAAATGGTCTAAACACACCAAGATTGTGAGAGTGAATTTAAAAACCTGACCCAACCAAATGCTAACTACAAGAAACTCAAAATATCGGTAAATTAACAATGATTTATCAGTAAATCTCAATATCAATAAACTAAGAGTAAAAGGATAGAAAAAGATACACCTTGCAAACAGTAATTCAGAGAAAGCTGGAGTGGATGACTTACTATCAGACAAGGTAGACTTTAGGACAAAAGAAAATTGCCAGGGACAAAGAAATACATTACATAATGATGAAGAGGTCAGATCACAAAAAGACAACAGGTGTGCATTAACCAAATAACACAGCTGCAAAGTATATGATCTAAGAATTGATAGAACTAAAAGGAAAAAATGGACAAGTTTACAGTTGGAGACTTCAACACCCCTTGTTTAGTAATGGATAAACCCACTAGACAAAAAGCAAGTGCGTGGGAGAACCAAACAGTACTATCAGCCAATACATAATACACATTTTTTGGGCATTTATGGGACATTCACCAAGATAGACCATATCTTGGGTTATGAAACAAACTCTAACACATTTAAAATAAGTGAAACATATAAAATATGTGACCATAAATGAATCAAACTAGAAATCAATAACAACACAAAAACCTTCCCAAACTTGTAAGTTGTCAAAGAGGAAGTCTCAAGAGAAGTAAAATACATCCTGAGCTGAACGAACTTGGAAATACAACAATCATTTTTTATAAAATGTATTTATTGCTTTAATCTATGAATCAATAAAATTTTGCTTTCATAAGAAGAATGAAATGTGATCACAAGAAATGCAAAACAGTATGTTTAGTAGATGCTGGTGTTAGCACCCATCCACTATTTCTTCTTTAATAGAGTTCTGACTTGGTTAGGTTCCCATCCTTATCCTCTCCCACACAGGTAAAATTCTCAGGTAAAGCCCCAGGATTAGACTGAAATTACATCACCCTTGCCAGTGATGGGTTCAATGATGTGGTTCATAACTACATATGGTTATGTAATTCATATGTGGACTAAAAGCATGAAGAAAGGTTTTCTAGAGACATCTGGAAATGTTCTTTCCCACATCTAGGTGAGAACTATGAGAAGTCAGCCTCTCTCCCAACAGAGTTGAACAAGGAAAACAGGTAATTTGGTTGCTACCAGCAACTATCCAACAACTATGGGACAAACAAAAACCCAAAAACCTTTAGGATAATGGTGATCCTGGTTGGCAGAGTAGAGAAGCAGAAAAAAAAAAAACTTTTCAATGACACTTTTTAAAAAATTAATTCATTGGCTGGGATTGGTGGCTCACTCCTGTAATCCCAGCACTTTGGGAGGCCATGGCAAGTGGATTGCCTGAGCTCAGGAGTTCAAGACCAGCTTGGGCAATATGGCTAAACCTTGTCTCCACAAAACATAGAAAAATTAGCTGGGCATGGTGGTGTGCACCCGTAGTCTCAGCTACTCAGGAGGCTGAGGTGGGAGGATCATTTGAGCCTGGGAGGTCAAGCCTGCAGTGAGCTATGATTGTGCCACTGCACTCCAGCCTGGGTGACAGGGTGAGACCCTTTCTCAAAAACAAAAAACATTTATTGAACAACAAGTTTAATTTATCAATGGGCTTTTTAAAATTAAGAAACTTTAATCAAAATTTTTAAAGATAAATAATTATCCAGAATGTTTACATAATTGTAAAAGCTTGATATGGATTATTTGAACATTAAAAACAATAGGCCGGGCATGGTGGCTCACACCTGTAATCCCAGCACTTTGGGAAGCCGAGGTGGGTGGATCACCTGAGGTCAGGAGTTCGAGCCCAGCCTGGCCAACATGGTGAAACCCCGACTCTACTAAAAATACAAAAAATTAGCCAGGCATGGTGGTGGGCGCCTGTAATTGCAGCTTCTCGGGAGGCTAAGGCAGGATGATTGCTTGAACCTGGGAGGTGGAAGTTGCAGTGAGCCAAGATCACACCACTGCACTCCAGCCTGGGTAATAGAGCAAGAAACCGCCTCAAAAAATAATCGTAATTCTTGTTATTTATATACTTCAATCAGTGCCCTAGCCATGTCTGTTTGTAACACCTTGTTGCATTTTCCTGAAAACTTTTTTTTCAGTATAGTCATTTAATTTTTTAAATAAAATTGTTTACAGTTTTCTTCAAATTACAGTTTATAGTTTACATATTGGAAATTGTTGATATATCTAATTGACTCTTCTCTTCCTATCTAACTGAAACTTCATACTTTTAGACCAACATCTCCCTCTTCCCCCCACCTTCTTCAGTCCCTGGCATTTCTACTCTCTGCTTCTATGGGTTCAACCTTTTTAGAGTCCTTGTATAAGTGAGAGCATGCAGTATTTTTCTTTCTGTGCCTGGCTTATCTCACTTAGTATAACATCCTCCAGATTCATCCATGTTGTCACAAATGACAGGACTTCCTTCTTTTTTAAGGCTGAGTAGTATTCCACTGTTTGTGTGTGTGTGTGTGTGTGTGTGTAACATTTTCTTTATCCATTCATGCATTGATGGACACTTAGGTTGATTCCGTGTCTTGGCTATTATGAATGATGCTGCAACAAATATGGGAGTGCAGATATCTATTGGACATACTGGTTTCATTTCGTTTGGAAATATACCCAAGTGTATATACTCAAGTGGAATTGCTGGATCATACGTGCCATGGTTTGGATATGGTTTGTTTGACCCTGCCAAGTCTCATGTTGATATTTGATCCCCATTGTTGGAGGTGGGACCTGGTGGGAGGTGTTTGAGTCATTGGATCCCTAAGGAATGACTTGGTGCTATCCTCAAGGTAATGTATGAGTTCTCACTCTATTAGTTACCATGAGAACTGGTTGTTAAAAAGAGCCTAGTGCCTGCCTCCTCTCTCTCTTGCTCTCTCTTTCTCTCTCACCATGTGATCTCTGTACATGCCTGCTCCCATTTGCTTTCCACCATAAGTGGAAGCAGTTTGATGTAGATGCCAGTACTGCGTCTTGTACAGCCTACAGAACTCTAAGCCAAATAAACTTATTTCCTATATAAATTATCCAGCCTCGGCAGAGCGCAGTGGCTCACACCTGTAATAGTACTTTGGGAGGCTGAGACAGGAGGATTGCTTGAGGCCAGGAGATAAAGACCAGCTTGCACAACATAGTGAGACTCCTGTCTCTACAAAAAATAAAATAATAATTTACCCAACCTCAAGTATTCCTCTGTAGCAACACAAATGGACTAAGACAATATGGTAGTTCTATTTTTTAATTTTTTGAGCAACCTCTATACTGTTTGCCATAATGACTGTACTAATTTACCTTCTCACCAAAAGTGTACAAGGAGTTTTCTTTTCTCCACATCCTTATCAACCTATCTTTTGTCTTTTCAATAGTAACCTTTTTTTTTTTTTTTTTTTGGGATGGGGTTTCACTCTGTCGCCCAGGCTGGAGTGCACTGGCATGACCTCGGCTCACTGCAACCTCTGCCTCCTGGGTTCAAGTGATTTTCCACCCTCAGCACCCCCAAGTAGCTAGAATTACAGGTATGTACCACCACACCCAACTAAATTTTGTATTTTAGTAGAGATGGGGTTTCACTATGTTGCCCAGGCTGGTCTCGAACTCCTGACCTCAAGTGATCTAGCCATCTCGGCCTCCCGAAGTGCTGGGATTACAGGTGTGAGCCACTAGGCCTGGCTATTTTTTTTTTTTTTTTTTAAGACAGAATCTCAATCTGTCACCCAGGCTGGAGCGATAACTCAGGTCACTGCCACCTCCACCTCCTGGGTTCAAGCGATTCTCTTGCTTCAGTAGCTGGGACCGAGTAGCTGGGATTATAGGCATGCACCACCATGCCTGGTTAATTGTATTTTTAGTATTTTTAGTAAGGACAGGGTTTCACCATGTTGGCCAGGCTAGTCTTGAACTCCTCACCTCAAGTGATCTGCCCACCTCAGCCTCCCAAAGTGCTGGGATTACATGTATGAGCCACCATGCCCAGCCAATAGTAGCCATTTTAATAGGTATGAGATGATATCTCTGTGGTTTTGATTTGCATTTCCTGATGATTAGTGATGTTGGGCGTTTTTTCATATACCAGTTGGCCGTTTGTATGTCTTCTTCTGAGAAATGTCTATTTAGTTTTGGAAATTTCTATTGACTTATCCTCAAATTCAGAAATTCTTTCCTCAGCCATGTTCAGGTTACCTTTGATGCAGGATTTTTCTCAGGCCCTTTGCTGGACTCATGGAAGGGGTGCCCATCTACTCCGCCCACCATGCTCAACCCCTTGTGGGAGGGAGAACATGAGAGAGTGAGTGCAGGCTCTGGCTGGCTGCTTCAGGCACTGACACAGGAGCAAGCTCTGTGCAGGGCCTGCACAGACCAGGCGTGTCGCCTTGAGGGGAACTTGGTGGCATCCAGGTGAGGGTGCCCACAACCTTCCTTCCTGAAGTCCCAAGGAAGTGTTACAGTGCTCCTTTAGTTCTGCACTGCAGACGGTGGTGTATTAGCAGCTCAGTTGGCCCCTTGCCTTGTTGTGTGGGGTGGCTGCCCTGCACTGACAAGCACAAAGGGCTGATGTGACAGCCTTTCTGGGGACTTGCATTCCATGGGTCCTGAGCATTTGTCTGGTTTCCAAGAAGAATGAGATCATGCAGATGAAGGATGGTGAAGGCAGAGAATTTTATTGAGTGATGAAAACTGCTCTCAATAGAGAGGGGAGCTGGAGAGGAGATGGGAAGGGCAGGTCGTCTTCCCTGGAGTTAAGTCATCTTTTGCCCAAAGTCAGGCCATCTCCTCCTCTTCCAACTGAGTCTGGGGTCTTTATAGGCACAGGATGGGGGGTGGATGCTGATTGGTTTGTGTGTATGCAAGAAAGGTTAAAGTGAAGCCTCCACTCAAAGGTGGGCATGACAGTGTAGAAAACCTATTAGAAAAGGATAAGGTATATGTAAAATAGGTGAAGGGTGGGGCCCAATCAGAGGAAAGCATGCCAAACAGGAAGATGATTTCTCAATCCGTTCTGAGGATTTAACCTGTAGCTTGGCTTTCAGGCTTTAAACTGTCTTCAGCTTGGAGGTGGGGTTTCAGTGGAGATCCACCCCTATCTGCCCAGGAATTTGGCTGCCTGCTGTCACTATCACCTTGAGCTCATCAAAGGCATTCTTCATTGTTGTTTATAGCAGTTTTGATTGTGTGTTAGGCTGTTTTTGCATTACTATAAAGAATACCTCAGGCTGAGTAATTTATAAAGAAAAGAGAGTTAATTAGCTCATAGTTCTGTAGCCTTTACAGGAAGTGTGGTGCTGGCATCTGCTTGGCTTCTGGTGAGGGCCTCAGGAAAGTTTTACACTTGGCAGAAGGTGAAGTTGGAGCAGGAATGTCACATGGTGAGAGCAGGAGCAAGAAAGCAAGGAGGGTGGTGCCACACACATTTAAACAATGAGATCTCTCGTGAACTCACTCATCACCAAGGGGATGGTGCTCAGCCATTCATGAGGTATCCACCCCCATGATCCATATACCTCCCACCAGGCCCCACCTCCAACAACTGGGGGTCACATTTCAACTTGAGATTTGGAGGAGACAAATACCCAAACCATAGCAGATCTCTAGCATTTCTTTTTCATTCTTTCTTAGAATTTATATCTCTCTGCTTACATTATCTATCTGTTCTTGCAGTTTGTCCAATTTTTTCATTAGAGCCCTTAGCATATTAATTTAATTAAGCAATTAAAGTTGTTTTAAATTCCCAGTCATATCATTCCAACATCCTTTGCATGTCTAAGTCTGGTTCCATGCTTGCTCTGTCTCTTCAAACTGTGTTTTTTGCCTTTTAGTATGCATTGTAATTTTTTATTGAAAATTGGACATAATGGGCTGGGTGAAAAGGAACTCTGATAAATAGGTGTTTATTACTAATGTGTTTGTATGTGCTTGATGGGTCATAGTCCTACGATTAAGTCAGTCTTTTAGTGACCCTGTGTACCTAAGCTATAAATTTTGAAGTGCCTGTCAGTTTTTCCCTACCTTAGGTGGGATGGGGGGCTGAAGTTGGGTATCCCTTCCCCTAGGTTAGTTAGAACCAGATAAAACACCAATAGGTTAGGCTCTGGTAAACTAGTTTATCTTGAGGACAGGCCTTTTAAGAAAGAACAGAATGCCAGTCGCGGTGGCTCACACCTGTAATCCCAGCACTTTGGGAGGCTGAGGCGGGCGGATCACGAGGTCAGAAGCTCAAGACCAGCCTGACCAACATTGCGAAACCCCGTCTCTACTAAAAATACAAAAATTAGCCAGATGTGGTGGCACGTGCCTGTAGTCCCAGCTACTCAGGAGGCTGAGGGAGGAGAATCGCTTGAACCCAAGAGGCGGAGGTAGCAATGAGCTGAGATTGTGCCACCGCACTCCAGCTTGGGCGACACAGCAAAACTCTGTCTCAAAGTAAAAAAAAAAAAACAGAATGCTCTGGTATATTTTTTTAAATGGTTACTTCCCACTCTTTCTGCTGGAAGCCAGAAGGGATTTTTCTGCTATGCACTTAAAGAACCTGGTAGAGGTCCCAGAGGAAAAAGTCATAAGAGAGCAGTGGGGGTGGGGGCTATGACTGAGTCATGTTGGAGTTTTTAACTCATAGACTTGTCCATACAGAACCATAAACGATTTGTCAATTACAGGGCAGCTTTCCTGCCCTGGAATGGCTCCCACAAAGCTTTCTGCTTGTGAGTTTCCTCCCCAGTAAGTTGTGGTTCTCTGTGTCCACCTGTCTGTTTCTCTGTCTGGGGGCAACAGTTTGCCCTGTGACCTCACTTCCCTGACAGACCTGAGAAGAGCTGTTTATTTTTCAGTTTGTCCAGCTTTTGACGTACTAGGATGGAGTGGCATCTTTGAAGTCCTTACATGTTAGATCAGGATTTCAATGGCATTTTAATCTGCTGGATTATTCAGTCCTGAAATCACCCTCTCTGAACTGCTTTTTATATGGGCTAATTTCTTTATTTTTTGAAGTCAGTTCGAGTTGAGGTTTTGGTAACTTGAAACTGAAAGCATTCCAATAAAGTACAGTTGACCATAAAAATGAGACAAAAACCCTCACAATTACGTGAGGAAGCTCTAATTAGTATCAAATACAGAACAGAAGACCAAGTACTCATGGCTGACTAACTCGGGTGCAGTGGCTCACGCCTACAATCCCAGCACTTTTGGAGGCCTAGGCAGGCGGATCACGAGGTCAGGAAATCGAGATCATCCTGGCTAACACGGTGAAACCCCTTCTCTACTAAAAATCCAAAAAAATTAGCTGGGCATGGTGGCGGGCGCAGTTATCCACCCGCCATGGCCTCCAGAAGTAACATTTTAATGAAAGAGATCTAGTCTTGAAAAGTATCCTTGGAGTCTGGGGTAAGAGAGTAAACTTTTTTTCCTATATCTCTGCCAAAATGTATTCCAAGTTACCTGTCTCAGAAATGTTGAAGCAGCTATAAAATTATCAAGATGAACTGAGAGCTTTATAAATTTATATGTCCTCTTCAGTCAGATAACCATATTCACCTGGAAGTTACAGAAACAACAGGTTTCTGTGTCTCAAGGTGACCTATAAATGTGACACAGATTACCAGCACTATAGGTGTGCTAGTATAGATCACATGAATCTGCTGAGTTTTAAGCCAGAATAGCTGTTAGTGCTGTGCCTTTCACCCATTGGACATATATTTTATTTTAAAATGCATATTGTATTCAGAAAGCTACCTCTCAGTTTTAATTTAAACCTTCGTTATTTAAAAGCCAAATTTATTCTAGATTTTTATAAACAACAAGAAATAGTTTTAGTAAGGGAAGACGGCTGCCATGTTTTTGCTGAGGTTCCAAGAAGTGCCTCCTGAGAACCTGGGGATGAGGGAAGTAGGGTCGCCCTCTGCCGGGTACACATGGAACAGCTACAAGGAATGGAAGTGATTGGTGATCCTTTTCAGGGAATAAACCAAGAGATTGTTTTCAAATGTTTGACTAAGTCGTTATCCCCAAACTCCTGTTAAGGTGATGAGAATAGAGACTGAGGCTCAAAGTGGAAGACAGCAATGTAGACATAATTTACTAACTAAAAATTTAATCTTTTGGAATGATACTAAAGGGACATAATAAGGTCAATCCACTGGGAGCCAGAAGAGAGATGCCCAGAGAGCTGGAGGTTGGCAGGACCTTTCTAACCACCATCCCTGAGCACACCATCCCATGTGTGTGTCCTGGGCCCTGGGGTTTTTGTATTCCTGTTGTTGGGCATGATATTAACTCCCTTTGTTGTCATTCCATCTTCATCAAACATGTCAGTGCCAGCATTTGAGGTCTACTTGACAGATACATCTTTCATTATAAACTCATAGTATGAAATTCTGGTTTATATATCCATCTCTAATGAGTTTGGTTAATGTGAATCTACCCCATAAGACAAAATCAGTCAGGCTATGCCCAAATCTGTCTTTTGAGCTAGCAGGTTGGGAGACAGACCAAAGTAAATGTCGCTTCCAAGACTCTTGGCAGTTAAAGTGCTGGTCTTCTCAGTCAGTACTCATTTCTGCAACACAGCTTAATATGAACTGCAGTAGAAGACAATGGAAAATGCAGTTCAACATTTCACTCGCTTTTGGCTCTGAATGCATTTTATACAACATTTCCTCATTTGAGGGCAACACTATGTATGTATGTACATTACAAAGATACATACAATGCAACAATTAAATAGATTTTAGATGTCACAGTAATTAGAAATTTAGGGTATGATAGTCAAGTAACATACTTTATCAGTGCCTGTGCAATTTCCAAAGGACAGCCATACATTTGTCTCTGATCTTAGTAGCCAGATACAGGAGCACAATTAATTCCAAATTTAATGGGTTCCAAAAGATAAAAGTTAGCTTGTTGTCTAAGACAAGCCAACTCTACCCAGTAGAGCTGAGAGAGTATTTTCCTCAGGTTCCCATAAAGAAGACACTTTGAGCTTATAGAAAATGTTCTCAACAGCTGGGTGCGGAGGCAGGAGAATCATTGGAACCCAGGAGGTGGAGGTTGCAGTGAGCCAAGATTGTGCCACTGCACTCTGGCCTGGGCAACAGAGTGAGACTGTCTCAAAAAAAAAAAAAAAAAAGTGTTCTCCACAGCACCCCTATGATAAATAAGGAACACATTTCAAATAGTGTTTGCTTTCTTGTAATGTCTCTTTGTGCAGACTAATGGCATACTCTGCAGTCCAGTAAATAGCAATTCTATGAGGCATCAAGACTCCCCAATCCACATGAAATAAAATGAGAAATGTCATTGTGCAGGACTTCAGGGGCTACTCCCGCGGGAGAGAAGCTGTCAGAGTGGGACACCAGGCCCTGCCTCTCAGGGGCGCCCTGAGGGACAGAAGTCAGGAGCAGAGTGCAGGGGCCGCTGAGCTGGAGAACAAGAGAGGAACACTGTGTGCAGGAGTCACAACAAGGGGCCCAATGAGAGAGACGCTGGAGTAACTGCTGTGCAAACTTTGGGGAGCAGATGGGCCAAGGACTATTTTAGGAAGTTAAGATGTTTGTTGTGTAAACAACAGCCTGGCCATACCCTTCAAGACAACCAGGCAACATGGCACGGTGGTTTGGAGCAGTGGCTTCAGAGTTATAGACTTGCACACCTCATAAAATTACTAGGAAAAAATTGTGGCCTCCTATCTCATTTTAACAAATGTGACAAAAAATTGTTTTATCACAAGTTCAAATAATTATGAAGTATATAATTTCTGGGGTACTGTAAACACTGACATTTTAAAACAAAACTGTCTCATCAGTCTTTTTACATGTATAGTAGAATATTAATACAATAGCAATTTGAAACCCTCCATTATCCACTTACAAATTACCATAGGCCCATCTCTACTAAAAATATAAAAATTAGCCAAGGGTAGTGGCGGGCGCCTGTAATCCCAGCTATTCAGGAGGCTGAGGCAAAAGAATCACTTGAGCCTGGGAGGTGGAGGTTGCAGTGAGCCGGAGATCACGCCACTGCACTACAGCCTGGGCGGCAGAGTGAGACTCTGTCTCATAAATAAATAAATAAATAAATAATAAAATAAAATACCATAAACAAGCTCTTCATTAAGGGTCAGAAATTGTACCTTGTGCATTTTACCTATTGAAATTTAACTTCCATTCCAACTCTCCCACATAACTTTACAAATTTTATGTATTTTTTATGCATGAAAGTCTTATTTTGATCATCCAGTTAACCAACAAAATGTGACACTGGCGATGAGATATTACTGCTGAGATTTGGTTGCATAAAGACTCTGGCTTCTGTCTTGCCGGTGTTGTTCCACTCCCACACTTGCTGGCTTGCTCTAGCCAGCTGACATGTTGTGGACTGCCCCATGGAGAGGTGCGTGTGGCCAAGAACTGAGGGAGGTTTCCAGCTAACAGTGAGGAGCTCAGGCCTTCAGTCCAATTGCCTGGGAATAACTGAGTCCTGCCAACAACCCCATGAGCTTAGAAGTACATTCTCTCTCAGGCTGGGTGCGGTGGCTCACGCCTGTAATGCCAGCACTTTGGGAGGCCGAGGCTGGTGGATCACGTGAGGTCAGGAGTTCGAGACCAACCTGGCCAACATGATGAAAACCCGTCTCTACTAAAAATACAAAAATCAGCTGGGTATGGTGGCACACGCCTCTAATCCCAGCTACTCAGGAGGCTGAGATGGGGAATCACTTGAACCCAGGAGGCGGAGGTTGCAGTGAGCTGAGATTGTGCCACCACACTCCAGCCTGGGCAATACAGTGAGACTCAGTCTCAAAAAAAAAAAAAAGTACATTCTCTCTTAGTTGAGCCTTCAGCTGACACCTTGACTGCACACCTTGAGGTCACATTCAGATTCTAGACTCACAGAAACTTCTCAATAACTGTGTGATAATGTCTGATGAGTGGTTTATCAATTATATTGATCTCAAAGTACAAGACTTTGATTTCATTGATTGTCTCTATTATTTTTCTGTTTTCTATTGTACTGACTTTCACTCTGATCTTCATTATTTCCTTCCCTCGTCTTACCTTGGGTTTAATTTGCTCTTCTTTTTCTATTCCTCCCCCCCCCCTTCCTTCCTTCCTTCTTTCCTTCCTTCCTTCTTTTCTTTTCTTTTCGACAGAGTCTTGCTCTGCTGCCCAGGATGGAGTGCAGTGGTGGGATCTTGGCTCACTGCAACTTCTACCTTCTGGGTTCAAGCGATTCTCATGCCTCAGCCTCCTGAGTAGCTGGGACTACAGGGCGACACCATGCCTGGCTAACTTTTGTATTTTTAGTAGAGACGGGATTTCACCATGTTGGCCAGGCTGGTCTCGAACTCCTGACCTCAAGTGATCCACCTGCCTCGGCCTCCCAAATTGCTGGGATTACAGGCGTGAGCCGCTGTGCCTAGCCATGCTCTTCTTTTTCTGGTTTTTAAAGGTGGAAGTTGAAGTAAGTGATTTGAGACCTTTCTTCTTTTCTTTTATAGGCACCCAGCATTGTAAATTTTGCTCTAAGTACTGTTTTAGTTGGATCCTGCAATGGAAAATTATAAGCTGTCTAGAAACAATGAAAGGTTAGACATTACATGCCAAAATCTATGGGACACAGGGAACGTTTAATGTACAATACAATAAATATTATAAACCTAAACATCTTAGTAATTAAAGATGCTTAAAAATAAGATACGTGCCCATCTTTAGGAATAGACAATAAAAAAATATAGGTTAATAGGAATGAGAAAGAAGACATAATAAAAATCTAGGGAGGATTATAAACTAATTGTACAAACTGGCCAGGCATGGTGGTTTATGCCTGTAATCCCAGCACTTTGGGAGGCCGGGGCAGGTGCATTGCTTGAGCTCAGAAGTTTGAGGCCAGCCTAGGCAACAAGGTGAAACTATCTCTACAAAAAATAGAAAAATTAGTCGGGCATGGTGGTGCACACCTGTAGTCCCAGCTACTTGGGAGGCCGAGTTGGCAGGATCACTTGTGCCACGGAGGTCGAGGCTGTAGTGAGCTGTGATCGTGCCACTGCAAGTCAAGGCTGCAGTGAACCGTGATTACCCCACTGCATTCCAACCTGGGTGACAAGTGAGACTGTGTCTCAAATAAAATAAAGTAAAATAAAATAATTGTACAATAGTACATGTTACTCCATAGCAATATATTTGAAAATCCAAAAGAAATAGATTATTTCCTAGCACAGTATGAATTATGAAAGTTATCTGAAGAAGTCGAAAACATGAATAGATCAATTTCAACAGAAGAGACTGAAATTGTGATTAAAATCCTGCCATTGAAAAGTCACCAGGAACAGTTATGGAATGTAAAATTCTGTTATGTATGTAAAATTCAGTTATAGAATAGTAAGTCCATGACTGAATTTTACATAGGCTTTAAAGAACAGATAATTCATATGGTATTTAAACAATTCCAGGAAAATAAAACGGGGTTCAAAGCTCTCCCAGTTCATTTTATGCTGCCCTAGAACTTCAAATCAAAACCTGGCAAAAATATTTTTAAATGCATACCTCCTAAATTTGAAAATAGCAAATAAATGGGTATGCATAGGAAAAAAAGGAAAAATAAAATTTAAAAACATAGCAAATAAAATTCAGGAATGTATCAGGAAAAATCAGATACTCTATCTACATAATCCATTACATTCAGCATGAATTGGGGTTACATACAAATTCCCCATTAAGAGACATCTCCACAGCACACTGCAAGATGGAATTGTTAAAATACTAATCTGATTATTGAGGATTGTCATTCATTTGTTTTTTGTTTGTTTTTGAGATGGAGTCTCACTCTCTCACCCAGGCTGGAGTGCAGTGGCAGGATCTCGGCTCACTGTAATCTCTGCCTCCCAGGTTCAAGCAATTCTCCTTGCCTCAGCCTCCCGAGTAGCTGGGATTACAGGCGCCCACCACCACGCCTGGCTAATTTTTATATTTTTTGTAGAGACAGGGTTTCACCATGTTGGCCAGGCTGGTCTTGAACACCTGACCTCAAATGATCTGCCCACCTCGGCCTAGTGCTGGGTTTCCAGGCATGAGCCACCGCGCCCAGTCTTTGTTTTATAGTTTTATCACTCTAGAAACTGGAAACCCAAAATGATTTTTACTGTTACTAGTTGTCTGGTTTTACTTTTGTGTGAAGTATCAAAAATATTTGTCCCAAGATTAGAGAACGGACAAATGGTTTGACTCTTCAACTTCATTTGCAACATGTGCATTCACTGTGCAAAGACAGGCCTCCTCCACACTCTGCTTCTGAGCTGTTTGGGGACCACTCATGCTTCCATGTGAATTGAATCATCAGGGGACCAAACCCTGGTTATTCACTTAATGAACACTGGTGTTTCCTTATCATCTGCTTTTCTTTCTTGGGCTTTTTGCTCCCTATGTCCTTTCTACAAACATAGTGTTTTTATGACCATATGAAATGAAACTGCACTTTTAATCTAATAAGTTGCTTAATTTTAAAAATTGGCTGCTTACGTAAGCATTCTCTTCCCCAAATATATGGCCCTCCAGTTTCCATGCCCTCTCAGACCTGGCACCAGGCACTCTTTTCAGATTCCCTTGCTAAAAAGCTAATAAACTTTGACGTGTGCTCAACATCAGTTTGTCTAAGAAAGTTCGTTTGTAACAAAAGATGTGCTAAAGTGGGTCAAGATAATTAGACCACAGCTTGCTTCACTGTGACCCGTGATCCAAGGCCTTTATGTCATAAATTTTGCCCACTGTCTTAGTTCATTCAGACTGCTACAACAAAATACCATAAACTAGGTACCTTATAAAAAACACAAATTTATTTCTCATAGTCCTGGTCCCAAATCTCAGCTTGAGACTACAAATGACGATTTTTTTGTCTTTCAGGTTTAAATTTTTTAAAAAAAATTGTATTAAAGTTTGTAGGCACATAATTTAAATAAAACACTTCTCCAGACTTTTAATGGAAAAAAGGCAATCTTTGAGTACCACTGCCTACTCCCCTCTTCTCCCATTCTCCCCTCTCCAGGCACAACCCCTTTAAAATATTTTAACTGCTTTTTTAAGTATTAATATTTACCTTCAGCTGGGTGCACTGGCTCACACCTGTAATTCCAGCACTTTGGGAGGCCAAGGCGGGTGGATCACAAGGTCAGGAGTTTGAGTCCATCCTGACCAATGTGGTGAAACCCTGCCTCTACTAAAAAAAAAAAAAAAAAAAAAAAAAAAAATTAGCCAGGTGTGGTGGCACATGCCTGTAATCCCAGCTACTCAGGAGGCTGAAGCAGGAGAATTGCTTGAACCCAGGAGGTGGAGGTTGCAGTGAGCTGAGATCATGCCACTGTACTCCAGCCTGGGTGACAGAGTGAGACTCTGTCTCAAAAAAAAAAAAAAAAAAAAGAGAAAAGAATTACCTTCATATCACTAAATAACATGCTTCTATTACTATTTCTTGATTTTTTTGGTTCCTTGTATTTTCTATTGACTCCCCACCGTGGAAGATAACATTTGTCTCTCTTTCAATAACTTCTTTTCTCCTGGTGTGTTATCTCTCACACACACAACCCATTCCCTTCTTTCCATCTTCCAAACATAATAATTTTGGTTAGATGTATATTAGGTGTTTTTATTATTATACTCTGTTATTATTACCGTGTATGATTACAGCAGGGTCATGTAGTATACTATGATTTCCTTCCCTGCAAATAATTTATTTGTGGCTGGGGGGAGGGTGGGAGTAAATAAGTTTGCTTTTTGTTTGTTTACTTGATTAATTATATATGTACCCCAAACTCTCAATTGTTTTACCCTATCTCAAGAGGTACTGTTTCTTAAATGATGCTATCAATTTCATCTTCTTTTTATAAAAAAAAAACAGAGGCTGGCTCTGTTGCCAGGCTGGAGTGCAGTGACATGATCTTGGCTCACTGCAACCTCCATCCCCTGGGCTCCACGATTCTTGTGCCTCAGCCTCCCAAGTAGCTGGGATTGCAGGTGTGTGTCACCATGCCCGGCTAATTTTTGTATTTTTAGTAGAGACGAGTTTTCGCCATGTTGGCCAGGCTGGTCTTGAACTCCTGGCCTTGTGATCTGCCTTCTTCAGCCTCCCAAAGTGGTGGGATTACAGGTGTGGACCACCACACCCAGCCCCAATTTCACCATCTTTAACATGTGCCTCCTAAAGCCTTTTGACCTGCTCCAGTATGGTTGAGTGTGGTCCTCTGCACTCATCTGGGATAACTGATACCAAAATACTTTCCTGTCCTTGTACTACACATTACTGGAATCAGGAAAAAAGAACTTAGTACTTACTCCAGGAAACACTTGCTCTGGGAGTGAACCAACTAAAATAGTTTATTTCTCAAGACTTACAGCTTGCTTGCCAAAGCTGTTCAAGAAACTTGCCTCACTGTTCCCAATGACCCAGAGCCATCATGTTGACAGGTGACAGCGTGCTGGCAGTCCTCACAGCCCTCGCTCGCTCTTGGCGCCTCCTCTGCCTGGGCTCCCACTTTGGCGGCACTTGAGGAGCCCTTCGGCCCACCGCTGCACTGTGGGAGCCCCTTTCTGGGCTGGCCAAGGCCAGAGCCGGCTCCCTCAGCTTGCAGGGAGGTGTGGAGGGAGAGGCGCGAGCAGGAACGAGGGCTGCGCGCCGCGCTTGCGGGCCAGCTGGAGTTCCGGGTAGGCGTGGGCTTGGCGGGCCCTGCACTCGGAGCAACCGGCTGGCCCTGCCAGCCTGGGCAGTGAGGGGCTTAGCACCCGGGCCAGCAGCTGCGGAGGGTGTACTGGGTCCCCCAGCAGTGCCAGCCCACCGGCGCTGCGCTCGATTTCTCGCCGGGCCTTAGCTGCCTTCCCGCTGGGCAGGGCTCGGGACCTGCAGCCCGCCATGCCTGAGCCTCCCACCCCCTCCGTGGGCTCCTGTGCGGCCCGAGCCTCCCCCATGAGCGCCGCCCCCTGCTCCACGGCGCCCAGTCCCATCGACCACCCAAGGGCTGAGGAGTACGGGCGCATGGCGTGGGACTGGCAGGCAGCTCCACCTGCAGCCCCCGTGCGGGACCCAGTGGGTGAAGCCAGCTGGGCTCCTGAGTCTGGCGGGGACATGGAGAACCTTTATGTCTAGCTCAGGGATTGTAAATACACCAATCAGCACCCTGTGTCTAGCTCAGGGTTTGTGAATGCACCAATCGACACTGTGTATCTAGCTACTCTGGAGGGGCCTTGGAGAACCTTTATGTCTAGCTCAGGGATTGTAAATATACCAATCGGCACTCTGTATCTAGCTCAAGGTTTGTAAACACACCAATCAGCACCCTGTGTCTAGCCCAGGTTTCTGAATGCACCAATCGACACTCTGTATCTAGCTACTCTGGTGGGGACTTGGAGAACCTTTGTGTTGACAGCTGTATCTAGCTAATCTAGTGGGGAGGTGGAGAACCTTTGTGTCTAGCTCGGGGATTGTAAACGCACCAATCAGCGCCTGTCAAAACAAACCACTGGGCTCTACCAATCAGCAGGATGTGGGTGGGGCCAGATAAGAGAATAAAAGCAGGCTGCCGGAACCAGCAGTGGCAAGCCGCTGGGGTCCCCTTCCACACTGCCTCTTTGCAATAAATCTTGCTACTGCTCACTGTTTAGGTCCACACTACTTTTATGAGCTGTAACACTCACTGCGAAGGTCTGGAGCTTCACTCCTGAAGCCAGCGAAGCCACGAGCCCAGGGGGAGGAACGAACAACTCCAGACGCGCGGCCTTAAGAGCTGTAACACTCACCGCAAAGGTCTGCAGCTTCACTCCTGAGCCAGCAAGACCACGAACCCACCAGAAGGAAGAAACTCCGAACACATCCGAACATTGGAAGGAATAAACTCCAGACGCGCCACCTTAAGAGCTGTAACACTCACTGCGAGGGTCCGCGGCTTCATTCTTGAAGTCAGTGAGACCAATGAACCCACCAATTCTGGACACAATATCATAAATTTTACCCACTGCATTGGCCCATTTAGGCTGCCCAAACAAAATACCATAAACTGGGTACCTTATAAAAAAACAAATTTCTCAGTTCTGGAGGCTGGGCCGATTTGGTGTCTGGTGAAGGTTAGCTTCCTTCTAGCTGGTGCTTTCTCCTTGGATAGTAGCTTCTCCCTGTATCCTCATATGGTGGAAGGGGCAAGGCAGCTCTCTGAGGCCTCTTTTATAGGAAAACTGATCTCATTCATGAAGACTCCACCAATCTTCCTGGGCTCAAGCTATCCTTCTAGCCCAGCCTCCTGAGTAGCTGGAACAACAGGTATGCACCATCAGGCAGAGCTAATTTTTTTTTAAATTTAAATTTCTTGTAGAGACTGGATCTTGCTGTATTTCCCAGGCTGTTCATAAATTCTTGTGCTCAAGTGATCCTCTCACCTCAGCCTCCCAAATTGCTGGGATTATAGGCTGGGTGTGGTGGGCCACCTCAGCCTGGGGTCTCTTTAATTAAGGTTATAATGCTAACTGTCAGGCCTCTGAGCCCAAGCCAAGCCATCGCATCCCCTGTGACTTGCTCGTATACGCCCAGATGGCCTGAAGTAACCGAAGAATCACAAAAGAAGTGAATATGCCCTGCCCCAACTTAACTGATGACATGCCACCACAAAAGAAGTGTAAATGGCTGGTCCTTGCCTTAAGTGATGACATTACCTTGTGAAAGTCCTTTTCCGGGCTCATCCTGGCTCAAAAAACACCCCCACTGAGCACCTTGTGACCCCCACTCCTGCCCACCAGAGAACAAACCCCCTTTGAGTGTAATTTTCCTTTACCTACCCAAATCCTATAAAACGGCCCCACCCTTATCTCCCTTCGCTGACTCTCTTTTCGGACTCAGCCCGCCTGCACCCAGGTGAAATAAACCGCCATGTTGCTCACACAAAGCTTGTTTGGTGGTCTCTTCACACGGACGCGCATGAAATTTGGTGCCGTGACTCGGAACAGGGGACCTCCCTTGGGAGATCAATCCCCCATCCTCATGCTCTTTGCTCCGTGAGAAAGATCCACCTACGACCTCAGGTCCTCAGACCGACCAGCCCAAGGAACATCTCACCAATTTCAAATCCGGTAAGTGGCCTCTTCTTACTCTCTTCTCCAACCTCTCTCACTGTCCCTCAACCACTTTCTCCTTTCCACTCTTCAATCTCTCCCTTCTTTTAATTTCAATTCCTTTCATTTTCTGGGAGAGACAAAGGAGACACGTTTTATTCGTGGACCCAAAACTCCGGCGCCAGTCACGGATTGGGAAGGCAGCCTTCCCTTGGTGTTTAATCATTGCAGGGACGCCTCTCTGATCATTCAGCCACGTTTCAAGGGTGTCAGACCATGCAGGGATGCCTGCCTTGGTCCTTCACCCTTAGCGGCAAGTCCCGCTTTTCTGGGGAAGGGGCAAGTACCTCAACCCCTTCTCTCCTTGTCTCTACCCCTTCTCTGCTTTTCTGGGAGAGGGGTAAGTACCCCTCAACCCCTTCTCCTTCACCCTTAGCGGCAAGTCCCGCTTTTCTGGGGAAGGGGCAAGTACCTCAACCCCTTCTCTCCTTGTCTCTACCCCTTCTCTGCTTTTCTGGGAGAGGGGCAAGTACCCCTCAACCTCTTCTCTCCTTGTCTCTACCCCTTCTCTGCTTTTCTGGGAGAGGGGCAAGTACCCCTCAACCCCTTCTCTGCTTTTCTGGGAGAGGGGCAAGTACCCCTCAACCCCTTCTCTCCTTGTCTCTACCCCTTCTCTGCTTTTCTGGGAGAGGGGCAAGTACCCCTCAACCCCTTCTCTCCTTGTCTCTACCCCTTCTCTGCTTTTCTGGGAGAGGGGCAAGTACCCCTCAACCCCTTCTCTCCTTGTCTCTACCCCTTCTCTGCTTTTCTGGGAGAGGGGCAAGTACCCCTCAACCTCTTCTCTCCTTGTCTCTACACCTTCTCTGCTTTCCTGGGGCAGGGGCAAGTATCCCTCAACCCCTTCTCCTTCACCCTTAGCGGCAAGTCCCGCTTTCCTAGGGGGCAAGAATCCCCCAATTGCTTATTTCCACGCCCCAACCTGTTATCTCTGCGCCCCAACGTCTTATATCTGCGCCCCAATCGCTTATTTCCATGCCCCAACCTCTTATCTCTGCGCCCCAATCCCTTATTTCCACGCCCCAACCTCTTATCTCTGTGCCCCAATCCCTTATTTCCGTGCCCCAAACCTTTCTCTGCTTTTCTGGAGGGCAAGAAACCCCCACCCCTTCTCCGTGACTCTACTCTTTTCTCTGGGCTTGCCTCCTTCACTGTGGGCAAGCTTCCACCTTCCATTCCTCCTTCTTCTCCCTTAGCCTGTATTCTTAAGAACTTAAAACCTCTTCAATTCTCACCTGACCTAAAACCTAAATGCCTTATTTTCTTCTGCAATGCCGCTTGACCCCAATACAAACTCGACAGTAGTTCCAAATAGCCAGAAAATGGCACTTTGAATTTTTCCATCCTGCAATATCTAAATAATTCTTGTCGTAAAATAGGCAAACGGTCTGAGGTGCCTGACGTCCAGGCATTCTTTTACACATCAGTCCCTTCCTAGTCTCTGTGCCCAGTGCAACTCGTCCCAAATCTTCCTTCTTTCCCTCCTGCCTGTCCCCTCAGTCCCAACCCCAAGCGTCGCTGAGTCTTTTTAATCTTCCTTTTCTACAGACCCATCTGACCTCTCCCCTCCTCACCAGGCCGAGCTAGGTCCCAGTTCTTCCTCAGCCTCTGCTCCTCCACCCTATAATCCTTTTATCACCTCCCCGCCTCACACCTGGTCGGGCTTACAGTTTCCTTCAGTGACTAGCCCTCCCCCACCTGCCCAGCAATTTACTCTTAAAAAGGTGGCTGGAGCCAAAGGCATAGTCAAGGTTAATACTCCTTTTTCTTTATCCCAAATCAGATAGCGTTTAGGCTCTTTTTCATCAAATATAAAAATCCAGCCCAGTTCATGGCTCGTTCGGCAGCAACCCTGAGACGCTTTACAGCCCTAGACCCTAAAAAGTCAAAAGGCCGTCTTATTCTCAAAATACATTTTATTACCCAATCTGCTCCCGACATTAAATAAACTCCAAAAATTAAATTCCGGCCCTCAAACCCCACAACAGGATTTAATTAACCTCGCCTTCAAGGTGTACCATAATAGAAAAAAGTTGTAATTCCTTGCCTCCACTGTGAGACAAACCCCAGCCACATCTCCAGCACACAAGAACTTCCAAACGCCTGAACCGCAGTGGCCAGGCATTCCTCTAGAACCTTCTCCCCCAGGAGTTTGCTGCAAGTGCCAGAAATGTGGCCACCAGGCCAAGGAATGCCTGCAGCCCAGGATTCTTCCTAAGCCGTGTCCCATCTGTGCAGGACCCCACTGGAAATCGGACTGTCCAACTCACCTGGCAGCCACTCCCAGAGTCCCTGGAACTCTGGCCCAAGGCTCTCTGACTGCTTCCCAGATCTTCTTGGCTTAGCGGCTGAAGACTGACGCTGCCCGATCGCCTCGGAAGCCCCGTAGACCATCACGGACGCCAAGCTTCGGGTAACTCTCACAGTGGAAGGTAAGTCTGTCCCCTTCTTAATCAATATGGAGGCTACCCACTCCACATTACCTTCTTTTCAAGGGCCTGTTTCCCTTGCCTCCATAACTGTTGTGGGTATTGACGGCCAGGCTTCTAAACATCTTAAAACTCCCCAACTCTGGTGCCAACTTAGACAATACTCTTTTAAGCACTCCTTTTTATTTATCCCCACCTGCCCAGTTCCCTTATTAGGCTGAGACATTTTAACCAAATTATCTGCTTCCCTGACTATTCCTGGACCATAGCCGCATCTCATTGATGCCCTTCTTCCCAATCCAAAGCCTCCTTTGCGTCCTCCTCTTGTATTCCCCCATCTTAACCCACAAGTATAAGATACCTCTACTCCCTCCTTGGCGACCGATCATGCACCCCTTACCATCTCATTAAAACCTAATCACCCTTACCCCGCTCAATGCCAATATCCCATCCCACAGCCTGCTTTGAAAGGATTAAAGCCTGTTATCACTTGCCTGCTACAGCATGGCCTTTTAAAGCCTGTAAACTCTCCTTACCATTCCCCCATTTTACCTGTCCTAAAACCAGACAAGGCTTACAAGTTAGTTCAGAATCTGCGCCTTATCAACCAAATTGTTTTGCCTATCCACCCCATGGTGCCTAACCCATATACTCTCCTATCCTCAATACCTCCTTCTACTACCTGTTATTCTGTTCTGGATCTCAAACATGCTTTCTTTACTATTCCTTTGCACCCTTCGTCCCAGCCTCTCTTTGCCTTCACTTAGACTGACCCTGACACCCATTAGGCTCAGCAAATTACCTGGGCTGTACTGCCGCAAGGCTTCACAGACAGCCCCCATTACTTCAGTCAAGCCCAAATTTCATCCTCATCCGTTAGTCATACTCCTATTCACCGTTCTCAACTACTCATACATGCCCTGCTCTTGTTTACACTGCTGGTTTACACTGTTTCTCCAAGCCATCACAGCTGATATCTCCTGGTGCTATCCCCAAACTGCCACTCTAAACTCTGGAAGTAAATAAATAATCTTTGCTGGCAGGACTATGCTGAATCTCCTTAGGCACTCTCTAATCAGATGTCCTAGGTCCTCCCAATTCTTAGTCCTTTTATACCTGTTTTTCTCCTTCTCTTATTCCATTTAGTTTCTCAATTCATCCAAAACTGTATCCAGGCCATCACCAATAATTCTATATGACAAATGTTTCTTCTAACATCCCCACAATATCACCCCTTACCACAAGACCTCCCTTCAGCTTAATCTCTCCCACTCTAGGTTCCCACGCCGACCCTGATCCCACTTGAAGCAGCCCTGAGAAACATCGCCCATTGTCTGTCCTTATCACCCCCCAAAAATTTTTGCTGCCCCGACACTTCAACACTATTTTGTTTTATTTTTCTTATTAATATAAGAAGGCAGGAATGTCAGGCCTCTGAGCCCAAGCCAAGCCATTGCATCCCCTGTGACTCGCACGTATACACCCAGATGGCCTGAAGTAACTGAAGAATCACAAAAGAAGTGAATATGCCCTGCCCCACCTTAACTGATGACATTCCACCACAAAAGAAGTGTAAATGGCCAGTCCTTGCCTTAAGTGATGACATTACCTTGTGAAAGTCCTTTTCCTGGCTCATCCTGGCTCAAAAAACACCCCCACTGAGCACCTTGTGACCCCCACTCCTGCCCACCAGAGAACAAACCCCCTTTGAGTGTAATTTTCCTTTACTTACCCAAATCCTGTAAAACGGCCCCACCCTTATCTCCCTTCGCTGACTCTCTTTTCGGACTCAGCCCGCCTGCACCCAGGTGAAATAAAGAGACGTGTTGCTCACACAAAGCCTGTTTGGTGGTCTCTTCACACGGACGCGCATGAAACTAACCATGGCTTAAAATACTAAGCAACATTTTCCAAATTGTTTATTGCTATTGCCTTGACTTTGGAGAAGCTGGGAAGTAAGGAGGTGAGGTGAATACTCTGACAATTAACATGTGTTAGAGAGGAAAGTTGTGTGAAGAGGCTGCCAAAGTAAACAGCACGAATGAATCTTCTTGTACTAGGGCTGCTGCAAACCCCAGGTAGACAAATGACAGCCCAGGCTCCTGAACCATCGGGAACCCAGGAGTCTACCCTACTGTGAGGAGGGAGCAGGCCTTCTTCAATAAGGGTCCCACCATCATGGGCTAATAATCTTTCTCAGTTTAGGTGATATTGAGGTATTGAAAGTGTTAGAAATCTGACAGATTTGACCAAGATTTGGAGATGTCCACATGTTGGGAAGGACTGAGTGTCCCTAGCCGCTGTCCTCTGGGATAACACGGACGTCATTAGTTTGCGAAGTGGGTGGGGAGAACAGGAGGATTGACTCTAATGTGGTGTGCAGTGGGGGCCTTGATGTCCTTCTGCCTCTGTCCACATTTCCCCATGTGACTCATTGCACCCTGCATTGCTCACAGGGATCATTAGTTCTCCCGGTAGACAGAGCACCTTCTGCAGCCTCTGCTCTGCTGCCTTGTGAATTTCCTCCATAGACTTGGTTGGTTATAATTTGGATACGGTTTTTTGTTTTTCTCCTTTGTTTTAATCGTCTCCCATATTGAAGCTGCTATTGGTGACAGGGACAGGGGAGCAGGAAGCCAACCCAGGGAAACATGCGAGTTTCCTGCACACCATTTGGCCACCTGCCCTCACTGGCCAAACCCCTACTGCTGTTCCCAGTCAGTCTGGTTTTCAGAGGAATCATGGGAATAGAACAGCTGGATACACTAATCTCTACAAGGTGTCAGGCAGGAGATTCACCTTCCCCAGTCCCAGGGGACAGGAGAGAAATCTGTAAAGGGACAGATGCACCATCTTTATTTTAAAAGAAAAGGCTCCCGTAGATTTTGTTACTAGGAGTCTCCTTTGTGACATTTGCTAAGTTTTCTCCCCAATCCTACCTTCCTATTGACTATCTTTTATATAAAAATAATAAATATTTTAGGCTAATATGACAAAAATGAGATAAAATCTTAACATTTTACTGGTGTACAGATACTAAAATGTGCTTACTATAAAACAGTAAAATATTTCACTTTGGAAATCATCACTAAGTAATTATTCTATCCTGTTGATTGTGAGCCTTCAAAAATGTTTAATGCTTGATGGATGGTTTGGGAGGCAGGGAGTCCTTTTGTTATTGGGGGAGGGTGTCCAGGTTCTTGGCATCTGGAACAAAGAATTGGACAAAATGCACAAACAAAGCAAGGAAGGAAGGGATTTATTGAAAAAGAAAGTACACTCCACAGTGTGGGAGTGGGCCCAAGCATAGTTACAGAATTTTGGGGAGTTTAAATACCCTCTAGAGGATTCCATTGGTTACTTGGGGTAAGCCCTATGTAAATGGCAGGATGAAGTAAAGTTACAAAGTCATTTACTTGGTCTATGCCCTATGGAGAGGATCTTTCCTGTCGCAGCTGAAGTGTGAATTGGCCTTATGTTCCCTGCCTCCAGACCGTATTTTCCTGCCTCACTTAAAACAAAACAAAACCAAAAAACAAACAAACAAAAAACTTTAATGAGGCATATGTTACATATCATAAAACTCACCCATTTCAAGTATAAAATTCAGTG
This sequence comes from Pan troglodytes, assembly GCF_028858775.2. NCBI lineage: Eukaryota > Metazoa > Chordata > Mammalia > Primates > Hominidae > Pan > Pan troglodytes. The sequence continues at coordinate 51,658,599 of NC_072410.2, forward strand.
ATTTTAGTAACTTCCCTCAGTGATGTAGCCATAACTATTACTCAGTTTTGGAACAATTTTATCCCTCCTGATAAGATCCTTCATGCTCTTTCACAGTTAATCCTGTTCTTACCCCAGCTCCAGGCAACCAACAATCTACTTTCTCTCTATATAAATTTGCATTTTCTGGACACTTTGAATCAATGAAATCATACAATATGTGGTCTTGTGTCTGGTTTTTTTTTTTGGTTTTTGTTTGTTTGTTTTCTAGACAGAATCTCGCTCAGCTGCCCAGTGCAGTGACGTGATCTCGGCTCACTGCATCCACCGTCTCCGTGGTTCAAGCGATTCTCCTGGCTCAGCCTCCCGAGTAGCTGGGATTACAGGCACCCGCCATCATGCCCAGCTAATTTTTGTATTTTAGTAGAGATGGGCTTTCACCATGTTCGCCAGGATGGTCTTGAACACCTGAACTCAGGTGATCCGCCCGCTTCGGCTTCCAAAAGTGCTAGGATTACAGACGTAAACCACTGCGCCCGGCCGTGTCTGGCTTTTTTACTTAGCTAATGTTTTTGAGGTTTGTCCATGACAGATAACGTCTTGGTAGTTTGTTTCTTTTATTGCTGAGTAGAATTCTGTTGATGGATGTACCACATTTTGTCAGCAGAGAGCCTTTTAAACTTGGATTCCAACTTCCTGTTGTCTAAACGGAACCCTCCAAACGTAGGACTTATAGGGGAAGCTGCTGTGCATGTCAAAAAAACTACTAATCAGAATGAGCTTTGTCATCCAGAGCCAGAACTGCTGCAGAAATTTTTATAATTTTGCAACTTCTTTTTTACAAGGAACTTTTGTGCTACTACATGTCAGGACTTTTGAAGTGTCTGATAAATCCATATAATAAGTATGAGCATGTGTCTGGGTGGACAAGAAAGTGAAACCATCCATGCTACATTGGATAATTTTTCCTCCCCCAGACTGGACAGGGAATCTCAGCTTTCAAAATAGAGTATCCTGGCTCCACTTACAAAGCTGCACAGGCATTAAAGATCGTGCTGCCTTTGTTAGGCAGATTTGGAGGGGAGGCCCAACAGCAAAGATGGAGAGGAAAAAGGGAGTGGAGCTTGTGGAACAGGAAGCCCCCCAGGGTCTGTGCAGGGCTGCTCAGCTCTTGAGGATGTTGTGGATGGTGAAGTGGTGATGGTGTCCCGGAGCAGCCCAGCACCTCCACTGGGCCCAGAAGGTCTTGACTTCGGACACTTACCCCTGTTTCACAAGTGTTTATAAAGCTGTTTTTGCTTTTTTTCCCCTAATCATTACTTGGTAGTTATTAATCCTTCTTTGGGGGAGGGACAGGGCTTTAAAACTGAAGAAAATAATTTTCATAAAAATATCGAAAATGGAAAAAAATTACTTTGTAAAAAATTTGCTATACAAACCAAAAGGCGGCTGTTGAGAATCTCAATAAAATGTTAAGTGCATTTGCTGGCAGTGGTACCCTTTTGCCTAAGGTTGGGTCACTGTGCCATCATACTGTGGGGGGCGGGGGTGTGCAGTATGTGTGGTGTATATGTGTGAAACTTTTTGTGTCAGGATGGGTCATAATCTTAGTTGCGGTTTTCTTTCCAAATAGGGTTACAAAGTAGTAAAACATGGGCTGGAAGTGACAGACCTGAGTGAATTCCACCTTCACAACTTTGTGCCATTGGCCTGCATTTTATTTACAAATAACCTCTTTATTTGTAAAGGTGCAGCACCTCTCCCCTGGAACTATAATGACAGAATTTTAAAATGCTGCCTGGCACATAATAGGCACTTAATACATGGTAGCCAATAGTGGCAATGATGTACACAGCTCTGAACAAAGAGGCAGTGGCATCTTTGAGCTAGAAGGGAAACTAGGCATTTGTTTTCCTGTTTCTGGGCAAAACTGGGGCTCTTACTACCTAGAAAACAAGTATTCCGTATCTGCCTTTCAACTATTGAACAAGTTTCACATCCTGCTATATGTCAAGCATTGTCTTAGGCACAAGGGTTACGGGGGTTACCAAGCAGCCACAGTCCCTGCTGTTGTGATTATGGTTTGGCAATGCCTATTTAAACTGAAACCTCACTCAGATCTCCCAGTGATTTGCTGAGGGGCTTTATCATATGATAAAAGACGATATGGGACCAGCCCAGGACCCATGGGTTTTGCTCTGAGCCCTGTCATTTCTTTGCCTCCTTCCTAAAAATGGAAGGGGGCGGGGCGGGGGGCTTGGTGGATCCTGAGCTGACTTGCCTATTTACAGCATTTTAAAATCCTATAGTTACATGCAGTTTTGTGTAAATCGGGTTTATTAGAATGTAACTTCCTTGAAGAGGTGGATGATATATTCTTTTTTTTTTTTTTTGAGATGGAGTCTCACTCTGTCACCCAGGCTGGAGTGCAATGGTGTAATCTTGGCTCACTGCAACCTCTGCCTCCTGGATTCAAGCCATTCTCATGCCTCACCTGCTAGCATGCCCGCCTAATTTTTGTACTTTTAGTAGAGACAGGGTTTCACCATGTTGGTCAGGCTGGTCTTGAACTCCTGAACTCAAGCAATCTACCCACCTCACCCTCCCAAAAGTGCTGGGATTACAGGCTTGAGCCACTGTGCCCGGCCTGGTGTACTTATTTATTTTTTTGAGACGGAGTCTCGCTTTGTCACCCGGTTGGAGTGCAGTGGCGCGATCTCGGCTCACTGCAACCTCCGCCTCTTGGGTTCATGCGATTCTCCTGCCTCAGCCTGCTGAGTAGCTGGGACTACAGATGCGCCCCACCACGCCCAGCTAATTTTTGTATTTTTAGTAGAGATGGAGTTTCACCATGTAGGCCAGGATGGTCTCGATCTCTTGACCTTGTGATCTGCCTGCCTCAGCCTTCCAAAGTGTTGGGATTACAGGCATGAGCCACCACGCCTGGCCTTGGTGTACTTACTTTTAATGCTTAGAGTACTCATCACACCTACAACACATTCAATAAATGTTTGCTGAATGAAAGGGACAGATGAAGCTGTACTATCCCTGTGATCACACAGGGAGATAAGGCAGTGCTAGCCTCATTCCAATGCTTGTTCCAAGCTCTCTTTTCTCATCACAGGGCTGTTACAGGCTCAGATGAGAGGACTGTATACATCTCTTAATGCCTTGGTAATACAAAATCCCATGAATTGCTTCTGACAGTTTGTTGGGGGACACTATAAGTTTAAAATTAAAGGGGGAGAAGGCCGGGCGCAGTGGTTCATGCTTGTAATCCCAGCACTTTGGGAGGCCAAGACGGGCAGATCACCTGAGGTCAAGAGTTTGAGACCAGCCTGGCCAACATGGCAAAACCCCAACTCTACTAAAAAATACAAAAAAATTAGCAGGGCGTGGTGTTGCATGCCTGTAATCCCAGCTACTTGGGAGACTGAGGCAGGAGAATCACTTGAACCTGGGAGGCAGAGGTCGCAGTGAGCCGTGATCACACCACTGCACTCCAGCCTGGGCAACAGAGTGAGACTCCGTCTCAAAAATAAAATAAAATAAAATAAAAGGGGAGAAACTCAGCAAAAATCACTTTTGGGCTGGGCATGGTGGCTCACACCTATAATTCCAGCACTTTGGGAGCCCAAGACAGCAGGATTGCTTGAAGCCAGGAGTTTGAGACCAACCTGGGCAACATAGCAAGACCCATCTCTACAAAAAAATGACAGAATTAGCCAGGTGTGGTGGTACATGTCTGTACTCCCAGCTACTTGGAAGGCTGAGGTGGATCACTTGAGCTCAGGAATTCAATGCTGCAGTGAGCTATGATAGTGCCACAGCACTCTAGCCTAGGCAAGAATAAGACCTCACCTCTAAAATAAATTTTAAAAAATCACTTGTGATTTTCTGCACTGCAGCCTAATAGAGCTTTAATAACTGGGAAGTGACCTCATCACATCTCCTAAATGTGACAGGAACTAGGAACACATCTGACCTTATGCACTTTAATACTACCTTTTTTCAGCATTTTTTTCAACACTTCTATGCTGGGACTAAAAAAATCAAGATGTGCTCCTCCACTAAAACCTCCACTGTCCAATTGGAATTGCAGTCTAGACAATTCTAAGGAAAAGTGATGGCCATATTCTGAAGAACATGAGTAGGTCTCAGTAGTTATAAACTCTTTTCACCAAAATGCTGTTTGATCCTCATCCTGAGAGCAGTATTTAAAAAAATCTCCAAAGCTCACCACTCATTAATAACCTAACAGTTTTTTAAGACTGTGGGATATAGCAAAGATGCCTCTGCTGTGTCCTTGTTCTCTCTGCAAGCTTTTTACCAGATGCTGGACTGGAGACTTGCTGAGTGCTAGACCACAGTGATTTGGTCATAGCTGGATGTGAAGATGGCTGGCTGTTCTTTCAGAAGGGACCTGGCTGGAGTTCTTATTGCTCAAAGCTCCAGCTTGCAGCACTGGGCTAGAGCTGATGGAAGGAGAGCTGTTACTATTCTGTTCTACGTGAATGCTACACTGTGAAAGAACAGCATCGTCTGACTTGGGCAACAAGGTAGTATTCAAGATGTCTTAGAAGGCCTAATCAGAACTTACCAGCTGTAGCATAGCGCTCCCTCAAGTGCAGATGCTGGACCTCTGCAGCAGAACTTACTCAAGCTGTTCAGTATAATAGAAATGAAAATTCCCCATCCCATCCTTAACCTATTATCATCAGATACCTTAGGGCAGGGGAGGGGAGTAGACAAAAACCTGATTTTATTTTTATTTATTATTTTTTGAGGCAGAGTCTCGCTCTGTCGCCCAGGCTGGAGTGCAGTGGTGCGATCTCGGCTCACTGCAAGCTCCGCCTCCTGGGTTCATGCCATTCTCCTGCCTCAGCCTCCCCAGTAGCTGGGACTACAGGCGCGCGACACCATGCCCGGTTAATTTTTTGTATTTTTTAGTAGAGATGGAGTTTCACTGTGTTAGCCAGGATGGTCCCAATCTCCTGACCTCGTGATCCACCTGCCTCGGCCTCCCAAAGTGCTGGGATTACAGGCGTGAGCCACTGTGCCCGGCCAAAACCGTGTTTTAAAACAAACTCTAGAATAACTGATGTCTGTAAGTTGGAGAACTGATGTGCGGGACATGATCCACATGCCTCTAATAAAACACCTGGAGAGGCAGCTATTGTGGATCAAGACTCCTGTCCTTAGTCTTCACCAAGCAGCACAGGCTGTGGAACCGAAGCTTCAGGTTTGCCTTCACTGGCCGAACTATGGTATCCAGAGGACAGGAATCATGTCTGCTCCTCACTGATGCTCCTCATTCTCAGGGACACACAACACATAGTGTCACGCTGTAAGCAGAGCCAGGCTAGTAGTAGCCAGGAATAGGTCAGCCACCGAGGTGAGCGGTACCTAGTTGGTCTTCTTGGATCTCAGCCATCCTCATAACCTTTCAACAACTCATTCATAGGAAAAACTTCAAAATGTCCTGCTTACCTGCAGTTACTAAATCCAGTGAGGCAAAGATGCTCCCAGTCTAGAATTGTACTCTAGCCCCTAAATCTTGCTGGGAGTCTCAGAAGAGGGTGTGATATGCCTAAGGTACTCTCTGTGATGTTCTGCATGGCGAACACTTGTTTCTGGTGACTGTGGTCACCAGGGATCGTTACCTACTTGACACGACAGGAGGAAACAGGTCACAGATTAACTGGCAGCCACACAGTGCATATGTATGGTAATGTGGGGGGAAGGGTAGCACACAGACAAATCATCTGCCCAAGTGCATGCTGAGTGGATGCAGATCACAGGCCGAGCACCTGGGGGCGGGGCTTTAAACCTTGGACTAAATCCACTCATGAGTCCTCTGGGGTATCTGCAGGCAGGTGCACTGAGGATGTACATAGCACATGTGTTTGATAATGCAGTCCAATTGGGGAGTGGATAAAGTGCATTTATTTTCTTCTATGTTTGTTTTTGTAAAAAGGAGAAAGGAAGCAAAAGACTCCTTCCTTCCAGACCCAGTGTCCACTGAGCTTGGAGGGGGTGGAGCCGGGACCAGCCCCCTAGGAGAAGGTGTAGGAATAGAAGGCAATGGCATTGGCACTATAGTCCATGGGGAGGAGGTGCCCGATGTGCCTGGCCCCTAGGCTGGCCCCACCCAGAGCGGAGGAGTGCCTCAGCTTCATCAGGGTGAAGCTGGAGAAGAAGTTCTGAGCCTGGATCTCTCTGCCCTGGGTCAGCGCCAAAAGAAAACCTGGAGGGAAGAACACAAGGACAGAGATAAGAGGAGAACAGTAACCTGTACTGGGGCCAGGAAGGAAGACAGACAAGGATGCCCAGACCCTGAGGTACTCCTGTAGAGATGCTGGAGGGGCCTACATGCCAAGTGCCCAGCACACAGGGTGCACTGGGTACTCAAGTATTGGAGCCAGCAGCATAGGGGGCCTGCTCTCCTCTCAGCTCCAAAGGACCCAATGCCAGGAATTCCATGGTAGCAATGGGAGTCCTTGAGCTACTTCAGAATGTCCAGTAGAAACCGTCCAACTGCCTGGCATAAGGCTGCCAGGGCTAAGAAGCCAGGCCTCTTTTCTTCTAGCTAGAATTATGTTGACTAGGGATGTCCCCCAGGTTATCACACGCCAGTCAGTGCTCCAATTTTAAGTCTGATTTGTCTTTAACTTTTTAAAAGTAGCTATTATTCAATAAATCATTTGGAACACAACATCTTTTCAAGAGTTCAAGGAAGGTGGATGGGACATCATTAAAGGGCTCAATGGCAGAGTGAGGTTGAGGGCCTTAGACGGGAGCATCAGTGGCCTGTCTAGGTCTCAGGGTCCAGGAAGCAGGTTCTCTCTGGGGCAAAAAGCTTTCCTGGGCCACCTCCTTTCCAGCCCCGTCCCCTGCCCTTGCCCTTCCAGCCACCCCCCAGGCTCACCTTCCTTCAGCAGCTCCCAGCTCTTCCACACAGAGCCCACGCACAGGATGGGGAGTCCAATCTCGCCCTGGAACAAGACCTGGGTGGAGAGCAGAAAATGGATATGGGGGCCAACCTAGCCTCTCCAGTGCTGAAGGCGGGAGTTTCCTATGACCAACCCACTCTATCCCAGTTACTCGCCCTCAAGCCAAGAAACAGTAGACAGACTCAGGAAAGGGGAAAAAAAAAGGGAGGAAAATAGGAGACATTTGTAAAGGGCAAGGAGAGAAGAGGAAGGAAAAAGCATTAAGCAACAATAGAGAGGAAGGAAAGACAGAAGTGAGGGAAATGAACAGAAACATGACTGAACTGAAATTAACTCAAAGGGGACAGGCTGGGCGCGGTGGCTCATGCCTGTAATCCCGGCACTTTGGGCCAAGGTGGGTGGACCACTTGAGGTCAGGAGTTCAAGACCTACCTGGCCAACATGGCAAAACCAAAAGTACAAAAATTAGCCGGCCATGGTGATGCGCGCCTGTAATCCCAGCTACTGGGGAGGCTGAGATACGAGAATCACTTGAACCTGGGAGGTAGAGTGGGAGGTGGAGGCTGCAGTGAGCTGAGATCACGCTACTGCACTCCAGCCTGGCTGACAGAGTGAGACTGTGTCTCAAAAAAATAAAAAATAAAATAGAAAGGGGACAGCACACACACACACGTACATTAAACTAATTTACTATACATAAATACAGATTACAGGCCAATTACAGAGGGCGGCATTTGACCAAAGAACTTTCTTGTTACAGACATTCTGCAGAATGCTTCTTAGACCCTAAGTTCATTTAAAATAGTATCCAATTTATACAGGGTTTGATGGGATAGTCCCATCCACAGTGGGAAAGGACCACTCCTCACCCAGCAGCTCCCCCCATCTTCACTCCCACCTCAACTCACCGGGTCAATCTCGGGCAACACTGCTACGATGTGTCTGCCCAGCATCTCCCCAGCCTTCCTGAAGATATAGCGGGAAAGGGGGTCTCCCTGCTGAGCACCTGGGGTAGGGAGGACGGAAGAAGGAAACTGGTGAGAAAGGAGGGAGCTGCCATTCCTGGGCTATCCTCTCTCTGTTGCAAGGCAGCCATCACAGGAGCACCCTGAGCTAGGAGTCTACTGCAAGATGGATGCCCGCCTCGTGGTAGGTGGAGAAGCAAGTCTCCACTGACAAACATATCAGCTACCTCCCTCTGTAGAGGGGTGCCCTGTACAGAGGTGCTCACTCAGGCCCCCAACTCAGGAAGGGAGGGCAGCACCCACTAAAGGAATGTACTGGCACCTAGTATGCATCCAGCTCACACTGAGTTACTGTAAGTCTGTTCCTATGAGGCTGTCAGCTCTGGGGACCCAGGACCCTAGCTGAACAGCTGGCTGGTACTCCTGTCAGTGCCCTCCACCGACTTCTAACAGTCTGCTGTTGGTTAGCCTGTTCCTGGTTCTTTTCTAGAGGGGACTCAGTCCAGCAGGATCTAAGAGAGCCCTAGAATGCCCTGAGGCTGCAGGAACCCAGATTAAGGCAGGATGGACCTCACAGTGGAGAAAGAGCAATGTACAGATATACAAGCCCTCTGTTCAGCATCTCCTGACACCCAACAAAATATGCCTAACCTCTCTATAATCCCCTAGTTCTTTGAGTATAATTGGCTAGGAAAAGAAAGTTATAGATTTGTCCGAAGGACAACTGCTTCATAAATTCCTCAGAAACAGGCATAAAGCCTAAGCAAGCCATGATAGCTATTAAAGAAAAAAACACAGGTAATACACAACTGTCAACACGACCCACGTGCCCTTCTGCCTCCACCCCAAGGCCCACCACCACCAAGGCCAGTGGTGGCAGAGAACTGAGGTCACTTGGTGAGAGGAAAATTGTTGTCAGTCCTGTCTGAACCCCACTCAATCTCCCAACTGGGGATCTTTGGAGAACAAAGCCAGATAAAACCCACCCCCCACCTCCAGTACCTTCTGCAATTTTCCGGCAAAACCCAGCAAACCTGCATTTATCAAAGTCCCTATACAGGTGAGTGAGTATCCCTAGCCGATCTGGCACCTGAGAGGAGAAAGGGCACAAGAGAGTCATCAGAAGCAAAGGAAAATCCCCAATCTGCCCACCAAAGTTGGCCTTCCTAATGTCTCTACTGTTGGAAAAGCTAGAATAATTTTTTTTAACTCCAAAGTACAAGGATTTGAGATTTCTCATTTGAGAAGTTATCTGTGTTCCCTAACATGGACTTCATTATTTCTTATAGATTAGTTTGAAGGCAGCACAGAGAACAGATTTGTGTTAACCAAAGTGTTTCCTATAGTTTCTTCAGCTGCTCTTTTTTTGTAATTTTTTTTTTTTTCCTTTTTAGGGACAAGGTCTTGCTGTTGCCTAGGCTGGCCTTAAGCAATCCTCCCACGTCAGCCTCCTGAGTAGCTGGGTTGGGGTGCTCTTGAAAAGATTTCTTTGGTCAAAGGAATCCAAAGAATATTGCATATTGTAACTCTCCCTTGGGGAGTCACAATGCACATTAGCAAATTAAAGGCTCTGAGAAGTCCTGCAATCAAGAAATCAATTTGTTTCTCCCAAAACTTATTTGACCACAGAAGGTAGGTCCTTCCAATCCCAACAAACTTATACATCTTTAACACCTCTAAGGTCCTGAGGAACCAATGGTTCCCCAGAATTTTTTTTTTATTTTTTTTGAGACAGAGTCTCGCTCTGTCACCCAAGCTGGAGTACAGTGGTGTGATCTCACCTCACTGCAACCTCCGCCTCCCAGGTTCAAGCAATTATCTCTGCCTCAGCCTCCTGAGTACCTGGGATTACAGGTACCCGCCATCACGCCTGGCTAATTTTTGTATTTTTAGTACAGGCAGGGTTTCACCATGTTGGCCAGGCTGGTCTTGAACACCTGACCTCAAGTGATCCGCCCACCTTGGCCTCTCAAAGTGCTGGGATTACAGGTGTGAGCCACTGTGCCCAGCCCCCAGAATACATTTTAAGTAAATGTCTGAGGGAGTGGGTGGTAAAACTTGAGCACCTACAGCAATGTAGTAAGCACGTTATATACTATCTCATCTGATCTTTGAAACAACCCTGTAAGAATGACTAAAGGACAGAAGAGGGAGCAGTAGACCTATCAGTAGAGTTTGGAACCAATTGGCTGAGTCCGGATAGCTTAACAGTTACTAACTGCACTTCCTACGACAACTGCTCATCAAGTGATTTCTCTTCCTGGTCCCCTCCTATTCCTCACCTTGGCCTAGCCGGGATCCTCTTTAATCATCAATCCCTCAGCCCTGATAATCCAGGCCCTACTTCCCAGCATCTCTATTTTCCTTCCTTGGTCCTGGTCCCAGCCCCAGCCCCAGCCCACCTAAATGTCTGGACAGGAAGACTAACTGCGCCTCACAGGTAACTATCAAACTCATCAACCTTGTCCTCTCCCTTTCACCTTTTCTCCCGCCTTTTACCTCTGGTTCCGCTAAAGGCAGATGTTTCCTAACTTACCACAAATGAACACAGCACAGACAAGGAAGAGTCAATCCCCAACGCCCAGAGAAGGAAGATGCATATCCCCCAGAACTCTCCCTGTCCACCTCTTTAAGGGCTCTCTTGACCCATCCAGGCCAGAAGCAGCTCACAGCCCAGTGCACACATTCATACTCTACTTGCTGTCTCTGCCCTGTGATCTCATCCTGCACTTTTCATTCTAGCCTAGAATGCCATCTCTTTCACCTCCCAGCAGGTTCTAGCTGCCCAAGAATGAAGTCTGGCTAATCACCTGTCCTCAAACCACCCCTTCCTCATGACTGACACCCTCCTAGAATGCACTGCCCTGTCCTAGAATGCACCTCCTAGAATGCACCCTGTCCTCACCTATGACTTCACCCTGCAACTCAGACCCACAACTCACCCTATTTCCTGCCGGTCCGCCCAGGCCCTCCCCTGCATCCACTCTTACTTGGAGTGTTTCACTGCCCTACCCCAGGTGCGCATGTTTACTGGGAGCAGGAGGAGTACCTGGAAATAGTGGAACATGGCCTGTTTGACGTAGCCGATATCATGAGGAGCCGCCTCTAGGTTGTCAATGGAGTCAAACACTATTTTCACTGCTTGGTGTGCGATCCAGTAGGCTGCAGGGAGCAGAGAGGGCTAAGAAGATGGGAGCAGTCATCCTGAGCTCACGAGGAGGAAACTCAGATCCAGACAGATTAGTGATCTGCTTGAGTTTTATACAAATTAGGTTTCCTGATTCCCAGCCAGGGGTGGCAGGGGGTGGGAGAGGGGTGTGGGAGGGTCTCTATCAAACTGTATCTGACTGACCAAGATAAGGGAAAGTTGGAGGGGGAAAACAGAATAGGTGAGGCTGTGTCACACCAGCTCCTACCCAAGGATAAGGCAAGGTCAGTCTGTTGTCACAAATACCACTGGAGTCACTGCCATGAACTGGACCTCAAGGGCCCCTATGAAAATAAACACACACTACCTAGAGAGAGGTGATGTTGGAAGGGCTTCTACACCCTTTCCCCTAGCAGACTGGTATGGCATCTCCTGGCATCTATGGCCTTACCCTCAGTTTCAACTCCTCCCTAAGGACAGCAAGTCAACACAGGCAGGCCCCTGTGCTGAGGGATGAATCTGAGTCCTGGGTGCAAGTCACTGCTGGAGAGCAGGGTCAGCAGCTCATCCAGCATTCGCACCTCTATGATCTCAGTCATGATCCTGCACATGGAATGGCCAGGTTCAGGAGTTGTCCCCAGGAAGCCCCAAGGGCTCAGTGAGCCAAGGCTAAGGAGAGAAAGACAGGGAGTGAAGGAAGGAGCAGATCCAGGACCTGGAGCTGGGCCAGTCAGTGAGCTCACCTGAACCCTCATCACCCATCATATGGCCCCAGCCGCCGCAGCCACTCTCGGAGCCATCAGGGTTGATGAGCCTGCAGTTGGAGCCTGTTCCAGATATGAGCACAACTCCACCTGCGGAAAGGGAATAGGAGGCTCAGTGTGGCCAAGGCCTGGCACAGAGCAACAGCTTGCCACTGTGGAAAGACAGGACAGAAACCAGCCCCAGGCAAGGGAATCACCACCCAGTCCTGTAGAGGAGAAAACTGAGCCCAGCTAGTTTCCTGCCTGAGGGTGAGGGCCTGGGTCTCAGAAAAACTCTAATCCCATAATGCCCTCATCTAGGGGGACAAAGAGAAATGCAAGCCTCCACCTCTTAGAGGGAATGTGGCTCCTTGCCCAGCCGGTCTTCCAGTGACTCTACCTGCTTTACTGGGATTGTGCTAGACCCGTTCTCACAGTGATATTCACTCATACCCTAAACCATCTTATGAATACAACTACCTCTATTTTATAGATGAGAAAACTGAAACTCAGAGTTTTGGAACTTCGCCAACATGGTATAGCAGGCAAAACAGGAACTGGGATTCAAACACCAATCCCATGACACCAACACTCTTTACACTATCACAGGGCCACCCCACTTCCTCCTCAGCACTGACAGCTTCCCCAGCCTGCCTTCCTCACTATACCGCCCCCAGGTGGTCCCTCATCTGCAGGGGAGTTATGTTTGACCCCACTCCTGGATTCCCATCAAGAGACCTTTCTTGCCCTCCCTCCTGCTGCCTGGTCCTTGCTCTGGCAGAGACTTAAACTACTGAAAGAGTTGAGGGGAATATAAGAGTGGCTGCCTTCTGGATATTTGCAGAACAAGTTTTGTCAGCTATATCTAAGGGGCTTTCCCAAAAAAACCAGTTCTCACTCTCACCCCTCCCTCCACTTCCTCACCATCCGGTGTAGCTGTGGCGATGGAGCCGGCGGCATCGGTGGTGATTAAGTAGCTTTCACTCAGGTAGGGAAATCGGTCCCTCAGCTCCTCGATCAGGATCCTCCCCGCGTCCTCCTGGTCCCCACCGCTCAGAGATAGGCCCTAGGCCACGCGGGAGGTGAGCGAGTGTGCAAAGCCCCAGCCCCAGCTCTTGTCTCAACCCCCGCCCCCTCCTGAGGCCTGATTCCTGTTCTCCCCATCTGGCCATACCCTGTTCACCCAGCCCCAGTCCTCCTTTCTCCCCACACAATGACCCCTCAGAAGGCTGTGGTTATAAGAACAACCTGGACTGGGGATGGACAGAAGAAAGAGGGGATTCAACAATGCCAGCTTTGGAGCTTGGAAGGGCAGTAGTGCTCTTAACAGAAAGATCAGGCAGCGGGGCAAGGTGAGGGGAGATGGAGAGAGGTAAGCTTGGTTTGGCATACATGGGGTTTGCCTGTGTCTGCAGAACATCTCACATATATGTCCAGGGAGTAGCCGGAGCTACCGCAACTTGGGAGAAAGATCTGAACCAGGAGTAAATAATAGCTAACACTGAATGAGTGCTTATGGGTCAGGCTCTATACTAACCACTTTGCAATGTATCATGCCATTTTACTTTCCCAACAACTCTGAGGTAGCTACTATTCACATTTTCCAAATGAGGAAACTGAGGCTTAGAGAAGGTGAGTAACCTACACAGGGTTATGCAGATACTGAGCAGCAAAGCTGGGATTCAAACCAAGGTCTCAGCAGCTCTCCAAAGCCCTGTGCTCTTCCAACACATTTGTAGTTTGTAGGTGGCAACTGAAGCCATGAGACTGGGTGAGATTATGACAGTTTTGACACCAGGGACTAAGTCTTGGAGGTCTTTCCCTCTGCAGTCATCAAACTCATCTAGTCCAAACTTGCTAGCTGTCTCAGTGTCACTGATGGCTGAATTCCCAGGCTCCACCCCAGACTCACCAAGCTTCGCAGCGGTACCAGAGGATCCACCCCTGCTTTCCGTTTGGCCCTGTTCACCATCTCATTGATCCTCTCCACACACTTGTCTGTCCCGATCAGCTGGCCCCAATCAAGGGAAGAAGGAGTTACAAAGGCTTACAGAAGCTATGTTGCCCCCACAGGCTGCTCTGTGAGTCCCAGCCACCACCTCAACAGGAATTACAGAGAATAAAATCAGAACCAAGCCCTCTGATCCCCTCAGTATGGTTTTTACCCAGTGGTTTGTGCTCAGTCCATCTGCTTCTGCCAGGATCTTCCCATCCTCTGAGACTAAAAGGACCTTGGATCGTGTGCCTCCCCTACAGAACACAAGAGGGCACTTGATCTTGCTCGGAAAAACCCACAGAGAGAGCTAAGCTTGTGCTGTCCACACTGGCAGAGCCCAGTATGATGGAGGAGACAGCTTCGACAAACTCAATCACCACTCCCAAACCCGCCTCTGTGGTTCAGTGTTTGCATGCTCTTTAACTGAAACATAATTCTCACTCCTCTTCCCTTGGGGATGTCCTCCTTATCCTGCAAGACTCTACTTATGCTTCACCTAGTCCTCGAAACCTTTTCTGAGGTGTGGCCCACCCCAACGAATTAGTTAAGTCTCCGTTAGTTAAACCTTCACAGTGCCTCCAAAGTTATTAAAGTCTCCTCTGTATGAAGAGTGTGTTCAGACGCTTTGTGTCCGCCTCTCACTAGACTTCAAGCTCCACTGGGTCAAGCTCCTGATCACTTACTTACCCTCTCAGAACGAGCACAGGAGCTGGCACAGGCAATGCTCAGCAAACACTCCTAAGAAAAATGGCACATCTCTCTGCTTCCCTCACAATAGCTAAACACTGCATTTCAAGATCCAGCTGCCAAGGTCTTCAAGACACCTTTGCTAGAAATGCTGACCAGATGGCAGGGTGACTTCATACATACTTAAGCAACTAAACCTTCAAATGTTGATTACTGGGGGTCACAGTAGTTCACAGGGAGATCTGTGGTGATGGGATATATGTTTCTTTATTGATCATTACTTTTAGGAATGGCAGAAGAAGACACTGAAGACCGCTCATCAAACTCAAAGAGGACATGAAATTTCAAGGGGGTAGTTAATACATGAGGTGGCAGATTCCACAACCAAAAGCATGTCTTGACGAACTGGAAGAAACGGGTCATATCTTACAGATGACTATAACAAGGATGAATGCAGACTCCTATACTGTTTTTTTTAAGTGCTACAAATACAGGATGGGAAAGATCATTCCTAACAATTCATGTGAAAAGACTTTGGGGTCTGTGAATCAGCAGTGGGGTGTGGCTGCCAGAGAAGTGAAAACAATCACAGATTCGAAAGTACAGTGCCCTGGCTGAGAGGCCAGCGACCCCCATTATTTCCTGATTTGACACACTCAGATTCACAGAATGTTGCCACTGGCAGGGACATAGCGATCTTATTTATCCCTATCCTCACTTTGCACATATGGTAACTGTAGCCCAGGGAGGGTAAATATCTTGTCCATGGTCATACCCGGGCGCAGAGCTATTACAAAAAGTTCAGTAAACAAGCTTCTGAGCAGAAAAATGCAATCTAGTGAAAGCAGCATGGAAGGCCAACAGGGATGGAGCGGTTTTCAGACATCAGGACAACCTAGTACTCTGGCTCGCAGCTGCTCCAGCTCCCGGATAACCTCAGCCAAGATCTTTGTCCCGCTTCTCCCCACTCCCACTCCCCACCCTGCCCGCGCTCAGCAATTTCACACCTGACACCTGTTCTGCAAAACTCTGTCCGAGGTCAGGAATAGGAAAAAGGAGCTGCTTCTCCAGCTGAAGACAGCGGAGTGGGTGTTTCGTGGGAGAAAGGGGCGTGGTTCCGCCAAGAAACACAAAGGATCCCCAACCCGGGGTGTGGCTGTTGCACAGGCAGAGTCCCCGTAAGGCATACAGCTGTGCGCTCCAGGGCGCCCCTGCGCGTGCACACACCTCTTCACCGCAAGGTCCCGCCGCCCAAAGTGCCCGGACGCCGAGGATCAAGGCCACCAGCTTGCCAGGCTGGCCACGGCCTTCCGCCCCGCCCTCGGGCCCAGGCTCCCTCCGCCGGGCCGCACTCACCCCTCTACACCCCCATAGATCGCGGCCATGCTGCTGCTACCGTCGCTGCTGGTCCCGCCGTTTGCGTCTCTCCCCGCCTGACACCTCCTTCCCTCCAGCTGTCTGGGCACCGCCCCACTTCCCGTGACCTCCCGCGCAGCCAGCTGACTCCCTGTGCGCGTGCGCGTGCGCGTGCGCGTGGCGCCGGTAGGAGCCGGGGATCGCTGCGTCCCTCAGGCTGTCTTCCTTCTGGTGTCTCCTCCAGGTGGAGCGACTGCGGTCCGCAGCGGCCCCTCCCGTCCTCCTGGATCCTGCTTCCAGAGATGGACACTAATCCCAAGAGGAGGAATCAAAGAGGGGTATCTAGGTCGGTCGGACCCTTAGGACACATCACTGACCTGCCTGCCTGTAAACGCCCGGAAGTTGCTGGCAGTCCCGCGTTAGGTTGCGCGTGCGCACTGCTCTTGGCCGCGTAGGTTGTGACGCATGCTCGGCCAGACCCCCGCGAAGCTGTGGGTTCAGGGACCTGCGCCCATGGACCTGTAACAGAAATTACTGTAATGTTCTACTGAACATCTGCCACGCGATGGCGAGTCACACGGGCACACACGAACACTCGCTCAGATTGTTGCCCTGCGCTCGTGTGAATGTACGGATCCGGGAGGAATTGGGACCTAAACAGACAAGCCCTCGAGGCGGTCCCGGCAGCCCTGAGGAGGGAGCCTTCACCTCTTCCTACCCACCCAGTTTACTTCTTGTGGAGGATATTTGCAGGGACATAGCCCACTGGGAGAACTAGCAGATACGGCTTTACAAGTTTTTTATTGCCTTTCAGCCCCCATTCCGCTCCCCTTCCTTGCGCTGCGTCGGGAAAGGGAATGGGATCCCTAGGGGTGCAAATACAGGCCAAGTCAGGGAGAGCTGTGGCTCCTGAGGGCCTCCTCTGGCTCCTCCGGGAAGTTCTGGGCCCTCAAGGAGCAGCTTCGCGGGCCATGAGGGCGGTTAGCTGCCCTTGGCATCTTTTTGGGGAAATCAGTTGGCCTGTCGCGGGTCGAACTCTGTCACCCTTGACTGCCTGCCATCTTCTGGAGAAACCCCTAATAGGGTGCTGTGTCTGGTTATGCTTTAGTGAGAAAATTAGGCTTTTTAAGCTTTCTCATTTCCTACCCTACCACGTTGTAATTCACAAAAGTAAAAAGTAAATCACTACATGATAGACTCTGTATCATGTATTCATTTATAGAATATATATCATATATTCTATATCAGATGGAGAATATAATAGAGGGTAGGATTTTTTTATGCCTGCCTACGGCATTTTTAAAATTCACAGCACTTTAGAGCTGGAAGATTATCCAACACACACATTTTTAGAATTACAGAGTTAGTAGACTGTGGTGCAATTAAACTGGGCAGGATTTTTGGAGACTAGATTGTAGGTGGATTTTGAAATAATTGTTTCTGTCCTGTACTACTGCAATGAGCCATGGGACGTATGTGTATGATAATATTAAGTTTGTCTTTGTATTGCTTGTTTAGGCAAGCAAGCAAAAGGGAAAGTGCCCAGGTTTAAGACAAGAATTGAGTTCACCATTTACTAGCTGGATGAGCTTGGGTGACTTACAGGTAATTGCTGCAGCCTCTCCTCTACAAAATGGAAATGATAAACATCTACCTGCTGGGGCTGACGCAAGATTTAAATGCCAAAAGAGTTTTGGAAACCATAAAGTACTTCACAGATCTTAACTAACTTGTATTTACATTACCAATTAGTGTGTGCTGTCCTGCACAGTATCCATATGTGAATACTGAGGACTTGAAATGTGGTTAGTCCAAAATGAGATGTCCCGTCAATGTAGAATAAACACAGGATTTCAAAGACTTAGTACAAAAAAAGAGTGTAAGATACCTCATTAGTCACTATTATATGAATCACATGTTGAAATAACATTCTGGATGTAGTAGATCAAGATTATAGATTACTAAATTTTGCCAATCTATTATATTTTTTAGTGTTGCTACTAGAATATTTAAAATTTTGACCTACATATTTCTGTTGTACAACCCTGTTGTCTCTATCTGGACCATAATATTTCAAAGTCACTGAATGCCTATTTATGAAATAAATAATGGCCATATAAGTGATTTAAAGAAGAAAGTAGCCGGGCGCGGTGGCTCATTCCTGTAATCCCAGCACTTTGGGAGGCCGAGGCGGGTGGATCACCCAAGATCAGGAGTTCAAGACCAGCCTGGCCAACATGGCGAGACCCTGTCTCTACTAAAAATACAAAAGTTAGTTGGGCGTGGTGACAGGCGCCTGTAATCCCAGCTACTTGGGAGGCTGAGGCAGGAGAATCACTTGAACCCAGGAGGTGGAGGTTGTGGTGAGCCAAGATTGTGCCATTGCACTCCAGCTTGGGTGACAAGAGTGAAACTCCGTCTCAAAAAAAAAAAAAAAAAGAAAAGAATAAATAAAATACATTTATGTTGTACATTATAATTCTTTTTGTTTGTTTGTTTGTTTGTTTGTTTTGAGACAGAGTCTTGCTCTGTCGCCCAGGCTGGTGTGCAGTGTGGTGTGATCTCAGCTCACTGCAAGCTCCGCTTCCCGGGTTCACGCCATTCTCTTGCCTCAGCCTCCCCAGCAGCTGGGACTACAGGTGCACGCTGCTACGCCTGGCTAATTTTTTGTATTTTTAGTAGATACGAGGTTTCACCGTGTTAGCCAGGATGGTCTCGATCTCCTGACCTTTTGATCCGCGTACCTCGGCCTCCCAAAGTGCTGGGATTACAGGCATGAGCCACTGTGCCCGGCCTTGTACATTATAATTCTATAGAGCTCTTTTATGTACCTTTATCTTGTTTGATCATCCTAACAACCTTATGAGAATGACAGATTTTTTTTTTTTTTTTTTGAGACAGAGTTTCACTCTGTGGCCCAGGCTGGAGTGCAGTGGCGGGATCTTGGCTCACTGCAACCTATGCCTCCTTGGTTCAAGTGATTCTCCTGCCTCAGCCTCCCAAGTAACTGGGACTACAGGCATGCGCCACCACGCCCAGCTAATTTTTGTATTTTTAGTAGAGACAGGGTTTTACCATGTTAGCCAGACTGGTCTTGAACTCCTGACCTCAAGTGATCTGCCTGCCTTGGCCTCCCAAAATGCTGGGATTATAGCGGTGAGCCACCGCGGCAGGCCGAGAATGACAGATTTCTAATCACATATTACAAATGAGGAAACGAGAGGCTCTAAAATAAAAGTAAAAAGCCTAGGCTCACACAAATAATAGATGTGGCTTATTATGTGTGGGTAGTTAATATAAAGGGAAGGAAATTCAAGATGTTGCAATATAGCAAGGTATACCAGTTTGCACTGGGCTTGCAACATCCCAGTAGCTGCTTCTATGACGCTCACAAGGTTAATAAAGTTCTTTAAGAATCTGCAAGCCACAGTCTTCTTCTCTGTCTTCTGTACTTTGTTCCTATGACCCCAGGGAGGCCATAGTTTGGGAGTCAGGGGGAAGAGTGTTAAGAGAGACAATGGGAAAATATCTTTCCTCACAAATCCACTTAGGATTTTGGGACAGATGACTTTTGGTCAGGGTCCTCAACAGATTTTGTTGACTTTATTCATGAAACACAACCACATCTGTTTTTACTCACCACAGCATGTCCAGGGCTAACCTCAGTACTCCACAAATAGCTTTGAGAGTGGTTTATAAACTATAAACACGGTGTCACAGACATGAGGGGTAGCAAATGCCTGATTTGAACTAAAGAAGGGAGCAAGCAAATTCCACAGCAGAAACTAAATTTACAGAACAGATCAGGAAGAGAAAGAGAAAATAAGGAGAAGTGAAATTGTGAACTGAGGGAGGAGGAGTTGGACGTGTGGTCAGGGAGCCTCAAAGAGATCTAGCCCCAGTCGGTCTTGCATTAGAAGTTGCCAGTACATGTGTGACCTCAGCACTGTGCTTTAAAATAATCTGGCAGGTTACTTATAGGGTGACAAATGGGAAGGGAGAGTTTGGAGAAGGGAAACACTTAGAAGGCTGGACATTGGCCCAGGTGAGAGATAAACAAGCAAGTGGTGGAGGTGGAGGTGGAGGTGGGGGGCAGAGCCGGAGTCACAGGGAGGGAGCCAGGAGGGGGGTCATACTAACATCTGCTGTTGATCTGGGATGAGGAAGGAGAGAGAGGCTGGAGTTCACTTTCCCACAATTGAAAGAGGCAGGGGTGAGGGGCTTCCTTACCAACGGTGGAGGTGGGACTCTGGGGCTGGCATCTGCAAAGCAAGGGAAAGACAGCCTACGGGACTGCCAGGCCCAACCCAGAAGGGACGAGGGGTGCATGGGGTCTCCAGAACACAGAGGCAGCCGTAGACAGCTGGTGTAAACGTTCTGTCCTTCAAGTCTCTTCAGCCATGTAAGGGAACTGAAAGAAAAGAGGGACCTTATCTGCCTTGATCTTAAGTTGTTCTGAGGGATTTGGGGCCTCAGGCCAGGGCAGCAACCTGAGCAAATCCGGTTGGTTTACTCCCTCTTCTTTTCTGAGCATGTGGGTGTCTATGTGTGAGTTTATATGCGTGTCCTGGCCTGCATCAATCTATGCGTAGGTGTGTATTTTTTTATATATTCGAACTTCTCTTTGTGTATGTTTCTAAGTGACTGAAGGTGTCTACAGATGCATATAGTTGAGATGATGTCCTCACGTATTTTTCTATACTAATGTGTCTACAGATTTCATGTTAACGTTTCAGTTCTTGAAGAAACCTAAGCAAGCCTGCATATTTAGGCACCTTTAGGCAGATGCATAAATGTGCACCTGTAACTTATGCTGGAGCCAGCTCACACAGCTCACAAAGACCCAGTTTTATGTACAACTCTCCATCTTCCATGAGGTGTAATTATGTTGGTAGCTTGAAATCACCGTGGTGGGAGTATTTACACCACAGAAATCAGTAACTGCTACAACTTAGGTTGTTGTTATTGTTGTTTTCCAGAAAGCTGGCTGTTAACACTTACCAGCACACCACTGGGTATATGCCTGTGAGAATGCCCACGGTCTGTGTATATCAGTGTATAAGCACACACTGTATACGAAAGTGTGTATCTGTGTAGTGGCTCCAATGTTTTACAGACTGCAAATTCAGGGGTACAAAAAGATAACTTTTTCTACAACTAAACTTGATTTCTGACTCAATCCTCCACTCTTCCCTAAAAGCAGAAAAACTTAATCTAGTTAATCACTTACAGATGAACTCAGTCATTTCGGGTTTCAACTTAGGTCCAACACTTGTCCTCCTCCTCTTGGCTCACCAGGGTGACATGTGACAGCCAGGGTTAAACCACTGCAGCAGCACTGAGGAGAGGCATCCACCAGCCTCTGCTGAGATGCACAGTTTTCCCACTGGGGCATTTGGTCTCCTGACATCTCCTAAGATTCCCAAGGCACTATGAGCCCTCCAATTGCCCAGTCTGTACTGCCATTTTGGGAATGTGTCTCCTTGTCAGGTGTCAGGGATGTTTATATGTCTTTCATAGTGCCTAACTATATAACACTCTGTAAGATAAAGTGTATGTCCATTTTATAGCAGCAGAAATGCTCAGAGGTTAGGGACCAGATTGCCACAACACCCTGTGAATTATGTGCACTAGTACATGCTTTTGGTAATGATGGATTAGGACATTGGTGCTTGAATAATCAGAATCCCCCATTCCATCATTGGGCCCTGCACCAACTGTGATGTCTCCTATGCTACGGTATAGCAGGAAACCCAAAAATAAGTGTACATGGAGAGAGGGCTGTGAGGTTGAACCAATATGAATTCTGTGCCATGTAAAACCAGTGGAATAAGTTTCACAGACCTCCCCTCCGAGCCTGTCTGGTTCCTTTATCAGGATTTAGTTATCTGGCTTCTAGATGGAGCTCTGGTACTGAGCTACCAACATTGTGTGTCCCAGAAGAAAGAGGCAAAGAACTACAGCAGTGGGGTGGACTTTTCCAGAACAGACCTCCTCTGGAAGAGGTTCTGTAAAGTTGCTGCAAGGAAACGGTGGGCAAGGGATAGAGGGAGGGTGATCTCTTCCAGGCTTCTGCCTTGCCCATTAGCAAATGTGTGGAACCCATAGTTCCCCCTTTTATAAAATTGTATTTTTTTAAGAGATAGGGTCTCATTCTGTCTCCCAGGCTGGAGTGCAGTGGTGTAATCATAGCTCACTGTAGCCTCCAGCTCCTGGGCTCAAGTGATACTCTTGCCTCAGCTCCAAAAGAGTTAGGACTAGAAGCATCCACCAGCACGGCAGGCTAATTTTTAAAATTTTTTTGTAGAGATGAGGTCTCACATTGTTACCCAGATTGATCTTGAACTTCTAGCCTCAAGTGATCCTCCTGCCTCAGCCTCCCAAAGTGCTAGGATTACAGGGGTGAGCCACTGCACTTGGTTGTATTTATTTTTTGAAAAAAATATATAATTTTTTGAGATAATTTTAGATTCACATACAATTGAAAGAAATACTACAAAGAGATCTCAGTTTCCCCCAGTGGTAACATCTTTCACAACTATAATATCACTACTCAGATATTAACAGATACAGTCCATCAATCTTTCAGATTTCTCCATTTTTTATCGTACCCATTTTTTGTTTTTGTTTGTTGAGATGGAGTTTCGCTCTTGTCGCCCAGGTTGGAGTGCAGTGGGGCCATCTCGGCTCATTGCAACCTCCGTCTGCTGGGTTCAAGAGATTCTCCTGCCTCAGCCCCCCTGAGTAGGGATTACAGGCACGTGCTACCACGCCTGGCTAATTTTTGTAGTTTTAGCAGAGATGGGGTTTCACCATGTTGGCCAGGCTGGTCTCGAACTCCTGACCTCAGGTGATCTGCCCGCCTCGGCCTCCCAAAGTGCTGGGATCACAGGTGTGAGTCATCACTCCCAGCCTGTCGTACCCATTTTTATAAATATGTGTGTGTTTAGTTCTAGTTTTA
This sequence comes from Pan troglodytes, assembly GCF_028858775.2. NCBI lineage: Eukaryota > Metazoa > Chordata > Mammalia > Primates > Hominidae > Pan > Pan troglodytes. The sequence goes on from NC_072410.2 coordinate 51,681,387, forward strand.
TCACACATGTAGGTTCATGTATCCACCACCGCAGTTGAGATACCGAGCTGGAATCCATCTCCAGCAGTATTCCTCCAGTTCTCCTCCTTTTATACTCACACTCCCTTTCTGCCCTGAACCCTGGCAGCAACTAATTTGCTCCCCATATCCAAACTTTAGTCATTTCAGGAATGTTATATAAATAGAATTGGGCCAGGCACAGTGGCTCATGCCTGCAATCCCAGCACTTTGGGAGGTAGGATGATCACTTGAGGCCAGGAGTTCAAGTTCAGCCTAGGCAACATAGTGACCTCCCCATCTCCCTGTATAATTTTAAAATAAAAATGAATTTAAAAATTATAAATGGAATCATAGAGTATGTAACCTTTTTTTTTTTTAACCCATCTTAGTTCTCTGGAGATTTACCCAAGTTTTGTTGCCCGTCTCAGCAGTCATTCCTTTTCATTGCTGATTAGAATTCCATGGAATGGATGTAGTGCCTTTTTTAGTGACATAGTCACACATACAAATCTCTATATACTCTAAAGGTTATAAAGTCATGGCTCCTTATCTGCGAATCCTTGAGCCTAAGGAAGAATGCAAGACAGAGCCACTTCTGGAGCTTTCTTTTCAGCTCCTGGAGCTGAGCTTGGCTGGAACCCGCCTTCCCCATCTGCCTTTGGGCATCTGGGAAGCAGCCCAAGCCTGGTGCTGAGTGAGAGCTTCTGGGAGAGCTCCTGCTGAGACAAGGGACAGTCCCTGGTGGGTGGAGGAAAGGATTGTTGGGGGAAGGAAGAAAGCAGAGGCTGTGAGACTTTCTCCAGGCGACTGTCTCCACTGGCTTTGTCACTCCCTACCAGGTTCCCAGAAGACTGTACTTCCAGCCAGAGTGCCTCCTCCCAGAATCCTGAGGGTTCTCAACCCCTTTCCAACTTAGCAGTTCCATCCATCACAGTTACATGTGTACATGAGCGAAAGCCTGCTCCCATCTAACTTGATTCTCTCAGGATGCTTCTAAGGATGCCTCCTCCCCTGTTGCCCAGGCTAAAGTGCAGTCATGTGATCATGGCTCACTGCAGACTCGAACTCCTGGACTCAAGTGAGCCTCCCACCTCAGCCTCCCCAGTAGCTAGGACTCCAGGTGCACACCACCACATCTGGCTAATTTTTTATAGATACAAAGTTTCCCTATGTTGCCCAGGCTGGTCTTGAACTCTTGCCTCAAGCAATCTTCCTGCCTCGGCCTCCCAAAATCCTGGGTTTACAGGCATGACTCCCTCTCTGACACTCTCTGAAGCTAGAAAGTGAGAAAGGGGGGCTGGGAGAGTCAACCAGCTGGGAGCATTGGGAGGCTAGAAAAGGGGTTAGAATGGACTGGAGCAGTCAGGAAGGCTTCCTGGAGGCAGTAGTCTTAAGACTGGTGAGAAATGAATGCATAGTGAGAAGGAGCAGGAAGGGCACTTGGAGTGAAGCAAGGGTGGGGCGGAGGAGGGGTTTGTGCAGGAGACGGGGTCAGAGCTGGAACTCAGAGTGTCATGCTTGGGTGCTTGTGGGTGGTGGGCAGGGCCAGGCAGCTTTCCTTCCCCTCACCTGCCCAGGAGAGCTGGACAGTGACCTGCAGGCAAGAGACTGGACAGAAGAAAGAGGACGGGCCGGCCAGTAGCTTAATCAGTGATACCAGTCCCCTTGCATCATGACCTGTAGGTCTCAGAGAGTTCCTGGGGCTGACTGCAGCCAGTCCTGGCTCTTCCAGTACCTGCTAGAGGAGAGTGAGCCCAATAGTCTGGTTTGCTCAGAACTCAGGAGGGCTCTTGGGACATAGGACTTTTCCATTTTTAAAATGGGAGGAGTTGGTCACTCTGTGAAGGAATCTCTTCCAGAGAGGGGGCCCAGAGCAAGGCTGAGGGCGCGACCCCAGTGATCCATGCTATCGGTAATACGACTTGAGTGTTTTTAGGAGGGAAAATGTTTTGTTTTCAGTTTTATAAAATTGTCTTCCAATAACTTAGGGCAGGATTTATATGTTACTGCAAATAATAAAATGAGATATTAATAAAATGGATTAAACTGATCCATAGATCAGTTCGGCAGTGTTTCCCAGTATTTTCTCAAGAGATATTAATGGGTATCTCCAGAACACAGGATTCTTATGGTCCTTGGGAACACTGAGTCTTCCCAAATCCACCTGTCCCACCCTTACCCTGGAGAGACACAATGTACTGCCCATCAGTAGATTGAGGCTCAGAAAGCCCCAAAGGAGAGAAACTTGTTTTTTCCTGTTTAATGGCTAAATAAACAAGGTTATTTGCACAGATGTAGTCTGGTCTCTCAAGTGGTATTGAGTCCCTAATACGTGTTCCCTGCTACACACACCACAAATTTTCTCTTCCATCCAGTTTGGAAAACTCTGGAAGTGAACATAGATCTACAGGCTGCCACCTACTTTATGGCCCTGGAGTCCCTGTATCAGCTCAATAATCCCACAGCCAGGTTTTAAGGATAAATCAACTAGAAGTGTAATTTCTATTCTTATTCGATTTTTTTTTCTTTAATAATCCACTGGCTGGATTATTACTGGATTAATACTGGATCCTATTCAAAGGCCACAAAATTTCAACTCCCCACATGCCTCATAATAAAGCCCTAGGCCTGGGCTTTGTTTCCCTCAGGTTGGGACAAGCAGCAGCAGCAGGGTCCATGCCCTGGAGCCGCTCATCACTTCTGAAGGCCTCAGGAAGATGCACCAAGCTGAGGCCTGGCAGCGTAGGAGAGTGGGGCTGGCAGCCCTCCACTCTTTCTTTCCCTTACCTTCTTTCCTGAGTCAGCCCTGAATATACCGCAGATACTGTTTCCAAAAGACTTTGGCTGCTCCAGCCTTTTCTGGCCCCTGTGGAAAACAAGCCAGGTGGCTTTCAGTTCTCCAGACCCAGGCTGGGGCCAGACCAGGGCCAGGAGTTGTCACCCAGGGTCTCTCATGGGCCCTCCCCAGCATCCTGCATCTGTCTACATGATGGACTATATCAAGGGAGGCCACTGGAGTTGTTGACACAATGGGTTTTTTTGTAGTCATGAACCCCCAGTTGGAGCACTGGGAGAAGAAAAGCAGGAGAGGCAGGCCTTACCCAAGATCTGCCCTCAGTTCTGCAGTCCCCTGACTGGGGTAGGTGGGGCAAGGATGTAGTCATAGTGTGCAAGAGCAGGTAAGAGAAGCAGTGGAAAAGGCAGGATTGGAGGATGGCTTGGAGAGTGAGAGGTGTTCTAGTCCCAAACTAGGAGGAGATTTGGGCCCTGGTAAAACTGTGAAGTGGTACAAGTTGGGCTCTGGAGGCATGAAAAGTGGGAGTGGAGTGGGCACCTTCCACAGGAAGCCAGGTCTTGTGCTCTCTTGTGGCCCAGGCACTGTCCCTCTCTCCACCTTCAAACCCCATTGGGAGGAAAGTCAGATGAACCAGCACCCACTGAGGATCCCAGCCTTGGCTGAGGAAAAGCCACCTCACCTTCCCCAGAGGACTGAGATCCCGGACATGAGCATGATGGCTGGTAAGCTGGGGCTGCCACTTCCACCCCAAAAGCCATCCACCGAAAAGCCCCGGAAGCGGTGTCAAGGGACATGACAGCATCAAGCTCAGAGACCTGACAGTGGATACCTGCAAGGATCGATTGTGTATTCCAGGGAGCCGGCCTTCCTCTCCCCACCCTTCAGGACCCCGCCCCAGTTAAGGCTGTGCACTTTAAGAGAAGCCCCGAGGGAGAGCAAGGATTGACCTGGAGGGGTGTTCTTCTGATGGCGGTCTCTTTCTGTTGCCCAGGTTGGAGCATACAGGCACAATCCCGGCTGACTGCAACCTCCGCCTCCCGAGTTCAAGCGCTTCTTGGGCCTCAGCCTTCCGAGTGGCTGAGACTACAGGCACGCATCACCACACCTGGCTAATTTTTTGTGTTTTTAGTAGAGACGGGGTTTCACCATGTTGGCCAGGCAGGTCTCGAACTCCTGGCCTGAAGTGATCTGTGTGAGTCGGCCTCCCAAAGTGCTGGGATTACAGGCCTGAGCCACCACACCTGGCCAAGATTTTCTTTTTTCTTCCTACACATAAGTAAGGACATGTAATATTTGTCATTCTGTGCCTAGATTATTTCACTTAATATACATACCTGCAATCTCATCCATTTTCTCTGCAGTGGAGAGGATTTTATTCCTTTTGAGGCTGAATAATACTTCATTGTGTGTGTATACCACAGTATTTTAATTGAAACAAATTTCGAAAAAGCAAATATTTTTCAAATGTCTCAGAATGTGAAAGTTTAGGGATACTGTGCCCATTTTATTCTTTTCTATTTCCCATTTTATGTATATGCAAGTGTATCATAAAGCAGAAATCATTGGGTAAATAAATTCATAACTTCAACAAATGTAAAATGAAAATGCTAAGTGGTGGCTGGGTGCGGTCGCTCACGCCTGTAATCCCAGCACTTTGGGAGGCCGAAGCAGGCGGATCACCTGAGGTCGGGAGTTCAAGACCAGCCTGACCAATATGGACAAACACTGTCACTACTAAAAATACAAAAAAAAAAAAAAAAAAAAAAAATTAGCCGGGCGTGGTAGCACATGCCTGTAATAGCTACTCAGAAGGCTGAGACAGGAGAATCACTTGAATACGGGAGGCAGAGTTTGCAGTGAGCCGAGATCGTGCCATTGCACTCCAGCCTGGGCAATAAGAGTGAAACTCTGCCTCAAAAAAAAAAAAAAAAAAAAAAAAAAAAGAAAATGCTAAATGGTAAGAAAAAACAGCATAATAAAAATTTGTATGGTATTGAAGGACAACACATTTGAAGATAATATTTGAAGAAATCATTATTACAATTAACTTCTTTTCTTACTTATTGGAGCTTGATGCCTCTAAAAACTTCGTCATTGGAATCACCTCTGGTGCTTTAAGGGAAAAAAAAAAAAAATCCACTTACCTACACAGGTGCAAGTAAATCAGACTTTCATGTAATGAGACGCAGGCCTCATCATTTGTAAGCTCCCCAGGTGATTTGATTCAAAGACAAGCTTGAGGACCAGTGACATGGATCTCTACACATAAGCTGCCTAAATAGATTCTCTAGAAGCAGTTTATAGAGAAATTCCACATGAACTCTGGAAGACGATATGCATTTGATGTACAGTATGTCCTCACTTATTGTCTTTGAAAGTCTCTTGGAAACTTCACCTTTAAGCAAAATTATGTATACTGAAACCACTTATTCCTCATCAACATCATAACAACTTTGAACACAACAACAGTGTTGGAGGACCTGCTGTACATTGTTTCCATAAAGTCAATGTTCAGGGAATTCCAAAATGAAGTGAAGACTTCCTGTATATAAAAAGATGGTTATGATTCCACCTGGATGACAGGGTTACTGGTCAGAAACTAAAGGAGGCCACCTAGGTATAGAGGATTCAGTCATGAGGTTTATGCTAAACAAAGGATCCCAGAATCCTCACCCATTCCAGTTAAAGGCATAACGATGAAAGCAATATTCACATAGGAAATGTGGAAAGAAATAAAAGCCATCAAGCCACAAAAATAATGTGACTAAGGGGCAGGATTTGCAGATGTAGGGATTTAATGTGCTTGCCCTTTCTTACCCACACAAGAAAAAGGATGGAACAGATCATGAGATTCGACTGTTCTGCTGCGCAGCCTCCACAGGGTGCTTTGAATGTCCCTGTTTCTCAGGCAGTAGATGAAAGGGTTCAGCATGGGGGTGACCACAGTGTACATCACTGACGCCACCACACCACTCCTGGGGGGTGGTGCCACAGCTGAAGTCAGGTACACGCCAATGCCTGTTCCATAAAATAAGCAAACAACTGGCAGGTGAGAGCGACAGGTGGAGAAGGCTTTAGACTTCCCATCTGATGATGAAATTCTTAGAATGGAGGGGACAATGTTAGAGTAAGACAAAAGGATCCCTGAAATCGGAAGAAAACGAAACATAGTACTATCTAAATATATGAATATGCTATCGATGACGCTGTCAGAACAGGCAAGGTTGAGAAGTTGAGATGGGTCACAGACAAAATTAGAGATTTCCACATTCTTGAAGAAGGTGAATTGTAACACAGTCCAACTGTGCAGCTGGGAATCCAACAGGCTAAGGAAAAAGGACACCAAAACGAAGAAGACACCGAGGCGAGGATTCATGATGACTGGGTAGTGCAGGGAGTGACAGATGGCTACAAATCGGTCATAGGCCATCACAATCAGGAGCATGATCTTCTATACATGCAAAAAGGACAAAGAAAGACATCTGTGTCAGGCAGCTTGCATAAGAGATGACTGCTATGTGACTGCATGTCCACAATCATCTTGGGAACTGTGGCCGAGGTGAAAGCGATGTCAGCCCACGACGGGTTGGAGAGGAAGAAGTACATGGGGGTGTGGAGGTGGGAGTCAGAGCTGACAGCCAGGATGATGAGCAGGTTCCTCAGCACCGTGAGCAGATACATGGACAGGGACAGCCCAGGGAGGACGGGCTGCAGTTCTGGATCCTCTGAGAGTCCCAGGAGGAGGAATTCTGAGACACCTGTGAGATTCCGTGGCTCTGTGTGACTTGGACACCTTGAGAAGAAAAGAGGATTGGAAAAATAAAAGATAAAAACCAGCCCTTAATGCTGTGTGTATATTTTGGATGCAAGCAATTCACAAGGAACATTTTCACACTTGAGGACCATACACCGTCAGCAATATTTCTCAGTTGTGACAAACCCAAAAATCTCAGAATTACTACGATTTACTTTTTTGCTACTCAACTCCTTCTGTACATACTACTTTAGAGAAAATCCACTGAAGAATGTTAGAAGACCAAAACATAATATATAACAAATCCGTGATCTCAGTAAAATACGGCCTACTCTCTTCAGAAACAATAACATGCAATAAAAACGTTCTTCTCTCTTTAAGAAAAAGATCTCAGTCTAATTGAAAGAAATTAAGAAGCAGTGAAATACCCTTTATTTTATTCTGACACCGTGCTACAAATTCCTCTGATGTAGAATATTTAAAAGGATGACACAAGAGCTAGGACCGCATTATCTAAAAACTAAGTCAAACCTTAGAGTTCTTAATCGGAAGACCTTTTAGCATGCCAGTTACTTTTCATATTTATTGCCATCTTTAGGTTTTCTGACATAATTTCTTCATAAAAATACATGCACAGTCAAATGTGGGAGCTGTGTCTCCAAATTAATTGAATATATAACTCTTGGCCGAGCGCCATGGCTCACACCTGTAATCCCAGCACTTTGGGAGGCTGAGGCTGATGGGTCACCTGAGGTCAGGAGTTCCAGAGCAGCCTGGCCAACACGGTGAAACCCCGTCTCTAGTGAAAACAAAAAAAAACAATTAGCCGGGCGTGGTGGCGGGTAACTCTAGCTACTCGGGAGGCTGAAGCAGGAGAATCCCTTAGAACCTGGAAGGCAGGGATTGTACACCCTGTGATACTAGTTTTGATATCCTAGGGAGATATTGCTCCTGATATCAGAGTGGGCGAACACCCTGTGACATTATTTGCAATATCCTAGAAAGATATTGCTCCTAATATCACAGTGGGTGTACACCTGTGATATTAATTGTAATATCCTAGAGAGATATTACTCCTAATAATACAGTGGGTGTACACCCTGTGATATTGTTCAAAATGTATTACGGAGATACGACTCCTGCTATCACAGTGAGTGTACACCATGTTTGTACACCCTGTGATATTATTTGTAACAACTTAGAAAAATATTACAGCTAATATCAAAGTGGGTGTACACCCTGTGATGTTATTTGTTATATACTAGGTAGATATTACTCCTAATATCACAGTGAGTGTACACCACGTGTGTACACACTGTGAAATTATTCGTAATACCCTAGGAAGATATTACTCCTAATATCGCAGTGGGTGCACACCCTATGATATTATTTGTAATAACCTAGGGAGATACGACTCCTAATATTACAGTGGGTGTACACTCTGTGATACTATTTGTAATGTCCTAGGAAGATATTACTCCTAATATCAAAGTGGGTGTACACCATGTGTGTACATTCTGTGATACAATTCGTAATATCCCAGAGAGATATTTCTCCTAATATCACAGTGATATTATTCATAACATCCTAGAGAGCTATTGCCTCCGATATCACAGTGGGTGTACACCTGTGATATTATTCAGAATATCCTAGAGAGATATTTCCTCTAATATCACGGTTTCTGTACACCTTGTGGTATTATTTATAATATCCTAGGGAGATATTATTCCTAATATTACAGTGCATGTACACCATGGGTGAACACCCTGTGATGTTATTGGTAATATCCTCTAGGGGGATATTACCCGTCATGTCACAGTGGGTGTACACCATGTTTGTACACCCTGAGATGTTACTCATAATATCCTAGGGAGAAATTACGCCTGATGTTACAGTGGGCGTACACCATGTGTTTCTATTCTGTGATGCTATTCGTAATATCTCAGAAAGTTATTATTCCTAGTGCCACAGTGTGTGTATACCATGTGTGTACACTCTGTGATATTATTCGTATTATCCTAGGGAGATAGTTCTCATAACATCACCGTGGGTGGACATCATGTATGTACACCCTGTGCTGTTATTGGTTATTTCCTGGGTAGATATTACTCCTAGTATCACCATGGGTGCACACCATGGGTGTACATCCTGTGATGGTATTCGTAGTATCCGAGGGAGATATCACTCCTTATGTCATACTGGGTGTACAGCCTTGTGATATTATTGGTAATATCCTTGGGACATATTACTCCTGTTATCACAGTGGGTGTACACCCTGTGATAGTATTTGTCATATCCTAGGGAGATATTACTGTATACCCTGTGATATTATTTATGACATTTTAGGGAGCTATTTCTCTTAAAGTCAGAGTGGGTGTACACCCTGTAATATCCTTCCTAATATCACAGTGGGTGTACACCATGAGTGATATTTTTTCTAATATCCAGCGGGGAAGAGGATGATATTGCTTCCGATATCGCAGAAGGTGTACACCCTCCTGTGATATTGTTCCTAATATCCAGGGAAGGAGAGGATGACATTATTCCCAATTTCACTGGGGTTGTACCACCCCCCGCCAGGATATTGTTCTTAATACCCAGAGGTGGAGAGGATGATATTACTCCCAATATCACAGGGGGTGTACACCACCCCTGTTTGATATCCTTGGTAATATCCCGGGGGGCAGAGGATGATATTACCTCCAATATCGCAGGGTGTGTAAACACCCCCTGTGATATTGTTCCTAATGGCCTGTGAAAGAGAAAATATTACTCCCATTATCACAGGGGGTATTCAGCCCTGATGAATATTGTTTTCTAATATCCAGGGAAGGAGAGTATGATATTACTCCCAATATCACAGGGGTTGTACACCTTTTTGTGATATTGTGTCTAATAACCAGGGAAATAGAAGATGATATTACTCTCAATATCGCAGAGGGTGGACACCACCCTGGGATATTGTTCCTAATGTCCTAACGGGGAGAGGATGATATCACTCCCAATATCGAAGTAAATGTACACCACCCCTGTGATATTGTTCCTAATATCCAGAAAGGAAAAGAATGATATTACTCCCAACAGCATAGGAAATGTATACCCACGCTGTGATATTTTTCCCTATATCCAGGTGGGGAGAGAATCATATTACTTCCAATATCGAAGGGTGTGTACACCCACTCTGTGATCTTGCTGCTAACATCCAGGTTTGGGGAGGACGACATTACTCCCAATATGGCAGGGGCAAGTTCCCCCCCGTGACCTTGTTAGTCATTTCCTGGGTGGAGAGGATGATATTACTCCCAATATCGCAGCGGGTGTACACACCCCTGTGAAACTCTTCCTTATATCCAGAGGGAGAGGGGATGATATGACTCCCAATACCGCAGGGGGTATACACAGCCCTGTGATACTCTTCCTAATATCCACAGGGAGAGAGGATGATATTACTCCCAATATCCCAGGGGGTGTACACAACCCTGTGATATTGTTCCTGATATCCAGAGTGAAAGAGGATGATATGACTCTCAATATCGCAGGGGGTGTACACCCCTCCTGTAATATTGTTCTTAATACCCTGGGAGGGAGAGGATAAGATTAAATTGAATATCGAAGGGAATGTACACCCTCCCCCTCTGATACCCTTCCTAATATCCAGGGGAAGAGAGGATAATTTTACTCCCAATATCGCAGAGACACTACACCCCACCTGTGATACTGTTCCTAATATGCAACCGGGGAGAGGATGATACTACTCCCAATATCGCAGGGCTGTTCACATCCCCAGTTACATTTTTCCTAATATCTAGGGGAGAGACAATTATATGACAGCAAATATTGCAGGGTCTGTACATCCCTTTCTGATATTGTTCCTAATATCCAGGGGGGAAGAGGATGATATCAAATATGAAAGGGGGTGTACACCCCCCACCCCTACGATGTTGTTCTTAATATTCATGAGGGGAGATGATGATATTACTCCAAATATCGCAGGGGCTGTTGACACCCCCTGTGATATTGTTTCTAATATAGAGGGGGGCAGAAAATAATATTACTTCCAATATTGCAGGTGGCGTATACCCCACCTGAAATATTGCACCAAATATCCAAAGAGGGAGAGGATGGTATTAATACCAATATCGAAGTGTGTGTACAAGCCCCTTGTGATATGGTTTTTCGTATCCAGGAGGCAGGAGAATGATATTAGTCCCAACATCCCAGAGGGTGTACACCACCCCTGTGATACTGTCCCTAACTTCCAGAGGGGAGAAGATGATATCACTCCCAATATCTCACAAGTTGTACATCCCCCGTGATATTGTTTGTCATATCCAGGGAGGCACAGGATGACATTCCATTGAATTTCACGACAGGCGTACACGCACAGTGTGATATTGTTCCTAATATTCAAGAAGGGAGAGGATGATATTACTCCCAATAAAGCAGTGGGTGTACATTACCCCTGTGTTATTGTCTCTAATATCCGGGGCCGGGGGAGGTGGGGAGAGGATAACATTCCCTCAAATTTAGCAGGTGGTTTGACGCACCTTGTGGTGCTGTTTTAAATATCCAGCGGGGAAGACAATAGTATAGCACTATTTTCGATAGTCCGATTCATCTGCTCCACCTTTCCGGAACTCTGAGGCTGGGAGGCGGCATGCAGTTTCCATGTGATCCCCAATACCTTTGCCATCTTCTGTACCAAGTCAGCCACAAACACAGGCCCATTATCTGAGCCTACCCATAAGGGCAGTTCAAATCTAGGAATAAGATCTCGAAGAAGCAGATGGGTTACTTCACGAGCTTTCTCAGTTCATGTTGGATAAGCCTCCACCCACCCAGACTAGGTACACCCAAGAACTAGTAAATACTTGTTACCTCCACACTTTGGCATCTCTCTGAAGTCTACCTGGAGATCTTCAATGGGGGCTGCTGCATAAGCTTGTATGCCGGGCAGAACGGCTGGACCTTGCCTCGCATTATGCTGTCGGTGGGTAACAAACCGCTGCCTCATGGTTTTGGTGAGGGCTGACAAATGCGAGATGTAGAAATACCGGCCTAACAACTTTTCCAGTGACTCCTGACCTAGATGGATGGTTTCATGCACAGCCAGTACAACTGCAGCTCCTAGGAGCTGTGGCACAGCTACTCTCCCATCTGGTAACTGAATCCATCCTTCCTCTGTCACTTGTCCTCCCCTTTACCTGGAGAAAGTCCTTTTCTTCTTTAGAAGAAGTAGGTACAAGATCAGGTGTTTGAGGGAGCAGAGGGGCTGTGACTGATGCCCGGAAGGGGACAGATGCTGCTTTTTAAGCCTCTGAGTCAGCGTGGGAATTCCCCAAACCCACCAAGGTGGAAGCTCGCTGATGCCTAAGTGCCACCTTGTGGGGTTTCCATACTGCTTCTAATAATTGCAAGATTTCTTGTTGATATTTTATGTGTTTTCCCCCAGAGTTCAGTAGCCCCTTTTCTTTCTATAATGCTCTATGCACTTGAAGGGTTAAAAAGGCATACCGAGAATCAGTGTCAATGTTTACAGTCTCACCTTCACTGAGTTCTAAGGCCCCAATTAAAGCAATGAGTTCAGTTTTCTGGGCTGAAGTGGCCTGGGGCAATGATCTGGCTTCAACAACAGTATCCAGGGTTACTACTGCATCACTGTATATCCTGCACATCTCTCTCCTTGTGGGTTGATGAAGCTGCTCCCGTCCACGTATAGTCTACTGATGCCCAAGGCTGGTCCCGGAGGTCAGGTCTGCTAGAGTCAACTGAGTCCAACACTTCTACACAATCAGGCTCGACAGGGCTCTCTGATACCGGGAGCAAGGTGGCAGGGTTTAGGGTGTTACAAACTTCAGTGGTTATACGGGGATTTTCACAGAGCACACTTTGGTACTTGATGAGTCTAGCATTCGTTAGCCAATGATGTCCTTTAGTGTTCATTAAAGTCACCCCAACATGGGGGGCCTTTATGTTCAGGTTTTACCCAAAAGTCAGCTTATTTGCTTCTTGGACTAGCAGGGCAGTTGCTGCCAAGGCCCTCAAACACGGGGGCCATCCTTTAGAAACTCCATCTAGTTGTTTAGAGAGGTAGGCCACCGGCCTCGGCCAGGGCCCCACAGTTTGGCTTAAAACTCCAACTGCCATCTTTTCTCTTTCTGACACATACAATGTAAAAGGCTTTGTCAGATCGGGTAGCCCCAGGGCTGGGGCTGACATAAGTTTTTCCTTTAACTCATGAAAGGCTTGCTGTTGTTGGGATCCGCATTCAAAAGTTTCCCTGTCCCCCCACCCCCAAACTTTGTGAGGTCATACAAAGGCTTGGCTAATACTGCAAAGTTTGGGATCCACAGTCTACGAAACCCCACAGCTCGTAAGAATTCTCTCACCTGCCTTCTGCTCTTAGGCTCCGGTAGATTGCAAATGACCTGCTTTCTTTCTGATTCCAGGCCGCATTCCCCCTGTCGGATACTAAATCCCAAGTAAGGTACCTGCTATCAGCAGATCTGAGCTTTTTTCTTGGACACCTTATATCCACAGTCCTCCAGGCGCCGGAGTAGGGCATCTGTTCCCTTGGCGCACCCGACTGCCATGGGGTGTCCCAGCAAAAGGTCATGAACGTATGGGAGCAACACGCTCCAGCAAGGAGACTGACAAGGAACTGTAATTCCCAAAGTTCTTAGGTGCTTGAGATGGACCTCGATACCTTGAAGAGCTTCTCTGGGGACCGGGTCCTGGTTTTGCCTAACCAGCTGGGCCCCAGGCTTAACTTGTATGAGTATGGGGGCTTGGTTGACTGCCAACCCTGGAGGGTTGTCTTCTGCCCGTACTCTTCGCCACCACTTAGCCAGAGGTGGTCTTATCTCTCCGCCCGGCTCAGTTAAAAAAAGTCTCTATTCCTCCTCTCCGGGGACGGTAAGGGTCATAATCACTCCCGTTCTGGGGAATTTTAGCAGCAAAGAACTGTGCTCTGTAAAAGACAGTTGCTCTCAGCTTGCTGAGCAAGTCCCTTCCCAAGAAGGGCAAGGGACAGTCAGGCATGTACAAAAACTGATGAATCACTGTATGTCCTCCTACAGTACAAATCTGGGGCCAGCAGAAAGCTTGCTTTGCTGAAACCCCCATGGCTCCGATGATATCAATAGTCTTTTTGGATAAGGGGCCGACCAGGGTGGTTACTAGCGAATGTTCAGCACCGCTACCTACAAGAAAATCAATGTCTCTACCCCCGACTGTCATTCTGACCATAGGCTCTTTGGGGACACTTGAGCCTGGTCTCCCTCAGTCCAATAACCCTTCTGCCAGGTTGAGCAGGGCCCCTTCCTCCTTGTCCGGGGCCTCCTGCTCTGAGTCACCTTGTTTTCTTTTGAGCTGAGGGCATTTGTTCTTCCACTGTCCTGTTTCTTTACAAGAAGCACACTGGTTACACTGCAAACTCTGACAGCCAAGCTGAGTTTCATTCCCAGGGCCCCCGCTTCCTTTGCCTCCTTTGGGGGACCCCTCTGATTGCTGCAGCTGACAACCAGGTCGGTGTTTCACCGGGCCTGATGTTCATTCTCTTTGCGGTTTTCCTTAAGGCTTACTGCAGCCCTGTTTACAAACACCTGGTTGGCTATTTCTAATAATTGTGATGTATTCATACCTGCAAACCCAGCCTGTTTCTGCAGTTTTCTTCCAATGTCTTCTGCGCTTTGACTGACTAAAGCCATGTGAATCATGCGCTGATTTTCAAGACTATCAGAATCAAAGGGAGTATACATACAATAGGACTCACACGGTGTCTCGTAGAATTGTGCTGGACTTTCTTCTTTTCCCTGAATGACCTCAGAGACCTTGTTAACGTTTGTGGCCTTCTGTGCTCCCCTCTTTAATCCTTCCAAGAGAGCTTCCCTGTCTCGGTTTAGCAGTTTAGCCTTTGCATAGCCTCTCTTTCATTTGGGTCCCACTGGGGTTCGGTTCCTGGTAACTGAGTCCTTAGGGGGGGTTTTGATAATCAGCTGGTGCATGTTCCTCTAGCCACTTAGTTGCTGCTTGGAGGACTCTCCGCCTTTCATCTCTGTTAAAGAGGAACATGAGCAACTGGTGCCAATCAGCCCAGGTGGGGTTGTGGGTCTGGATAATAGTTTGGAGCAAATCAATTAGAGCTTGTGGCTTTTCGGTATTGCACGAGGTATTGTTTTTCCAGTTGAGAAGGTGGGCAGAGGTGAAGGGCTGCTACACAAAAACACGCCTCTCCACCAAGTGACCATCCTCATCTATCCCAGTATACCTCTGCTCTCTCAGGGGCATTTGTATCCCAGTTTCGCAGGGGTTCTTCACCCCCCCTGCGATATTGTTTCTAATATCTGGGGGAGGGGGGCAGAAAATACGATTACTTCCAATATTGCAGGTGGTGTATACCCCACCTGGATATTAGGAACAAGAGCACAGAAGGGATGTACACCCAGTGCGATATTTGGAGTAATGTCATTGTCTACCCCTGGCTATTAGGAACAACATCACAGAGTGGTGTACATTTTCTGTGATATTGTGAGGAATGTCGCAATATTACTTATCACAATTAATAATATCAATTATTAATTGATATTAATAATAATCAATATTAATAACTGATAATCCGATTTTAAAAATCAATACCGATAATAATGATAATTACTATTAAATAGTTATACTAAGAATAACAATAAATTATTAATATTAATTATTAATAACACCTATTAATAACTGATACTGATGTTATTCATTAGAAAACAGTAATATTAGCTCCTAATAATTAATATTAATATTAATAACCTGAACACTTTTTGTTAGCAATTATTTATTAATATTAATATTGGTAATTCATATTGATGTTAATAATCAAGGAGTAATAATACCAATACTACTCCTAATACCGCAGTGGGTGTACACCCACCTGTGATATTGTTCCTAATGTCCACGGAAGGGAGAGAGCACGATATTACTTTCAATATCGCAGTAGGTGTACACCCACCCGGTGATATTGATCCGAATATAATATCCAGGTGGTGGAGTATGACGCTACTCCCAATATAGCAGTGAGTGTACACCCACCCGGTGATATTGCTCCTAATATTCACGGAAGAAGAGAATGCTATTACTCCCAGTATCGCAGGAAGTGTACACCCCTTCTGTGATATTGTTCCTAATATCCGGAGGGGGAGAGGGTGATATGACTCCCAATATCGCAGGCTGTGGACACCCACCCTGTGATACTGTTCCTAATAGCCAGGAAGGGAAAGGACAATATGACTCCCACTACAGCAGGAGGTGTACACCCACGCTGGGATATTATTCCCAATATCCGTGGAGAGGAGAGGCTGATATCACTCCCAATATCGCAGGGGGTGTACATCCATTCTGTGATATTGTTCTTCCTATTCAAAGGCGGAGAGGTTGATATTATCACACAGGTTTGTAGACTTTCTGTGATATTGTTCGTACTATCCAGAAGAAGGGAAGATGATATTACCTCCCATATCGCAGGAGGTGGACACCCACTCTGTGATATTTTTCCTAATATGCAGGGCGGGCGAGGATAATATTCTTCTTAATAGCGCAGGGTGTGTACAGCCCCCCCAGTGATATTGTCCTTAAGATTCCAAGGCGGAGAGAATGATATGACTCCCAATACCGCAGAAACTGGACACCACGCCAGTGACATGTTTTCCATCACCCAGGAGAGAAGAGGATGACACTACTTTCAATAGCGCATGGGGTGGACACGCCCCCAGTGATATTGTTCCTAATTTCAACGTGGGAGAGGATGATAATACACCCAATGGCACTGGGGGTAGAGACACTCCTGTGATATTGTTGTTCATAACAAGGGGGAAGAGGATGCTATTAATGCCAATAGTGCAGATGATGTACACCCATGTGTGATATGGTTGGTAATTTCCAGAAGCGGAGAAGATATTCCTCACAATAACGTAAACAGGCTGTGTGACCACCGTGGATCGTAATAACCAGGGGGAAAGAGGGGGATGATATTACTACCCGCATCACGGGGGGCGCCCGCCCCCCTGCCATGTGGATCGTCATATCCGGGGGGGGGGGGTGATATGACTCCCCGCAGCGCGGGCGGCGCCCGCCCCCCTGCGATGTGGATCGTCATATCCGGGGGGGAGAGGGGGGTGATATGACTCCCCGCATCGCAGGGGCCTCACCCCCTTGCGATGGGGATCCCTAGAGCCAGGGGGGGATAGGGGCTGGCTCTTACTCCCCGTACGGCGGGGGGGCCTCACCCCCCTGCGATGGGGCTCCTAAGAGCCAGGGGCAGAGAGGGGCTGGCTCTTACTCCCCGTATTGCAGGAGGTGTGTACAACCCCTGAGATATTGGGAGTAATATCATCCTCTCCCCCTGAATATAAGAAACAATATCACAGGAGGATGTACACCTCCTGCGATATTGGAGGTAACATCATTTTCTCCCCCTCGGGATATTCCGAACAATATCACAGTGGGTGTGTACAGCCCCTGCGACATTGCCGCTAGTATCTTCCTCTCCCTCCCAGGATATAAGGAAGAATGTCACAAGGGGGTGTACACCGCCTGCGATATTGGCTGTAATATCTTCCTCTTCCCCACTGCCCTTTAGAAGCAATGTCACAGAAGGGGTGTACACCCCCTGCTATATTGGGAGTGATATCATCCTCTCCGTCCCTGGATATTAGGAACAATCTCCCTAGGGAGTGTACACCTCCTGCAATATTCAGACTAATATCATCCTCTCGCCGCCTGGATATTAGGATCAATATCACAAGGGTGGCGTGCACCCCCGGCGAAATTGGAAGAAATATCATCCTCTCCACCTTTGGATGTTAGGGACAGTATCACGGGGGAGGTCTCTGCCCCCTGTGATATTGGGAGTCATATCCTCTCCCCCACGGATATCGGGAACAGTTATATCAATTATTAATATTAATAAATATAATAACAATTAATAGTAATCATCGATATTAATAATTACAGTAGAGACAATAAAACATCGTAGGGATTAAAAATATTAAGGGTTACTATTAATAATTAATAGCAATATCACTATTAATAATACAATAATGATATCAGTAATTAACGTTACTTCAATCAATCATAAGTGATGTTGGTAATAAAGCAATAATTAATATTAAGATTAATAACTAATAATAAAAGTGACATTAATATTAATAATTAACATTAATCATGCATAATCCTATCTTGAAAATAATCATTAATGATTAATAACGTTATACTATTAATTAATACTACCATGGCTAATTATTAATAAGACTGATGTTTAATAATTCATAATATTATTACTGCTAATGCCGCAGGGGGTGTACAACTACCTGTGATATTGTTCCTAATATCCAGGGATGGAGAGCATGATATTAGTTTTCATATCACAGTAGGTGTACACTCACCGTGTGACACCGATCCTAATACCCAGCGGGTAGAGTATGACATGACTGCCAACATAGCAATGATTGTACAGCCACCCGGTGATATTGTTCCTAATATTCACGGAAGAAGCGTATGATATTACTCCCAATATCGCAGGGAGTGTACACCTCTTCTGTGATATTGTTCCTAGTAACCCGAGGGGGAGAGGATGACAATAATTGCAGCATCGCAGGGTGTGTTCACCCAGCCTGTGAAATTGTTATTAATATCCTGAGAGGGAGAGGATATATGACTCCCCATAATAGATAGATATGACTCCCCATCATAGAGCAGGAGGTGTACACACACCCTGTGATATTCTTCCTAATATTCAGAGGCCCAGAGGTTGATATTACTCCCAATATCGCAGGAAGTGTACACCTCCATGTGAGATGGTCCTTAATAATATTCCAAGGCGGAGGGGGTGACATTATTCATAATATATTATGGAGATACGATTCCTGATATCACAGTGAGTGTACACCCTGTTTGTACACCCTGTGATATTATTTGTAACAACTTAGAAAAATATTACAGCTAATATCAAAGTGGGTGTACGCCCTGTGATGTTCTTTGTTATCTACTCGGTAGATATTACTCCGAAGATCACAGTGAGTGTACACCACGTGTGTACACACTGTGAAATTATTTGTAATACCCTAGGAAGATATTACTCCTAATATCACAGTGGGTGTACACCCTGTGATATTGTCTGTAATCACCTAGGGAGATACGATTCCTAATATTCCAGTGGGTGTACACTCTGCGATGTTCTTTGTAATGTCCTAGGAAGATATTACTCCTAATATCAAAGTGGATGTACGCCATGTGTGTACACTCTGTGATATAATTCGTAATATCCCAGAGAGATATTTCTCCTAATATCACAGTGGGTGTACACTCTGTGATATTCTTCGTACTATCCTAGAGAGATATTGCTCCCAGTATCACAGTGGGTGTACACCCTGTGATATTATTCATCATATCCTAGAGAGACATTACCTCTAATATCACAGTTTCTGTACACCCTGTGGTATTAGTCATCATATCCTAGGGAGATATTATTCCTAACATCACAGTGCATGTACACCATGGGTGGACACCCTGTGATGTTTCTCGTCATATCCTAGGGGGATATTACCCTTAATGTCACAGTGGGTGTACACCACGTGTGTACACACTGAGATGTTACTCATAACATCCTAGGGAGAAATTACGCCTAAAGTTACACTGGGTGTACACCATGTGTTTATGTTCTCTGATGCTATTCGTAATATCTTAGAAAGTTATTAGTCCTAGTGCCACAGTGGGTGTATGCCATGTGTGTACGCTCTGTGATGTTATTGGTATTATCCTAGGGAGATAGTTCTCGTAACTTCACCGTGGGTGTACATCATGTCTGTACTCCCTGTGGTGTTATTGGTTATGTCCTGGGTTGATATGACTCCTAATATCACCGTGGGTGCACACCATGGGTGTACATTCTGTGATGGTATTCGTAGTATCCTAGGGAGATATCACTCCCTGAGTCATAGTGGGTGTACGGCCTTGCGATATTATTGGTAGTATCCTTGGGACGTATTACTCCTGTTATCACAGTGGGTGTACACCCTGTGATAGTATCTGTCATATCCTAGGGAGATATTACTGTATACCTTGTGATATTCTTTGTGACATTTTAGGGAGCTATTTCTCCTAAAGTCAGAGTGGGTGTACACCCTGTAATATTCTTCCTAATATCACAGTGGGTGTACACCATGAGTGATATTTTTTCTAATATCCAGCGGGGAAGAGGATGATATTGCTTCCAATATCGCAGAAGGTGTACACCCCGCTGTGATATTGTTCCTAATATCCAGGGAAGGAGAGGATGACATTATTCCCAATATCACTGGGGGTGTACCACCTCCCGCCGGGATATTGTTCTTAATATCTGGAGGTGGAGAGAATGATGTTACTCCCAATATCACAGGGGGTGTACACCACCCCTGTTTGTAAACACCCCCTGTGATATTGTTCCAAATGGCCTGTGAAAGAGTAAATATGACTCCCATTATCGCGGGGGGTGTTCAGCCCCGATGATATTGTTCTCTAACATCCAGGGAAGGAGAGTATGCTATTACTCCCAATATCGCAGGCGTTGTACACCCTTTTGTGTTTTTGTGCCCAATATCCAGGAAACTAGAGGCTGATATTACTCCCAATATCGAAGTAATTGTACAGCACCCCTGTGATATTCTTCCTCATATCCAGAAAGGAAAAGAATGATGTTACTCCCAACAGCCTAGGAAATGTATACCCGCGCTGTGATATCTTTCCCAATATCCAGGTGGGGAGAGGATCATATTACTTCCAATGTCGCAGGGTGTGTACACCCCCTCTGTGATCTTGTCGCTAACATCCAGGTTTGGGGAGGACGAGATTACTCCCAGTATCGCAGGGGGAGTACACTCCCCCGTGACCTTGTTAGTCATTTCCTGGGTGGAGAGGATGATATTACTCCCAATATCGCAGGGGGTGTACACACCCCTGTGAAAATCTTCCTAACATCCAGAGGGAGAGAGGATGATATTACTCCCAGTACCACAGGGGGTTTACACAGCCCTGTGATACTCTTCCTAACATCCACAGGGAGAGAGGATGATATTACTCCCAATATCGCAGGGGGTGTACACTACCCTGTGATATTGTTCCTAATATCCAGAGCGAAAGAGGATGATATGACTCTTAATATCGCAGGAGGTGTACACCCCTCCTGTCCTATTGTTCTGAATACCCTGGGAGGGAGAGGGTAAGGTTACGTTGAATATGGCAGGGAATGTACACCCTCCCCCTCTGATACCCTTCCTAATGTCCAGGGGAAGAGAGGAAAATTTTACTCCCAATATCGCAGAGGCACTACACCCCACCTGTGATGTTGTTCCCAATATGCAAGGGGGGAGAGGATGATACTACTCCCAATATTGCCGGGCTGTTCACATCTCCAGTGACATTTTTCCTAATATCTAGGGGAGATACAATTATATGACAGCAAAGGGCGCAGGGTCTGTACATCCCTTCCTGATATTGTTCCTAATATCCAGGGGGGAAGAGGATGATATAAAATATGAAAGGGGGTGTACACCCCCCACCCCTATGATATTGTTCTTAATCTTCATGAGGGGAGACGATGATATTACTCCAAATATCGCAGGGGTTGTTGACACCCCCCTGTGATATTGTTTCTGATACCTGGGGGGAGAAAATCTTATTACTTCCAATATTGCAGGTGGCGTATACCCCACCTGAAATATGGCACCGAATATCCAAAGAGGGAGAGGATGGTATTAATACCAATATCGAAGTGTGTGTACACGCCCCTTGTGATATGGTTTTTCATATCCAGTGGGCGGGAGGATGATATTAGTCCCAACATCCCAGAGGGTGTACACCACCCCTGTGATACTGTCCCTAACTTCCAGAGGGGAGAAGATGATATCACTCCCAATATCTCACAAGTTGTACATCCCCCGTGATATTGTTCGTCATATCCAGGGAGGCACAGGATGACATTCCATTGAATTTCGCGACAGGCGTACACGCACAGTGTGATATTGTTCCTAATATCCAACAAGGGAGAGGATGATATTACTCCCAATAAAGCAGTGGGTGTACATTACCCCTGTGTTATTGTCTCTAATATCCGGGGCCGGGGGAGGTGGGGAGAGGATAACATTCCCTCAAATTTAGCAGGTGGTTTGACGCACCTTGTGGTGCTGTTTTAAATATCCAGCGGGGAAGACAATAGTATAGCACTATTTTCGATAGTCCGATTCATCCGCTCCACCTTTCCGGAACTCTGAGGCTGGGAGGCGGCATGCAGTTTCCATGTGATCCCCAATACCTTTGCTGTCTTCTGTACCAAGGCAGCCAAAAACGCAGGCCCGTTATGTGAGCCGATCCGTAAGGGCAGTCGAAATCTAGGAATCAGATCTGGAAGAAGCACAGGGGTTTCTTGGCCAGCTTTCTCAGTTCGTGTTGGATAGGCCTCCACCCATCCAGAGTAGGTACGCCCAAGAACTAGTAAATACTTGTTACCTCCACACTTTGGCATCTCTCTGAAGTCTACCTGGAGATCTCCAAAGGGGGCTGCTCCATAAGCTTGTATGCCAGGCGGAACGGCTGGACCTTGCCTCACATTATGCTGTCGGCAGGTAACACACCGCTGCCTCACCGTTTTGGCAAGGGCTGACAAATGCGAGATGTAGAAATACCGGCCTAACAACTTTTCCAGTGACTCCTGACCTACATGGGTGGTTTCTTGCACAGCCAGTACAACTGCAGCTCCTAGCAACTGTGGCACAGCTACTCTCCCATCTGGTAACCGAATCCATCCTTCCTCCATCACTTGTCCTTCCCTCTACCTGGAGACAGTCCTTTTCTTCTTTAGAAGAAGTAGGTCCAAGGTCAGGTGTTTGAGGGAGCACTGATGCCCGGAAGGGGGCAGATGCTGCTTTTCGAGCCTCTGAGTCAGCGTGGGAATTCCCCAAACCCAGCAAGGTGGAAGCTCGCTGGTGTCCTCTGCAATGCATAACTGCCACCTTGTGGGGTTTCCATACTGCTTCTCATAATTGCAAGATTTCTTGTTGATATTTTCTGTCTTTTCCCCCAGAGTTCAATAGGCCCTTTTCTTTCTATCACGCTGTATGCACTTGAAGGGTTAAAAAGACATACCGAGAATCCGTGTAAATGTTGACAGTCTCACCTTCACTGAGTTCTAAGGCCCCAATGAAAGCAATGAGTTCAGCTTTCTGAGCTGCAGTGGCCCGGGGCAATGATCTGGCTTCAACAACAGTGTCCAGGGTTACCACTGCATACCCTGCACCTCTCTGTCCTTGGGGGTTGAAGAAGCTGCTCCCATCCACGTATAGTTCCCAGTCTACTGATGCCCAAGGCTGGTCCCGGAGGTCAGGTCTGCTAGAGTCAACTGAGTCCAACACTTCTACACAATCAGGCTCGACAGGGCTCTCTGATACCGGGAGTAAGTTGGCGGGGTGTAGGGTGTTACAAACTTCAATGGTTATACAGGGATTTTCACAGAGCAAAGTTTGGCACTTGGTGAGTCTGGCATTCGTTAGCCAATGATGTCCTTTAGTATTCATTGAAGTCACCACAGCATGGGGGGCCTTTATGTTCAGGTTTTGCCCAAGAGTCAGCTTATTTGCTTCTTGGACTAGCAGGGCAGTTGCTGCCAAGGCCCTCAAACAGGGGGACCATCCTTTAGAAACCCCGTCTACTTGTTTAGAGAGGTAGGCCACCGGCCTCAGCCAGGGCCCCACACTTTGGGTTAAAAGTCCAGCTGCCATCTTTTCTCTCTCTCAAGCATACAATGGAAAAGGCTTTGTCAGATCGGGTAGCCCCAGGGCTGGGGCTGCCAGAAGTCGTTCCTTTAACTCATGAAAGATTTGCTGTTGTTGGGATCCCCATTCCAAAGGTTCCCGGTCCCTGCCCCCTTTGTGACCTCCTACAAAGGCTTGGCTAATACTGCAAAGTTTGGGATCCACAGTCTGCAAAACCCCACAGCTCCTAAGAATTCTCCCACCTGCCTTCTGCCCTTAGGCTCCGGTAGATTGCAAATGACCTGCTTTCTTTCTGATCCCGGCCTCCGTTCCGACCCGTGTCCAATAGTAAATCCCAAGTAAGGTACCTGCTGTTGGCAGATCTGAGCTTTCTTCTTGGACACCTTATACCCACAGTCCTCCAGGTGCTGGTGTAGGGCATCTGTTCCCTTGGTGCACCCGACTGCCGTGGGGTGTCCCAGCAGAAGGTCATCAACCTACTGGAGCAACACACAGCCTAGGTCTCTGGTGGGAAACTTCTGGAGGTCTCGAGCCAACGCCTCCCCGAAGATGGTGGGGGAGTTCTTGAACCCTTGGGGAAGCCCGGTCCAAGTGTACACTACTCAGTGTACTGACACCTGACTCTGGATCTTCCCACTGAAAGGCAAAGAGCTTCTGCCTCTCAGGGGCTAATCTGATAGGAAAGAAAGCATCTTTCAGGTCCAAGCAGGTGAACCAGCTGTCCTCAGCTGGCAGCAACCCCAACAATGTGGATGGGTTAGGTACTGTTGGATGTAAAGTCAGTGTAGCTTGATTAAGCAAGCGCAAATCCTGTACCGGCCAGTAGTCCTTGGTCCGTGGCTTGGGAACAGGCAGGAGGGGAGTGTTCCATGGAGACTCACAAGGAACAATAATTCCAAAAGTTCTTAGGTGCTCGAGACGGACCTGGATACCTTGAAGAGCTTCTCTGGGGACCGGGTCCTGTTTTTGCCTAACCGGCTGGGCCCCAGTCTTAACTGGCCAATCCCGGAGGGATGTCTTCCAGCCGTACTCTTGACCACCGCTAAGCCAGAGCTGGTCTTCTCTCTTGGCCCGGCTCAGTTAAGAAAAGTCTCCATTCCTCCTCTCGGGGGACCGTAAGGGTCATAATCACTCCCGTTCCGGGTACCTTTAGCAGCAAAGAGCCATGCTCTGTCAAAGAGATAGTGGCTCTCAGCTTGCTGAGCAAGTCCCTTCCCAAAAAGGGCAAGGGACAGTCAGGCATGTACCAAAACTGATGAATGACTTTATGTCCTCCTACAGTACAAGTCCGAGACAAGCAGGAAGCTTGCTTTGCTGAAACCCCCGTGGCTCCGATGATGTCAATAGTCTTTTTGGATAAGGGGGCGACCGGGGCGGTTACTAGCGAATGTTCAGCACTGCTACCTACAAGAAAATCAATGTCTCTACCCCCGACTGTCATTCTGACCAGAGGCTCTTTGGGGACGCTTGAGCCCGGTCTCCCTCAGTCCAATAACCCTTCTGCCAGGTTGAGCAGGGCCCCTTCCTCCTTGTCCGGGGCCTCCTGCTCTGAGTCACCTTGTTTTCTTTTGAGCTGAGGGCATTTGTTCTTCCACTGTCCTGTTTCTTTACAAGAAGCACACTGGTTACGCTGCAAACTCTGACAGCCAAGCTGAGTTTCTTTCCCAGGGCCCCCCTTCCCTTGCCTCTCTGGGGGGGCCCCCTGTGATTGCTGCGGCTAACAAACAGGTCGGTGTTTCGCCGGGCCTGACCTCCATTCTCTTTGCCGTTTTCCTTACGGCTTACTGCATCCCTGTTTACAAACACCTGGCTAGCTATTTCTGGTAATTGTGATGTATTCATCCCTGCAAGCCCAGCCTGTTTCTGCAGTTTTCTTCGCATGTCTTCTGCGCTTTGACGGACTAAAGCCATGTGAATCATGCGCTGATTTCAGGGCTATCGGGATCAAAGGGAGTATACATACGATAGGCCTCACACAGTCTCTCGTAGAATTGTGCTGGACTTTCTTCTTTTCCCTGAATGACCTCAGAGACCTTGTTAACGTTTGTGGCCTTCTGAGCTCCCCTCGTTAATCCTTCCAAGAGAGCTTCCCTGTCTCGGTTTAGCCTTTGCATATCCTCTCTTTCATGTGGGTCCAACTGGGGGGGGGTCGGTTCCTGGTAACAGGGTCCTTACATACTCTTGGGGGTTTTGGTAATCAGCTGGTGCATGTTCCTCTAGCCACTTGGTTGCTGCTTGGAGGACTCTCCGCCTTTCTTCGCTGTTAAAGAGGAACATGAGCAACTGGTGCCAATCAGCCCAGGTGTGGTTGTGGGTCTGGATAACAGTTTGGAGCAAATCAATTAGGGCTTGTGGCTTTTCGGTATAGGGCGGTGTATTGCTTTTCCAGTTGAGAAGGTCGACGGAGGTGAAGGGCTGGTAGCCAAAAACACGCCTCTCCACCACGTGACCATCCTCATCTATCCCAGTATACCGCTGCTCTGTCCGGGGCATTTGTATCCCCGTTTTGGGCCGTAAACGAGCTGCCGGGGGAGGGGTGGAACGGCGCAATGCGACTTACCGCAATTAATAATCTCAATTATTAATTGACACTAATAATTATCAATATTAATAACTGATAATATAATTTTTAACATCAATACCGATGATAATAATATTAAATAGTTATACTAACGATAACCATACATGATTAATATTAATGATTAATGATGCCTGATATTAATAACTGATATTGATCTTATTCATTAAAAACAGTAATATTCGCTCCTAATAATTAATATTAATATTAATAATCTGAAAACTTTATTAGCAATTATTTCTTAATATTAATATTAATATCGGTCATTCATATTCATGTTAAAAATAAATGAGGAATAATTCATACTACTATTACGTCTAATACCTCAGTGGGTGTACACCCACCTGTGATATTGCTCCTAATGTCAAGGGAGGGAGAGAGCATGATATTACGTCCAATATCGCAGTAGTTGTACACCCAGCCGGTGATATTGATCCGAATATAATCTCCAGGGGCTGGAGTATGACGTTACTCCCAATATAGCACTGGGTGTGCATCCACCCAGTGATTTTGCTCCTAATATTCACGGAAGAAGAGCATGCTATTACTCCCAGTATCGCAGGAAGTGTACACCCCCGTGTGAGATGGTCCTCAATAATATTTCAAGGCGGAGGGGATGATATGACGACATATATGGCAGAAAGTGCACACCCCACAGGGATATAGTTTCCATGATCCTGGAGGGAAGAGGATGATATTACGTTCAATAGGACACAGGGTGGACACGCCCACACTGATATTGTTTCTAATGGGAAGGTGGGAGAGAAGGATATGGCACGCGATACCGCATGGAGTAGAAACACCCCCGTGATACTGTTCTTAATATTCAGGGAGGAATAGGATGATATTACTCCCAATAGACACGGGTGAACACCGTCTGTACACCGAGGGTGCACACTTGTCTGTGAAACAGTTCATAATCTCCAGAGGGGGAGACGATATTACTCACAATACGGTAAACAGGCTGTGAGACCACCGCGGCTCCTAAGAGCCAGGGGGGCAAGAGGGGCTGGCTCTCAGTCCCCGCATCGCGGGGGGTGCCTCACCCCCCTGCGATGGGGCTCCTAAGAGCCAGGGGGGCAAGAGGGGCTGGCTCTCAGTCCCCGCATCGCGGGGGGTGCCTCACCCCCCTGCGATGGGGCTCCTAAGAGCCAGGGGGGCAAGAGGGGCTGGCTCTCAGTCCCCGCATCGCGGGGGGTGCCTCACCCCCCCTGCGATGGGGCTCCTAAGAGCCAGGGGGGCAAGAGGGGCTGGCTCTCAGTCCCCGCATCGCGGGGGGTGCCTCACCCCCCTGCGATGGGGCTCCTAAGAGCCAGGGGGGCAAGAGGGGCTGGCTCTCAGTCCCCGCATCGCGGGGGGTGCCTCACCCCCCTGCGATGGGGCTCCTAAGAGCCAGGGGGGCAAGAGGGGTGTGATATTACTCCCCACATATGTACACCGACTGTGTCATTAAAAGTAAATTTTCCCTGGGATGTTACGAAATATAACACAGGGAATACACCCCGTGTGACATTTGAAGATATTATTCAGTGATTCCTAGGATGTTTTCTATCCTGCCTCCGTTGGTTAACACCCTGGGACATTATTTTCCGTATTCCAGCAACATACCACTGCTAAAGTCACACGAGATTTACACCCTGCTGTATTATTCGTAACATTGTAGGGGAACGTTACTCCTGATGTCACCGCACTCTACACACTGTGATAGTATTCGCTAAATACTTTCGCGACGTTAATAATAATGTCCCAATGTGTGTACAGCTTGTGGTATTCTTCTTAATCTCCTAAGTGGAGATTACTTTTATGATCAGTTGGGGTATGCTCCCTTTCTTATTATTGGTAACCTCCTAGTGGGATGTCACTCCTTATGTCACAGGGTTGTACACCCTGTCAAATTACTCGTATTATCCTAAAGATGTCACTACTCATATCACAGAGTGTGTACACTCTGCGATATTATCATCATATTCTAGGGAAATGTGACTTTTAATGTCACAGAGGGTGTACACCTTATGAACTTATTTGCTATGGTTTTGTGGGATGTTACTCCTTATGTCACCGGGGGTGTACCCACAGTGGTGTTACGTGTAATATTGTATAGAAATGTTAGTTGTAAATCACAGTTCCTGTACACTCTTTAATATTCTTCGTAATATTCTAGGAAAACGTTACTACTAATGTCACCAGGCCTGTAGACCCTGTCAGAAAATTCGTAATATCCTAGCGGGAGTTCACTACTAATTTCACAATGTGTGTACACCCTTTGATATTATTCATATTATCCTAAAGAGATGTTACTACTGATATCCCAATGCAGGTACATTCTCTGATATTCTTCGTCATATCCTCGGGGGATGTTACTTCTAATGTCACACGTGGTGTACTCCCTATGTTATATTTCATAATATCCTGGGGCAATTTTACTTTTCTTGACACAGGGCCTGTGCACGTTGTGATATTATTCATGATAGTTTAGAAAGATGTTACTCCTAATGTCACAGGGGTGTACACCCTGTGATAGTATTCATAATTTCCCAGGGGTCTATACTCCTAATGTCACAGAAGATCACACCCTATGACATTATTCATAATATTTTAGCGAGATGATACTCCTAATGTCACAGGGGGTGTACACCCTGTGATATTACTCTTCCTATTCCAGGGGGATGTGACTCTTAATGTCACAGGCGTGTTCCTTCTGTGATATTATTGAAAGTATGCTAGCAGGATATTACCACTAATGTCACAATGCGTGTACACCTTGTGACATTATTAGTAATATTCTGGGGGGGATGTTAGTCCTAAGATTACAGGGGTGTACACTATGTCATATTGTTCCCAATATTGTAGGGTTATGTTACTCCTAATGTCACAGGGGGTGTATACCCTTCGATATTATTTGTAATCTTATAGAGAGATATTACTTTAAATATCACAGTGGGTGTACACACATGGGGTACACCCACTGGGATATTACTGGTAATATCTTAGAGAGATATAACTCCTTATATCCCAGTGGGTGTACCCCATCTGTGTGCACCCTGTGATATTATTTGTAATATCCATGGTAAACATTACTTCTGGTATCCCACAGGGGGTACACCCTGTGGTATTTTTCATAATATCATAGGGAGATATTGCTTCTAATAACACAGTGGGTGTACACCATGTGTGTACACTCTGTGATATGATAGCTTATGTCCTAGGGAGATATTCCTTCTAAGATCACAGTGAGTGTACACCCTGTGATATCATTCATAATATCCTGGAAAGATCTTGCTGCTAATATGAGAGAGGGCATGCCCCCAGTGACATTATTCGTAATATCCTAGGGAGATGTTACTCCTACTGTCACAGGGGGTGTACACCCTGTTATATTATTCATAATATTCTAGGGGGTGTTACTTTTAAAGTCACTGGGGTGTACACCCTGTGATGTTATTCATAATATCCTAGGAAGAGGTTACTCCTAATATCACATGGGTTATCCTAGGAAGAGGTTACTCCTAATATCACACTCCTCATATCACACCCTGTGATAGCATTTGGAATATCCAAAAGGGACGTTACTTTTAATGTCACATGGGGTGTACACCCTTTGATGTTATTCGTAAGATCCTAGGAACATATGACTTCAAATATCACATTGGGTGTACACACAGGGTGTACACATTATGTGAGAACCCCTACTGTGATATTATTCATAATATCCTAGGAAAATGGGACTCCTAATATCACAGTGAGTGAACACACTGTGATATTATTTGTCATATCCTAGGGGAATATTACTCCTAAACCAAAGGCGCGTGTACCCCCATGATATTATTCGTAATACTCTAGGGAGATGTTACCCGTAAGGTAATATCACAGGGGTTACAACCTGTGATATTATTCACAGTATACGAGAGGGATATTAGCACTGAAGTCACAATGTGTGTGCACCTTGTGATATTATTCATAATATCCCATGGGGATGTGACTCCTATTATAACAGGGGGTGTGTTTGCTGCGATAGTGTTCATAGTCTCCCAGACGGAGGTTACACCTAATGTCACAGGGTGTGTACATCTTGTTATCTTATTCGTCATATCCTAAAAAGACATTACTCCTCATGTCACACAGGCTGTATACCCTGTGATATTATTCGTAATATCCTAGCGTGATGTTACTTTTAATGTCACAGACGGTGTACACCTTTTGAAATTATTCATCCCGGTTTTGTGGGATGTTACTCCTAATGTCACACGGGGTGCACACCGAATGATATTACTTGTAATATTCTATAGAAATGTTACTCATAAATCACAGGTGTTCTACACCCTGTCATGTTATTGGTCATCTTCTAGGGGAATGTTACAGAAATTAATGTCGCCCGGGGTGTACACCTTGTGCTATTATTTGTAATATCCTAGCGAGATGTTACTACTAATGTCACAATATGTGTACACCCTCTGATATTATTCGTTATATCCTCATGGGTTATTACTCCTATGTCACATGGGGTGTACTCCCTGTGATAATATTCGGAATATCTTAGGGGGATTTTACTTTTAATGTCACAGGGGGTGCACATGTTGTGATATTACTCGTGATGTTCTAGAAAGATGTTACTCCTAATGTCACAGGGCGTGTACACCCTGTGATATTACACAGCCTAACCCCCTGTGATATTATTCCTAATATGTTAGCGGGATGATACTCCTAAAGTCACAGGAGGTGTATGCCCTGTGATATTATTCGGAATATTCCAGGGTGGATGTTACTCCTAATGTCACCGGTGTGTATACCCTGTGATATTATTCACAGTATACTAGCAGGATATTACTACTAATGTCACCATGTGTGTACACCTTCTGATATTATTCATAATATCCTGGGAGGATACCCCTAATGTCACAGGGGTGTACACCCTGTGTTATTATCAGGAATATTCTAGGGGGGATTTTACTTTTAAAATCACAGGGGATGTCAACCCTGGGATCTTATTCGTAATATCCTAGGAAGATGTTACTCGTAATGTCACATGGGGTGTACACCCTGGGATATTATTTCGAATACCCTAAAGGGATGTTATCTTAATGTCATAGGGTGTGTACACCCCTTGATATTATTCATAATATCCTAAGGAGATATTACTTTAAAAATCACAGTGGGTGTGCACACATGGTGTACACCCTGTGATATTATTCACAATATCTGAGGGAGATATAACTTTTAATATCACAGTGGGTGTACACTGTGATATTTTTCGTCGTATCCCAGAAGTATATTATTCCTATCGTCACAGGGGTTTAACATCCTGTGAAATTATTTGTAGTTATCCAGGGGGATGATTATCCTAAAGTCGCAGGGTGTGATATTATTCGTAATATTCTAGGAGATGTTGCTCCTACTATCGCAAACGTGTACACGCTGTGATATTATTCACAATATACTAGCTGGATATTGTTCCTAATGTCACAATGTGTGTACACCTTGTGATATTATTCGTAATATCCTAAGGGGATGTGACTCCTAATGTCACATGGGGTGTGCTTTCTGTGCTATGATTCCTCCTATCCCAGGGGGATGTTACTCCCACCATACACGTTGTGTACACTTTGTTCTATTATTCATCATATCCTAGAATGATGTTACTCCTCATGTCACGGGGGTGTACATCCTGTGATGTTATTCTTCACATTCTAGGAAGACGTTAACTCCTAATATCACAGAGTGTGTACAATCTGTGAAGTTATTCATATTAGTTTCGGGAGATGTTACTCCTAATGTCACACGTGGTGTACAAACAGTGATATTATTTGTAAAGTGTTTTGGATATGTCACTCCTAGTATCACAGGGTCTGTACACCCTGTCATATTATTAGTAACATCCTAAAGAAATGTTACCACTAATGTCACAGGCGGTGTACATCGTGTGGTATTATTCCAATATTGTAGAGTGATGTTACTCCTAATGTCACAGAAGGTGTTCACACTCTGAAAATATTCGTAATACCCTCAAGGGATGGTACCACTGATGTCACAATGGAGGTACACAGTCTGATATTATTTCTTATATCCTTGGGCGATGTTACTTCTAATGTCACAGGGGGTGTACCTTTTGCGATATTATCCATAATATTTTAGAAAGATGTTACCCCTAATGTCACAGAGGGTGTACACCCTGTGAAGTTATTCATAATAGTTTTAGGGACCGTTACTCCTAATGTCACCCGTGGTGTGCAAACAGTGATATTCTTCCTAATATTTTATGGAAATGTTACTGCTAACATCCCAGGGGCTCTATACCTTGGAATATTATTCATAATATCCTAACGAAATGTTACCTCTAATGTCACAGGGGCTGTACACCGTATCATATGGTTCCCAGTGTCATAGGTGGATGTTACTCCTAATATCACAGGGGGTGTTCACACTCTGATAATATTCATAATATCCTAAATGGATGTTACTGCTAATGTCACAACACGTGTACATCCTCTGTATTTGTTCGTTATATCCTCGGGGGAGGTTACTCCTACTGTCACATGGGGTGTACTCCCTGTGATATTATTCCTAATATCCTAGGTGGATGTTACTCCTCGTGTCACAGGGGCTGTGCGTTTTGTGATATTATTCACGATATCCTAGAAAGATGTTACTCCTCAGGTCACAGGGGATCTACACCCTGTGATATTATTCGTACTATCCTAGGGGACCTTACTCCAAATGTCACAGAAGGTGCACACTCTGTGATATTACTCGTAATGTGTCAGGGAAATGTACTCCTAATGTCACAGGGCATGTGCTCCATGTGTGCACAGCCCCTGTGATGTTATTTGTAATATTCTCAAGGGATGTTAATCCTAATATCCCATATGCTGTTAACCATGTGTGAACACCTTTGTGGTATTATTCCTAACATACTAGAAGGATGTAACTCCTAACATCACATGGGGTATGCACCATGTGTGTACACATTCTGTGATATTATTCATAACATCGTAGGGAGATGCTACTCCTAATTTTACAAGTTGCGTACGTTATGTGTGTACACCCCCTCTGATGTTATTCGTAATATTCCAGCTGAATGTTGCTGCTACTGTCACAGGGAGAGTACACCATGTGTATGCAACCCTGGTAATATTATTTCTAATATATTGGGGGGATGTTGCTCCTAATGTCACCTGGAGTGTACACCATGTGTGTACACCTTCTGTGATATTATTCATAAATCACAGAAAAAGATTATGCCTAATGTAACAGGATGTGTACACCATGTGCGTCAACTGCCTTTGATATTATTCGTAATATACTAGGGGGGTGTGACTTTTCATGTCACAAAGGGTGTACAAAACGTCACAGGGTGTGTATGCCTTATCATATTAATACTGATATCCAGAAGGATGTTACTCCTAACGTCACAGGGGGTGGACATCCTTCGATAATACTTGTAGTCGTATAGGGAGATATTACTGTAAATCTCACAGTGGGTGTACACTCACTGTGATATTATTTTTAATATCTCAGAGATGTTACAGAGTTATAGCTCTCTGTGTTATATTAGAGAGTTATATCTCTCTAAGACAGTACAAATAATACCACAGTGGGTGTACCTCATGTGTGTACACCCTGTGATATTATTTGTAATATCCATGGTAAACATGACATCTAATATCACAGAGAGTGTACTCCCTTTGATATTTCTCATACCATCATAGGGAGATATTGCTTCTAATATCACAGTGGGTGCACACCATGCGTGTACATTCTGTGATATGATACCTTGTATTCCATTGACTGATCTCTCCGAATATCACAGTGTGTGTACACCTTGTGATATTATTCATAATATCCTAGAAGGATGTTACTCCTAATATGACAGAGGGTGTACACCCAGTGATATTCTTCGTAATATCCTAGGGAGATGTTACTCCTAATGTCACACGGGGTGTACACCCGTGATATTATTCATAATATTCTAGGGGGATATTACTTCTAAAGTCAGAGGGGGCATACACCCTGTGATGTTGTTCGTAATATCCTAAGATGTTACTCTTAATGTCACATGGGGTGTACACCTTGTGATATTATTCGGAATATCTTATAGGGATGCTACTCCTAATGTCACAGGCTGTGTACACCCTGTGATATTGTTTGGAATATCCACAGAGATGTTACTTTTGATATCACAGACTGGGTCCACCCTTTGATAATTTTTGTCGTATCTTAGGGAGATATTACTTCAAATATCACAGTGGGTGTACACACTGTGTTATTCACAATACCCTAGGGAGATATAACTTTTAACATCACAGAAGGTGTACACACTATTTGTGTACACCTACTGTGATATTCCTCCTAATATCCTAAAAATAAATAGGACTCCTAATATCACAGTTGGTGTACACACTGTGATATTATTCGTAATATTCCAGTGGGATGTTACTGCTCAGGTCCCAGGGGGACTCATCCCCTGCTATCATGGGTGAGATGTCTATGAAAAGGACAACCAGGGGGGAGGAAAGCAAAATTTGGAACAAGATTTCTGAGACCCCCACCACAACCAAGAACAGAAACTCCAGTCTGCTGAGCTGACAGTGTGCACTTTGGTCTCCTCCCATCTGCCTACCGCACTCTCCTGTTTGTCCTGAGGATGAGGAAACAAAACAAGGCTCCCGACCGTCCCTCAGCACTCACTGAACCGCCCTTCCCCTCTGCTGGGCCATGACCACGGAGAACAAGTCCACTGTCCTCGCTGCGTGGTGCATGATGGAGGCTCAGACTCCGTCCTCAAGACTGGCAGGAAGACAGGGGGAGACATGAGCCTCCTGATACAGGTGACAGGTGTGGAGCCCACAGGACTGCAACCTCACACTGCAGGGCTGGAGGCACAGACTGAGTATTTACTATTCTATGGCCTGGGGGGCTCAAGGCACAGAGCTCCTCATTAGCCAGAGTCGCCCAAGTTCCCCAACCTCTAAGGATTTCCTCATAATAATGCAAGAAGAAGAAGAGAAAAGGGAGTGTCCATAGAAGATTTGGGGCTCTTCCTCTAATCAGGAGAAAGCTTGTGTGTATTATTCGCTTCTTGCTTTTCTTTTTCAAGATCCAACTGCTTTAATGTTCATCTTTGATTAGGGGAAAATAGTCCATGTATTAATAATACAAAGGATAAATATATATTCTTTCATATAGAACGGCCAGTATAAACGTTTACAATTTCCACTCTTTTTCAGTTTACAGTTGAATGACATTAAGTACATTCACATTGTTTAGCAACCATCACTGCCATCATCTCCAGAACAGTTTTATCTTTCAAAATGGAAATTGCACCCATTAACCAAACTCTCCATTCCTCTCTCTCGCCCACCCCTGGGGGCCACCATTCTATTTTGCAACTCTATGAGTTTAACTGCTCTAGACACTTGATATAAGTGGAATCATCCCGTGTTTAATTTTAATTTTAATTTTTATTTTTTATTTTTTATTTTTATTTTTGGAGACAGAGTCTTTCTCTGTCGCCCAGGCTGGAGCGCAGTGGCGTGATCTCGGCTCACTGCAACCTCCACATCGTGAATCCAAGCTATTCTTGTGTCTCAGTCTCCCGAGTAGCTGGGATTACAGGCGTGCGCCACCACACCCAGCTGATTCTTGTATTTTTAATAGAGACGAGCTTTCACCCTATTGGCCAGGCTGGTCTCGAACTCCTGACCTTAAGTGATCCGCCTGCCTCAGCCTCCCAAAGTGCTGGGGTTACAGGTGCGAGCCACTGAGCCTGGTCGTGTTTATCCTTTTGGGATTTATTTATTTCACTGACGAGAATGTCTCAAGGTTCATCCGTGTTGCACCCTGTGTCAGAAGTGCCTGTCTGGTTTTATTGTTTTGTTTTGTTTTATTTTGTTTTGTGTTTACGTGGACGCTCACTCTGTCGCACCGGCTGGAGTGCAGTGGCACAATCTGGGCTCACTGCAACCTCCACCTCCCGGGTTCCAGCGATTCTTGTGCCTCAGCCTCCCGAGTAGCTGGGACTATAGGCACACGCCACCACGCTCGTCTAATTTTTTGCATTTTCAGTAGAGACAGGGTTTCACCAAAATGGCCAGGCTGGTCTTGAATTCCTGACCTTAGGTGATCCGCCCACCTCGGTCTTCCAAGATGCTGGGATTACAGGCGTGAGCCACCGCACCGGCCGGAAGTGCCTGCCTTTTAAAAGCTGAATAGTCTTCCATTGTATGAATGAACTGCAGTGTGCTTTTTCATTCATCTGTCCATGAACCCTTGGGTTGCTTCCACATTTTGGCTCTTGTGAATAATGCTGCTATGAATTTGGGTGTACAAACTCTTCCACTCCTGGCTTCTAATTCTTTCTGGTAGGTACCCACAAATGCAACTGCGGGAACATCTGATAATTCTGTTTCTAATTTTTCCAGTACACGCCATACTGTTTTCCCTGTTACTTCACAGTATTACATTCCCTCCAATCAGATTTGAGCATTCCTACTTCCCTCTAGTTTCACCAATGCTTGTTTGTTTATCATATCCATCCTAATACGTGGTATCACATTATTGGTTTGATTTGTGCTTCCCTATGATTAGTGATTTTGAACATCATTTTAGATGCTTATTGGCCATCGCTATATCTTCTTTAGGGACACGTCTACTCGAGTCTTCTGACCATTGTGAATGGGATGCTTTGGGTTTCTTGTTATTTAGTTCTAGCTGTTCTTTATATATGATGGATATCAGCCTCTTTTCAGAGATATGATTTGCAAACATTTTTCCTAATCCATGGGTTATCTTTTCACTCAGTTCACAGTGTTTTTTGATGCACAAAAGTGTCTGTCATTTAGATGTAATCCAAGGAATCTAATTTTCTTTTGTTGCCTATGCTTTTGGTGTCATATCCCAGAAAGCATTGCCCAATCTGATGTCATGAAAGTGTGGCCAATGTTTTCTTTTAGGCATACTATACTTTCAGCACTTGGGGTTAGGTCTTTGATCCAGTTTGTGTTAATTTTTGCACCTGGTGTGACATAGAGTCCACCTTCATTCTTCTGCATGTGGAAATCAAGTTTCTCCAACACCATTTCTCAAAAAGGCTGCTTTTCCACCAATGGACTTTCTTAGCACTCATGTGAAAAATCATTTGAACATATAGGTGAGAAGTTATTTCTGGGCTCAAAAACAAACAAACAACAACAGACAACAGAGAAGGATGCAGCATGGGCCGGGTGCGGTTGCTCACGCCTGTAATCCAAGCACTTTGGGAGGCCGAGGCGGGCGGATCACCTGAGGTCAGGAGTTCAAGACCAGCCTGACCGACAGGGAGAAACCCCCGTCTCTACTAAAAATACAACATTAGCTGGGCGTGCTGGTGCATGCCTGAAATCCCAATGACTCGGGAGGTGGAGGCAGGAGAATCGCTTGAACCCAGGAGGCAGAGGTTGCAGTGAGCCAAGACTGCACCATTACACTCCAGCCTGGGCAACAAGAGCGAAACTCTGTCTCAAAACAAAAAACCAAAAACAAAAAACCAGCATGATTTCGAGAGCAGAAAGAGAATAGCTTAAAAACTAGCATAATGAGAAAGTGAGGAAGCTTCTTACCAAAGCATCTGGAAATATGCAAGAAATTCTTGTGAACTAAAATTTTCATACTGTACTATCAAACACTAGAACTCACTTATTCCATCTTTCTGTATTTGGGGACCCGATTATCCACTTCTTTTCATTCCCCATCCCACCCCTTTTCTTCCTAGCGTCTGCTAACCACCTTCATACTCTCCACCTTCCTGAGATGCCTTTTGTGTGTCGGTGTGTGGTGGAGGGGCACTGTGACAGGTTATGCACAGATGCTGGGCTTGGGCCCTTCATCATACCCTCTTTATTACACTACATCCGTGGGCAACAACTCAGCCCAGGGCCAGTCTTGTTGCTGAGCTCTCTCTGCTCTCTCTCAAGAATGAGTGGGGCTGGAGCCACCATCCAAAAGGCTGGCTGGCCCAGTTGGTCCCATGTGGCCAGGCATGTTCGGTTCAGTGGCCTGCTGAGGACTAAGCAGAGGGGACAGCAGCGCCTTTCCTGAGACAAGTGGGAAGAAGGTATCAGCCATGGCTGACCGAGCGATGACCCACGGCCCAACACAGAGCCAATTAGCAGCCACCACAATGGTGGTGGGCTTGCTGCAGCTTCCACAGGATGTCCCATGTGCAACCGGTGTGTCAGGCCGAGTTAGCACCAGGAGAGCTGAGCGGAGTCCGACTGGAGGCTGCCTGAGTGGGAGAGTGTGGGTGATAACGCTTCCCTCAGGCTCTCAGGAGCTGAGCCAAGTGAGACATGCGAATGCCTCTGCTCACAAGTGCGTGCGGGGGTGCATGCATGTGTGTTGTGTGTCTGCGTGTGCACATGTTTGTCGTGTGTCAGTTGCATGTGCATGCTTGCTCATGTTCATTGAACATATTTAGTGCATGCCTACTTTGTTTGCACTGGGAATTCTGGGACTAGACAGGCCAAAGTCCCTGCCCTCATGGAGTTCACATTCCAGTGAGAGAGACAGAGAATAAATGAACATTGACTATATTGTCTTGTAGTGATAAGTGCTATGAGGAAAGGTAAAGTGGGGAATGGGCTGGGGGCTGCTGTTTAGCTAGTGTGATAAGGGAGGGCCCCCCTGAGGAGGTGATCTTGGCCTGAATGATGCGGAAGCAGCCTGTTGAATATCTGAAAGAGGAGGCCTATAGACAGAAGGCAGAGAGCAGGGCCAGAGTGAGAGAAGCTGGAATTCTACTATGCTGTGTGTAGTGTGGACAGGAGGAGAAAAGAGATACCATATCTGGGGTGGCATCTGACAGCCCAGATGGGGGCAGCCCTCAGTAAGAACCTATTTGCCCAGCTCAGCCCTGAGAGGCAGCTCTGACCCCCTCCCTAGGCCCAGCTCCTCTGCCTGGCACACACAGGCCTCCCCTGCTTGTGTAGTCAGTGCCTGGCACTGTCCCTGTGGGTACCCCTGGCTCTGCAGATCCAGCTATGTCCACATGGTGTCTAGCTCCCAGGGATTCCCAGGAAGAGTGATCAGGGCTCACACAGCCAGGCTTGACCCTGGGACTGGAGCCTGAAGCTGCTTTTGAAGCTGCATTCTAGTGGCCGGAGTCACAGCTGCCCATGGATGTTCTGGACCCGCTGGCAGATGATGGGATGGGCCTGCCCAGAGGCCTGAGGGGACCCTGGAGACTCCAGACCAGGCTCTCCCAGCCCCTGCCCCCAGACTTTCTCTAGGGGGTCAGAGGCCTGATGCGGTGTGCAATTCCAGCAAGTGAAGCAACCAGGGCTGGGGCCTGGGAAAGCTGGGAGGCCTTGCCTGCCCTCACTGTCCCAACCACCTCCCCTCCATGGAAAGGGCAGGCTCCAGCCCCCAGCAGAGGGGTGGAAAACCAGTTTCCAACTTTGACCTCCAATCTCCCAAACCCCACAACCCTGGGACAGAGAACCTCTTAGGTCTAGGGCAGGGGAAGCTCAGCTGGCCCCGCTTCAGGTGACCTCAAGAAAACTGGGTAGATGCAAAGAAAGGGAGGTGAGATGGGTATGACAAACTGTTGTCACTGCACCAAACCGGCCAAAGGCTGCCTTTGACTGAGGAAGATTAATTTGGGTGTCTCAGGAGGATGTCAGGTGTGAAGCTGTGTCTGTGGGCCTGGTACCTGTGTGTATTTGGTGTCTAGGTTGGTCTGGTAACTTCCTGCTTGCTTGAGTGTCTGTGAGTGAGTCCTCGTGTGCCCCATGTTTACCTGTGCACTCCCTGGGACCCCTGCACTGCCAGCTGCAGGGGGCCTCTCTTGTATGTGCCTTTCTGTGTGTGAGATGTGCCGAGGTTTGTGCCTGTCAGCCTCTGACGTCTATAACACTCTGTTCCCCAGCCTTGCCCTGAGGCTCTCTGGGGAGAAGCTGCCTGCTCAGCTCTCACCAACACTGCATATGGGGATGGCAAGGAGACTCAAGAAGCTCTCGGGAGATGCAATTCTGCTGCCGTTGGCTGGCAGAGGTTTGCAATTAGCTTTGTCTTCACTGTCATTACACACACACAGACACACACACACACACACACACACACACACACACACTACATGCAGCCAGTCAAGGCAGCAGCCCTAAAATTAGTCACGCATTGATTTTGGTCTCTTACTGGTCTCTGGCTGTGGTTTCAGACTCACATCACTACCATTGCCCACCCCCAGCCCCCTCCCCCTGAAGGTGCATGGAGAGTGGTGGTGAGTAAAGACAGGCAGCTTGGGTGGGACAGGCAATATGGCTGCCACAGGAAGCTGATCTGCTGTGCTGGGCTCAGAGATTTCAGGTTTGGGATGAAATTAAGAGGTAATCTAGCCTCTCCCATCCCTCTACCATCAACTGGTGCCATCAGCCGCAGTTGTGTGTGTGTGAGAGAGAGAGGGTGCCTGCTCCTATCCAACCTGATTCTCCAAGGACCCTTCTTAGGATGGGCCCCTCATTCCCCATTCCAGACTGGGGAAGTGGGAAAGTGGGGTGGGGGCATCCACTGGTGCATCGACTCCTGAGCATCTCCCTCATGTCTGGCTCAACATTTGGCCAGGGTGTGGTGAGCAGACAAGGGTCTCACAGACTGGTCAGTGAGGCAAGGTTTTAAAGGCCTGGAAAGTCAGATAAGAAGCAAGAGAAGTCACAGGGAGTCAGTGAGTATGTCCCATGAGGACAGTGAATGCTGGGTGCAAAGAGGAAGCTAGAGAAGAAAAGGTTAGAATGGACTGGAGCGGCTGGGAAGGCTTCCTGGAGGCAGGGATGTTACCTAGGTCTTGAAAGACTGATAACTGGATAGGCAGAGAGAACGGTCAGGAAGGGCGGGTGGAGTGATCACGGGTGGCATGGAGGAGGGGTTTGCGCAGGAGGCAGGGACACAGGATGGACAGGGCTCTTCAGAGTTTCAGAGCTATGACTCAGAGTGTCATGGCTGACTCTGACCCTGTGCAAGACCTGGGGGGAGCTGCACCAGGAGGGACGGACATGCTGCCCAGGAAATGCTGGCAAAAAAGAGAGGAGGCTGGCAAAGGGACTGACACTTGTCTCATACAAAGAATGGCTGTGATAAGACATGGTCTGGAAGAAGACTTGGGGGCTGTGTGTGTGTGTGTGCCTGCATGCGTGTGCATGTGAGAAACATTTGAAGAGTGGACGTTCCGAGGCAGTGTATTTCAGTGGGTAAGCATGTGGATGCTGTTGCCAGGAAGACTGGGGCCTGGGGTGACCAACTTGTCCCAGTATGCCAGTGGCTTTCCTGGCTTAAGCACTGAAAGTCCAGTGTCATGAGTACACTAGTATGGATTGCCCTACCTGGGACTTGCTAGCTGCTACCTAACTTCTCTGTGCCTCAGATTCCTCCTCTGTAAAATGGATCTAATGGATACCTATTTTGGCTGTGTCTGGTGGCTCACACCTGTAATTCCAATGTGTCATGCATGTGAGTGGTGGGTGGGACCAAGACAGCTCCAGGGCTCACCTTTGCTGGGTAGGATTAGGAGGAAGGGCAGGCTGGGCAGGGCTGGCCTCACTTGCAGCCCCCTCCACCGCCGTCATCTCTGTAGCTATGCATAGGAGAAGGTGGGTGTTGGTGCTCAGGACTCTAGTGGCCCAGTGTTCTCCTGTGCTTCTCCTTCTCTAGGGCTGTGTTCCATCCTGGCTGCCCTGTGGAAGCCCTGAAGAAATGGGACGTGGCCCTGTGGAAGCAGGCTGACTTGAAGAGCTGCTGATGCTGGAGCCCATCCTAGAGAGTCTGATTCAAACTGTCTGAGTTAACTACAATGTACAGACACAGATGAGAGCTACCAGACTGGGAGTTGGGGGACAACAAGGGGACATCGGTATGGCTGGCTGTGGGACAGGCAGGGCCCAGACTCTGGATCAGCATCTGTTGACCCCTGGGAACCTCCTCTCCTGGAGCAGTTAGGACACTTGAGTTGCAAGAAATAGAAACTCAGTAGTGCCTCAAAGAACCCAAGGGTGCTGGGACCAGCCAGAACCGGAAGGGTCTGTAAGGCTGAGGCCACACCCCACTGACTGTACCCTCCTCACAAGCATCAGCTAGGGCCTTTTCACCATAGACTGGCTTCCTCTGTCATTGCCACATGGCATAAATGTCCACCACAGGGCTCACAAGCTGCCATCGAGATGGCTCAGTGCCACACACTGCACACAGGCCAATCCGGCCTCACTCATGTCCACTCTCCAGTTGTGGGAAAAAGCCCATTTAGCCAGCTTGGGTCAAGGATCTCCACCTCTAACGGAGGGAGGGTGACTTGGCAGAAATATGGCTTCAGAGGCCATCCCCATAGGCAGGATAACTCCTGCCCACCTCACGTACCTCTTCATGCCAGGACCTGTGCTGGGAACTGTGGACACAGAGATGAGGACACTCCATGGCCTACTCAGGAAATATTTGAACTGGGCTTTGAAAAATGGGTGGGTGTTTTTCAGGTGGAGAGGTGGGCAAGTGGTAATGCGTGAGGGGGGATTCTGTGTCTGAGGCAAGAACCCCACAGAAAGAGAAGATAGCGCCCAGCTCTCTCCCCTCTGTCTGGGTGGAGTGGAGAATGCCAAGGCGTGGAGGGACCCCCGAGGGAGACCATCCTAACGTGTTCTTTGGATTTGAGATTCACTGTGCATTTTCCTCCTCCCGCCACCACCCACTGCCCCAGAATCAGACCTTCCTCCTCTAGTGGTTGGGCTGAGGGTGATATGGAGAGTTGTTCTATTTTGTGTTTGTTTTTTTAAAAGCAGGGCACACTGCTGCTCTAAACAAAATAGAGGCTCTGCTGGGAAGGAAAAAAGGAAAATAGGACTTCGGGCACAAACCCTCAACCTATGGACATGGTCCCCTTGATTGTCAGCATCTGACTCTGACTCTGCACAAGACCTGGGGGAAGCTGCACCAGGAGGGACGGACATGCTGCCCAGGAAACACTGGTGAGAGAGGGAGGAGGCTGGCAAAGGGACTGGCACTTGTCTTAAATGAAGAATGGCTATGAAAAGGTGAGACATGGTCCAGAAGAAGACTTGGGGGCATTGTGTGTGTGTGTCTGCGCGCATGTGCGTGTGAGAAACATTTGAAGAATGGACGTTCCAAGGCAGTGTATTTCAGTGGGTAAGCATGTGGATGCTATTGCCAGGAAGACTGGGGCCTGGAGTGACCAACTTGTCCCAGTATGCCAGTGGCTTTCCTGGCGTTAGCACTGAAAGTCCAGTGTCATGAGTATACTAGTATGGATTGCCCTACCTGGGACTTGCTAGCTGCTACTTAACTTCTCTGTGCCTCAGATTCCTCCTCTGTAAAATGGATCTAATGGGTACCTATTTTGGCTGGGTGTGGTGGCTAATGCCTGTAATTCCAGCACTTTGGGAGGCCGATGTAGGCAGATTGCTTGAGCCCCAGGAGTTCAAGACCAGCCTGGGAAACATAGCAAAATCTTGTCTCTATGAAAAAATACAAAAATCAGCCAGGCATGGTGGCATACTCCTGTAGTCCCAGCTTCTCAGGAGGCTGAGGTAGGAGAATCACCTGAGCCTGGGAATGTCAACACTGCAGTGAGCCGTGATGATGCTACTGCACTCCAGCCTGGGTGACAGAGCGACTCTGTCTCAATAATAATAATAATAATAATAATAATAATAATAATATCTACTTTATAGAATTATTGTGGGTGTTAAACAAGAGAGTGTATAAAGGACCTAACCCAGTCCCTGGCAAAAGACATGTCCAACAAATATCATCTATTTATAATAAATTATATTAGATATATAGGCTTTTTCTGGGCAGTCCCAAGTGTGGAAACTGGACCAATCTGTTTAGCGTAAGGAAAAATTTCCTCACAGATCGTAGGGTAGTGAATTGCCATGGTATTCAAATATAGGCTGATGTAGGGCCTGGTTGTGAAGTGGAATGTAGAGCTAGCATCCTCCTGATCCAGAAATTTCTTTTTTCATTTGTTTGTTTTTTTGAGACATGGTCTTGCTCTGTCGCCCTGGCTGGAGAAGTTGCTCAGGCTGGCAGAAGTTTCTTAGTTCTCTGATACATTCAATGTCATCCTCTTCTCTTTGTTTCTTTCTTTTTTCTGAGGAGAGGAGCCAGCTTGTCAGAGAGAGCTGCACCTTTTCTTCTCATCAGGAATTCCTGTCATGGGAGGACCCCCTGGAGCTGCTTGGATAAAGACAGAGAGACACTTCAGCCGAGATTCCAGTGATCCGCGTTATGCTAATGACAGGAGTGACCGTGAATGGCTTTCTGCTGTCCTGGCTAATGGGGCTGCCTCAGGAGAGAAACTGCTAGCC
The DNA here is from genome assembly GCF_028858775.2 of Pan troglodytes. NCBI lineage: Eukaryota > Metazoa > Chordata > Mammalia > Primates > Hominidae > Pan > Pan troglodytes. The sequence continues at coordinate 51,725,632 of NC_072410.2, forward strand.
CAGGGAGGCTGGACTTTCATCAGCCAGCTGCCCGCCTCCCTGCGCCCCAGGCTATGGGACTAGAGCAGCCCTGCTCAGGGGCTCTGCTGCATGTGTGTGCATGCATGTGTGTGTGTGTGTGTGTGCGTGCATGTGTGTGTGTGCTTCCCTCCCCACCCGTTCCTTCTTGTCGTTCCCCAGCCCCACCCCTTCACCCCCGCCCCACCCCCTGCCCTTTATCCTCTAGTGGTTTAGCTGAAGACAATGCTGAGGCAATTAATAGTGCCCTTTGAGGACTTGTCACTAGGAAGCTCTTTAACCCAGCCACCTGAGTTGGGGCCGCAGGCATGTGACAGGGATGGGGGGGTGCCAGGACTGTGTGGCAGCTGCTTGGGTGAGGCACAGGCACCGTGTAGAAACCAGGTTGGGAGGCCTAGCTTCCCTAGACACATAGATTATGTGGACATAGCAGGGGTCATTGTTTTTCATTGCAGTTTGTCTCTCACTAGAATTTTGGTCTTGCTAGCAGGCTGCAGAACCAAGATCTTAGAGGTGGGGTGCCAAGCAACACACCTGCCAACTACAGGGGCCATCACAGGAAAAATTTCCCCCAGCATGTGGCACCTTAAAGAGGGGACATCGTGTGGTGGATGGCATGTGTTAGGGTGCAGTGGGGCGGGCGGTAACCTCTCTCCTCAGCTCTTCCTACCCCAAAGCTGTGCTCCTGGGAGGCCTGGGGAGCTGGTGGGGAAGGAGTTCAACCAGGTTCACTGCAACCTTGAACTCCCAGGCTCAAGCGATCTCCCACCTCAGACTCCCGAGTAGCCAGGACTACCGGCACCATTGCACCTGGATAATTTCTAAATTTTTTGTAGAGATGGGGTCTCACTTTGTTGTCTAGGTCAATCTTGAACTCCTAGGCTCAAGTAATTCTCCTGCCTAGGCCTCCCAAAGTGCTAGGATTATAGGCGTGAGCCACCCCACCATGCTCCATATCCATATCTCTCAGGTATTCTTAACTGGGGGTCCAGGGACCCCTTAGAAGTCAGCAGGTATAGAATTTAGGGAGACAATTTCAAGACGCCTGGAAACTTGGAAGGAGAAAAGTTTCTATTTTTATCTATAACTCTCTCATATGATTAATGATATCTTGAAATATCATTTACCCTCACTCCTACTTTGTCATTGTGGTAGGTAGCTATTAGATTTTGCAATAGGTCTGCTTATGTCATATATTAATAGAGAGGCACATAAATTACAGAATACATTTGGTTTTCTAAAAATAGTTTAATACTTGCATTTCTATATAATTGGTTTGCTTTGTAATCTTTTTTGTTTTATTTTTGTTTTTGTTTTTGTTTTGAGACGGAGTCTCGCTCTGTCCCCCAGGCTGGAGTGCAGTGGCGCGATCTCGGCTCACTGCAAGCTCCGCCTCCCGGGTTCACGCCATTCTCCTGCCTCAGCCTCCTGAGTAGCTGGGACTACAGGCGCCCGCCACCATGCCCGGCAAATTTTTTTTTTTTTTTTTGTATTTTTTAGTGGAGACAGAGTTTCACCGTGTTAGCCAGGATGGTCTCGATCTCCTGACCTCGTGATCCTCCGGCCTCGGCCTCCCAAAGTGCTGGGATTACAGGCGTGAGCCACCGCGCCCGGCAACTGCAATTTTTTTTTTTTTTTTTTGAGACAGGTTTTCATTCTGTCATCCCAGCTGGAATGCAGTGGCCCAATCATAGCTCACTGCAGCCGCCATCTCCTGGACTCAGGTAATCCTCCTGCCTCAGCCCAGAGTAACTGCGACTACAGGTACGCACCACCATGCCTGGCCATTTTAAAATTTTTCTTTGCCCAGGCTGGTCTTGAACTCCTGGCCTCAAGTGATCCTCCTACCTCAGCCTCCCAAAGTACTGAGATTACAGGCATGAGCCACTGTGCCCAGCCTGCTTTGTAATTTTTTTTTTTTTTCTTGAGACGGAGTCTCGCTCTGTCGCCCAGGCTGGAGTGCAGTGGCGCAGTCTCGGCTTACTGCAACTTCTGCCTCCCGGGTTCACGCTCTTCTCCTGCCTCAGTTTCTTGAGTAGCTGGGACTACAGGCGCCCGCCACCAAGCCCGGCTAATTTTTTGTATTTTTAGTAGAGACTGGGTTTCACCGTGTTAGCCAGGATGGGCTTTGTAATCTTATGTATTTTGTTGGGGGAGGGGGAAGCTATGCATAACATAAAATTTACCGTTTTAACCATTTTACAATTCTGTAACACTGTATACAATTCAGTGACATTAAGCACATTCACACTGTCGTGATGCCATCAGCACCATCCATCTTCCCAAACTGAAACCCTGTATCCGTTAAAAAGTAACTCCCCATTCTTTGTCCCCCAGACCCTGGCAAGCACCATTTAACTTTCTGCCCATGATTTTGACTACTCTGGGTACCTCATATGAGTGGAATCATACAATGTGTGTCCTTCCCTATTTGGCTTATTTCACTTAGCATCATGCCTTCGAGGTTCATTGATGTTGTAGCATGTGTCAGAATTTCACTTCATTTTAAGGCTAGATAATATTCCATTGTATGTTTATAGCACTTTGTGTCTATCTTTTCGTCAACCGATGGACATTTGGGTTGCTTCCCTCTTCTGACCATTGTGAATAATGCTATGAATATTGGTATACAAATGTCTCTGCTTTCTCAGTTCTTTTGGGTATATACCCAGAAGTAGAATTGCTAAATCATTACCGTAGTAATTGTTTTTTTTAGGAATACGTATTTTTATGCAGGAAAAATATGATTCTGAAATAAGCCTACTAGACTCTTGTTCTACATACTTTATTTTGCATGCCTGTCTCCGCCACTAGATGGGAGACTTGTTGACAAGGACTAACCAGTTCCAGGTGCCCCTCAGGAACCCTCCCAGAGGTGTAGTAAATGCATCCAGCGCCTAGCGGACGCCCTGCGTGCCCGGCAAGGGGTGAGGTGCAGGCGATACAAAGGTGCAGAATGTACCCCAAAAGAACAGCCTAGAGGGGAATTAGGCCGGAGGATGACCGATTAAAATCACCCCAACTCCTGATTGTGCCGCTTCCTAGGTGCATGACCCAGGGCAACTTCCTTTGGCCCCGGCTTCCCCGTCTATAAAATGATTTACATCATCTGCTCAAATTTCCGACAAGAACACACCTCGCCTTTATCACAGAGCGTGGCACATATTAGGAATTCAATAATTTTGTCCCTATCACCTGCGATAGCAAGAGACAGACTTGTCCGCAACCTGCCGGGAGGCAGGTTCTGGGGAGGTTGCTGGGGCGCGGTCGGGCGGCCCTGTCCGGCCCTGGACCACCTCCAGGCTGGTACGGGAGTGCACAGGAAGGGACTGGAGGCTGCACTCCGAGCCCCAGTATGGGCGCTTGGTCGTCTCCGCCCCTGGGCACAGTCCCGCCTCCCTCTGGCTGCAGCGGTCTGCATTCATTCCCCTCAGTGGAGCGGGGGATCCTGGCGGGGCAGCGGCGGTTGGCCCTCCTCTCCGGCGGGCGGCGCTAGCGCGAGCCTGGCCCCGGGCAGCGCTAGGGCCGGGCTCCTCTCGGCGGCGGCGCACCGTCGTCCTGTCGTCCGCGGGGCGGGGACGCGGCGGCGGCGGTGGCGGCTGTGTGTCGCCGGAGCCGAAGCGCGCAGGCCCGTCCCGGTGGCCGGGGAGCGGGCGGGTGGGGGCGCCATGTGGTTCATGTACCTGCTGAGCTGGCTGTCGCTCTTCATCCAGGTGGCCTTCATCACGCTGGCCGTCGGTGAGACTGCACGACCTCGGCCCGCGCGGGCTCCCGCCCCGGCATCGGTGCTCGTTGGGGGTCGCATCGCGGGGGTTTCGGAGCCACTCGGGGACCACTGCCCGGCGCTCCCGGCCTTCGCCGCCCCAACCCCATCCCGCCTGATCCTGCCCCTCCTGTCGAGCCTGGCAGCCCGGCCTGACCGTGGCTCCTTCCAGGTGTCACAGAGTCCGCTCCGGCACTGCGCGAGAAAGGGTGACTCGAGTGCCGCCCCCGCGCCTGCGGACCGCTAACCGCTGCGGCTCCCACTCTTCGCGGGCCTGCCGCGCGGAACTTTTCCCCAACGCCTACCGCCGCCTTTGCGCCTCTGGCCCTTCATACTTCCTGCTCTCTCCACCTTTGACACTTCTCCTCTGGCTAGTTCCCATTCGGCCTCAGTTGAGGTGTCATCTTTTCCGGGAAGTCCACAGGGGTTGATGGTCCAGCAGTGCCCTGTCCTTTCCCTAAAGTAGCATTTCTCACACTGAACTCGTCTGTCTCTCCCTACTGTTCCCCTTCCCTTTCCCAAGCTGGGTCAGGGAAGGACCCTTGTCTGTCTTGTTCAGTTGTATTCTCAGCCCAAGGACCTGGCTCATGCCAAGTGCCCAGCAGGTGTTTATTGAATACGTGAAATTCCGTTTTCTGAGCCAGAGGTTATCATTGTACTGTGGCATCAAATGCAGACTTTCGTTGATTTTTATGAGATTTGTCCTTAGTTGCCCTAAGAAAGTTTTACTTCTCCAGACTTGGAAGGGCAACACATGGGATGTTTGGTTTGTTCTTGACCTTCTGGGGTCCATGAAGGGTGGATGGGGACTGGGCTGCAGAGAGAGGGGTGACCAGGATGGTGGGAGTGACCCTGGCTGATAGTCTCCCTGCCTCCCACCCTGCAGCGGCTGGACTCTATTACCTGGCAGAACTGATAGAAGAATACACAGTGGCCACCAGCAGGATCATAAAATACATGATCTGGGTAAGTGGCATCTTTCTCCAGGAGTCCTCCTCACTCTTTTGCCCTGCCTCAAAAGCAGGAAGTGGGGAGAGTTTGGCATGGATGATGAGGCCTGTGTCTCTGCTGTTTCCTGAGCATACACTCTTACCTCCTTGCCCTGAACGCTGTCTTTTGGGTCTGCACTCCTGGGCCCAGATCTTCCCTGGCCGCCTTCCCCAAGTGGCATTGTTTCACTGCAGGCCTTGTGCTCTAGTCCTTAAGGTGACAGCGAAGTGTACTTCTCTGTTGACAAGACCATAGATTTGACTTTGCTTAGCTCTCTCCCGCTGTCTTTAGCCCTTTGCTCTGCTCACAGCATTTAAAACTTAGAGGAGCCATAAGACAGTTTTGCATATATGTTCATTGCCATCTTTCTAATCGGATCAAGTGATTTGTCCTAAGATCAGCACAGCTTCGCTGTCCTCGCCCTTCCCTGGTCTCATGGGAGGCTTCTCTTACTGAAGACACAGTCCTTGCCACTGATATCAAAGCCATAGGGGTGACTGCTGGTGGACAGACTTCCTTCAGCTGCAGGAAAGGCTGGGGGTAGGGGTGCCATTGGAGAGAAAGCGTCCACAGCCCCTCAAGTCGCCTGGTGTCAGCAGCCATTTGCACTCTGGGCATGGCTGAGGTTGGGAGTTCACAGTGGAGGCAAGACTATAGCCCTCAGCTCTGGTCCAGAGGCCCAGCTTGTGGGTGTTGGCACAGTAATTAGCCCTTCATTCAGCCAACTGTCATTTGCTAAGCACTGACAACTGTAGGTACTTATCAGTAGTGTTTTTCAAACTGTAGGCATGATTCATTATTTGGCTGTATAGTAGGTCACAATCAGCATTTTTTAAAAAAAGGAACATAAATAGAATTGAAATTTGAGCTTTGAATCATATATATGTATATATGTGTTGGGGTCACAGTGTAAAATGTTTTTCTTTTTCTTTTTTTTTTTGAGATGGAGTTTCGCTCTTATTACCCAGGCTGGAGTGCAGTGGCACAATCTCGGCTCACCGCAACCTCTGCCTCCTGGGTTCAAGCGATTCTCCTGCCTCAGCCTCCCGAGTAGCTGGGATTATAGGCATGTGCCACCATGCCTGGCTAATTTTGTATTTTTAGTAGAGATGGGGTTTCTCCATGTTGGTCAGGCTGGTCACAAACTCCCAACCTCAGGTGATCTGCCTGCCTTGGCCTCCCAAAGTGCTGGGATTCCAGGCGTGAGCCACCTCGCCTGGCAGATGTTTTTCTTACTGTGGGTTGCTGTCAAAAAGTTTGAGAAATGGGCTGGGTGCGGTGGCTCACACCTATAATCCCAGCACTTTGGGAGGCCATCAGAAGTTTGAGACCAGCCTGGCCAACATGGCAAAACCCTGTCTCTACTAAAGACACAAAAATTAGCTGGGCGTGGTTGTGCATGCCTGTAGTCCCAACTACTCAGGAGGCTGAGGCAAGAGAATTGCTTGAATCCAGGAGATCGCGCCACTGCACTCCAGCCTGGATGACAGAGTGAGACTCCGTCTCAAAAAAAAAAAAAAATGTTGCCTTTTGGGAGCAGAGAACCTAGTTGGGGAGGCCAGACCTGTGAAATGAGGAGATTGAAGCATGAACCTAGTGCTGCCCAGAGCGGGCTGGGGGTTGGTGAGTCCAGGAACATTGCCTGGAAGAAGCGCCCTGCACTGTCTGCCTCTGGTTGTTTCAGTTCTCCACCGCTGTACTGATTGGCCTCTACGTCTTTGAGCGCTTCCCCACCAGCATGATTGGAGTGGGCCTATTCACCAACCTCGTCTACTTTGGCCTCCTCCAGACCTTCCCCTTCATCATGCTGACCTCGCCTAACTTCATCCTGTCGTGTGGTGAGAGGGGACAGAGTTGGGGAGGCAGCTGATGTGGTTGGGTGTGCCCATCTCCATCCTGGGCACTAAAGGGGATACAGAAAAAGGAAGCCAGCTGTTGAAGTCCTCCAGGAAGCCAGGCTAGTTGGGAAGATGCAGTTCTTACTGCGGAGGACTCTAGAGCCCACCTTGGCTCTAGTGAATAGAATTTGTTGGGGCTGGGGACTCAGACAGGGAGGGCTTTCCCAGAGAGGTAAGTTTGAAGGAGAGTTTGGGAAAGAAGAGGTTGTGGATTGGCTGAGGCAGGGCCCCCAACTGAGCAGTTCCAGCCTCAAAAAAACCACTTGGCCAGAAAAAGCCCAAAGCCCTTCCGGTAGGCAGGCAGCTGTCCGTCCAGTCCTCTGACCCAAAGTCATGGTTAGGACTGGAGCCTCATGGGGCTGTGAGCACCTTGCAGACTCTGGCCTGGTGTGAATGCCTCCTGGGGGCTGCAGCTTCTCATCTCATTCTCACTGGCTGCCGCTGCCTCGGGCTTGAGCCTGGATGTGGAGGACCCAGTCTTCTTGGCGTTGCCCTGCCACCACTTTCTGACCCTGGGGAATCATTGGCCCTCTCTGGGCCTTAGCTTCTCCATGTATTCAGAGAGGATGTTTCTGAAAGAACTATTGGGAGACTCAGTGGGCATATAGTAGGTGCATATAGGTATTTACAGATATTCCTGGAAAAGGCTTCGGAAAGTATTTTGGTTGCCAAGATTGCCATTGCTCCTGTTCATCATTGCTGGCTACCCTAGCTTTCAGTCAGGGTATCAGATGGAGTTAGGGGTTTTTTAGAGTGACTTTTCTATTTCTATGAGAGAGCCTGGAGAGTGAATATTATCCACACAAAGGGCATATTGTTAAAGCCAAAACTGGTTTCTTCCTTGGGTGTTGGTGTGATTTCACCAAAGAATTTGTTCAGCAGAGGTTTGTTTAGGAAGCCCTTCCATGGAGACCAGGCCCCTCTGTCCAGGGAAGAAGTCCTGCCCCCAGCCCCTCAGCAGCAGGCTCCCCTGACTTCACTCCCTTGATCTGCCCTTTAATGCCTAAAAGAGTTTTTCCAAAAGATCTTGTGGGCACCAGGCACTATCCTACCTCCCATTATCTCTTAGCCCTAGAGTGTGGCTAGGCATAGCAGAACTGTAGTCTTTGCCTTAGAATGGGAGAGGCAGGAGAGAAGAAAGGAGACATGGGAATTGCTGTGAGGTGTGTGTGAGGGGACAGTCAGTTTCAGGGGACATGTTCTTTCTGGTGCCTGCCCTTCACCTCACCATGGGAACCGGCAGGGATGACTGTCTCTTGAGCAGCCTGTGTCCAGGATATGCACACGTGCCCTCTTTTATAAACTCAGTTACACACCAAGGAGGGGTGGCAGTGTGTGTGTGTGTGTGTGTCTAGAACGTATCAGTTCACACCGGTATGCCTTACCTGGGGGCAGGATGAGGAGGGACCCCCTCCCCCAGAATGTTGAGGAACCTGAAGACTACACCTCAAAGCATCTAGCAAGTCTTGCCCTTTTATTCCTGAGGAGTGAGAGCCTTTTTATTTGAGCAGGACTTCTCCTTGCTGCCCAGTTTGGAGTAGAGCCTCTTAGGGGCATCTAGTCTGCACACCCATGATTTCTCCCCACCTGTCACTGTGGGAGAGCTTTCTTTAGCCCTCACATCCACTAAAAACGAGGTTCATTATCATGATGCTTTGGATTATGTAACATAGAAGTCTCACTTTTATAATATGCAAAGAGCCTTCTTCTAATTTTACTCAGAATGCCCTGTGCAGTGGGCAGGTTGAGGCTCATTCTCCCATTTTAGCAGATGGGAAACAGTTCTAGGCAGTAGCCTACTCTGAGTTGAGTGTAAAGTCAGGCCTAAGACTCCATGGAGGCTCCCAACTTCTGAGGGCCTTTTGAAGTTAAAAGTACAGCTTTCTGTTATTCCCCTTAAACTGACTGACTCTTCATTCCCTCAACAGGACTAGTGGTGGTGAATCATTACCTAGCATTTCAGTTTTTTGCAGAAGAATATTATCCCTTCTCAGAGGTAAGAAGTATCCAGCACATTCAGCTGTTAACAGGGACAGGGTAGTAAAAGGGAACTTGCATGGTTTACTTTATAAACTTAGCTATGATTTGAAACTGAATCTGTTCAAGGATTACATGTTTGAAAAAAACAAAACATAGATGGTTTGAGAAAGCTGTGTGGATGGGGACAGACTGTGCTCCTTTGGCCGAGGTGGGGAGGACACTGCTCTTCTTCAGTGAGTCCTTTGGGTCCCCCTCGAGGGGTCATCCTGAGGTCAGGAAGGGGTACTAGGGTGACCTTCTCTGACACAGTCCTCACAGGGCAGGGATGGACTGCACCCCTGAGCCCCAGCTTTTCCCAGTGGCTGCCAAGGTTTTCTTCTCCCATGATTTCTCCACACCCTGCTGCTCCAGTTTGAACCTCTGGGAAGAGCAAGGTCACTTCTTTGGGGAGTGTGGGTCAGTCAGTCATGGCTTAGCACTTTGTCTGCCTCCTTCAGTCCAGGGGAGTTGCTTGTCCTAGCGACCAAGATGTGGGGTTTGTGGCCACATTCAGTCATTTTCAGCCTCCACCTTTCCCCACAGAAGGATTTCCATGTCTGAGGGTGGCGTTCCCTGCTTCCCAGGCCTGGGCCCCCTTTGGAGATCAGGTGTGGCCCCCTGTGCACTCTTGACCAACACGCAGTCACCACACCCAGCCCACTCTTGGCACCTCCGGGGCACCCTCTTCTCAGTCTCTCTTGTTGCCAGGTCCTGGCCTATTTCACTTTCTGCCTGTGGATAATTCCGTTTGCGTTTTTTGTGTCACTTTCGGCCGGGGAGAACGTCCTGCCCTCTACCATGCAGCCAGGAGGTGAGAAGGGATTTGTAAGGGGCCGAGGTGGGGGCAAGCCAGCAAGGCCTGGGTTGGCAGGGGTCCACTGAGGGAACCTGAGTCTAGCCCTGTGTTGGAGACACCTGGACTCGGGGTTGGGAGGGCCGTGTTCACACACATGCGCACACACACACACTCTCTCTCTCTCTCTCATATTCTTGCCTGTATCTCCACAGATGATGTCGTCTCCAATTATTTCACCAAAGGCAAGCGGGGCAAACGCTTAGGGATCCTGGTTGTCTTCTCCTTCATCAAAGAGGCCATTCTACCCAGTCGTCAGAAGATATACTGACCCCCATGCAGGCAGGATGTGGGGGCAAGATCAGGAGAGTCAGGCCCCTGGGCCTCTATGCCAGGTGGGGACCGGAAGTCGGGAAGGCACCTACCACCTGCCCTGGCTTTCCTCCCCTCAACTCTGAAGCCCCATCCCCACCCTCCTTGGGGGGCTCAGCTTGGCTCAGATCTGATGCTTCAAGAGGCTGTAACCTCAAAGGGCACCAAGGAGGGTGGCAGAGCCTGCTTAGCCAGGAGGCCGAGGTCCCTCAGTCCTCCCCTGTCCCTTCCAAGGTGGGTCAGGAGGTTCTGGCCCCGCTGGGGCAGGCAGGGCAGGGTCTGTGAAGCTTAAGAGCAGATGGTGACAAGTTCTCTGGGCAGGTGGCCATGGGGAGGGGCCATGGCTTGGCATGTCCAACAGAAATAGTTTTTGCTGTTGAACGGTGATTTCTGTCCAAGTGCGGATTTCCGTTTGAATAAAGCTTCGCTTCTAGGTGGCACTGCTTGCCTTAATACCCTGACAGTTCATCTTCCTTTCTTCCTGCTAACCTTCTGCTCTGGACTGGACTCACTTTTCTGCTCCAGGGACTCCTTTTCTGGGTTTGGGTCTTGCCCTTCCCAAGGGACTGTTCTTGTGGCCCTTAATGGGAAGGGGGCAGGGGTGAGGAGCTGAGCCTGCTCAAGGAGTGGGAAGTGGGGCTATAGGCAGCCACTCTGATGCACTCTCTTCCATCTCTTTCCCCAAGGCTCCGTGACTGTCAAACTGGGAGTAGGAGAGGGGACAATTTAGGACTGGGCTAGATTTTCAGAAGAACATCTACAATATCCTATTTATAAATCTTCCTCTGGGAAAAGGAGTGGTTTCTGGCTGAATACTATCTTAGGCTCAAGGAGAAACAAAATAAAAATTAGCTTGCAGGCAGCCTGTTTTTAAAGAAATGGGACTCATGGGAGAAGCTGTTTGTCACTCTAAGAGCATCCAAGGCCTGGCCCTTCTGTGCACTCTTGGCTCCTGGGGCGATATATCTGCCTTCTAAGAAGGCAGGCCAGGTCTTGGGCACAGACCTGCATTTGTTGACCTTGCACTCCAACTATAGTGCCTTGCAAGTGCTCAACAGTACATATTGGAATGAAGTCCCTATGAGAGCCATTTCTGGCCATGTTCTATACCTCAAAGTGAGGCTGGCAGGTACAGAGATGAACTGTACACATGTGATACATTTAAGCCACTGGAAAAACCCCTGTGCTTGAAAATATTTCCTCTATATCATGCCTGGAGTTCCATCATAGCCCTTCATTTCCTTGGCTTTAGCATTTACCTTCTCTTAAGAATACCAGCTTTCCCCTTTCCCTGAGAGGAAGAGCACATGTTGGTCTCCTCTTAGTGTGAACGAGATTGCCAGGCCCTTTTCTCTTCTGCACACCAGGATAGACAAGGCAGGGGATACTGGCAGCCTGCATCATCCTCCCATTGGGCTGACAGCTGGCCCTACTTTCCTCCCTCTGCTGCTTGGTCCCTCACCTTGATGATGTGGCTTCGCCCCCTCCACTCTACTGCCAGTGTTCTCCCAGGGGTTGCTAAATCCAGCAGACCCCTTTCCTGTCTTACTGGATGTGGGCAGCATTTGACATGGCTGATCACCCCTTGCTTCTTGGATGGCACTTCCCTGGCACCTCTGTGGCTAGTTGTCTTACCTCCCTGGCTGTTCCTTTCAGGCTTCCGTGCAGGCTTCTCCACTTGCCCATGCACAGTAGGGTCTTTCAGGGTTCTGCTGTGGGCTCCCTAGGGAAGCCCATCCATCTGGATGGTTTCAAGGATGGTGAGGAATTTAGAGTTGACCTCCAGCCCCAACATCCTTCCTGATCACCTGAACCACAGTTTTGCTGCCCTCTAGGTGCACAGACAATTCAGGTCCATGGCCCAGATGGTACTTGCTGTCTTCTGCAAACCTGCCCCTTCTGGGTACTTCCCTTGACCCCGAGATCACTCAGGAGCCAGACAGGAAACTTATTCTATTCCTGTTTTCTCTTTCTGCCCACCACATCCAATCTCTCAAAACGGTCAGGTCTACCTTAACATCTCTTGATTTGAGCCACTCCCACTGTCATCAGCTTTCACCTGGATTATCGTGACAGCCTCCTACTGCTTCTCTATCATGTGGCCAGAGCTATCTTCCTAAAATGCATTGCATAGTTGATCAAGTCACTCTCTGGCCTAAAACCTTCCTTGGCTCCCTGCTGCCCTCAGGATAAAGTCTGGACCCCTCAGCATGGCTTGTGAGACTCATGGTGTCCTTGTCCCTGCTCACCTCTCTGGTCTCATCACTTGCCTTCTTGCATTCTGGGTCCCAGCCTCCTGTATCCAGAGATGCAGTGGCTCTCCATTGCCACTCTGATTCCTCCTTTCTTTTGGTCACAGAGAAAGGGTACTTTCTCTGTCAAATCTCAACTTAGACTTGACTTCCTCCAAGGAGCTTTGGCTATACCCTCTCCTCCCGACCCCCACCCTGGCATACTACACAGATCACTCTGCGCTCACTTGCCTGCCTAATGGTCATCTCCCCAGTAGACTGTAAGCTCCTTGAGGGCAAGGATTGTGTTGGAATTTTTGTATTAACAGTGCCTGGCTTGGTGCCTGGCACCTAGAAAGCACTCAATAAATGTTTGTTTAATGAATGAATTGTAGTGATGTGTACAAGGGGATACAGGGAAGCCAGTTAACTTCCTGGAGGAAGTACAAGTGCTTTCATAGACTCGAATGGAAACCACACATCCCTCCCCTCCCTTGATGTACTGCCCATGCCTCCCTGAACTGCAGAAACCTCAGTAGCCGCTGGGAATAAGGATGGCAGCCCAGAGTAGCAGGGAAGCCCGTGCCAGGGGGACATATTAGTTGCCCTCCACCCCATTCTGGGTCTCAGCTTAGAGCCTGCAGCAGGAAGGGCTTAATCTGAACAAGAAACAGAATTTCCCAGTGGGTCCTTCCATCCTGGAAGCCTGGGCCCTTAGGGCTGGGAGGGCAGTGGGGGTGCCAAAATGTGACAACTTTTACAATGCCAAGGTGAAGAATAGTGTCTGACCCCCCACTCTGAACCTAACTTGGATTTCCTGGCGGCGGTGGGGGGGTGCCAAGAGATTTATTTGCAGAGAAAAGGGAGGCCTGGGGTCTGGGCTTTTGATTGGGAAGGGTGACTCCTCGAGCTTGGGAGTGGGAAGCCCATAGGCACCCCTCCCCCTTTCCTCGCCACCCACAACGTGAATTGCCACACTTCAGCCTTCACTGGGCTGCCTCGGGGGAGAGGTAGCCATAATAACTTTATGGGTTGGTTTGTGGGGAGTGCAGGGTGGGGAGTCCTTGATGAGATCGCACAGCTGCCAGGAAGGCTTCATCGAATGTGTCACGCAGGTTCATGGCCAGAGTGTCGGTCCAGAAGGTGTTGTCACCCAGGTGCCGCTTCCTGGGCACTTCCCTCATGCTGATGGGGTAAAAGCCCTGGGGCACCTTCATTCTGTATGGCCATACACGTGGGCACAGCATGCGCAGCAGCACCTCAAAAGGCAGCCGCGGCACGGGCGCCACCCAGTGGCCGTCCACTGTGTGCAGCCGCGCACCGCCGTGCCCATCAGGCCTCACCTCCAGGAAGCTGCTGAAGTCGTGCTCCGGAGTGGGGTCTGGATGCACGCCCAGGCGGATGCCCTGCGAGTGGCTGATCTGGGTGGTGGGGGGTCTGGCGGGGTTGTTGCTAACATTCCACATCGTGGGCCGCTTGACCGTGGGCTTCCTGTAGATGGGCTTGGGCATCTCCGTGGGCTGTGGAATGCATTGCAGACGCGCCTCTACAGAGGGGTGGAAGCTCCTGGAACGCTGCGATTCCCGTTGCTCTGGGGTCTTGGAGAGGGCGGTGGCCCGGGCTTGCTTGGTATTGGAGACCAGAGAGTGGCCTGGGTGCAGCTTGCCGTGGAGCCACTTTCTGATAGCAGCTTCTCTGAGAACTTTGTGCTCTTTCTGCAACAACAGAGAGCACAAGAGAGTCATGGAGGACTGCTGCCCTCTGCTTCTGTGCAAGGAGATCCTGTGGCTGTAGCTTTCGGAAACCACAGTCTGAAGGATGAGGGAAACTCTGAGTCTGATGGGAGGGAAAGTCTGAGTCTGATGGAAGCAACACCTGTCTTATGGGAGCCGGTGTTCCGATGGGGGAGACAACTTTTTCCATAAGGGAGCCCCTGGGCTGAGTGGGGAGACAAAGCACCTCTCCCAAAGGGGGGATCTCCAATCTGATGGGAGAGATGTAGCCTCTGCCCTAGGTGAGACTCCAACTTGACATGGGAGACACAGTCCCTGCCCTAGGGAAAACCTCAAGTCTTACAGAAACACAATTCCCTTCTTCTCCAAAGGAATCCACAGTCTGATAGTAGAGACATGTCCTGCCATAGGAGAGTCTCTGGTGTGATGGGGGAAAAGGCAAATGGGAAGTGCACACTGCATCCTTGACCCTGGAAAGAGAAAGCAGAAAGGACTGGATGGCCTGATGTGGACACGCTTCTTGGAAGTGGTGGGCCTTGAGAAGTCATGTAGGGAGGATACAGTTGGCTGGCTCTCCAGGCCCGGTGGCAGCAACTCAATCTAGCTCTGTCCTTGCCTCCACGGAGCCTTCCATATATTGTCATAGAACCTCCCCCACCGCCATTGTCTCACTATCCCAGACTGTTGCTAAGCAATCAGAGGCTTTGGAGATTGACCCAGCTCCAGGCGCAGGCTCTGATTGGGCTAAGCCAATCATCATAATTCCATCAGACCTTGCCCCAGACCTAAGTCAGTCAGCATATGGCTTTCCTTTAGTTCTAGCTAAAGGAACGAGAATGGACACTTGATCGAATTGAGGCCATAAGAGATGAGGGAAGATGCAAGGAGCTTCTGGAAAAGGTTAGAGCTACAGGAAACAGATGGGCCTTGCCTCCTCTGGACAGTGTGTGACTCTGAGGACTGGTGACCCTGACATCAGAGGAGGATAGGGCTGAGAACTGGAGAGAAATGGAACTGAAACAGACCTGGTGTGCCAGAGTCAGCAGCCCCAAAGCCCTCCCCACTTCAGGATTCACTTAAGATTCCCAGTATCTTCTGAGTTTTCTGGGTTTTGCACCCTATGTAATTACACCTGCTTAAAATCCCCTTTCTTCCCCAGCCAAGGTCCTTCACTGATGTGGGCTCCTGCCAAATCTTGTCAGCCTCCAACTTACATCTGATCCCCAGCTGCTCTGAGTTTTCATTCTCTGCATACATCATGTTCCCAGGTTCCTCTATGCCTTTCCATGCGGCTGCTCTTTATGCCTGGTTAGCCCTTCCCTCCTTCATATAGCCAACTGCTGCGCATCTTTCAAGACTCCTCTTAAGCATCATGCCTCCTGACACCCTCCTGGACCCTCTCCTCCTTGATGGGCTTGTAACCTGCCTCCTCTGCTAGACTCTAAGCTCCTTGAGCGTGGGGACCACATATTGTTCATCTTTAGACCTCAGGGTCTAGCAGGTTCCTAGCACAGAGTGAATGCCCAGTGCCTGCTGGAAGGAAGGGTGGATCTTTTTAACCAGAGTGTGAGCCCCAGTTACAGGCAGGGCCTTGGTCTCATTGAAGGTTCTCATCCTGAAAGAGGCAGTACACTAGGAGGGGCCCAGAAATACTTGCGAATTTAAGCTTGCTTAAATTGGCTTTCTAACACAGGATAAGACTTTTGACCAAAAGACTGGCTTATTTAAAAGAGCCGAATTTCAGTCAGAGTGCCCGGTGGGAGTACAGGCGAAAGGGTGGCTCTTTCAGGGTGGGAGTGCTTCTAGCCACTCCTCCACAATATGTGGGTCACTGCCCCCTCTGCTCACATGCCTGGATAGCAGCTGTCCCCTGGCCCCCCTGCTGTCCCCCTTACTTGATACTCAATCAGGTAGTTGTGCTCCATGAGGGTCAGCTGGCTCTTGAACATCTTCATTTTCGTCATCTCACGGGCAAAGTCCTTCTTGTCCTTTTTCCACATGGCATCCTTCAAGAACCTGGTGCCAAGGTCAGGGCGGGGGTGTCATCCCACAGTGACAGAGCTTCCACCTGGGCTGGGAAGACTGGCTGCTGCTGAGGGCTTGGATGGGGATGAGGGGAGTGGCCAGAGGGAGAGGAGCAAGATGAGCCATCCCCATTGCCCGGGGCCCTCTGGCTCCCTACTTCCTTTAGGTGAAAGACAAAAGTCCTTGATGACCTGGTCACCACCCTCTGCTGAGGAGCCAGGGGCCCCAGGGCAGGAAAGGAGGGCAGTGATCAACCCAGAGAGCAGGGGACCTGGGCAGACTTACCCCCCAGCCCAGGTGATGAGGTGATTGCCTCATCCAAAATATCCTGGGCAGTAGGCGCATCCTCCAGCTGTCTGGCTTCCCAACCCTCCCCTTAAAGGCTCAGCTGTGGTGAGGGCCCTAGGGAAAAGGCTGGGGGAGGGGAAGGGGGTGGGCAGGCTCCAGGTGGTTCTCACACTCTCACCGGGCACAGGCACGGTGGTTCCATATTTTGCAGAAGTCAATGGGTTTGTAGCCCATGGCATCTTGGGCATGGACGTTGGCGCCACTCTGCACCAGGACCTTCATACAGTCCAGCAAGCCGTCACGGGCTGCCAGGTGCAGGGGCGTGGAGCCGTTGCATGTCTGACTGTGGAAGGCCCCACCAGTGGGGATAAGGGCAGAAAGGAAAGACAAAGAGCATCTGTCCATCAGATAGATGGACACACCAGTTTCCAAGCCCTGCTCTACCATCAGTCCACTGGGTGATCCTAGCTATGTCTGTCCCTTTTGGCACCTCAATTTCCTTTACTGTAAAGGGAGGAATTGGACTAAGTGAACAGTAAAAATCTGACTTTAGAAGGTATGTGACAGTTAAGAACTGCTGGAAGGAGAGCTGGCTTGGTTCAGAGACCACTAACCTCATCCACTCTTAAACCAACCAGCCCCCTGCCCTTTCCCTATGCCTCACCAGATTCCATATGCCCACAAGATCTGCATGACCTGGGCCTAACCTCCTTGGTCTTATCCTTTGACCTTGCCCACTCTTTCCCAACACATGGTCTTTGCATATGATGTTACCTCTACCTGGAACACTTTTCCCTGGCTCTTTGCATGGCTGGCTCACTCTGTCTTCAGGTTCCAATTTAAATGTCACCTCCTTAGAGGTGATTGCTTCATCCAAAATAGATCCTCCCCCTACCTGCTTTACCCCCTACACCATCACCCCGTTTATTTTTTTCATAACCACTTCCCATGCTCTGTCAGGATTTTGTTCATTTATTTGTTTGCTAATTCACTGTCTGCTCCTTTACTAGAATGTCAGCTTCATGAGGAGAGGGACCATTTCTGTGACTCTAGCATAGTGCTTAGCACATAGTGCATACTTGATACTTTGAATGAATGCAGTCTCCTATATGCCATGCACTTTTCAGTGATCACAGTAGTCCCATGTGATAGGTACTGCTATTCTCCCAAGTTTCAGTTGAAGACACTGAGACAGAGATTCCCAAACTTAGCTGCAAGTTAGAAGCACCTGGGGATCTTTTCTGACTTCTCAAGCCCAGGTCACACCACAGACCCATTAAATCACAGCCTTTGGATTGGAACACAGGTGTTTATATTTTTTAATTTTTTTTTTTTTTAGACGGAGTCTCGCTCTGTCGCCCAGGCTGGAGTGCAGTGGCACGATCTTGGCTCACTGCAAGCTCTGCCTCCCAGGTTCACGCCATTCTCCTGCCTCAGCCTCCCAAGTAGCTGGGACAACAGGCACCCGCCACTACGCCCGGTTAACTTTTTTGTATTTTTAGTAGAGACGGGGTTTCACCATGTTAGCCAGGATGTTCTTGATCTCCTGACCTCGTGATCCGCTCGCCCCAGCCTCCCAAAGTGCTGGGATTACAGGCGTGAGCCACTGCGGCCAGCCTAATTTTTTTTATTTTTTATTTTTTGAGACAGTCTCGCTCTATTGCCAGGCTGGAGTGCATTGGTGCAATCTCGGCTCACTGCAACCTCCACCTCCCGGGTTCAAGCGATTCTCCTGCCTCAGCCTCCCAAGTAGCTGGGACTATGCCACCATGCCACCCGGCCAGGTGTTCATATTTTTTAAGCTCCCTAGGTAATTCCAATGTACACCTAAGTTTGGGAGCCAGAGTACTGGGGCATAGAGGTTGAGTGACTTGCCTAAGGTCCTGCTGTCTGCTAGCAAGTTGCAGAGCTGGGATGTAGACTAGGTCTGTTAAAGGCCAATCTTTTTTTTTTTTTTTTTTTTGAGACGGAGTCTCTCTCTTGTTGCCCGGGCTGAAGTACAATGGCACCATCTCAGCTCACCGCAACCTCCACCTCCTGGGTTCAAGCAATTCTCCTGCCTCAGCCTCCCGAATAGCTGGGATTACAGGCATGCGCCACCACGCCCTGCTAATTTTGTATTTTTAGTAGAGATGGGGTTTCTCCATGTTGGTCATGCTGGTGTTGAACTCCTGACCTCAGGTGATCCGCCTGCCTCGGCCTTCCAAAGTGTTGGGATTATAGGCATGAGCCACCATGCCCGGCTAAAGCCCAGTCTCTTTATTACACCATGTGGATTCCTGACTGCTTTGTGTGGGACCCAATCCTTGTCACCTCCAGCAACCCCTCTGCTTGTCCTGCATGGATTTGCCTGCCTGGAAGTAGGGCTGTGCCCATGCCCATGCCCGAAGCCTCCCTCCTGAAGCAGGCTGGACTCACGCATTGAGGTCTGCGCCTTTCTCCAGCAGGTAGTAGATGCAGGGGAGGGCCACGGTGGTGTTGTCCCTGTGGATGACGAGGTGCAGGGGTGTCTGGCTATTGTTGGTCAGCAGGTCCACGGGAAACTTGTACTCCTCTACCAGGACCTGCAGGCATGCAAGCTTGCCCCATTGGGCGGCGAAGTGGATGGCAGTGAAGCCCTGTGAGGTTCAGAGCAGGCAGGAGGAGGCTGAGTGGGACTGAGGTCCCAGGGTCCACAATTTATATAAATTTATTGGGGTTACCTTCACTTTCTTCCCTGTGTCCCCAGGAATGCTCACACCCTTTTGCTAATTAACCAGTGTGTGTTCATCAGCCCACCCAACCTCCCTGCCCCCAAAATGGTCCTTCCACAGCCAGAAGATGAGTTAAATTAGGAAGATCTACCCAGAAAAGGATATCTCTTCTCCAGGTGACCACTCCGAGCAGCGTAGCGGGAGAGGGACCTCGGTCTTTGCCCCAACACTCAAGACCTTACCTTGTCGTCGGTGGGGATTTCCCTGAGGCTCTGGTTCAGACAGAATCGCAGCCATTCCACGTTGCCCACAGCCGCTGCGAACAGCTGGTAGTAGCTCCCGATCGCCGTCTGGTCGATTGCCGTCTGGTCGGACTCCTCGCTGGGGCTGGGTTCAGCGCGGGGCGGGGTGAACGAGGCAGGGCGGCGCGGCGTGGCGAGGGCAGTCGCCTGCGCACTGAGGTGGTCTGCGAGGTCGGGCAGGGGCTGGCTGGAGGGCGGGGCAGTGGGGAAGCGACTCTGGGCCACGGCCCGGGCACCTCTCGGGAGGCGATCCCTGGCCCCCGCCTGGCTGGTGGGCGGGGAAGTGGGGAAGCGACTCTGGGCCACGGCCTAGGCACCTCTCGGGAGGCGATCCCTAGCCCCAGCCTGTCTCTGCGGGCTTCTCGGGCCGCAGCCTCCGCCCCCACCCGCTCCAGGCCCTGCCCACCAGGGAGGCGCTGGGCCGGGTTCTCGCTCCCCGCAGCCGGGACACCTTCTCCCGCTATCCACCTGGGCTGCTTGGACTCCGCGTCAGTCCAGGTGGCCTTCAAGGAGACTTTGTTCGCCTGCTGCATGGAGCCACTTGGAGTTGGCTGCGGCCGAGCACCTCTCCCTTCTCCCCTTTCTGAGTGCCAGCTTCCCGAGCCCGCCCGCCGAGCGGTGCTGCCCGCGGAGGCCATCGCGGGGCTGGAACTCGGACCCGGGCCGGGTGGGCTACTCACACACCCGCCGGCGCCCCGCCCCCGGGGGCCGCTCCTTGCCAGCTGGCCGCGGTTTCCCGGCCCCTTCCAGGCCGCTAGGGTTCGGCTGCCTCTCTAGCTGGAGGGGCAGAGCCCGGGGCCTCCGGGGACCCTGCCCGCCTGCCGCTCCCCACCCGCCGCTCTGCTCCCGGCCTGAGCCAAAACCCCCACTCAACCTCCCAGTCCTGCTGCCCAGGAAACTCAGCATCAAACACACAAACAAAGACACTTGGCTTTTGTTTCCGATTATCAAACTAATAAGTAGAAAACAGAAATATTCAATGTGGAAATTAAAAATTACCATCCCACCACGCACAGAAATCATGGTTTATTGCAATATATATGCATATCATGACTATTTTTTGTATCTCTTTTCGTTTATTAATAGCATTATATTACGAGCTAGCGCCCATTGTCACTCCACATACTAAACGTACATTATGACGCAACCAGAGCCCAGCGTCATAATGGATGTGCCATTGTTTCACATGTGCTGCCAAGAACGAAATGGCTCAACTCTGGTTGTTTTCTTAGAATGGATTCCTGGGAGTCGAATCACTAGGTGAAAGGGAATGAATATTTTTCAGCTGTCAATATGGGCTTGCAGACTGCCTTCCAGGAAGGTTATTATTCACTTCCACTTCCACCTGCAGTGAAGCGGGTGCGCTGCACATCAGCAGTGTGGCTTTTGGCAAGTTATCTGACTTAGTTTCTGTGGGCGGCAAGCCACCCAGGTGCCAAGGCAAGAGACCGAGGGCACGAGCTGTTCCAATATAATAAAATATACAAAATAACAAGAGTTATACTAGATCTAGATCTAGATCATAGACGTGATTATATATGAATATCGTTAATCATTAGTTTGTAGCAATTACTCTTTATTCCAATATTGTAATAATCCTCGCTCTATAATCATAACCTAGGAAAAACCAGGCCATAGAGAGATAGGAACCAGAGGGACATAGTGAGAAGTGACCAGAAGACAAGAGTGCGAGCCTTCTGTTATGTCCGGACAGGGCCACCAGAGGGCTCCTTGATCTAGCGGTAATGCCAGCGTCTGGGAAGACGCCGGTTACCAAGTGGACAGTGGTCTGGCGGACCCGGTCTGGCGGACCGTGGTCTAGCGGTAGCATCAATGCAAAGGAAAAGCACCCGCTACTTAGCAGACTGGGAAAGGGAGTCTCCCTTTCCCAGGGGGAGTTTAGAGAAGACTTTACTCCACCACCTTTTGTGGAGGGCTTGACATCAGTCAGGCCCGCCCACAGTTATCTGGAGGCCTAAACATCTCCCTGTGATGCTGTACTTCAGCGGTCACACTCCTGTTTCACTTTCATGTTCCATCCTGTACATCTGGCTCTGCCTTCTAGATAGCAGTAGCAAAATTAGTGAAAGTACTAAAAGTCTCTGATACGCAGAAATAATGGCGTAAGCTGTCCTCTCTCTCTCTCTCCCTCCCCCCGTCCCCGCCCCCACCCCCACCCACCTCGGCTGCCAAGCAGGGAAGGGCCCCCTGTCCGGTGGACACGTGACTCACGTGACCTTATCAATCATTGGAGATGACTCACACTCCTTACCCTGCCCCTTTTGCCTTGTATCCAATAAATAACAGCACGGCCAGGCATTCGGGGCCACTACCGATCTCTGCCCTCTTGGTGGTAGTGGTCCCCCGGGCCCAGCTGTCTTTTCTTTTATCTCTTTGTCTTGTGTCTTTATTTCTACAATCTCTCATCTCCGCACACGGGGAGAAAAACCCACCCACCCTGTGGGGCTGGTCCCTACAAGTTTCTACAGCAGCAAAATGGGGATAATAGCACCTACTTTACAAGGAATGAAGGAATGCAAACAATGAGAACAGTGCTAGCAGAGAAGCACTACCTGTGAATCTGCTATTACTCAAAGAAGAACTATTCAAACCATTGCTAGCATCAGATATTAGGATTTTAAGTAAATGTTCACTAATTTGGTAGTGGAAATGATGTTCTAATGTGGCTCTTTGATTACCAACAAGGGTTAAACATTTAATTATCAGTGGTTTTGTCTTCTAGGAATTCTTTTACTCACATGGTTCTTTGAGGGCCTTAATGTGTTTCTTACTGATCTGTAAAACTTATTAGCATAGTGACCCTTTATGTATGTTATATTTGTTGTCAATATTTTCCTCAGTTTGCCTTTTGACTTTTTAGAATATAGAGTAGCTAAGCAATAACTGTTGCTTGAATCAGTGTTGTCTTACTGAGCCATCCACATTCTCACCCCTTCTCAACAGGAATGACCCCAAGTTTATCAGAAGGCTCCTGTGGCTCCAGGGTCAACTCTGGGCATATCTGACTACATCACTCCACCCCTACCATGGTCTCTCCTCTGTACCCCAGCGTTCCAGGTATTTCCCCTAAGAAAAGGACAGAAGGTCCCCTAAGACGACAGTGACCTGTAGAGAGGGACAAGAATACAGATTATCCACCCAGAATCACCTTTCTCCCTTTCCAGGATACTGTCTTCTGAGAGCGCACTTGTCTGCCAACCCCAGTAGCCAGGACTCAGCATACCTGGCAAACACCTTCAAAACTAGCAAATCATGCTGGCTATCTGCCCCAGGTAGGGCCTTAGCAACTGGCTTCAAGTTGAGATAAAGTGACAGTGCTTTTCAGGGATACAGTTTGAAGATTTCCTGGGCTATTGTTGCTTCTGGGGTGTTAGGATTCTAATAATCACAACAGGACCCTGTGTATGTGGTGGGGTTGGAGAGAGCATCTCAGTACCTCTCCAAGTTCATCCTCACTATCTTGAACTGGGGTATCTTACATCTCTATACCAGTGTTTTGCAACCCTGGCTGTACAAACACCAATGCAGGGGTCTTACCCCTACAGATTCTGATTAATTCATCTGGTTTGGGGCCTGGGCATTGGTATTTGTAAAGTTCTCCAGGTGATTCTCATGTGTAGCCAGGGTTGAGAACCACTTTAAGGCCTTTCTGCCTCAGTCAGGGAGGCAAGAGGCTGCAGGTGATTTTGAGGGAGAAGGGTCAATAGAGTAAGGGAGGAAGAAACAGGAAACTAGCAGAGTCCCCGGGAGGAGAGAATGTGTTATCCTAAAGACCCTTGGCCACAGCCATGCAGCTGGGCAAACAGATAACGCCTGGTGGAACAACAGAAGCTGGACCATGAGAAGGGCAGACAGCAGAAAATGCCCAGAGAAAGGTTCAATTTCTTCTTTGGAAGGTGATGGTAAGGGTGTGGCTCCAGATTAACTGGTTCTACAGCTCCAGGCAAGGGATATGGAAGGCTGAGGGGAGCAGGTCCATCAGGGAGAAGTTGGGGGAGAACCTAGAGAGGCACTGTCTGTACACTCCAGGGCCAGTGCCCAAGGCCAGATGCTCCTCATCTATTCTCTAAACCACCCCAGGATCCTCTTGAAGCTTAAGCTAGTTTAGATTGAGCTTCTGTCACTTTCAACTGAAGCTTGACTAGTAAAAAGTCCTGAGGTTAAAGCCTCTATTGGGTAAAAGAATTAGAACCAGTGGGATAGTCCCAGAAAAGAGCTGTGTGGGCTAGGGGCACTGTGAAGACCCAGGGGACATTGGAACCTGGCCCTGTGCTGTCTTCCAGGAGGAGTGGTACACCCCAGAGAAATGGCCAGGTACGTGAAACTAAAGAATTATGCTTGGAGTGCTGAGATCCATTTGTTTGAGCAGGGACACACCCTAAGATGGGCCTAGGCTGTGGAAGCTGACACTTTCACTGTGGCCAGGCAGCGTGCTCGCCCATGAATGGGAGCAGGGTGGGGGAACTTGGCTGTGAGAACTGGGAGTCCTCCAGTGGTGAGTCTGGGTTCTGGCTGTGGTGGTAATGGGGTAGGAAACAGGACTTTCAGAACAGTACCCTGGAGTATCCATTTGGAAGGAAGTGGATAATGCTTTTGGGGGAGAAAGAAAAATTTGAAAGACAGGTTCTAATGGGTGGGAGAGGGAATGTCTGCCTCTTGGGACCAGATTTGGAGGAAGGCAGGTATCTGGGTGCCCACTATATTGTAGGGGTGGGGAGGTCTGCTCAGGACAGGAACCCTAAAGAACAAGTCATACCCCTTAAATCAGATTTACATTGAGGGAAAAAAGGAGTTCACTACGAGAGCCTATCCAAGTCCCTAAACAAACAAGCAAACAACAAAAACAAGCCCGAGAGGGGGGAAGGGATATCAGAATTCAGAGTTACTACAATATATTTCCTAAAAAGTTTAATTTTCAACAAAAAACCATGAGATATACAAATAAACATGACCCATACATAGGGGGAAAAAAGCAGACAACAGAAACTGCCTATGAAAGAGGCCAGATATCAGATTTAACAGACCAAGACTTCAAACCAGCCATTAAAGCTATGTTTAAAGAACTAAAGGAAACTATGATTTAAAAAAGTAGAAGAAGGTATGGTGACAATTTCTCAACAAATAGAGACTATCGATAAGGTAAACCATTAAAAAATAATCCAATGAATTCTGGAATTGCAGAGTATAATAATTGAAATAAAAAATTCACTAGAGAGGAACAATAGTGGATTTGAACTTGCAGAAGAAAGGATCAGCAAACTTGAAGATAGGCAGTAGAGATTATGCAATCCAAAGAACAAAGAGAAAAAAGAATGAAGGAAAACAGAGCCTCAAAAAAAGTCGGGGGGCACCATTAGGCACACCAACATACTCATAATGGGAATTCCAGAAGGAGAGATGAGAGAAAAGAGCAGAGAAAGTAATTGAAGAAGCAATGGCTGAAAATTAGCCAAGTTTGATGAAAAAGATTAATCTACACATTTAAGAAAGCTCAGCAAACTCCAAGTAAGTTAAACAAATATATCCACACCTAAGCTCATCATACTAAAAATGCTGAGAGACAAAGTTTTCAAAGCAGCAAGAGAAAAAGAACTAATCACTTTCAAGGGAACCTCAATAAGATCAACAGCTGAATTCTCATCAGAAACGATGGAGGCCAAAAGGTAATGGGTAACATATTCAAAATGCTGAACAAAAAACAACTCTCAAGAATTTTATATCCAGAAAAGCTATCTTTGAAAATAAAGGCAAAATAAAGACATTGCCTGACAAACAAAAACTCAGAAAATTTGTTGCTAGCATCCCTGCCTTACAAGAATTACTAATGGAAGTTCTTCAGACTAGAAGTAAGTGACCCCACACCATAATCTGAATCTTCACAAAATAAAAACAAAACAAATCCAAAGAGCACTGGTAAAGATGACTATGTAATTACAAAAACAATATAAATGCATATTTCTTCTCCTTCTCTTAACTGACTTAAAAATAAATTGTATAAAACAACATATATGATTGTATTGTTGGGCCTATAATGTATAGAAGTGTAATCTATTTGACAATAACAACAAAAATGAGGTGGGTGGGAGCAAATCTGTATTGGAATAAAGACATAACAGCAGATGGTAACTCATACCCGTGAGAACAAATAACAAGAACCAGAAATAGTATAGAAGATTAATATAATATACTCTATAAATATATATTTACTATCCTTCTCAGCTTCTTTAAATGACATAAAACTATACAAGGCAATATTATAACAATGTATTATTTGCATATTATATATGCGCTATGTATAACAATAGTACAAAAAGTTAGAAAAGGGAATTGAGTAATAGAAGAATAATGTTTCAGTATCTCACTGGAATTAAGTTAGTATAAATCTGAAATAGATTCTGATAAGCTAAAATGAATATAGTAAGCTCTAGAGTAACCACTAAGAAAACAACTGAAAAAAATAGAATGGAAAATGATTGAAGGAATTAAAATGTTACATAATAAAATATTCACTTAATGCAAAAGAAAGATTAAAGGAGAAACAGAGGAATGAAAAAGACATGACATATACAGAAAATGAAAAGTAATGAAGTCAGAAATAAATAAAACAAAAAGAAAAGAAAAGTAAAATGACAGATGTATATACTACCATATCAGTAATAACACTCAGTCAGACTGGATAAAAATCAATATTCAACTATATGCTGTCTATGGGAGACATTTTATTTTTTTTATTTATATTTTTTGTAGTGATAGGGTCTTACTATGTTGCCCAGGCTGATCTCAAACTACTAGCTTCAAGTGATTCTCCCACCTTGGCCCCCAAAAGTGTTGAGATTACAGGCATGAGCCACTGCACCCAGCCCAGAAGACACTTTAGATTCAAAGACACAGGTAGGTTGAAAAGGAAATAGATATATTATGCAAACAGTAAACATAAGAAAGATGAAGTGGCTACACTAACGTCAGACAAAATAGACTTGAACATCAAAACAAAATAAAACAAAACCCACAATCAAAGCATGTTACTAGAGATAAAGGAGGACATTTTATAATGAAAACAGGGTCAATCCATCAGAAAGATATAACAATTATAAACATATAAGCACCTAACACCAGAGTCCAAAAATATAGGAAGTAAAAACTGACAGAATTGAAAGAAAAAATAGATAATTCA
Organism: Pan troglodytes; assembly: GCF_028858775.2. Lineage (NCBI taxonomy): Eukaryota > Metazoa > Chordata > Mammalia > Primates > Hominidae > Pan > Pan troglodytes. The sequence continues at coordinate 51,751,952 of NC_072410.2, forward strand.
ACAATAATAATTGAAGACGTCAATATCCCACTTTCAGTAATGGATAGAATAAGTACCCAGAAGTACAACAAGGAAGTAGAAGTCTTGAACAATACTATCAACCAACTAAACCTGAAAGACATCTGTTGTACTCTTCATCCAACAACAGCAGAGTACACATTCCTCTCAAGTGCGCGTGAAACATTCTGTAGAATAGACAATATGCTGGACCATAAAACAAGACTCGATAAGTTTAAAATAATTGAAATGTTCTCTGACCACATGGGAATGAAATTAGAAATGAGTAAGAAATTAACTTGAGAAATTCACGAATCCATGGAAATTAAACAATTCACTCCTAAATAACAAATAGGTCAAAGAAGAAGCCACAAGGAAAATTAGAGACTGCTTTGAGATTGATGAAAATAACAGGGAAAATTAACTAAACTCAAAGTCGGTTTTTATTTTTTATTTATTTATTTTTTTGAGACAGGATCTCACTCTGTCACCCAGGCTGGAGTATAATGGCACAATCTTGGCTCACTGCAGCCTCAACCTCCCAGGCTCAAGTGATCCTCCCACCTCAGCCTCCTCAGTAGCTAGGACTACAGGAACATACCACCATGCCCAGCTAATTTTGTTTAATTTTTTGTAGAAATAAGATCTCACTATGTTGCCCAGGCTGGTCTTGAACTCCTGGGCTCAAGTGATCCTTCCACCTCGTCCTCCCAAAGTGATGGGATTACAGACATGAGCCACCATGCCTGGCCTCAAAGTTGGTTTTTAAAAAAGGTCAACAAATTTGGCAAACTTGAAGAAATAAGACCTAGTGTTTGATAGATCAGTAGGGTGACTATGGTTTACAACAATCTATTGTACATTTCAAAATATCCAGGAGAGGATAATTTGAGTGTTTCTAGCATAAAGACAAGACAAATATTTAAGGTGATGAATGTCCCAAGTGCGCTGATTTGATCTTTAAAAATTATATGAATCTATTAAATTATCACATGTACTCTGGAATTATCTACATCTATTATGCATCAGTAAAATAATTATTTTTAAAAAATTGGCAAACCTTTAGCTAGACTGACCAAAAAAAAGAGAGAAGACTAAATTTATTAAAATAAGAGATGAAGGGGGACATTACTATGTACTTTACAGAAATAAAAAGGAGTACAAGGGTATATTATGAACAATTACTTGCCAACAATTTAGATAACTTAGATAACAAGGGAAAAAAATCCCATAATAACACAGCCTACCAAAATGGACTCAGGAAGAAATGGAAAATCTGAATAGACATATAATAATTAAAGATAATCAATTAGTAGTAGTAGTAGTTAGTAGTAAAAACTGCCGACAAAGAAAAGTCCAAGTCCAGATGTTTGGTGAATTTTACCAAACATTTAAAGAAGAATTAATACGAATTATTCACAAAGTCTTCCCAAAATATAAACGAAAAATGAACAATTTCAACTCATTCTATTAGGCTAGTATTACCCTGCTACTAAAATCAGACAAAGACATCACAAGAAAAAAAAATTACAGACCAATATCTCTTGTGTATATAGATGCAAAAATCCTCCATAAAACACTAGCAAATCATATCCAATAACATATTAAGAAAGATTGTGCACCATGACAAAGGGAACTTATCCCAAGAATATAGGTTTGGTTTGATATCTGAAAATCAATATAATGCACTATATCAATGGAATAAAGGATAAAAAACCACGATCATCTCAGTAGCCAAAAAAAGACCATTTGACAAAATTCTACACCTCTTATTATAAAGCACTCAACAAACTTGGAATAGATTGAACTTCCTCAACTTGATAAAGGAAATCTATGAAAAACCCACAGCTAACATCACGCTTAATGGTGAACAGCTGAATGACTTCCCTTTAAGATCAGGAACAAGACAATGGTGTCCACTCTTGCCACCTCTATTTAACACTGTGCTAGAGGTTCTAGCCAGGGAAATTAGGTAAGGAAATGAAATGAAAGGCATCCAGATTCAAAAGGAAAAAGTAATACTATCTCTATAGATTACATGATCTTGTATACTGAAAACCCTAAGGAATTCATTTAAAAATGATTCAAAGTAATAAATTAGTCAGCAAGATTACAGAATACAAGATCAATATCAAAAATCATTTGTATTTCTATACACTAGCAATGAGCAATCTGAAAATGGAATTATGAAAACAATCCCATTTACAATGGCATCAAAAAGCATAACATACTTAGAAATAAATTTAAGAGAAGAACAAAACTTATTCCCTGAAAATTACAAAACTTAGTTGAAAGAAATTAAAGAAGACTGGAATAAATAGAAAGATACTCCCTGTCCATGGATATGGATCAGAACATTTAATGTTGCTAAGATGGCAATACTCCCCAAATCAATCTACAGATTTAATGCAGTCCTCCTCATAATTCAGGCTGGCTTCCTTTTAGAAACTGACAGGTTGATCCTAAAATTCATGTGGAAATTCAAGGGATCCAGAACAGCCAAAACCATCTTGGAAAAGTGGGAGCACATCCACTTCCCAATCAAAACTTATTACAAATCTACAGTAACTAAGAAAGTGTAGTAATAGCATAATAATGGACATATAGATCAATGGAATAAATTTGGAGTCCAGAAATAACCTGTCACATTAATGGTCAACTGATTTTTGCTAAGACAATTCAATGGGAGAAAGAATAGTCTCTCCAAAACATGGGACACTGGAACATCCGTATGCAAAAGAATGAAATTGGAACCCTGGGTCACATAATATAAAATATTACAATGGATGAAAGACTTAAATATAACAGTTAAAACCGTAAAACTCGGCCGGGCGCGGTGGCTCACGCCTGTAATCCCAGCACTTTGGGAGGCCGAGGCGGGCGGATCACGAGGTCAGGTGATGCAGACCATCCTGGCTAACACAGTGAAACACCGTCTCTACTAAAAATACAAAAAATTAGTCGGGCGTGGTGGTGGGTGCCTGCAGTCCCAGCTACTTGGGAGGCTGAGTCAGGAGAATGGTGTGAACCTGGGAGGCGGAGCTTGCAGTGAGCCGAGATGGCACCACTGCACTCCAGCCTGGGCGACAGAGCAAGACTTCGTCTCGAAACAAAACAAAACAAAACTGTAAAACTCGGCTGGGCGTGGTGGCTCACACCTGTAATCCAGCACTTTGGGAGGCCAAGGAGGGCGGATCACTTGAGGGCAGGAGTTTGAGACCAGCCTGGCCAACATGGCAAAACCCCGTGTCTACTAAAAGTGCAAAAATTAGCCCCGTGTGGTGGTGCGTGCCTGTAGTCCCAGCTACTCGGGTAGCTGAGACAGGAGAATCACTTGAACCCGGGAGGCAGAGGTTGCAGTGAGCCGAGATCGTGCCACTGCACTCCAGCCTGGGTGACAGAGTGAGACTCCATCTCAAAACAAAAACAAAAAACTATAAAACTCTTAGAAAAAAACATAAGCATAAATCATTGTGACCTTGTATTAGGCAATAGGTTCTTAGATATGACACCAAAAGAAAAAATAAACAAGACATCATCAAAATTAAATTTTTTTTGCTTTAAAGGACATCATCAAGAAAGTGAACAGACAACACACACACAGAATGAGAGAAAATATTTGCAAATCATTGGTAAAGGACTGGAATTGGTATGTCAAATATGAGAACAAGTCTTACAACTCAATAATAGAATGACAACCCAACTTTAAAATGGGCGGAGGATGTGAATAGATATTTCTCCAAAGAAGATATACAAATGATCAATAAACATGGGAAAAGACAGCCAACATCATTCATTGTTAGGAAAATGAAAATCAAAACCACAATGAGATACCACTTTGTACCCACTAATATGGCTATAATAAAAAGGACAGATAATAAGCGTTGCTGAGGATGTGGAGAAATTGGAAACCTCATCCACTGCTTGGGGAAATGGAAAATGGTGCACCCACTTTGGAAAGCAGCTGGCTGTTCTTCAAAACATTAAACTGAGTTACCATCCAACCCAGCAATTCCACTGCTAGTTATCTACCTAAGAGAAATGAAAACATGTCCTCATAACAACTTTCACAGGAATGTTCATAGTAGCATTATGCATAATAGCAAAAAAGTGGAAACAACTCATATGTCCATAAACTGCTGGATAAACAAAAGGTGGTATATCCATTCTGTGAAATATTATTTGGTAATAAAAAGAAATGAAGTACTGATGCATGCATGGATGAACCTTGAAAATATTTTGCTAAGAAGCCAGTCACAAAAGACCACATATTGTATGTTTCCATTTATATGATATAAAACAGACACATCCATGGACAGAAAGTAGGTTAGTAGTTGCCTAGGGCTGAGGAGTGAATGGATTGTGGGGAGGTGTTGAGAGGTGAAAGCTAAGAGTGTAGGGTTTCTTTTTGTGGTAATGACGGTGTTCTAAAATTGATTGTGGCCATGGATGCACAACTCTGTGACTATACCAAAAACTTAACTCTTACAATTATAAATAAATTGTATAGTATGGGAATTGTATTTCAATGAAATTGTTATTAAATAAAAACAACTCTTTGCCCAGCGGACACCCAAACCTTTCCCCAAGATGGCTGTAAATTATCCTGGGATGGGAATGGGGAGGGCCTCCTTTGGTCCTAGCTCTTGATCCAATAATTCTTACGTCATCTACAACATGTTTACCTAGAAATGAAACTCAGCTCTTTGCTGAAGTTCTATCCTCCCAAACCACCCTTCTTTCCCTTCCTAGGAAGCATTCATGATTTCACTGTAGATGGGGCAGGGGAGACAGAGGAGGGATTGATATTACAAAAAAGTTGGCAGCTTTCAAAGGAACATCAGGCAGCCTAATTTATAGAATACTCTTCATCCATTTCTTAACTGGGGATCTTCAGTCTTCTGCACTCATACCCCCCATGTCCTTCAGGCCCTCTCCCTAGCAACTCTTCTCCCTTCCTGTCTGGAGCAAACCAAATTCTACCTAGCATCTCTCAGGCAGAGCTGTTTAGAGTCACACACATCTTTTGTGGCCTTGGTTGTCCCTTCCAAGGCTCCTGAGCTCATGTGCCACATGAAATTTATCAAGATATTTGTGTGTTTATTTGTTTGTTACTGAGACAGGGGGCGACCCTGTCTCACTCTGCAGCCCAGGCTGGAGTGCAGTGGCGCCATCGCGGCTCACTGCAGCCTGACCTCCCAGGCTCAAGTAATCCTCCCGCTTCAGCCTCCTGGGTAGCTGGACTACAGGTGTGTGCCACCTAGGTGATTTTTAAAAATTATTTTAGTAGATACAGGGGTCTCACTATGTTGCCCAGGCTGGTCTTTAACTCCTGGGCTCAAGCAATCAATCCTGTCTCAGCCTCCCAAAGTGCTGGGATTACAGGCTTGAACGATCACACCCAACCTATCAAGCTATTTCTTTCTTTCTTTTTTTGAGACGGAGTCTCACTCTTATTGCCCAAGCTGGAGTGCAATGGTGCGATCTTGGCACACCGCAACCTCTGCCTCCCAGGTTCAAGCGATTCTCCTGCCTCAGCCTCTCATGTAGCTGGGATTACAGGGATGTGCCACCACAGCCGGCTAATTTTTTTTTTTTTTTTTTTTTGTATTTTTAGTAGAGACGCGGTTTCTCCATATCGGTCAGGCTGGTCTTGAACTCTCGACCTCAAGTGATCTGCCCGCCTCGGCCTCCCAAAGTGCTGGGATTACAGGTGTGAGCCACCGCTCCTGGCCCAAGCTATTTCTTAAGGAAGATAATTATCTCCCTAAGAAAAATTCTATTGTCAACTGTTAAGACATTAATGCAGCTTTTTAAAAATTTATTTATTTATTTATTTATTTATCTATATGAGATGGAGTCTTACTCTGTCGCCCAGGCTGGAGTGCAGTGGCGCGATCTCAGCTCACTGCAACCTCTGCCCCCCGCGTTCAAGTGATTCTCCTTTCTCAACCTCCCTAGTAGCTGGGATTACAGGCGTGCAATATCACACCCAACTAATTTTTTTTGTATTAGTAGAGACGAGGGTTTCGCCATGTTGACCAGGCTGGTCTCGAACTCCTGACCTCAAGTGACCCCCGCCTCGGCCTCCCAAAGTGCTTGGATTACAGGCGTGAGCCACCGCACCGGGCTTAAATTTAATTTTTATTATTTTTTTTAAGAGACAGAGTCTCGCTATGTTGCCCAGGCTGGAGTGCAGTGGCTATTCCCAAGAACGGTTCCGCTATTGATCAGCACTGGAGTTATGACCTGTTTGGTTTCAGACCTGGACTTGTTCACCCCTCCTTAGGGAACCTGCTGGCCCCCGTCTCTGGGAGGTCACCATATTGATGCCCAACTTAGTGTGGACACCATATCAGCATAGGGCACGACAGACCAGAACTCCTGAGCTCAAGCGATCCTCCCGTCTCAGCCTCCAGAGTAGCTGGGACAACAGTCTCAGCCTCCGCGTTGGGCTTTTTTTTTTTTTTTTTTTTTAAATAGGGAGAATAGTTTAATGAACTCCGTGTGCTCATAACCCCAGCCCCCAGCTTCAACAATTATCTTTTCCTTTCATTTTTATCTTTCTTTTGCCAATCTTGTTTTCAACGAAGGTAAATTCATCTCAGTTACTTTTTATTTTTATTTTGTGGGCTTTTAACATAAAAATACAGATGCTCCCGTCAGAGTAAGGCATCGCAACCTTCGGTTCTTCCGCAGCACCGGGAGTCGAGGGGGAGGCATGGAGCGCGGGAAAAGGAATAGAGCGAGGGAAAGGGATGGAGCGTGCGGCGCCCCCACCACCTCGGAGCCAGCGGAGGGCGGAGGGCGGCGCAGAAGCCGCTGGTTGGGGTGGCGAGGGAGGGGAGACCCGGGAGCCGAGGGTAGGTTCCCTGCCGGTGTTGGGGTGCCACGGCGCGCGGGGCTAGAGCGCCGTGTCAGGCGCGAGGTCCTGCAGCGCCCCCTCGCGGGAATAGAACTCGTCGATCACGGCCTGCGGAATGCGCTTCAGCATCTCCTTGGGGAAGATGCGCAGCAGCTTCCAGCCCAGGTCCAGCGACTCGAACACCGAGCGGTTCTCGTAGGGGCCTAGGGACAGAGCGGGAGGGAGTGTTAGGAATGTGTGTGGGGCGGAAGGAGGGTGAAGAGGTTACTGGCTCCACACCAGCGACGCGCCTTACCCTGATTGATGAAGTTCTTCTCAAACTTCTGCAGGAATTCCAGGTAGAGCAGGTCCTCAGAGGTGAGCGCCTCCTCCCCAACTACTGCCTTCATGGCCTGCACGTCCTTCCCGATGGCATAGCAGGCGTACTGGGGGAGGGGCAAGGCGTCGGTGGCCGCTGCGGGCTTACCACGGGAGTCCAGTAGCCCCCAACCTGGCCACACTGGGACCCCGTTCGGAAAGGAATTTTGCCAGGAGAAAAGCTTGTCCTTCAGATGGGGCTCAGGCCTTCAGCTTCGGAAACTAGAGGACCTACCAGCCCCCGGACCCTCTCCTCCTTACCAGCTGGTTGGAGACATCTCCATGGTCCTTTCTTGTCATGCCTTCCCCAATGGCTGACTTCATCAGCCGCGACAGGGAAGGGAGCACGTTGATGGGGGGGTAGATCTGAGGGAGAAGAAAAAGGGAGTGATGGACAGCAGGACTCAAGCTTTGCTCCCCCTGTCCCCAAATTGTTCTCAGGAGAAGCTCCTCACTTATCCTACATTCCGAGGGGTCAACAGCCACACCCACCCTCTCTTATCTCCCACAAATTCTAGGGCTTGGGCATCAGCTGTCTTATATGTGGCCCTAGACAGAACAGTGGAGGGGGAAGATGACATGGCATTAGTTAATAAAAGGCTCAGTATTTCAAAACTTTTGATAATGTGGACAAAAACCACTTTGAAGCTTAATGGTTAATAGCTGCAAAAAAAAAAAAAAAAAAAAAAAAAACCTGCCAAGCAAAGAGAAAAACGTCATAGAGGTCGCCTTTAACCTACACACAGGACGGATGTGTGTTAGTTAGCCGTTGTTTTCTGCCCACCGAAGCAAATAACTGGAAAGGGAAGGCAAATAGTATTGACTATCTGCCAGATGCTTTCTATATGCCAACTTATTTTTATCCTCCACAATGCATCTGGGTGATATATTTGATTATTCCCATTTTATGGATGAGGAAACCTAGGATCCAAGAGATGAAATTATCTTCTCAAGATCCCAGAGCCAGGTAAATCAGATTCTGCTCAGGCCTGTCTTCTGTCTGTGAACCATGCAGTCTTCCCTGTGGCTGTCTCCTGTTTGGGGTTCGCTTTGGCTGGCCCCTCCTAATTCATGCCTGGGGGCAGTGAAACATCTGTTCCTCAGTGTTTCTCTGGGCTGAGAGCAGGAAGTGGGTAGGGACAGGGCAGTACCTGTCTGTTGTGAAGCTGTCTGTCCACGTAGATCTGTCCCTCTGTGATGAAGCCCGTCAAGTCTGGGATAGGGTGGGTGATATCTACAAGAAAACACACTGGCCTCAGTGTGGGTGGGGGCCCAGGTCTCCAACCACCCAGGGCCACCTGGGGTCTGTTTCCTTCATGGGAATGATAGGGATGTGTGGGGGGCATGGATGGTGGAGGAAAGGGCAGTGTCTATCTCGATGGAGGAAAAGCGCTGCTGCACATCTGTGCAAAGCAACGTGGGCCCTTTAAGTATCTGGTTGGAAAAGGGAGGACGTGGGAGCTCTGGAGGGTAGTGGGCTGTGAGGAGGCTACCGTCGTTGGGCATGGTGAGGATGGGGATCTGTGTGATGGATCCTCCCCGACCCTCCACGCGGCCCGCCCGCTCATAGATGGTGGCCAGGTCTGTGTACATATATCCAGGAAACCCTCGGCGCCCAGGCACCTCTTCTCTAGCAGCAGAGACCTGCAATATCCATGGGCACTGGGGTAAGAAAGGGGATGAGAGGCTGAAGCTAGGAAGGGTGGGTGGGAGGTTCAGTGACCCTGTGAGAAATGGAGTGGGGGGCAGGGGAGGAATGGCCAGGCTGAGACCAAGCCCTGGAACTCATGGGAGTGGGGCAGGCTTGGGTGGACCAGCTCCCCTCTATTTGCAGGGTGACCCTCTGGGGTGTCAGGCTTAGGGAGGGGTAGGGAGGAATCTGACACCCCTTGCTAGCCAGCTTACCTCCCGCAAGGCCTCTGCATAGGAACTCATGTCCGTCAGTATGACCAGCACGTGCTTCTCACACTGGTAGGCAAGGAATTCAGCAGTGGTCAGCGCCAGGCGCGGGGTGATGATCCGCTCGATCCTGGAGGTGTAGCCAGGTGTTTAGAGAGCCTGGAGGCCTGGGCTAATGCACCACATAGCCTGGGGGCTGAGCGCAAGGTGAACTGGGAAGCTGGTGTTGTGCATAGTGGCAGAGGAATGGATAAGATGAGCCCTTGCCCCCATCCCCTAGGCCAGGGCCATGGTTCCTGGGAGTAGGCAGACTCCAACACACACCTCGCCTACTGTCCAAGGTAGGAAAGGGGACAGGGGCTGAGGCCAGGAGGCAAGTTGGGTGGGAAAAGCCAGGCAGGGCCAGGAGTGCCTGATGAAGATGAGAGTGGCTTTTGTCCCCTGTGGACTGAAGGGGAAGGACTCTGGCATATCACACTGTAGATGAGTTGGGGGCACCTGCTTTAGCTCTGTCTTATCCTAGGGCACCCACACTTGGGTCAGCTGGAGCACCCTCACTCCATGTCCTCTGGATGGTTTCGTCCCTCTCACTGCTCCTCTCACTTTCCCTTTCACTGCTCAAAGCACACCTAATGTGCTCGTCCCTATGCTTGCCAGCCCTATGAACCCTTCCCACGTGGAGTGCTCCTGAATACCGTACCTCAGCTTCAGACACTCTCAGTTCCCAGCTCTGGAGCTGTGGCTCTTCCCCTTGGGGATGTCACCAAAACCTCCAGAATTCTATTATCTGCTTTCTGGAGTACCCTCCAGAAATACCCAGGATAGTTTATTAGAATTGTTTTCATCCACCTGACCCCCAGATTTAAACTCCCATTTTCTACACTTTTATAATAGCAGTTTTTCTAAATAAATGTTTAGGGAAATGATCTTCTTGGGGTGACTTTGTGGACGTGACACAGAGATGAGGAGCCCTGAGTTGGAATGGTGGCTGGACATGGGTTGTGGGAAGAGCAGAGGGCACAGGCAGCAGACAGAGTCATGTTCTGGCTCCCTCTGCCTGTGAGATTTCCTAGCCATTCCCAGGCCTCAGTTTCCCTATCTACACAATGAGGGTTTTTCTCCCAGCTCTGGTGTATGGCTGTAGTTCTGGGATGCCCTGGAGCCCTGGTACTGTAGGTCTTGGAAGGGGACGGGGTCTGCCCACCTGAGGGCAGTTTGGGCATCAGGGAAAGCTCACGTGGGGTCATTGGCCAAGTTCAGGAAGAGGCAGACGTTCCCCATGGTTCCATTCTGCTCAAAGTCAGACTTGAAGAATCTGGCTGTCTCCATGTTCACCTGGATACACAGCAGGGTGGGCTGGAGGTAGGGCCCTGTGGCCTGAGGGCAAGGCTTGGCCCCTCCCAGGTGTCCTCAGGAAAGCCTGTGGACTGACCAGCTACCAGTCGCTGGGGGTGAAGGCACCAAGGCCATGGGGTGACCCAGGGGCTGGAAAGGGCAGGCACTGGGTTTGCTGCCCCAGTCCTCATAGGGCCTTGTCAGATCCCCCTGGAGAGGCTGAGACTTCTTTAAGTCCAGCTCTGCTCAGTGCCATCCCTGCCCCTCCTGTCGCCAGCTGCTGCTCTGCCCACCTCCCTGGCCTCCCAGGCCTCCCGTTCCTGAAGCTGTCTTTTTTCCCCCAATCCCCTGGCTTCCCCTCCTTCAGGCCACCCAGGGCCCATCCTACCACTGTGATTGCCTTTGGGACTCCCTGAGGGACACATGGCCCTGGTCACTGCTCCCATCCTCACCCCTCCTGGCTGGCCGGGACACTGATGGCTTCCCCATCAGATCAGGTCATGCCAGGGGCTGAGGGAGACAGGCTGCCTGCTCACAGCCTCCAGAACTTGCCAGTCTACTAAGTCTCCTCACCCCCATGGCTGCAAAGACGATGGCGAAGTTGTCGTCATGGTAATCCAGCACAGCCTTGGACTTCTTCACCAGCCCCGCCTGGCGGCAGATCTGAGCGGCAATCTAGGGCAGAGTGGATTGGGCAGGAGGACGTCAGAGTCGGAGCTGACCCCTGCCCCACTTAGCACCACTGGCTCATGGCCTTTGGTGGGAGGGATCCAAGCCCAGAGAGGTGAGGGGGCTGCCCCAGGTGCTACAGTCTTTCTTGGGGTGGGGGGTGGGAGTTATTGTGGGCTGCTAGTGGGCTGGGGGTGCCTGACACGAGAGGCAGGACAGAGTAACAGTCCCAAAGAGCAACTGCCTCTTTATGGGTCTGGGTACCTTGGCATAGGGCAGCTCCATACCCCTCCACAGCCTGCTGGGGGAGCTATTTGGACACAGAGTTGCCCTGGGCCTGTAGTCTGTGGGCCTCCAAGACACCATGTCCAGAGCTGGGAAGGAAGGGTCACAGTAGGGTGGGGGCACTTATGCCCTCTGATCACTCAGGCCATTTTGAGTGATCATGCCTGGGTGGCTGGAGGAGCATCTAGAGACCTTGTCACACCAGCTGCTCTGAGAGGAAGCGGCTGTTCACTGTTGGTGGTTGAGAGAAGCAGGAGCGGGTGAGTAAAGATGAGTGCAGGGACGGTGGTAGGGGCTGTGAGCTCCCCCAAGCAGGACTTTCTACTCTGGGAGCTCCCCATGGGCTCCCTCGTTTGGGGCAGCCTGAAGATTGGACCTGGAGGAAATCTTGTGCAGTCCTGAGTCCCTGAGCTGCCCAGGGACAGCTGCCAGTCTCGATGCTGGCGACCCCAGCCCTGCCAACCCCTGCCTGCTTGGCACAGGAGCTGTCCTCACTGGTCCAGCAGCCCCAGCCTCTGCTCTGTCCCTCCCCCAGCCATGCCTGCTGGCCCTGCAGGCCTCACCTCATTGTGGGGGAGCCCGGCTGCTGAGAAGATGGGGATCTTCTGGCCGCGGGCAATGCTGTTCATGATGTCAATAGGAGAAATGCCCGTCTGAATCATCTCCTCGGGGTAGATGCGGGAGTGCGGGTTGATGGGCTGGCCTGGGAGAGGGCGATCACAGAGCCATGCTCAGGGGTTCAAACCCTTCCCTGCTCTCCTCGACACTGACCCCAGACTCCAGAGCAGCACTGTTTGACAGAACTTTCTGCGATGATAGAAACGTGCTCTGGCCGTGCTGCCTGATGTAGCCCTAGATACAAATGGCTATTGAGCACATGACGTGTGACTCTGAAATGGGACTTTCTTTCTGTTTGAATTAGTTTAAATTTAAATAGCCACAGGCCCAGTGCTACCTTGGACAGAGCTGCCCTTGTGCTTTGGAAGTGGCAGGCAGGTGGAAACTCAGGCTGAGGCTTCGGGGCCCAAGAGGGCAGAGCCCTCATCACCACCTCCAGATACTAGTGCAGGGTTCAGAGGGCCTGCGGGTGACTCAGCCTCCTGTCTGAGCAGATGAGTCTTCTGTGCTCTGCCACTGACTTTCTGTGTGGCCTAGGGCAAGCCACAGGCTCCCACAGGCCTCCCAGTGTGTCCTCAGTAAACAGATGGGATAGGGTTTGAGGCCTGGGGAAGGTGCCCGCTTGAATGGACGAGAGCCGGCAGAGCACCGCAGCCCATTCTCAGGATTGTGGACAGGAAGCCAAAGGCAGGGGCATGATGGCCTTGGGGCAGGCGTGGAACACTGCCCAATGATGATGGCATTTTACAGGGGATGGACATGGAGTGCTGACGACAGTGTTGGGGTTCAGTGGAAGATTTGGGGATAGAGAGGCCTTTGCTGCTCTCCCATCACATCCGATCTGCTTGTGAGTCTGGGCAGAACTTCCAAGAGTGGGGAAGGTGTTAGGGCTGGGTCCCGAAGCCATCCAGAACCTCCAGTCACTCACCATTGATATCCAGAAAGTCCTCCGCCATGACCACTGGCCCCTTGTCAATGGGCTTGCCGGAGCCATTGAAAACCCGACCTGAGGGTGGACGAGGAGTGTTGCAGGGTGCTCAGGCTAGCCCTGTGTCCCTCACTACTGTCTACCCTGCACACCACCACCAGCTCCCACCCACTCCCCACAGGAGTGCCCTGTGTCCCCCTCCCCGGCAGCCCACAGGTAACCCAGAGAGCCAGCTACAAGGACTGTCCTGTGAGAGTCTTCCTTCCTCTCCTGGAAACCTTTACAGGCAAGGCCTTGGCCCAGGACCATGACTCTAATGGGGGATTCCAGGACTAGAGAGAGGAGAGGGCCAGGCCAGGTCTTGGGAGAGAATTAGGGGATATTCAAGGCTTAGCAGTCCGTTTCAGCCTGGCTCCAAATAGGTGGCTACCTACTGTGTCTCTAGTTTATTGAACCCACCTTCCTCATTTATTGAACACCTGTATGTCAGACCCTGAGCTGGGGTCAGGAATCAGAGAGAAGACATACCCCAGACCTCAAAGAGCCCACCAGGGAGACAGGCAGGAAGTAAACAGGAAGTAACAGTGTAGAGTGCTGAGGGCTTGGTCAGAGAAGCTGGGCTGGGAAGGCAGAGGAGCACCCCCACCCCTGCCCCTCCCTGTCCCTCACCCAGCATGTCCTCTGACACCGGAGTTCGTAGGATGTCCCCTGTAAATTCGCAAGTGGTCTTCCTGGCATCGATCCCTGATGTCCCTTCAAACACCTGTGGGAACAAGAGGGAGTTTCTCCACTAAGGGGCCTGCTGGAGGGAATGGGGCTACCCATTCTGGGCACGTTTTGTGCTCTCAGGGAAATAGACCATTTCCTGCCTTCAGAGTTTGTAGATAGTGTGGGAACTTTATGGGTTAATTCATTGATTTAACTAGCCAATGTCCCATTGACCCCACTCACCTGAACAATCGCCTTGGTGCCAGCCACCTCAAGCACCTGCCCGCTCCTCTGAGTCCCATCTGGGAGGGTGAAGTGGACGATCTCTGCATACTGGGCAAACTGGCAGGAGGGGAGAGCAGCCACGTGACAGTGAGACTGGAGGAAAAGTCCCTTCTCCTCCTCCGGCCCTCCCTGACCCAGTCCCAAACTGTTCTCTCCCCTCTAGTGTCCAGACACTTGTGGAAATGAACTCAAGGGGCTGGGAAGTGAAAGTCTGAATTCTGTTTGGGAGGCAGTTGCACCCACTTCAGAGTTGCAAGACCAGGTTACAACTGAAACTCTGAAGCTTAGTAGCTGCCTGACCTTGTGGAAGTTACTTTACGATTTCAGTAACTCATTAAATACGTAAGTCATAAGTAATGAGGTTTAGTTTCCTCGTCTTTAAAATGTGGATAATAATAACACCTACTTCCCACGGCTGCTGCAGGGAGGAAATGAGATAACATATGCAGATCCATTAGCATGGTGCCTGGCACTTTGTAAAACCTCAATAAAGATGTAATAATGACTGGGCTGCCTCGGGATCCTGGACAGCATATCTGTTTCTGCCCCTGTGGACTAGGGGTAAACACACTGGCAAAGTGCTTCCCTCTGCTCAGGCGTCCTTCGATACCAGTGGCATGGGACTAGAATTGACTCACGCAGTCCTTCCAGGGATCAAGGATTTTAAAAATCAGGCTAATATCCAGAATATATACAGAACTCAGGCTGGGTGTGGTGGCTCATGCCTGTAATCCCAGCAATTTGGGAGGCCGAGGCGGGCGGATCACTTGAGGTCAGGAGTTTGAGACCAGCCTGGGCAACATGGTGAAACCCCGTTTCTACTGAAAATGCTATATATATATATATATATATATATATATATATTGCCAGGCATGGTGGTGCACACCTGTAGTCCCAGTTACTCAGAAGGATGAGGCAGGAGAATCACTGAACCCAGGAGGCAGAGGTTGCAGTGAGCCGACATCGCACCACTGCACTCCAGCCTGGATGATAGAGTGAGACTCCATCCAAAAAAAAAAAAAAAAGAAGAAGAACTTTTAAACCATAATAATCAAAAGGATTTGATCAAAGGATTTGAAAAAACATTTCTACAAAGACGACATACAAATGGCCAATAGCCACAAGATAAGATACTCAACATCAATAGTTATTAGGGAAACGAAAATCAAAACCACAATGAGATAGATGCCACTTCACACACACTAGGATGGCTATAATAAAAAAGATAGGCCAGGCAAGGTGGTTCATGCCTGTAATCCCAGCACTTTGGGAGGCTGAGGCGTGTGGATCACATGAGGAGTTTGAGATCAGCCTGGGGAACATGGTGAAACCCTGTCTCTACAAAAACACAAAAATTAGCCAGGCATGGTGGCGGGCACCTGCTTGGGAGGCTGAGGCAGGAGAATCCTTTGAGCCGGGAAGGCAGAGGTTGCAGTGAGCCAAGATCATGCAACTGTACTCCAGCCTGGCCAACAGAGAAAGACTCTGTCTCAAAAAATAATAATAATAATAATAATAACAAGTGTTGAGGATGTGAAGAAATTTGAATGCTCATACAGTGCTGGGAGGAATAGAAAATAGTGCAGCCACTTTGGAAAGCAGTCTGGCAATATTCGTAATAGCCAAAAGTGAAAATAACTCAATGTCCATCAACTGATGAATGGATAAACAAAATATGATGTATTCATACAATAGAATATCATTCAGCATTAAAAAGGAAGGGACTGCCCTGGAACCCGTGGGGGCAGGCAGCCGAGTCAGGGGGCGGCCCTGGAATGGGGCTATGGCAGTACATGGGGACCCGGCTATGGTGGCTGTGGGGCTAATGAAAAACTTCTCAAGTTCCTTGGGAAGCAAAGGAGGATTTCATAAGAACAAAATGGATGGAAAGGAGAAAACCTATGGTGGCTATGAAGGCCCTGATGCCATGTATGTCAAATTGATATCATCCAATGGTCATGAATGTATTGTAAAAAGAGAACAGGCATCAACACCAGGCACAATAAAAACTATGTTGAATGGCCCAGATGAGTTTGCTGAGAACAAAACCAATGAGTTCAATTTTAGAGAGATTCCTTCACATGTGCTATTAAAAGTATGCTTGTATTTTGCAAACAAGTTTCACTACAGTAACAGCTCCACCAAGATTCCCGAATTCCCAATAGCACCCGAAATTGTGTTAGAACTGCTGCTGGCTGCCAGCTTCCTAGATTGTGAAAAAAAAATTATAATAAACTGTTAACTCTTTTCAGTAGTTAATACCCATAATTCAGTTAGTAACTTTTTCCATATATAGTGTGTTGCCTGTATGCAGTTGAATTATATGAAGTTCATTGCAAAGCAGATTTGTTTTTTTGCCTAGCAGAGTTGAAATTTGTTTCCTACATCAACAAATTAAGGACATTTTCACAAATTGAGAAATAAACAAATATGCCAAGTCATTAAAAAAAAGAAGCACTGATAGATGCCGCAACATGAATGAACCTTGAAAATATTATGCTAAGTGAAAAAAGTCAGGCACAGCAGGCCACATATTACACAGTTCTATTAATAGAAAATGTCCAGAATAGGCAATTCCATAAAGACAGAAAGTAGATTAGTTCGTGCTCAGGGGCTGGGAGAGGGAGGACTGGAGTGAGGACTAATGGGCGTGGGGTTTCTTTTTGAGGTGATGACAATGTTTTGGAATTTGATTATGATGATGTTTGCATAACTCTGTGAATATACTAAAAGCCACTGAATTAACAGTATGTGAGTTATATTTCAATTTTTATAACACATCAGGGTCCCAGATACTCAGGTAGCTGAGAAAGGAAGATCACTTGAGCCCAGGAGGTCGAACTTGCAATGAGCCATGATCATGCCACTGCATGCCACTGCGTGATCATGTCCCACGTCAGCCTGGGTGACAGAGTGAAACCCTATCTCAGAAAACCAAACCAAACCAAACCAAAAACCAAACCAACAAACCATCAGGCTGTTCCTCCAGGACCACAGGCAGCACATGGGCAGGTAGAGCTTTGCCCCAGGGAATCCCTGAGCTCTGCTGTCTGTGCACGCTCTGGGAGCCACCAAGTCCCAGTCTTTACCCACAGCTAGAGGAGGTCACAGACTTGGCCTGGGAAGCTGGGCTAGCAGAGCACACCATCCCCATTGACACTCATCGTCAGCTGTCATCAGCACCAAGAGATCTAAGCCCCATACCTGCACCTTCTTCCCGGAAAAAGTCCTGGAGCAAACGCATTGCATCCCCTAGGCTCCCTCACCTCACTTCCCAAGTCGCTGATTTACCAGGGAGTAAGCCATAATCATAATCCAACTAAAATTAATGGGGCCAGGCACAGTGGCTCACGCCTGTAATCCCAGCACTTTGGGAGGCTGAGGTGAGAGGATCACTTGAACCTAGGAGGTTGAGATCAGCCTGGGCAACACAGCGAGACCCATCTCTATGAAAAACCAAACCAAACCAAACAAAAACCCAAAACAAACAAACAAACAAAATATTGATGGTAAAAAGACAACACTTTCCTCCCAAATTCCTAATATTCTGGGAAATTAAAGCACTCTTCTGAATTACTCCTTGTCATTAGAGGCAATCAAAACTGAAATAACAGATTATCTGGAAAAGAATGAGGAGGTCATCATTTTGTGCCATTACCTATGAAAGATATAAAGCTGTGCCATATTCTCTGACCATAAAAGTAAGTTAGAAATCAATAACAACAGCAAAAAAATAGTTAGAAATACCTCTTACATTTGGAAAGAAAAGCATTCTAGGTATAGAAGCATTTATAATCAGAACTAGAAAACATTTAGCTCCCGTAATAGTGAAAAGCTGTATGTCAATATATGTGTGATGCATTCAAAGCTTTAAATGATTATATTAGATAAGAAAAATGTTGAAGAAGCTAAAAGTCTGCAATGTGAGAAGTCAGAAAAAAGAACAGCATTAAAACCCCAAAGAAAGTAGAGGAAATAAGAGGAGAAATTATTCAAACAGAAAACAAACATAGAATAGAGAAGACCAACAAAGCCAATTGGTTTTTTGAAAAGCTGAATAAAGTAGACAAATTGCTGGCAATGCAGATTAAGAAATAAGAAAGGCATGAATAAATAATTGTTGGAATAAAGTCACAACTAGATAAACTGATAATATTAAAAAGATAACGAAAGGAACTATGAACAATTTTATGCAACACGTTTGAGAAATTAGATGACATGAATAAATATAACTCAAACCAGAACCAACTGAAACTGATATTGAAAGCCAGAATAATCCTTAAATCTTTAAGATATTAAATAGCAATCCCAGATAGTTTTACCAGTGAGTTCTAACAGTCAAGGAATAAATAATTTGAAACTTAAGCTCTTCAAAGCCAGGAAGAGAAGGTACTGTATTTAACTCATTTTATGAGGCAATTATAGCCTTGATACCAAAATAAAATAATTATGGGAAACTTGTAGGCAATCTCACTTGTGAACATGGATGCACAAATCCTAACAAAATATTAACCCAATCTAGCAATGTATAAAAAAGACCAAGTTATAAGCCAAAAAAGTAAAGAAAAGAAATGAAGATAAACATATACACATAAACAGAAATTTTAAAAGATCAAGTTGGGATTATTTTAGGGATGTAAGGCTAGTCTAATAGGAGAAAATCTATTCATGTAATTCACATTATTAACAAATTAAAAGATTAAAAACTATCAACATCTAAAAACATTTTGAAAAAAGTCAAAAAAAAAAAAAAAAAAACCCATCCATGATTAAAACCAAAACAAAAAAGAACAAAAGTACTCTTTGAAAACAGGAA
The DNA here is from genome assembly GCF_028858775.2 of Pan troglodytes. Lineage (NCBI taxonomy): Eukaryota > Metazoa > Chordata > Mammalia > Primates > Hominidae > Pan > Pan troglodytes. The sequence continues at coordinate 51,770,714 of NC_072410.2, forward strand.
ATAAAAGGGAAATTTCTTAACTCCAAAAAGAATATCCTCAAAAAACCCTACATAGGCTGGGTGTAGTGGCTCACGCCTTTAACCCCAGCATTTTAGGAGGCTGAGGTGGGCAGATCGCTTGAGGTCAGGAGTTTGAGACCAGCCTGGCCAACGTGGTGAAACCCCATCTCTACTAAAAATACAAAATTAGCCAGGTGTGGTAGTGGGTGCCTGTAATCCCAGCTACTGGGGAAGCTGAGGCAGGAGAATCACTTGAACCCAGGAGGCAGAGGTTGCAGTGAGCTGAGATTGCACCACTGCACTGGGTGACAGAGAGGGACCCTGTCTCGACAAAAAACAAACAAACAAACCCTACAGAAAATATGATATTCAATGATACGATGCATAAAGCATTCCGTTTAAAATTAGGAGCAAAGCAAGAATCCCTGCTATTCTCATTCTATTCAGCCTTGTACTGGAGGAACTAGCTAAGCTAATAAAATAAAATGAATAACAATTAGAAGGAAACAACTACCAAATAGAAAGCCCACAATTCCCAAATACATTAAAGATAGAGCCAAAAGGAAAACTATAGATCAATATTTCTTATTAATATAGATGCAGAAATAAATTATTAGTCTAATCAAGCAGTGCATTAAATAAACATGTATGACCAAGTAGGATTTAATCCAAGAATGCAAGACTAGAGCAATCAACTTTAGGGAATTTGTCAACATTTGATAACAAAATTCATAATAATAGAGAGTTTGTCAACATAGATTAAAAAAGAATCCTATAAGATTATGTAAATAGAAGCCAAAAGGCTTCTGATAAAATTCAGCATCTGTTTTTTGTGTGGTTTTTTTTTTTTTTTTTGAGACAGAGTCTTACTCCGTCCCCCAGGCTGGAATGCAATGGCGAGATCTCGGCTCACTGCAACCTCCGCCTCCCAGGTTCAAGCAATTCTCCTTCTTCAGCCTCTCAAGTAGCTGGGCTTACAGGTGTGCGCCATCACGCCCGGCTGATTTTTTATATTTTTAGTAGAGACGGGGTTTCACCATGTTGGCCAGGCTGGTCTCCAACTCCTGACCTCAGGTGATCTGCCCACCTTGGTCTCCCAAAGTGCTGGGATTACAGGCGTGAGCTACTGTGCCTGGCCAAGCATCTGTTTCTAATACAATTCTATATAAAACAGGAATGGAAGGCAACTACTTGAACACTAAACTATTAACCAAAACCAACATCAACATCCTTGTACATGGTAAAATGCTAACGTTACTTTCATTTCCAATGAAAATCAGTAACAGAGATGCCTATATTATAATTGTTACCTAACATTGTTTTGGAAGTTTTTGTTTATACAGTAAGACCAGAAAAAGAAAAAAGAAAATTAAACATAAACAGAATGTTCTATTTATTTTTATTTATCTTTTTTTTTTTAAGACAGAGTTTCACTCGTTGCCCAGGCTGGAGTGCAATGGTGCGATCTCGGCTCACTGCAACCTCTGCCTCCTGGGTTCAAGCGATTCTCCTACCTCAGCCTCCCAAGTATCTGGGATTACAGGCATGTGCCACCACACCCAGCTAATGTTTTGTATTTTTAGTAGAGACGGGGTTTCTCCATGTTGGTCAGGCTGGTCTCGAACTCCTGACCTGCCTGCCTCGGCGTCCTGAAGTGCTGGGATTACAGGCATGAGCCACCGCGCCTGGCCGAGTGTTCTATTTTTTTAAAGGTGGTGGTTGAAGGTGACTGTATTCTTCAAAAATGTCAAAGAAAGGCTGTGGGAAGTCAAAGAAGGGCTGTGGGAAAATGTTCCAGATTATAGGAAGCTAGACAGACATGACAAATGCAATACCTGACCCTAGACTGGATCCTATACTGGAGTGAAAAAAAAAATGCTACATTCCAATTTATCAGCTTACCCGATATCAGGTAAACTGATAAATTGGAATGTGGATGGTAGATTAAAGTATTGTATCAGTATAAATTTCAGAAGTTGATAGCTCTACTGTAGTTATATAAAAGAATATCTTAATTCTTAGGAAATATACACTGAAGTACTTGAGCTTAGCGTACCCTCAAAAGATTCAGGAAGGCCGGGCGCAGTGGATCATGCCTGTAATCCCTGCACTTTGGGAGACCGAGGCGGGCAGATCACCTGAGGTCAGAAGTTCGAGACCAGCCTGGTCAAAATGGTGAAACCCTGTCTCTACTAAAAATACAAAAATTAGCCAGGCGTGGTAGAGGGCGCCTGTAATCTCAGCTTCTCGGGAGGCTGAGGCAGAAGAATCGCTTGAACCGGGGAGGTGGAGGTTGCAGTGAGCCAAGATTGTGCCACTGCACTCCAGCCTGGGCAACAAGAGTGAAACTCCGTCTCAAAAAAAAAAAAAAAAAAAATCAGGAAAAAATTATGCACACACAGTCACACATGGAGAGCAAATGATAGAGCAAATGAGATAATATATTAACCGTTGGTGACACGGATGTTCCTACTACTATTTTTATCTTTGCAAATTTTTATAAAATTGAAATTGTTTCAAAATAAAAAGTAAAGTAAAAGTATACTGACGGAAAAAGAGACATAATTCCCTTTATTTGCAGATTATATTATACATTTAGAAAAACTCAAGAGGTTCTGGTTTAGAAAGAAGGTTTTAGAATGAATAAGATAATTTGGCTGTTTATAAGATAAATATTTAAAAATCATTCCCCCCCTCCTTTTTTTTCTATTTTAGTAGTAACCAGTTAGAAGAGGCAACGGAGAAAACCATCCCATCTGCAATAGGGCCAAAACTCATAAAATAGCTAGAAATAAATATAACAAGAAAGGTACAAAAAAAAATATTATGGAATAACATAAAACAAGTCCTAAACAATGAAGAGCATTATTGTCTTAATGTTCTTAGTTACTAGCATAAAAACATTAATCCTTTTAAAAAGTATATAAATTTGATCCAACCCTAATGGATTATTGTTTATTTTAAAATTTAATAAAATTATTTTAAAGTTCACATAAATGTCTGAGAATAGCCAAAGTAGTTATGAAAAAGATCAGAGATAGAGGACTTGCCTTTTCAGATATTAAAACTTGTTATAAAGCTGCTGAAGTCAAGCAGTAAATTGATATGAGGTAGACAAATGGATCAGTAGGAAAGAAAAAAAGTCCAGAAGGAGATCCCAGATTTTATAGGACTATTATAGAACAAATGTTGTATATTAGTTAATTCTCAGAGGGGAAATAATATATAGAACATAAGAGGATATCTAGTTAGAAGATAACCACATCATAAACCCAAATACATTCCAGGCATGTAAAAAAATTTAAATATAAAGTAAAAACAATTTTAAAAAAATACTGGAAGAGCTTTTCTTCTTTCCTATCTTTCTGAATAATCCAATTAAAAGACAGATGAGCAATGTCTTTAAGCAAGACAAGAAATTCAGAAGGTATAAACAAAAAATATTTGATCATATGAGTATTTCAAACTTCTGTATGGCAGAGACACAATAGATGAAATCTTTGTTTCATTTATTGTTGCAAAAGATAGCCTGTGAGCAATAAACAAGGAGCTCCCGTATGCACAACTTGCTTGGTAGGAAGATTTCACGGAGAAGGAAGCAAAATCAAAATGGTAAACATATGGACAGACACTCAACTTTCCTAGTTATCAGAGAAATGTAAATAAAAGCGAGACAGTACTAGTTTTCATTTATTAGATAGGTAAAACTACAGAGAGAACATATTCAGGGCCAGCAAGGATGTGGGGAAGTGGGTCCTCTCATACCTGGTTGGTGGAAATGTGAATTACCACAACCCTTCTGGGCAAGCCATCTTGCCCCAAATTGTCAATATCTAATTTGGAATAAAAAAGTACTTGAACCAGCAATTCCACTTCTGGGAATCTATCCTATAACCACAAAAGCGTCCGTTTAAAAGGGATACAATATTGTACTATTTGTAATGGCAAAACCTGAGAACATACGAATGTCTATCAATAATGGGACTCTTGAGTAAGTTACAGTACATCCATACTATCGCCTGCTATGCCAGTATCCAAAAGAATGCGTAAAATGTGTATCCGCTGACACTGTCAGTGGATCCACTGTCAGTCCCTTGAGAGCCAAGGGACTGACCCCGAGGTCAGCCTCTAACATATTTGCCTGTGTTTGAGCGTATACAGCAGGGTCTTTCGGGGCTGAGAATAAAGCGGTTAGGGGCAGATAGTTAACTTTACGTGTCTTTTCTCTTTTTCACTAAGTTACAAGGAGCATGTATTATTTTTGCAATTAAAATATAATACATTTTTAGGACATGTTACAGCACAGTGCCGGTGATTATCATCATCATTACTATCGTTATATCATCTACTGGCCACAAACTAGTGACCTTAAGGGCTTGGGGGTTGGGGCGGAGGGTCCAATTCCCCAGCAAGGTGTGACCCAGTAGGGACCACTCCGCCAGGGAACCCCTGCTGGTCGAACTTGAGACTAGGTTTGCAGCCCTGACAATCACACGGAAGGGAGCGCTACCTTGAGTCCTCCCTTGTCCTGTGAAGAGGATGCCAGTAAGGTGACCTGTGGTTCCCCAAACCACCCCTCAGCCTTGCGGAGTGGGGGCCTCAGCACTAGGCCGGCCGGGGAGGAGGGCTCCGAGGTGGGAGGAGCTGCGAACACCCAGGCGTCTTGGGTTCTCAACCACAAGAGGGAGCCCAGGAGCACGGACAGCGAGGGCCTGGGAAACGCGTGGAACACACGTCGCGGCTCGTTTTCCTCTCCCACTCTGATAACCTGTGTTTCGATACGAAACGGGCCCTGCCTCATTGTTTGTCATCTCCCTGGAGGTGACGGAGGGCTGTTTCAACCTCAGGGGAAAAGTTGCTGTACAGAACACAGGCCAGAGTGTGCCCCAAATAAATCAGGCGGTGGAGTGATTTAAAAGTGATCATTTTCTGTAGTCCTAGCTACTCGGGAGGCTGAGGCAGGAAAATCACTTGAACCCGGGAGGCGAAGGATGCAGTGAGCAGAGATCGTGCCATTGCACTTCAGCCTGGCGACAGAGCAAGACTCCGTCTCAAAAAGAAAAAAAAAGTGATCATTTTCATGTGGGTTTATGTGGGTGAGAGAGGGAGGGTGGCAGGAGAGGAGAGTGGAGAGGAGAGTGGTGCGTTCTGTGTCCCTGAAGGACAAAATCAGAGAAAATGAACTTTAAATGGCAGAAATTATGGTCAGATCTGGGGAAGGGCCATCAGGTTTTCACACTCAGGCATGGAGGGTGTAGTGTCTGGAACCTTTAGGAAGAGCCCGAGGCTCTAAGTGTGTGCTGGATGTTCGTCGTTATTGTTGGTGGTGGTGGGATCTCATGACCAGTTATGGCAGTGGGTACCTGGGAGAATTCCCGTGGGGGATAGCTAGTCCAGGAGCTTGTATCTTAAGGGGCCCTATTTCCCAGCCGCATACTGAGCAGGCCTGATCCCATCAACTCTCACTGTCGGTTACTAAGAGGGCTGCAGGAAGAGGGCATGACTCAGTGCAATGTAACCCCGTGCTGGAGATTCAACTGAGCTCTCAACCAGCAAGTGGCCAGGCACAGGGGAGCTGCTGTCTACACACGGAGGACTGGAAGTTCTTAGCAAGCCTGTCGAGATTTGTGCACAGGAATGCTGCCTCTAAGGTCCCTCCTGCTGACAATGGCCAGGGCAGTGCGGAGGTTCCTCTCTGGAAATTGTCTTCAGAGCTGATGCAGACTCTTTCGAAAGCAGCCACAGACATTGGGGATGGAGTCTGGTGGTTAAGGTGAGTGCTTACTCCAATTCTCAAACAGGGACCAATTTGAATCACAGACTACAGGAGTCAGAAGATTCTCTAGAACAGAGGTTCTCCTTGTGGTCCCCATACCAGCAGCATCACCTAGGAACTTGATAGAAATGTACATTCTTGGGCCTCCTACCCCAGGCATGCTGAATCAGAGCTCTGGGGTGGGGCCCAGCAATCTGCCTGTTAACAAGCCCCCTGCACCCCTGATATTCTGATGCTTGTTCAACTTACACAAATCAGAGAGTTAGCCTTTTCTGGGTCACGAACCCTGAAAAATCAGACAAAACTGTAGAAACTCCTACCAGAAAAATGCACAGGCACATTCAAGCATACCTTCAAAGGTCTGCACACAATTTCAAGGGCCTAATTCCCTGGGCTAAGAACCTCTGATCTACACAAAATTCTTCCCTCAAATGTTCTTACATTTGAGGACGGAAGCAGGAAGAGTAATTGCCTGTGTGATTCAATGTGGGCAGAAGGTGGCGCTGTAGAAACAGAATTGTAGCATTTGCCAAATCCTGGAAGAGGGAAAGGGGTAGGGGCAACGGAGAGGGATGCAGAGAGGTGCCTCCACCACCCAATTATTTTTCTCTGCCAAAGCTACAGATGCATCCGATAGTCGCAAAACCACAGGTCTGGGGACCTAGTTCTGGTTTCCTAGATCGGCCTCATTTTACAGTGGAGAAAGTGGACACCTTTATAGGTTCCGACTCCATGCCACACTGGGTCCCATGGAGAATGGCAGGTCTGGTGGAGAGTGTGGTGGAGGTGGAGAGGGGGCAGGAGGTGGCACCAACTGTTTAATCAGGCTTATTAGCATTTCTGCATTCCAGGTAGAAATATTGCTGGCTATTCTCAAGGGAGAATAATACTACATTTGTCTGATGTGAACCTCACAATAATCCTATTATTATTTAATAGATGAGGAAACTGGGATTTACAATCCGAGATCGATGGTTCTCTAACTTGAGCATCAGTTCACCTGGAAGGCTTGTGAGGACAGACTTCTGGGCCCTACCCCCAGAGCTTCTGATTCTGTCAGTCTGAGGTGGAGCCCAAGAATTTGTATTTCTAACACGTTCCTGGGCGGTGCTAATGCTGTTGATCTAGGGTTGGCAGGTAGCTAGCAGAAAAGAGTGGGATGGATCTGGGATTAAAATCCAAACCCAGTGTGCTGCACTTAACTACTCAGCCACACTTCCTCCTGGGGCGTCCCTTACACTGGGGGGTCAAGCGGTAATGTCTGTATGAACTCAGAATCTGTTTGTTAGCAAAGAATGGGTCTGATTTATTTAATATTGTTGGCTCAGGTTTTGACAGGTGCATAGCTAGTCATGCTAACATTTATTCATTCATTTATCTCATTAATGTACTCATCTTTCCTTTGAGCAAACATGCTGAGCACCTACTATAGCCTACGTGTTCAGTAAAAATGCTGTGTTGGGCTTCTGGAGCTGAAGATGAACAAAACACAGTTCATGGCCAATAGCAGGGCACGGTGTGTGTGGGGAAGGGTAGGGAGGAGATACATGGCCAGATCTTGACCAAATACCTCAGTGGATGCCAATAATAAAACCACAAAAAGTAGAGAAGAGGGAGAGGCATCCAGGAGAAGGTGACCTCTCAACCCTGGGGATGAGTCAGAGGGAGGGAATAGGGGGAAGTGTAGTCTAGGAGGCAGAGGGAAAAATCTGTGCACAAAATTACAGCTAGCCAGGAGCAATAAGTTCTAGTGTTCTATACCACAATAGGATGACTGTAGTTAACAACTATATATATATATATATCTTCAAATAGCCAGAAAGAGGATACTAATATTCCCAACACAAAGAAAGGATGCTGGAGATGATGGATATGCTAATTGCCCTGACCTGATCACTATGCATTATATGTATCAAAACATCACTGTGTACCCCAGGAATATGTACAATTATTGTGTGTCTATTATCAAATGCACAGACACAAGCCCCCAATCTTTGTCATTCCTTTCTACATACTCTATCCTCTTGTCCAACTAATTGTGAGAAGGGTTCTTTGCCTAGAACCTATCTCAGAGTCTACAGAGAGAACTCAGGGCTTCTGTGATCTTGAATGGGAAAGTTACATTTTTACATTCATTAACGTTTACGCAAATTTAGTGTTTCCTCTAGTTCTGAATGTAAGGAACAAACCACGGTAGAATTAGCATTTCCACGGTACCTGTGACTTTGTTACCATCAGAAATCACAGATATTTTCATACCACATTACAGTCGTTGCAGGTCCCTCAAAATAGTATTTGTGCTCATCACTACTTTAAAATGATAGCAGTGAAACTGGCGGTGACATCTCGTAATTTAATTTGTTAATAAACATACATTACTGATCACATTTTTAAAAAATGGCATGCAAGTGCCCAGAGATCTCAAATGGCAGCCCCATGCAGACACTATTTCAGATGTTGGTTTCTACACAGGGAAGGGAGAGTGATGAGAGTGAGTGGAAAGGCTGGCAGGCACCCTCATAGAAAAGACCTGTAAGCAGCTGGGCACAGTGGCTCACGCCTGTAATCCCAGCACTTTGGGAGGCCGAGGCGGGAGGATCACCAGGTCAAGAGATCGAGACCATCCTGGCTAACACGGGGAAACCCCGTCTCTACTAAAAAACAAATAATCAGTTGGGCGTGGTAGCGGGTGCCTGTAGTCCCAGCTACTCGGGAGGCTGAGGCAGGAGAATAGCGTGAACCTGGAGGGCGGAGCTTGCAGTGAGCCGAGATTGCGCCACTGCACTCCAGCCTGGGGGACAGAGTGAGACTCCGTCTCAAAAAAAAAAAAAAAAAAAAAGAAAAGACCTGTAAGCTGAGGGCACTGGAGAGCCCTGGGCAAATTTGATGCAAGGGTCAGGTCTGAAGGGCTGGAGGATGGAGACAGGATAGGAGGGTGCCAGGCTGGGAGCCCAAGGCCATCGCCATCACAAGGTAGCAGTGGGGTGGGAGGGAGCTACAGACATGGGCGCTGGCAGGTGTGGGGTCTGGGACAAGAGGGGTCAAAGGGGCACCGAGACTTCCAGTTTGCTCAGCTAGGAGGTGGGGTGGGAGGCTGAGGGAGTGGGGCTGGTTGGTGGAGGGAGGATAAGAGAGTGATCTTGTACCTTTGCAGGGCTCTTTATGGCTCAAGAATTCCCAACCCCAGGACTCAAGATACTGTCAGTGTCTGCCAGTTTCCCAGGGGCTACAAAATAGCCCACAGCCCACTTACCTTTGGTGGGGCCCACTTCACTTACCACCCATGTTGCTGAGACTGAGATATTCCAAAGGCCTTTGGAGGCCATCAAGATCCCTAGAAAATTTAGTTGGCATTGACTTGCCACCTCCTCCTCTTTCCCGTTAAAAGAAGATCCTGTGAGAGTCGAGGGTGGGGAGAGTCTAGCCCTCGAGGAGGTTAGGTACAGCCGTGCTGTGGTCCAGCCTTCCTCTGAGGAGGTTAGGTACGTCCATGCCACTGATAGGGAAACGGAGGCAGGACAGCTTGTTAGGGATAGTAGGAGGTTTCCCAAGGCCCAAGGCTGGGCCTCCATGGGGTTTTTATGGTTTTTACTGAAAAGGCAGGGAGGAGAAAGCTTGGACGGCTGGGGATACAGCTAGGGAAGGAGAGTGGGAGTGGGTGCCTGGATGGAGAGAACAGAGCAGGCCCTGGGGGCCATGGAGGGAAAGGGTAATTTAGAAGAAATCCTGCAGGGCAGGGGAGAGGCGCCCTGGGATTTGGCCTTAGTGCCAGGGAGGCAGCAGAAGAGTCTTACCTTGACCCGGTCCAGCACCACCAGGGGCCCGTTCACGCTGCACACAGTCCTGTAGGCTGGGGGAGGGGCGGGGGTGAGTAGGGGTCTCACCCCAAACACCCTGCTCACACACACAGAGGCATCCTCTGCCTTCCCTTCCTCTCCACACCCCACCTCCTTCCCAGCCTGGGCCGTCAGGGTCATTAGCTGTGACAGGGCCAGCCACCATTGCTGTAAGGGTCATGCCCCTGCCCGCAGGGCCCCTGCTGCTCGGACACCTGCAGGAGGCTGGGGGAGGGCCAGGCAGAGGGCAGAGGCCTCCTCAGAGTCCGCCCCCACCACATAGAGGCCTCTCATCCCTGAGGCTGCTTCCCTTCTGGCTTCAACCCCCACCTCACCCTCTCACTCCAAGCATTTTCCAAAAGCTCCTGGCCCCCGGCTGTGGCCGAAAAGTGCCCTCCTCTGCCCTCACCAGGACTGCATTTCCCTCCATTCACCCCACACTGATTGAGCAGTGTGTGTGTGTGTATGTGGTGTGTAGGGGGTGCAGACATCAGTGAGAAAAACCAGACGGGGCCTCTGCTCTCATCACAAGGTTCCTGGACTCCCCAGGCTCACTGGGTGCTCAGCATGGGAGGGGAGGGAGTGAAAAGGCAAGGGAAGGAGGGAAATGCCTGCAGATGTGGCAGCTGCAGAGACCCACACATGGCAAATGAGCTCAGCTTGCAGAGGGAATTGGGTTAGATGCCAAAAAATACTTCCTAACTCCCATAGAAGAAGCTGTGGACTTGCGGGAGGCAAGCCTAGTTTTGGTTCTGCTAGAGGCTGGCTGAGAGACCTGGGACAGTCCCTTGCCCATAGTCCTGGGATACCAGTGCCCTTCTCTGAGGTTCTTGTGATGCACCAATGAGATGAGACGCCTGAGATGAAGGCATTTGGCAAGGTGGGCAGGGGGTCTGTGAGGCCCCTGGGTCAGCCACAGGCTGGCAGGATGCAGAGGGGAGTGGCCCAACCCCTCTTTCACAGGCAAGGAAAATGGGGCCCAGAAGTGTGAGAAGCCTTGCCCAGGGCCACACAGCACATCTGTAGCAGAGCTGGGGCTGGGAACCCACCCTGTGCTTCTTGCTGGACCACACTGGTTCTCGGCTCACTTACCCTCTTGCTTTGGGCAAGCCTGGCCCCGAGCCACCCCATGCCAAAGAAAAACCAAAAGTCCCTCCCCTTCCCAGTCTGGATATGTGTGGTCAAGCTTCTTCTTTTTGTTTGATCTAAGCTCTTTTCACCAGGACTTGGACTAGGAAGATCAACTGGGCACGGTGATTCTTGCACAGATTTTTATAAGGATCCTCCAAGTGTAACAACCATTTGGAAAACGCCGGGCCTCGAGGACAGCCAGAGAAGATAAGTTCAACTTGCACTTTGCCAGAGCAGGGGATCTCCCTCAGCTCCCTGCCTTCAAACCTACCTTACAGACCTGCCTGGCCTGCACCTGAGCCACCCTCTTCTTCCTTCCTATTCCCACTAAGGAGGTGTCCCTGCTTCCTTCATAGTGGGTCCTTCCCCTGCACCGGGAAACAGGCCCTAGAGATGACTCCATGGGGTGAAGGACCAGAGCCTCCTTGCCTCTCTCTGTGTCTCTCTCTCCCTCTCTTGTCTTCCCATGAAGCTCTGATGTTTCCAGTACAAAAGAAACCTCGCTCAGTCCCAGTCCTTCTCCAGCTCCTCCCCTCACAAGCATGGCCCCCCACTGCCGGCTTTCCTTCCCCACCTTCCACCCTCTCCTTGGCCTTCTCCACTCTGGCTTCAGTGGCCTCCGATGGCTACACTCAGAGCCTGGGTGCACTGTCCTTTGGAAGCTCCCCTCTGGGGCCGCCTGTCAGCCTCCTCTGAAGACTCACGCTCCTTGCTCTCAGACCTTTGGGTGCTGGAGGACTTCGAGGTTTGGCCTGGCTCTCCACTTCTTCCTCTCCTTTCCTCTGAGATCTGCCTTCTTCCTTCCCTCCCTGCTTCCTTTCTTCAAGCATATCTACTGCATGGATGCCTTCTATGTACTAAGCTAGGCAAATGAAAGTGACAAATGAAAATGTGAAGTGCCTACAGGCTAAAAGAAGGATACAGAGCAAATAACATCATTACAAACTGCAGTGGGTGCTCCTAAGGGAAAGATCAGGATGGGTGAACGAGAGTGGGAGGGAAGACCAGACTGGGTGCGCTTGGAGGAAGCATCTTATGGGAAGGGCCGTTTGAGCTGAGCCTTCAGGGTCAAGGGGTGCCAGCCCCCAGGGAGCTGGGGAAAGGGCACTTCTGGCAGAGGAGAGAAAGGACTCATCCAGGGCCTTCGTGGAACAGAAAGAGGGGCAGTGGGCTGGCATGCACAGGCTCGCTTCAGGTGCAGTAAGACCTGTCACCTCCAGGAGGGCAAGACATCATCTGTGGTGCTCATCGTTGTGTCCCACTTCATGGAATAGTGCTGGGAATATGGTACACACTCAAGAAATATTTGGACAGCTACAGTGGCTCACGCCTGTAATCCCAGCACCCTGGGAGGCTGAGGTGGGTGGATCACTTGAGCCCAGGAGTTCGAGACCAGCCTGGGCAATATGGTGAAGCCTCGTCTCTACAGAAAAATTTAAAAATTAGCTGGGCATGGTGGAACGTGCCTGTGGTCCCAGCTCTCAGGAGGCTGAGGTAGGAGGATCACCTGAGCCCAGGGAGGTTGAGGCTGCAGTGAGCTCTGATCACGCTATTATTGCACTCCAGCCTGGGTGACAGAGTAAGATCCTGTCTCAAAAAAAAAGAAAAAAGAAAAAAAGAAGAAAAAGAAATCTTTGTGGATGGATTATGAAAGGTGTTAACTGACCCCATCTGCTCCTTCTCATACTTCCCACATCAGAACCATTGTGTGCCCCCTCCTGACCTTCCCAAGCCTCCAAACCAAATGAGAGTCCCATTGACCAGCCTAAAGGGTTGCACCCCTAGCACCAGCCATACTTCCTGAGAAGGCAGAGAGTAGAAGAGAGAGAGGATGTACTGGGCAAAGGGGCTGTTGGGCATAGGAAGACTCCTCAACGAGAAAGGGTAGGAGACAGAGGCTTGGGCATTACCCTTCCCATCAATTAAAAAAAACTCCAAACAGCCACGGCACTCCCACACCCACATGGTGTTTGGATCAGATTGTCTGGATTGCTAGTGGATTGTGCAAGCAAAGGGATGCGGGGCAGGCAGGAGAGACCCTCATTTTTATAAGCCCCCGGGAGAGCTGGCATCTTGCATGCCACACCTACCAAAGGGCTGCGCTGGGGGAAGAAAGCAGTGATGAAAAGATGCAGGGTGGGTGGGCTGGATAGGGAGGTGGGAGTGTGGGAGGGGATGGGGCCCAAGGACCAGAAAAGTCCAGGGAATCATTTCTAATTCCACCGCCTCCGGAGACAAGTCTTTCAACTTCCTCCCTTCCTTCACAGCTGCTCCCCCACTTCACAGCCCCTGTCATGTAGAATCCCCATTAGCCCTGACATCCAGCAACTCCACCTGGGAGTGGGGGCAGCAGCAGAGTGGGGGACAGAGGATTAGGGGATCCACACAGCCCTTCCCTCAGGAGGAGGGGCTGGGCTGGAAGGGGCTTAGAGGCAGCTGCAAAGTGCTTGCTGCAGGTCCTCTGGGAGTCAGATGCCTTCCCTGGCTAGGCCGCTCGGGTGACCGGGGTGAGATATCGAAGCTCAACATCTTAGCACATCAGCCTCAGCTGTGAGTTGCCTTCCTGGGCTTCTCACAGCCTCCAGGCCTGGCTCTGGGTGAACACATCGCTTCATGGCCTGGACCCTTCATTGCAGATAATCCACTTACGCGGCTGTTTCTGTTCAGCATTGGACTATGCACATCCTTCAAGGCCTTGCCCTTGACTGACTACTGCAGCCCACTGGGTCCTCTCCCCACTGCTGTCCCACGGTACTACAGACTGGGACCCTAGAGGGATGTCTCTCCCGTCAGACGTCTTAGAGCTCTGCCTCTCCCCTGTTAAGCCAGCCTGATCTTTTCTTCTAGGCTGTTTGGTTTGGACACAGCCAAAATGGGGGCTGAGCAACAGAGGTGTCCTTGATTGCAAGCCGGTCCTTTTGTTTGTACACTGCCGCCCCTACCTCCGTGTGTCCCTTGCATGGAGTGGCAAAACGAGGCCCAGAAAGTGGGCTAATTTCTGGCAGGACGCACCACAGTTCAAGACGGTATCCTGCAGCGCTCAGCGATTATGGCCCACTCTGCAACCCTGGGATGTTCGCCTTGACCCTGGAGAGGGAAGCGGGTGCATTGCCACAGGCAGAGGGCTGGATCAGAAGACCCGAAGGGCGCTCCTTCCATGGGCCTTCCAGAGACTTTGCAGACACTCCCTCCAGCTGCCCGGCCCACCCCCTCTCCATTGTCTTAGCTGACACTTTGGGTTGCGCTCCGGACTTCTGGCTGGTGGAGCGCCTCCCTGCCCCCACCTCCCTACCGCCTTTTCTGTCAAAGGCTCAGCGGGGCCCCCGCGCGGCCCACTAATTAGCGCTGGCCCAGCCACACCTGCAGCGTCCTGGGAGAGGGCTGAGACAGGCGCCCATGCGTGAGGCCGGGATGGGGGCAAGCCCGGGGCAGCAGGTCCCGCACCTCCTCCCTGATCCCGCTGGAGGGATTAGAGGAGGGAGGGCAGGGGCTGGAAGCTGAGGGCTCTTCAGCCCAAGACCCTGCTTGTTGGGACTCTCTCCGTGTAACTCCTTCCCCTTCCAGTTGAGGAAACCGAGGTGGGGAGGCAAAGACAGTGGTTTGGCACTCAAGCTCCTGGGGGATCTTCGGGGATCTGACCTGGCTTCATCCCTCCAACCAGGCTGCCAGTTTGTCCTTCCTGACCTTTGCTCCTGCTGGGCACCTCCACCCTCCAAGCCCAACATCTTCTGCCCAAACAGATGAAGCTCCAGGATACCTCCTCCCCAGCCGGGAGCCAAGGCCCTTGGGGAACCATTCTAGCTCCACGGGAGGCACAGGGGACCCTTCTTTCCCAAGGTAGATGTTGGCAGGGTCAGCTCCCCAGCTGCCTCCACTCTTTCTAGTGTCTCCTCCTTTCTAGCCAATCCTCTCTCAGCCACTGCAGTGAAATCAGCCTTAAAGTCTCAGGCCTCTTTAGCCCACCTCCCCGGGGGAAGGGAATGCCTCTTAAGTCACCTGGACTCACCTCCACCCGTGGCCGAGCGAGCACTGGGGCCTCCCTGCCCTTAGGCACCCCCAGCTTTTCTCCCAGAGTTCTCCTGTCTGGGAGTGCTTACAGACCCAGGGTAGGAGGCCAGGCTGGGGAGGAGACAGGTGGAGAGGGACAGAGCAGCCCTGCCTCCAGTGTACTGAGGGTGCAGCCCTAAATTTCCAAACCCTTGCCAGCCCTGCGCCTGTCCACAGGCCCCAGGGAGAACCACCCCCCTCATCCCTCCCACTCCCAGAGCCTGAGGAGGAAGTGAGTGAGGCGGGGAGGGGATTGGGAGACACTGTGGATGAAGGGACACACCAAGGAATCCCAGCCTTCCCCTGGGGGTGGGAGGGCATCTGGGCTGGGCTGAGGCTGGTCCGGTGCATCCTGTGAGGACACTTGATAGGCAGCAAAAGTAAAGGCGCTGGCAGGGAGCAGAGCCTGGAGGGGCTCCCCTGCACTGACCTTTGCTCTGGGTCCACTGTTGGGTTGTTGGGTGTGAACACATTCTCCTGGGTGGAGGCCATATAGAGCCAGCATCGAGGGAAGCATGCAAACATGGGGGGCGGGCACAGCCATCCCTGGGTTCCAGCCTGGGTCAGAACCTCCAGGGCATGTTGACTATACATAAGGGGCTGGGTGGGAAAGAGCTGGCTGGAGGTGGCTCCAGGCTTGGGCCAACCTGCCCAGAGGAGTGTGGGGTTAGATGGTACCTATAGGGTCCCTGGGTATCAGGAGGTGGGGGCACTTTCCAGGAAGAAGGAAAGCAGAGCATGAAGGTGCAGATCACACACCACACTCAGCACCCAGCAACTCCCGGGTGCCTGCAGGGAGGAGGGACGGCCTGCAGGGAGTGGGGCTCATCACAGCAGACTGGCAAGAGTCACACATGCCAGCTCAGGGCTCCAGACCTGGGCTCTGGACCCAAGGGGGCCCAGTCACTGCATATTTCTGGGCCTTGGTGACCCTAGCTTTGGCCTAGGGAGTATCTGGACCTCCTATCCTCCCCCCAGCTCCATGGGGCAGGGCCTACAGGCCTTGCTTGAGAAATCTGACCCACCCCATTCTCACCATTTCTTCTTAGCTGGAATGTGCTCCACCCTCAGCACCTGCCTCAGGCCTCAGGAGGTGCCCCACACCCCAGGGCTCTCCTCCCATGTGCCCCCGGGCCCCTTTACTCTGATTTCACCCCTCAGCTACCCTCTGAGTTCACTCCACCTCCTCTCCTGGCCTGGAAAGCAACAGAGGAACAGAGGGAGGTGGGGTGGCTGCATCAGGCTCACTTCCCCTCACACCACACTCCCTGTTAGGAGCCTCTGGCTCTGCATAGCTGTGGCAGGCCATGCTGGTTTACTCCAGTGAGCCTCTGGCTTTGCATAGCTGTGGCGGGCCATGCTGGTTTACTCCAGTGAGCAGGGCGGCCTGAGAATTCACCAGGCCAGGGAGAGTGACCTTGGACAAGGAGATGCAGGGGTTCCCTTTGGTCCTCTGGACCTTGCCCCAGACATCTGGGCCACCCTTGCGGGACAGGCACAGGAGCCACAAGTAGGGCCTCCCCTCTGAAATTGACAAGGGTACATCCCAGCACCTGTAGACACTTCCATGCCCCACACCTGGATACGCATTCTTATCCCAGCTGTACACACACTCACCATACTCAGATATGTGACACTGCCAGAACACATACACAAGTGTTCTCTCCATGAGTGCACATGCACACATGTACATCACACCTAAGTGCACACACACACACCTTTGCCCTGAGTGCATAAGCATGCAGTCACACATTTCCTTACCCCAAGTGAAGGTGGGAGCACCCCCTAGACACATGCTCCTACCTGCTTATGCACACAGGCACCCTCCTCAGAACACACACACGACATGCACCCATTGATGTGACGCACACGGGGCACCTATTTCCTCAGGCTGAGAGCGCTGACACTCTGCACTGCCACACACACCACTCCAAGTACACTTAATCACACCCCGCCTGACTCTGAGTGCTTGGGTGCACACTCCTCACACAGGCACGTTTATACAAGAGCAGGTGCACAGCACACCCCACTCTCAGGGGCAACTGGAAGCTATCTCTGGACTTCGGGTGTTACAGCAGGATTGGGCTGATGACAGCCACTCCCCAGCCCTCTCTTCTGGGGAAGGCTGGGCTGGGGACCTGCAACCCTTCACCTGCAGAGGTGGCCTCTGGTCCAGGTGGCCCCACTGCGTCACTCTGCTGGACAGAGAGCCCTCCAGGTCTCCCCAGGTCTTGGGTCCTCCTCCTTTTCTGAGGCAAGAAGTGGGGCCCGGGAACCTGGCAGCCCACCCCAGCTCCCCACCCTGACCTCACCCATCACGGTGGAGGGGCTACTCACTGACACGGGGGTGGGTGATGTAGTTTCGGGTGACCGCCTGCATGTGTTCTCGGGCTGCACCTAGGTTGCAGCCACTGCCGGGGAGCCCCCCAGGCCTGCTGTCTATCTCCATGGCCATGGAGCAGTGCCCAGCTGGGAGCCCAGTGTCCGAGCCTACTGCTGGTGGCAGCTCTGAGACTTCAGGTCCAGCTGGAGCTGGAGAGAGCCGCTCAGCCTTCCCCTGCAGCCACCTCTCCCCTCTCCCCCTCCCCTCCCTCTCCTCCTCCTCTAAGTTGACAGTAAACAAGGAAGCCTGGGGCTCTGGCTCCCAAGCTTTCCCCACACCAAGCTGTGCAGGTCTGGGAGGGGCCCCGGCCACCTGAGAGCTGGAGGATGTGGAGGGAGAAGGGAAGAGGGGAGGGCTGGCTTTTTCCTTCTTCTGTGCTAGGCGGTTCCTCCCCGCCAACCCCAAACTGTATGAATTCAATTCCTCCCCTGGACCATCAGGTGCTGTCAACTTTCCCACACTTGTCCCTCACCACAGCTCTTTCTGGTCTCTCCACACCCAACTTCTGGCAGGCTGCCCTTTCTTCACTGTTCTCGCAACCTGACCTTACCCTGCACTCCTTGCCCTGACTATACCTGGATACTTCTGCCCCCTGACAATTCCATTGTCATCTTTTTGAACATCTGTAGAGAATTATTTCCTGGTCAGCCTCAGTGCCACCTCCTACATGAAGCCTTCTCTGGATTCTCTAGCAGCCAAGATTTACTACACATCTAGCCTCTTTCCTAAGTCATGCCCTTTAGGAGAGGCCTCTCTTGTCCCTGCCACTGGGCTGTGAGCCCCCAAAAGCTGAGCCTGTGTCTCAACCCACAGACCTGGGTCTCCTGAAGCCTGTCTGTCTCATACTATTGAGAGTTCTTGAGAATGAGGGCTGGTCTCTCTCCATCTGATCGTAGAACCGTGTCTCATCTTCTCACATTCACCTCCAGATTTCTATACAGCAGGCCTGCCCTGACCTTTCCAGCCCAGGTCAGAAAGTAAAATGGAGGTCCCTGTATTGTATAACTAAATACCTGGAGTTATAAATCAAACTATGTGCACAGCCTGGCCTGGGTTCCACTCAAGACCTCACCACTGCTTCCCAAGAACTCTCTCTTCATGTCATGAAACTAAGAGTTGTGGTTTCTCCTGGTGAGTGGAGTGTGGTACAGGTCCTCTGGGCAAGGCAGGGTGGACCCTGGGTGGTAGCTGGACCTGCCCAACCCAAGGTCTTCTAGTCACCCTCATGCCTCATTCTAGGTTCAGGATTTCTGCATTTCTAAGCTCCTCCCCAAACCATACCACTGAGCAGAGGGAAGGGCAGAAGTACGTTTGCCTAGGGATCACTGTCCCCAAGCACCCACTCCAGGTGACTCAGGACAGCCAATTTGAAACCAAAGCAGCAGCTACTATGTTTCTCAGAGCAGACTGGAGAAGACTGTGCTTGTTATTTCTGTTCACAGAGTCAAAATCTTACCCCGCATCCTCCCTCCTGAGGACCCATTTCAGGTCTCTCGTTCCTAATGCCCATCCTTTCAAAGAACTCTCCTGTGGAGGGCGGGGGTGGGTGTGACCATCAAGGAGCAGCATGAGGAAGATCTCTGTGGTGATGGAACAGGTCTGCATCTGGATTGCAGCAGTGAGTCCACGAATCTATAAAATGACATGGCACTATGCACACACACGGTACCAATGCCAATTTCCTAGTTTTGATATTGTACTATAGTTAGGGAAGATGAAGCCTATCTGTCTCATACTATTGAGTTCCTGCCAATGGAAGGAACTTCTCTGTCCTATCTCTGCAGCTTCCTGTAAATCTATAGTTGCTGCAAAATAAAAAGTTAAATAAAAGAGTCTTGAGCAAGACTCTTATTTAACTTTAAAAAAATTTATATTGTTTGAGCAATATGAAATATATATAATATGTATATGTGTGTGTGTATATATATATATATATATATATATATTTTTTTTTTTTTTTTGAGACAGAGTCTCCCTCTGTTGTCAGGCTGAAATGCAGAGGCATGATCTTGGCTCACTGCAGCCTCCACCTCCTGGGTTCAAGCGATTCTCCTGCTTCAGCCTCCTGAGTGGCTGAGATTACAGGCGCCCGCCACCATGCCCAGCTAATTTTTGTATTTTGAGTAGAGATGGAGTTTCCCCACGTTGGCCAGGCTGTGTATAGATATTTTAAAGGGTTTCATGTTGCAGTTTGTGATGGGTAGGCCGTCTCTAAACATCTGGACTCTTGCTTGTGTTTAGCTTTGATGCTCTCTTTCCCTCTCTCTCAACCTGGTCTCCCCTTTCACCATTCACCCTCTTCAAGGTGACAATGTTTCCCTCTCTCAAGTATTTTTATGTTTGAAAGAGAGCTTGTAAAGGGCAACATTTAACCAAAGAATTCGTGTTGGTGCCATGGGCCTCTATTGAGTGGGAATCAGGTGCCTGCTGACCCACACATGTGAGTCCCCTGACCCCCAGAATCCCAGTTTCTGCCCTCTCCCATCTGAGGTCCCTCTGACTCTAAGCCCATTTTCCCTTCCAGTGACAAGAGGGATAGAAGGGATTGAGGGGTAAGTAGTTGTGCTGTGGGCACCATTTCCCTTCTTGTCATTGTTTTCCTTTTATTTCAGTGAGAGACACACACACTCACACTGCACTCACGCACACAAGCTGCGGGACCAAGGCCATTTGGTCGCGAGTCTCTGAGCTGGGGGGCAGGTGGGGAGGAGTGTGTGGCTGCAGCCCCTCCTCTCCGGGGCCTGCTCAGTGCTGTCCGCTGGGGCACAGGAGACTGGGAAGGTGCTGTGCTCGGGACTCAGTGTCACGGGGTGGGAGTCTTAAGTGTTAGCTTTCTTGCAGCTGCTGGCGCTGCCCACTTTCCGTTCTAGCCAGCTGTATGGCTCGAAGGCCGAGGAACCCAGTTCGTAACCGGCAGGCAGATCCAGGAGCGGGGCCGAGGAAAAGCAGACAGCTGGCAGAGGGGGCGGCAGTGGGGGGGACGCTGAGGCCGAGGACAGCGGGTTGAGTCGTGGGGAGGAGTTCCTGGGGTCACCTAAGGAGGTGCCCCTGTGGCTGGCAGGTAGGCCTGGCAGGCTAGGGGTCAGCGCCAGGAGGCTGGGGGCCCTGGGCACAGAGAGCAGCCGGCCCTGCTCCAGCAGCCGCAGAATGTTGGAGGTGGCAAAGGCCTCGGAGGCTGAGGAGGACGCCCGCTTCTCCAGGTCTCTGCTCTGGTCTTTCTTCTGCTTGGTGCGGCGGTTCTGGAACCAGACCTTCACCTTGGGGTGGGGGAGGGGGTGTCAAGGAGGGAGATGGGACAGGCAAAGCAAAGTGGGGGCAGGTGGGAGGAGGAAAGGAGAGGAAGGGCATGGGGTTGGGGCAGGTGGTGGATGGGGGTGGGGGTGGGGTGTGAGGGTGGAGCAAGAGGGAAAGAAGAGCAGATTGTTGTTAAGGTCTCCCCACAACCATCCTGCTCTAGGCGAACTGATTAGGGACTCTGGTCCCCCAAATTATGGAGGCCCCTCTACTACTAAACTGACTCTGGCCTAGGATGGAGGAATGGATCGACAGACAGAGAATGGAGTTTGGGAGTACAACTGATGTTCTCCTCTTGGCCCACATGCCCTTGGCTCAAAGTCAAGTTCACAGCCTCAGCCACCATTTATGTGCTGGTAATTCCAACTCTACCTCAGGCCCAGAGCTCTGAACTGAGATCCAGGCCATGTATCCACCTGCCTGCTAGACATCTCCCCATGGATATCTCAAAAAACACCCCAAACCCCACATGTGCAGCTCTGTCCTCCAAACAGAGGCTTCCCACGCTCCCTCTTCCATCATGGCTGCCTCCACTCACTCACGCAGGAGCCTGTCTCCCAGCTCCCTAGAACAGACCCTCCTCTCTCCCTTTGTTCTCTCTGACCTGGACCATGGCATTGTCTCTACAGCAGCACCTCTCAACCCTGGCTGCCCATGAGAACCTGGGGAGCTTTAAGCCCCTAACTCACTTCTCACCTTGGACCAATAAACTCAGAACGGGGGAACCTGGGACCCAGACTCTAGTAGTTTTTAAAGCTCACCAGGTGATTCCAAGGTGAAGAAACCAGTGTTTTAAAGGTGTCTCTGCCCCAGGTCTAAACTGTAACATCTAGAGGGCTGGGGCAAGAGAAAAAATGGAAGCCTCTGGCTCATGGCCCACCCTGGCTCTGACCCACACGTGTGTGGCTGCCCCAGCCTGTTCACAGTCTGCAAATAGCCCCCCATTGGCCGCTTCTTGGGCCTGGAGTGCTGAATAATGTCTGTGGTCTGCCCTTGGGAAGACTGACCCTGGAGAGGCCCAGGCAGGTGCCGGATGTGGCTCAGGGCCATTTGGCAGGGAATTCTGAAACCGGACACTTTGTTGGCAGGGATGGGTGGTCTCAAAGGTGGGCACAGGCTTCTGGCAGGCGAGACCCCTTGGCTTTGCAGAGTCCTCATTCCGTAGGGAGGGGCATGACCAGAGGAGGGGCCAGATGCCCGTCTGAGGATGGTGAGGTCTCTGCCTCCATGCTGGCCGCCACGCTGCCTTTGGAGGGAGCTCTTTCTAACCCAATCTGGCCATTGCCCGGTTTGAAGTTTTCAGCAGCACCCTCCCACCCCATCACCTATAAAGGCCAAGTTTCTCAACGTGACACCAAGTGTGACTGGATGTGGCAGGTTGTTGAGGGGGACTTCTGTTGGCCACACATTCAAAGCTGAGGACAAAGAGGTGCCACAGTCTGAAGAAAGTCACCAGAATCATGGAAGAGGTCTTTTTCAGGGCTTCTGAGAGGAGGCAGAACTGGCCCTGCCTCTACTACCCAACACCCAGTGCTCCAAACCCCTTCCTACTCTACATGAGGAAAGGGAACTGGGCAGGAAGCTGAGGCTCAGTCCCCTGGGGGCCACAAAACCTCATGGGAGGAAGGGTGTGCTGCCCTGCAGATGCAAGTTGGGGGAGGGCCCAAAAGAATCACTTGTAGGCACTAGAAGGAGAGACTGGCATTCATGCCCCAGTCCAGAAACTCATCAGGCCACAGCATCTACAGGCCCATGTCATGGAGGCCACCATGGGAGCACCCAGACTTGTTTCCCTGGGAACATAGAGGCCAACCCTGCTCCTTGCCTGGAGCTGGGGCAGGTGTACCGGCAGGGAGGGTGAGAACCGTGGAGGGGAGGGCCCAATAAGAAAAGGTCAGGAAGACCTTGCTGGTTCCTTCCAGCTTTTGGAAGATTTAATAGTCCAGCAACTGCTATGGTTTTGAGAAGTTGCCAAGAGATGGGTGGAGGAGAAGGCTTGAGCCAGAGGGCTGCCCAGGTTAAGAAGACAGGCAGAGCCAAGACAGACTGGGCCACCTGGGCCATGCCAGACATCACCACCTGCTAGGAGTGACTGGCCCTTCAGCAAAGGCCTTCAGAAAGTGAGGCCTTGGTGCCTCCCCTCCTCACACCAGAAGATGTCCAGTCTTTTAAAAAGATCTCTGCCTCCTTGAAGCCACCCCCTGCCGTCTGATCCTGGAGGAGATGGCTGTTGGGGGAAGAGGGAGCAAGTGACTGAGACAGATCACAATCCCCTCCAGAGGCTGCACTGGGAGGAGGTAAAGAGTGGGCAGGGGTCCTTTTGTAGTTCTTCAGCAGGATGACTGGGTGTTCATGCTCCTATGTGAGATGTGCTTTCCTCAAACCTCAAACCTTGCTGGCAAGCAGTGAGTCAAGGCTGTTCTGAGTGGGGAAGCAGGCGTGAGGCTTCAGGAGAAGATGAGATTTAAACTAGATGTGAGTTTGGCGTTTTGAAGGACATTGGATTGAGTTTATTTCTTTATTTTTGTTTTTAGAGACAAAGTGTTGGTTTTCTGCCTGGGCTGGAGTACACTAGTGTGATGAGAGCTCACTGCAGCCTCAAAATCCTGGCCTCAAGTGATCCTCTTGCCTCAGCCTCCCAAGTTCTGGGACTACAGGTGCACACCACCGCACCTGGCGGATGCAGATTCAATAACCAAAAGTTACCAGAAAGTTATGAGATCTACTTGAGGTTGATTTCTTCATTTATCCATTCATTCACTCATCAGATATACATTGAGGCCCAGGGAATCAGCAGTGAACAAAGCCCAGTGAATCCTTGCCACGTGGAGTGGGCGGTGGAGTTGGGGAGGCAGAGGATGAACAACAAACACAAACAAGCCTGTCTGTCAATTGGCAGCAAGGGCTTTGAGCTGTGTTTCTCAAATGATTTGAGGTGAGGACCACTTTATAAAGTGTCCAATTTTGTTGAGGACCAATACTTTAAAAAATACAATTAAAATGAATTACTGGAAAGATTGCTATATACATTGTTTTTTTTTGAGATGGAGTCTCACTGTGTAGCCCAGGCTGGAGTGCAGTGGCATGATCTCGGCTCACTGCAACTTCCACCTCCGGGGTTCAAGTGATTCTCCTGCCTCAGCCTCCTGAGTAGCTGGGATTATAGGCATGTGCCATCACACCCAACTAATTTTTGTATTTTTGCTAGAGACAGGGTTTCACCATGTTGGCCAGGCTGGTCTCGAACTCCTGACCTCGTGATCTGCCCACCTCGGCCTCCTAAAGTGCTGGGATTACAGGCATGAGCCACTGCTCCAGGCCTTTTCTAAATACCTATTCTTTATTTCTATACTTACCATGTCATAGACAGGTAACAGTTTATGGGCTGGCAGTGGCCCAAGGGCCATACTCTGGGGGGCACTGCTTTAGAGAAAGGTGGCAGGATAGCAGAAAGGAAGGAGGTGGGTGACTGTTTTGTTAATGGAATGGCACATACAGCCTCCCTGAAGAGGGGACATTTGAAGAAGATATCAGTAAGGGATGGTCAAGGAAGATTCAGCCAAGTCTAGCTGAAGGCAATGACTGGAAAGAAGAAAACCCTTTCCCATTTGTCACTTCTGGAATCTGACTGCTGAGGGAAGGAGTCTCACCAGATCCTCATGGACCACAGCGCTGCACACTGCTGCATTCCCCCTCCCTGCTGGGAAGCTTCCTGACCTCTCAGCCAAGCCAGCACCTCCCAGTCCTAGGACCTGAGGCCAGGCCACCTCCAGGATCCCCTGAGCCTCAGTGTCTTATCTTTAAAATGGGGACAATAATACTTGGCTATTGCAGAGATGAAAGAAGAAAACCCATTTAGGGAGCTTAGCATCACGCCTGGCCCACAGGAAATGTGAGTAGTTATTTATTGCTGGCTTTCTCTGTTTCTAGCTCTGTTTCTGAACTAGAGGGAGAGGAGACACAGATGTCATGACTCCAGTCCTTGGGAAGCTGAGAGTCTAGTGGGGGAGTGGCACTAACTCATTCCCAAAAAACAGAGGGCAATTCGTACTCAGGGAGTGGCAGTAATGGGGTGTGACAGATGAGGAATGACCAGGCATTTACAAGGTGCTCTCCCACATATCCCATCTTCCTGTAGCTCTGGGTGTAGCAAGGAGAGGCGGGTGTGGGCTGGTGCTGGGTTTGGGCGTCTCCTGAGAAGGTGAGCCTGGACCCTAGGAGAGGAGAAGTCAGAGGCAGATGGAGCAGGGGCTAGGACCAGGGGTGCTTGTTTCTTGGCCACATACGGGCTAGGTCAGGAATTCTCAACCTTGGCCGCACACTGGAATTTTCTGGGATGATGCCCGGGCCTCATGCCTCACCCATATTAAATCAGAATCTCTAGGGAATGGGGCTGAGGCCTGGGTATTCTTCTAAAGCTCTGTGGGTGAATCTAATGTGCTTCCCAGCATTGCCAACTTCAAGGGTGAGAGTAAGAAGGGTCAACTCTCTACTTCCCACCATCAAGCCCATCAGGCCCACCAAGCCTATCAGGCCCTTCAGGCCCTAGTGGGTAGGTTCACAGGGCCCTGCAAATGTTGTTTCTCTGTCTCTCTGAAGAACAGACAGGCTCAGAGCCCTCTGAATGTGTCCCTCCTGCCCCAGGAAACCTTCATTTCCACCTCAGGTTCATCCTCTTCTCAAGGTTAAATCCAAAGTGATCGGTCCTTATCCACTTCTGGGAAACCATTCCTAGCTGACTTCACAGGGTGGCGGGGCCAGCACACCTCCTGAGCTGTGCCTCTCCCCTCACCTGCCCAGTGCACCTTCTGGGCTGTCTCCCTCCTCTGTTTTCTCAGGGTCCTGTGTGGCCTCCTAGAGGCTGCCATCTTGACTCCCTGGGACTCAGTGAGTGCTTGGTGGCTGCCCCGCCTCCCTCCATGATCTCTTGCTGGGCCACACTGTGACCCATGGCACTGCCCCCTCCCTGATCTCTTTCTGGGCCACACTGTGACCCATGGCTGCACACCAGGGGATGGGCACGGTTTCCACTTGGCTGCCAGGACTACAGAGGAATTTTCCAGGAGATTATCCACCAGCTTCTTTGGGCTCATGGTCAATATCAAATTCCAAGATTCATTGTTGATCTGGAAATGGCATTCATCTTTTGAAGACTGTTTTCTGTGACCATGGGCCCATATTTAATCTGAGGTGAGTGGTATCTGTGTATCTAGGATGGCTTGGATTTTGTAATCTGCACTAGGAAGGTACCATCTATCGTGCTGTTCTGGAAGAAGCCATCTGAGGCAGAGGCATCAAGCATGAGGCTGAGGACAATGCTGAAGGGCTGGAGCAGCTCTTACCCAAGCTAGGTGGGCATCCCGGGGGGATATTGGGACTTGGCGGTTTGTTCTCCACCTGGCTCCTGGGCTCCTGGCCCTGAGAACGTCCTCCAGCCCAGCTGCAGGAGGGGAGTCCTGAGCCAGCTTCTCATCTTCCTTTCCTCTGCAGCCACATCCTCTTATGTCCTACTTGGACCCTGGTACTCTGGTCATTCATTCAGGCAACACAGAAATATCAAGCATTTGATGCAAGCCAGGCATTGCCAGGTGCTGAAAAAACAAAAATAAATAAAACTCCATTTTGACCCTCTTGGCTCTCAGACACTAGCAGGGTGGGTCATGGGCAAGCAGTAAGTGTTACAACATGGTAAGTGTTCTGGTTGAAGTAGCAAACAATATAGTGGAGGAGACAATATATAGTAGCAAACTATCGTGGAGAATCAGAGGTCAGACAGCCACTGATTCAATTCTGGTTCCCTTAACTAGCTAGATGACTTAAGTCAAGTTACTTAACTTCTTGGAGCCTCAGTTTCCCCACCAGTAAAATGGGGTTCTTAACTCTTCCTCATAGTTTTGTTGTGATGACTCGGTGGGCTAATAATCACAGACTTATTAAAGTGCTGGCAGTTGATGAAGTCTTTTAAGCAACATGGTGATCACATCATCTGGTCAGATTTGCTCACTTTTCCATAAGCCAGTGATTCTCAGACATCACTGTGCATTAAATCACCTGGAACAAAAAATATATAGGTTGTGGGGTCTTCCCTAGAAATCTGACTGGGAACCTCTGGGCTGAGGGTGGCACAGGCATCTGTATTTTACCCCAGGGGAGCTGTACGTACAGCTGGTCTCCAGAGCATACCTTGAGAAATGCTGCTTTAATCAAACACCAAACTTTCTTTTTCAAACAAAGCATGGTGACAAGGTGTATCAGAAGGTTTCTAAAACCAAGGAGAACTGGACTAAGTGGGGCTGTCCATGTTCTCTGACATGAGAAGAACTTTCAGTGTATGCTACCCTTGGGCTGACAAAGGTGGGCAGAGGATTCTTTTGATAGTCTTGAGAGAGAGATTCCTCTGAGGCTGCCCCTGCTTTCCAGGGCAGCCATGCTTAGCCTCTGTTGCACAGCCATGGAGTCTGGGCAAGGCCGGGACAGAGGTCAGCTGCACTGTGTCTTGTTCACTGTTCCTACTCTGGTGGACCCTTTGTCCTGTAGAGCCCTGTGAGTGGTGGAGAGCCAAGGAAAGGGCTTCGCCATTCTGCCTGCCCAATCCTGTAAGTGGGTTTCAGATTTAAATCTGCAGACAACTCAGCTGAATTGGGCATGCTAGATTAAAGAAGAGACTAGCCATGGAAATGGGCCCTGAGCAAGCTCTGTGTTTTCTCTGCCTGAATTGGGACCATGCCTGGGTCCTCTGAGTATCCAGGGAAGAAGGTAGAGATGCTATTTGGCAGAAGGAAGAGAAGAGAAAAAAGAGAGAAGAGAAGAGATAAAAAGAGAGGAGAGGAGAGGAAGAAACAGAGAGAGAAGCAGATATTTTGGAGAGCAGTTGGAGCACATACTCAGCAGAGCACTGGGAGGAAGTTCTGTGAGTAGCTGGTGCTGAATCCCTCGGGCCCAAAAGAACCTTTGGCTTCCAGTCTCTTCCAATTCCTGGCTACACCATGGTTCCTGTTATTGAATTTCAACAAGGCTATGGCTTCTGTTTTTAATCCCTGGGGAGTCCATCCATTATCTGAGGGCACCTGAAGGAATTTCTTATCTTTTCCCCCAAAAGAGCTCTGACAGAGACTCTCAGATAACTTAAACCAGAGAAAAACCAGCCCTCCCCCCAAAATCTGACATGCTTTCTTGACATCTCCGCTGGGATCTCAAACTTAACTGATCCAAAACAAAATTCTTGATTATGCTCCCACCATCTTGCTTCTCCCCCAGTTTCTCAACTCATTATATGGTGTCACCATTCTCCCAGTTGTTCTACCCAAACAACTTCCTTTCCCTTGCCCTGTGCGTATAATCCATGAGCAAGTCCTAACAGGTTCCAGCACTAAATTAGAGTGCCTCTCACATCAGTACGCTTCTCTCCTCCACCACTGCTCTGTTCAGGACCCATGTCAATAGTTCCTACCTGTCCACACCTGTCCACTCCTTTCCCCTGTGGTCCCTTCCCCAGGTGGCAGCCAGAGAACCTCTGTAAAATGCCAATCATCTCCTGTCACTTTCTCTTCAATGTATTACCATAGTCTCTAAGCATCCCATGATCCTCTCCTACCTACTTACCCAATTACCCTGTAGCTCCAGCCACTCTGGCCTTCTGATACTTCTAGAACATTCTATGCTAGTTCCTGCCCCTCACGTCTTCATAGTTACCGTCTGCCTTGACGTCTCCTTCTGGCTCCTCATCTGGCTGTTTCTCCCTTGCCACTCAGGCCTAAGCTCAATGTCATCTTCTCAAAGAGGCCTTCCCTGAACACCCCAGTAAAACACTTCCTTCTAGTCTCTCTCCTATGACCCCATTTGAGCTCCCTCACAACACTCATCACTCCTGGAAATGCGGTTTGTCTTTGTCTCTGTGGATCTTAGCTGCACGAGGGCAGATGCCTGGTCTGTTTTGTTCTAAGCCAAAGCCCAAGTGCCTAGAAGAGTACCTGCTATATAGTAGGTATTCGATAATATTTTTGAACAAAAGTATGGGTGAACATACTGAGAATGCCACAGAATTCTAGCTACAAGTTGGTTAACCTCTCTGAGGCTCAGTTTGCTTAAATGGGGATAATAGTACCCATAAAGCCATCTTCATGGGTACTATTACCCATGAATGCACCTGCTGCAAGTCTTGAGCAAGTTATCTATTTAACTTTTCTATGCCTCAGTTTCCTTCTTTTTAAAGTGGAAACAATATACTCTTATTGGCTGGGCATGGTGGCTCACACCTATAATCCCAGCACTTTGGAAGGCCGAGGAGGGAGAATTACTTGAGACCAGGATTTCCAGGCCAGCCTAGGAAACAAAGCGAGACCCCGTCTCTACAGTAAACATAAATAAATAAATAAATAAGACTTACTGTTGTATGCTAATGAGGTGATTCAGGGTGGATCTCTAGGTAGTTTCAGGACTGGGGCTGGTTCTAGAAAGACCATACTTGTGATTAGAGGGTAGAAACTTTCAGCCGCCCCCATTCTTTCCTTCTAGGGAGGGGAGGGGAATGGAGATTGGATTATAGTCTTTTTTCGTTTGTTTTTGAGATAGAGTCTTGCTCTGTCATCCAGGCTGGAGTGCAGTGAAGCTAACATGGCTCACTGTAGCCTTGACTTCCTGGGCTCAAACAATCCTCCCACCTCAGCCTCCCAGGTAGCTGGGACTACAGGTGTGTGCCACCACACCCTGCAGTTTACAGTGTAAACTGTAAAAAATGTTTTTAAAAACTTTTTTTAGAGATAAGGTCTCCCTGTGCTGCCCAGGCTGGTCTTGAACTCCTGGACTCCTGAGCGATCCTCCCTCCTTGGCCTCCCAAAGTGCTGGGATTGCAGGCGTGAGCCACTGTGCCAGGCCGGCCTGGATTTAGTCTTGAACAAGGAGACCAGGAGAACTTCTGGTTGGCGAACACGTGGAAGCGCTGGGAATGGGGGCACTGGAAACGGCATGGGAGCTCCACGCACCTCCCCCTTACCTTGCCCTTTGTGTCTCTTCCATCTGGCTCTTCCTCACTCGTGTCATTTATAATAAACCAGCAAGTGTAGGGGAGGTGTTTCCTGAGTTCTGTGCGTCATTCTAGTGAATTGTCAAACCTGCAGAGGGCGATGTGGGAGCCCCCGGTTTTAGGCCAGTCCATTCAGAAGCACAGGTGGCTCCTGGAACTTGTGTCTGCTGTGGCACTGTCTTGTGGGACAGAGCCCTTAACTTGTAGGGTCTGTGCTAGCTCTGGGAATTAGTGTCAGTATTGAACTGTTGAATATACTCAGTGATGCTGGAGAATTGGAGCACTGCCTGCTGGTGGTTGGAACATACCATACACCTGGTGTTGGAAGAAAAATCTCACACGTATCCCATAAGGTTGTGGTGAGGACTAAACTAGTTAGACTATGTCACACCCTTGGAACAGGACCTGGTGCATGGGAAGCACTCAATAAGCATTAGCTGTCCATTACTTTTACTATCTGGCAACCCTAGGACTGGGGACAGAGAAAGGAGGGTCGTGAGTGAGAACGGTGCGGAGGACTCGCTGAGGGCCTACTATGTGTCCAGCTGTGTTCTGGGCTCCTTGAGAAGCACGACGAGGAGCCATGGCCTATAAATACATTCTTGTCCTAGGGAAGCAAATACTGGTGGACATCCAACACCACACACATGTACACATGCACACATGTGCACACACACACACACACTCTCTCTCTCCAGGTCACGCCATGTGGAAAGGTCTCTTGGGAAGAGGGCAAGGTGCCTGCAGAAGGCTTCCTGGAAGAGGGGGGCTTGGGCTTGACCTCCAAGGGCAGCTCAGTGTAGGGAATACGGGCCTCGGTGACTTCCCCAGGAGTTCTGGCCTGGCCCTGTCACTGCAGCCTCCTCTCTGAGCACAGGCCCGGCTTCCCAGCCCCCTGTTGAGCCCAGCTGGAGGGAGGCCCCGCAGGGTTGTTTGGGAGCTCTGCAGTGGCAGCTGGGGAAAAACAAGTGCAGGTGGAGATGACCCGGCCCTGCAGGACAGCAGCTGCTGTCCTTCCCCGGCCTGCCCCTCCTCCCGGCCTGCCCCTCCTCCCGGCCTGCCCCTCCTCTGCCTCTCATCCCTTCTTGCCTCTTCCTCTGCCCTACTCTCAGTGTACCCCAGGAGGAACCTGCTCACCTCTCAAGGGGACCAGGACTTCCAGGCGCATCTGACTACCCCCTCCCCAGGGGTGGGCTGCACAGCACTCTGTTGGTGGGATTTGAGGGGCTGGAGGAATTATGCTGAGGGAAACAGGGAGAGCTGACCTCACTGAGGCAGGGATACAGGGGAGGACAGCAGCCACACAGCACAGACGGGAAGCCCTCACTCCAGCACAGCCTCCCGCCTCGCTCCCAGGAAGGAAACCACACACTGCTCCAGACCAGTGCTTCCGCATTCCCCTCCTCCCTTCCTCTCCACTTTATCAATCCTGTTTTGGCCGTTGTTTACAATGCATGTATTGATTGATCTCCCTCATATATGAGAGCAAACTACTAGAGCTCTGGCTGAAAGAAGGGTCTCTGAGTTATTCTTTGACAATCTCAAGGAAGGTTGCCCAGTTTATAGGCAGCATAAAGATGAGAGACTGCTTGTCCAAAGCCCAGCTCTGGAACTAATTAGTTGTCTGACCTTGGGCATAACTTCCTTTCACGTGTAACATGGGAATGACATCATCTGCTTCTTGGGAGGGATTAGTTACTTAACATAGGCAAAGCACTTAGTGCCTGGCACATGTAAGTACTAAGTATTAGTAGTAGTAGTGGTGGTAGTATTTTGTAGCTCTAGTACCAGCTTGAAGGGTCTCCATTCATACAGGGTAGGTGCTTAATTTACAAAAGTTTTTTTCTTTTGAGTTAAGCATACTGCTGTTAAAATGCCAGTCCTACCCAGGTGAAGGGGGTGTGCAGACCCCTCCTTTCCAACAAGAGACTGAGGCACCCTGAGGTGAAGGGAAGGTGATGGAGGGTGGGAAAGGGCCAGAAATGGAGAAGTGAGAGGTCCCCAGCCCAATTTTATAATGTTTCATCTTCCCCAGAATCTTTATTTCCAACCAGCCAAGCCCTCACCATCCCTTCTTGTCACTCCTCTTACATGCCAACACCCCCCCAAGCCACTCCCTGTGCCCTGAGGGCTGCTCTCCCCCAGTTTCTCTGAACTTTTTCCATATTCCATCCAAAAGTGCCTGATGTATCCAGAAGGCCCCCATTGGCATTTCCTGACTGTCTGTGGTCGGCGCTATATTTATTTGCTCTTTCACTCTGGTTTACCTGTAGCTTAAAGTCTTTCCCTCATGCTTGTCTGAACGCCTCCAAAGTTGGGTCTCCCTGTAGCAGCTCACAGGGCCTCATATCCCCAGGAGTTCCCAGGCTGCCAGGACAAGAGTGGAGTGGCCTGGCCCTGGTCTCTTACCTGGGTCTCGGAGAGGTTCAGCTGGCGGGCCAGCTCAGTGCGCTCGCGGCCCACCACATACTGGCAGCGCTGGAACTCCATCTCCAGGCGGTACAGCTGCTCGGCAGTGAAGGATGTACGTGTCCGCTTGGGCCGGTCCAGGTCCAGGCCCTTAGGCAGGACAATTTCCCGAATTGTCCCCTTGGCATCTGCAGAGGCCATGAAAGGAGCCAGGTTAGTTCATTAGCTAGGGAGTTAGATCACCAGAAAGCATCTTAATAAAAGGTGGTGTGATCTATCGCGGAGCTCCTCTGGCCTGGATCTGGTTGCATGACCTGTGACAAGTTGCTCACCCTCTCTGGGCCCAGATTCCTTAACCACCCAATGCAGGATATTGTATCTAATGGGTGGCTAAATGTATGTGAATAGGCCTCAGTACAACTGCCAGGTCTACCATTGTGGTCTGGGAAGAAAGGACTCACTCTGTCCCAGCCAGGATTCTGGGCCTTTGCAGAGTAAGGAACAGATGGGAAAAATATGCTGGGTCCTCAAGTACATAGGGGATGATGGGTTAGAATTGAATGTGATCAATCAGGTAAGGCTTACTGGAGAGGTCAGAGCCAGGTCCTAAGCTGTGTGTGTGTGTGTGTGTGTGTGTGTGTGTGTGTGTGTGTCTGTGCATGCATGCATGCATGAAGGAGTGTCATGCATCCACAGACCTGGGACCTGGGGTCCATGAGGAGGAGGCTAGCTGATGAGCGGTAGAGGACAGTCTGGGGAGCTGACGTCCCTAGGAGGAGCCCAAGGACAACTGCTACCATATCAGGCCGCTGGATGCCTTCCAGAGGGGGGCTGCTGCCACTCCCCATGTGCCTAGTCCTGAACAGCAGGGCCACTCCTGGGCTCTGACCAATGCCCTCCACACAGAGGGCCTCCAATATTTTGGAGCCCACTGAAGAGTGATTTGGAGCCCATGTTCCCCACACATGCCTGATAAAGAACTTAGTAACATTTAACTACAGGGGTGGAGATGATCCATGTGTGACCCACACATACTGATGACTTGAAATCTAGTTATTAGAACATTTTATATTACAAATTAGATTGTGGAAATATGCAGCATCACATCCTGTAGGATTTACAAAATCACTCCCTACAAATGATGTCCATGATAACGAAGCTAAACTAACAGGAATTTCCATTACTTAGCATTGGCAATGGGAAGCTTACCAACTCAAGGCCGCCTTGAGGAAGCCCAAGGAAGAAAGCAACCCTCCACAGGTGCAGGAATTACAATACCCTCCAGGCGGCGCACGCAGTCGGAGTTTGAAACGCGGCCAGAATGGGCAGTGGCTGTTGACATTCCAGCCGTAACAAAGGCTGACAAATGTCTGCAGTACTTGCTTTGGGCCAGTCACTGTTCTAAGCACTTAATTAAATTTAATTTTGTTTTGTTTATTTATTTTTTGAGACAGGGTCTCACTCTCACGCCCAGGCTGTAATGCAGTGGTGCGTCTCAGCTTACTGCAGTCTCTACCTCTAGGGTTCAATCAATCCTCCAACTTCAGCCTCCCAAGTTGCTGGGACTACAGGAGCACACCACCACGCCCAGCTAATTTTTGTATTTTTTGTAGAGACGGGGGTCATAGGGGATTTCACCGTGTTGCCCAGGCTGGTCTGTAACTTCTGGGTTCAAGTGATCTGCCCGCCTCAGCCTCCCAAAGTGCTGGGATTACAGGTGTGAGCCATTGTGCCTGGCCTTATTTTATTTTTTAATTATTTTTTTCTTTGTTTTTTAAAAATGAGATGGGGTCTCACTTAGTCTGGTTTTGAACTCCTGGGCTCAAGTGATCCTCTTGTCTCAGCCTCCCAAAGTGCTGGGATTATAGGTGTGAGCCACCACACCCTGCTGTTTTAAGCACTTTAACCTTCTCAATGTCTCCATGAATTTGGAACTATTATGATCCCCATTTTACAGATGAGGAAATGGAGTAACAAAATTTAAGTAATTTACTCAAGGTCCTACTGGCAGTGTCCAAGAAACTCTTGAAACACCGTCTTTCTTTTTCTTTTTTTTTTTTTTTTGTGGAGACACACTCTGTTACTTAGGCTGAAGTGCAGTGGCACCATCTCGGCTCACCACAACCTCCGCCTCCCAGGTTCAAGTGATTCTCCTGCCTCAGCCTCCCGAGTAACTGGGACTACAGGTGTGTGCCACCATGCCTGGCTAATTTTTGTATTTTTAGTAGAGACAGGGTTTCACTATGTTGGCCAGGCTGGCCTTGAACTCCTGACTTCATGATCTGCCCACCTCGACCTCCCAAAGTGCTGGGATTACAGGCATGAACCACTGCGCCCGGCTCCATCATTTTACTTTATGTCTACCCTCAGTTGGTAATTCTATTTTTTTTTTTTTTTTTTGAGACGAGTCTTGCTCTGTTGCCCAGGCTGGAGTGCCGTGGCGCAATTTCAGCTCACTGCAAGCTCTGCCTCCTGGGTTCACACCATTCTCCTGCCTCAGCCTCCCAAGTAGCTGGAACTACAGGCGCCCACCACCACGCCTGGCTAATTTTTTGTATTTTTAGTAAAGACGGGGTTTCACCATGTTAGCCAGGATAGTCTCAATCTCCTGACCTCGTGATCTGCCCACCTCGGACACCCAAAGTGCTGGGATTACAGGCGTGAGCCACCGTGCCCAGCCCTCGGTTGATAATTCTTAATAATTCAATTAATAGGTTGAAATGAAGAGGACCTGGTCATGAGTAAAAGATGGAATCTTCTGGATGGGTTCATCACTCCCCTGGAGAACATAATGGAAAGAGCTGTATTCGGGATGTGCTGTCTGGCAGGAGGCTCCTTGTGATCCACAGGGACTGTGGGACCTACCTTGAGAATCCCGGCTCTAGAGGGTTACCCTGAGCCCCTCCCTCCAAGTGTCCCACCCCAGGAGACTGACTCTTTCTGGGTCCTGCCAGTGCAAATTGACACTCCCCTTCCAGGGTATGCTCTGGCTCCTGGCTCAAGAGTCCTGGCTCAGATCTCACAGGTTCTCAAGCACCGTCCTGTTCATAGTCAGCCTCAGGGAAAAGGTGAGCCAGGGTGGAGGATGTGTCACTGCTCAGAGGTGGCTTCCCTCCCCATCCCAGGCCAGGTCCTGCCAAGCTGCTGGGCAGAGCCTATCAAAAAGATGTGTTCTAGAAACTACAGGCCTCTTAGGACAACTCAAGCTCCCCAGCTCTAATTCTGTTCACATTTCAAAAAGATAGGGTAATATGTGTGACCCCACTGTGACTGGATCAGCCTCCTTTGCTCAGGTTCCATAATTTCCAATTGTGAGAGCAGACTCAGAACTTTGTGGCAACACTCCCAAGTGAATCCATCTCAAAGGCACTGATTTTATCAAACATGTTTTGTGGGGTATGAATAGGAGGAAGGGTGCTGTTACAGCTGGTGTCTTACCCTCCCCTTAATAAGCCTCCTCAAGCCCACCCTGTAGCATCTGAGCCTGAGTCCCTAAACATGAGATCAAACCATCCCTCCCTCTTTATACAAGACCTAAAAGGGGGATTGCCACCTCAGGGAGCAGCCAAGTGCAGCTGTCTCCCTCAGGGTCAGGGAGGCATGACCCAGATGAGAAAGGCAACCTCAGACTTGCCACCAAATATTAAAACATGCCATACAAATAAGCACATGAAAAATGTTCAACATTGCTGGCCATCAGGGAAAGGCAAATTAAAGCCGCAATAAGAAACACCTATCAGAACAGCGAAAAGAAAAAATACTGAGAGTGGAAAAGCTGGTGAGGATGCAGGGAAGCTGGATCTCTCTTACACTGCTGGTGGGAATGGAAAATGGTACTACTAGCCAGGCAGTTTCTTAAAGAGTTAAAAATATACTTACCCTACAACCCAGAATAAATGCCCAGAATAAATGGGTATTTATTCTAGGGAAATGAAATATTTGTTTTTGTTTTATTTATTTATTTATTTATTTGGAGATAGAGTCTCGCTCTATCCCCCAGGCTGGAGTGCAGTGGTGCAATCTTAGCTCACTGCAACCTCCACCTCCCAGGTTTAAACGATTCTCATGTCTCAGCCTCCTGAGTAGCTGGGGTTACAGGCACCTGCCACCATGCGTGGCTGATTTTTTTTTTTTTTTTTTTTTTTTTTGAGACAGAGTTTCACTCTTGTTGCCCAGGCTGGAGTGCAGTGGCGCGATCTCGGCTCACTGCAACCTCCGTCTTCTGGTTTCAAGCGATTTTCCTGCCTCAGCCTCCTAAGTAGCTGGGATTACAGGCGCCTGCCACCACAACCAGCTAATTATTGTATTTTTAGTAGAGATGGGGTTTCACCATGTTGGCCAGGCTGGTCTCGAACTCCTGACCTCAGGTGATCCACCTGCCTGGGCCTCCCAAAGTGTTGGGATTACAGGCGTGAGCTGTAATCCCATTTCAGCCCAGCTGAAATCTTATGTTCACACAAAAACCTGTATACAAATGATTATAGCAGCTTTATTTGTAATAGCCCCCTAATGGAAATAAATCAGACGTCCTTCAGTGGGTGAATGGTTAAACAAACTGTGGTGTAACTGTACTCTGGGATACTACTCAGGAAAAAAAGGAAGAATGATTGAAACACACAACAATTTACACAGGAAATTATACTGAGGGGAAAAAATGGTTCCCAAAAGTTATACACTGTATGATTCCATTTATTTAATATAAAGGTAACAAAATTATACAGGTGGAGACCAGATCAGTGGTTGCCAGGATTTGGGGATGGAGGAAGGACCTGGCCATCAATGAGTAGTAAGAGGAAGTTCCTTTGTGGTGACACCACAGTACTGTATCATGGCCGTGGTGGTGGTGACATGGATCTATAAATGTAATAAAATGTCATAGAACTATATACAAAAAACAAAAAAACAGTGCAAGGAAAAACAGGTGAAATCTGAGGAAGGTCTGTAGTCTAGTTAATTATGTTGTATTAATGTCAATTTTCTGGTTTTGATAAGGTACTATAGGTTTGTAAAATGCCATCTACAGAGAAGCTAGGTGATGGATACATGGGACTTCTCTGTACTATTTTTATAACTCCTTGCGAGTCTATAATTATTTCAAAATAAAAAGTTGACACCAAAGCATGCCACAAAGCTAGAGTGATGTGTTGTCACAGAAATTGACAAATCCATTAGGAGAAAAAACACGATAGTGTCTCTGTATTCCACTTATGGTTTGTAAGATGATTTAAAATTGTACATAAGTAAGCATGTCATTTAAAAAGTTAGGCATTTATTTTAATGTTTACTAGAAAAAAATTTAAACCTATAATTTTATAGGCTTAGGGTGAGGCTAAAGTGGAAATTTAATCTTAAAATGCATTATGCTAAAATATTAAGAAAATAAATGTAATATGAATATAACAAATGAAGATGGGACTCAAATGACTGCATATGGGGAAACAATAGCATGGGAAGTACAAGATAAGGGGATATTAGACACATGTATCCATAGTCATAGAGTTTATCATAAAAGGGCATTCAAGATGGGAAAAGAGTGATTTAGTCAATAAGTCACGTTAAGCAGATTGGTGACCATAAATTGTATGTTTGGAATAAAATTAAGTTAAATTCCTATCTCGCTCCATAAATAACAACACATTTCAACTGGATTAAAGACCAAATCATAGATGATAAAATTATAAGGGCATTACAAAAAAATATAGGAGGATGTTTTTAGAATGCTAGGCTTGGGATGAAATTTCTAAGCAAGCTGCAAAACTGGAGGCTGTAGGCTAGGCGTGGTGGCTCACGCCTGTAATCCCAGCACTTTGGGAGGCTGAGGCAGGTGGATCACCTGAGGTCAGGAGTTCGAGACCAGCCTGGCCAACGTGGTGAAACTCCGTCTCTACTAAAAAATACAAAAATTAGCTGGATGCGGTGGCAGGCACCTGTAATCCAGCTACTTGGGAGGCTGAGGCAGGGAAGGGGAAGTTGCAGTGAGCTGAGATTGCGCCATTGCTCTCCAGCCTGGGAGACAGAGCAAGACTCGGTCTCAAAAAAAACAAAAAACAAACAGCAAAAAAACTGGAGGCTGTAAAGGAAACACAAAGGATGTATTTGACTATATTAAAGCTAAAAACTTGGATGACAAAAGCACCAAAATCAAGGTAAAGTACAAGAAACAGATTTGAAAAAAAAAATACATTTAAGAGTCAAAGAGGCTGGTTGTGGTAACTCATGCCTGTAATCCCAGCACTTTGGGAGGCCGAGGTGGGCAGATCACTTGAGGCCAGGCATTGGAGACCAGCCTGGGCAACATGGTGAAACCTCTTCTTTACTAAAAATAAAAAAATTAGCTGGGTGTGGTGGTGTGCGCCTCTAATCCCAGCTACTCAGGGGCCGAGGCATGAGAATCACTTGAACCTGGGAGGGAGAGGTTGCAGTGAGCCAAGATCGCACCATTGCACTCCAGCCTGGCGATACTGTGAGACTCTGTCTCAAAAAAAAAAAAAAAAAAAAAAATTTAAGTAAATAGCCTGATAAAATAAATGGTCAAGTAATTTATCTAGGTCATTCACAAAAAAAGACAGCTAAATGGCCAATAAACGTATGAAAGGATAAGCATAGCTTTATAGTAATCAATATAATACAAGTTCCAGCAACAATGGAAAGCCCTTTATATCCCATAAGGTTGAAAGCACATTAACAGGTGATTAAAAACAATGATGACAATTAATAACAATGGTGCACTGTAGGGAAATCTACACTCCTATACGCTATTAATAGAACCATAATTGAGTCCATCTTTTAAGGCTGCATTTATCAAGATTAAAGATGCACATAACTTTTGCTCCAATTATTTTATTTATTTTTTTGAGATAGAGTCTCACTCTGTTGCCCAGGCTGGAGTGCAGTGGTGCAATATCAATGCTCACTGCAGCCTACGCCTCCCGGGTTCAAGTGATTCTCCTGCCTCAGCCTCCCAAGTAGCTGGGATTACAGGTGCCCATCACCACGCCCCCTAATTTTTGTAATTTTTTAGTAGAGACAGGGTTTCACCATGTTGGCCAGGCTGGTCTCAAACTCTTGACCTCAAGTGATCCACCCACCTCGGCCTCCCAAAATGCTGGGATTACAGACATGAGCCACTGCACCTGGCCTGATTTTATTTTCGTTGGTATTTGTCCTAGAGAAACACAGGCTCAGGTGCTCCAAAGTATATACAACAATGGTGCGTGTTGCTGCACTGCTCAAAACACCAAAAATTTGAAAGCATCCTCAGTATTTTCCACAAGAGAAATGGCTGAACAAATAGTGGTACATTTGTATTATAAAATACCATGTAATAATTGAAAAGAATGAGGCAATAAGCTATGTGAACAGACATTAGTGTATGAAAGTAAGTTACAGAATAACATGTGTAGTTTAATCTCATTTATGTAGATTAAAACAACTGAATATATTCAACCATTCAGTATTTAATAAGCCCTTATGTGTCAAATATCATTCTAGGACCTGGGGATACAGAAATGAGCAAAAGAGAAAAGCATTTGTTCCTGTAAACCTTGTACTGGGGAGGGAGACAGATAATAAATGTAAAGTTATTTATTTATTTATTTATTTATTTATTTATTTAGAGTCGGAGTCTCGCTCTGTCACCCAGGCTAGAGTGCAGTGGCGTGATCTTGGTTTACGGCAACCTCTGCCTCCTGGGTTCGAACGATTCTCCTGCCTCCGCCTCCTGAGTAGTTGAGATTACATGCACCCACCACCATGCCCGCTAATTTTTGTATTTTTAGTAGAGGCAGGGTTTCACCATGTTGGCCAGACTGGTCTCAAAAGGCTCAAGTGATCCCCCCGCCTCAGTCTCCCAAAGTGCTGGGATTACAGGCGTGAGCCACTGCACCCGGCCTTCAAGCAATTTATTTCTAATAAAAAATAAATTTTAAAAATATGTAAGGCAAAGACGAGTGCTGGGAAGGCAATAAAATAAGATAAGGGGATATTACCATCCCTGCCCTAAATAACAAAACCCAATAACCAGAGAGTGTGTGTGTGTTGCCACACCCTTTCTACTGTGATGGTCTTGGAAGCAGGAGTGAAGAAGCTTTACCAGCCTGGGTTTCTGAGTATCAGGATGAGCCCCTGTCCACTTGTGCTGGACTTCTGTGAGTGATAAATGCATTTGTGTTTTGTTAAGCCTCTAAAATTTGGGGTTGTCTCTGCAGCAAAATATAGCCTATCTTATTAAAGTAGTCCTCTTTTTTTGAGTTGCTCCTTTTCTGGGAGGAGTTTGGGAGGAGCATCAGGAAAGAGGAACAGCTTTCATTCCAGGGCTTCCTTGCAGGTAGGCACTTATTAGGGTGAAATGGAATGAGTCCTGCATTTTGCTACCCCTCAAGTCTCCTCAAAGAGCAGTGAGCTCTGGGGGTATGTGGGAGGGTGAATTCTGCCCAAGAGCCTTTGCTTGGGAGAGGTGGTGACCCCCGGCCTGATAGTAGTTAGCTTATGCTTCTGACCTCTGGTGCCCCTCTGGCACCTCTCCCAATAGACATCCCCCCCACCTCCAAAGCCCTATCTCACTTCTTTTCCTACCTAGCACTAGGTAGTCTCTTTGCACGATAAGCTGATAATGTGCTGACTTTTTTTTGAAACGGAGTCTCACTCTGTCACCCAGGCTGGAGTGCAACGGCGTGATCTCGGCTCACTGCAACCTCCGCCTCCAGGGTTCAAGCGATTCTCCTCCCTCAGCCTCCTGAGTAGCTGGGATTACAGGCGCCCACCACCGCGCCTGGCTAATTTTTGTATTTTTAGTAGGCACGGGGTTTCGCCATGTTGGCCAGGCTGGTTTCGAGCTCCTGACCTCAAGTGATCTGCACCCCTCGGCCTCCAAAGTGCTGGGATTACAGGCATGATCCACCATGCCTGGCCGATAATATGCTGACTTTTAAGTGTGCAAGGCCCTTCCTGCCCCCACCTACAAATATAATGTGGTTGCTATAAAAATTCCTTATGGAAAATTCATTCTCAAGTTTATTGGGAACATTGAAAATGCAAGGATAGCCAACAAAAAAAGTTAAACAGTAGTAGTGAATACTTGCATTACCACACAGCAAATATGTTACAAATCTACAGCAACTAAAATGGTATAATGCTGCACAAGAGTTATGAAGCAAATTCATGTGTCTATGTGGATCTGGTATGTTGGGAAGACAGTATTTTGAATTAGTTGGAGGAAAGACAGGGTTATTAGAGACATAGCTTTTGAACAATTCGTTCATTATTTGGAATAAAGCTATTTATCTCACACTGTGTGCAAAAATAAACACAAATTTAAATGTAAATAAAAGCTCTAAAAATTGAAGAACAAATATAAAATAACTTTCTAGAAAGGAAAATAAATGACATATTTGAGTACCTAAAAATAAACGCATCTGCAGGGTAAGAGACAGATGGGGAGAAAATATTCATAATGAATTCTTAACAGAGTCCTAATGTCTGGTATACACACAGCCTCTGTAAACCAGTGAGTAAAGTCAAGCAGTCCAGTGGGAAACCGAACAAATTATTCAGAGAAGAAGAAATGCATGTGGTTAATAAATATGAAAAAATACTCGGGCTAGAGGAATCAGAAAAATGAAAGTTATAACAGCAATGAGATATCCTTGTTTTTTGAGATGCCATATTTTATCTATCAGATTTGGAAAATTGTACTGGCAAGGCTGAGTAGAATTAGGTTCTCTCAAGCTCTCTCAATAAGAACATAAATTGATATAATATATGGTTTTTGAAGAGAAATAATGCCTAGCTAAACTTAAAATGCACTGTTCCTTTGTCCCAGCATTTTTATAGAGCTTTCTATCACACAGAAACGTTGGCGTAGTTGATAAATACAGACCCACTGTTTGTAGCATAGTTTGCAAGAGGGAGAAAAGGGGGAAAAGCTGAATGTTTATCAATAGGAAAATTGTCGATAAAATCACAGTCTAGTAATAACTTTGGCTATATGTAGACATTAACAAGAATGAGACACATAACCTGGATGGATGTTTATTGTATAGTACTAAGTGAAATGGCAAGTGTGCATAAACCCATTTTTATATTAAAAAAACAGTAAAAGTAAACTCTTTCTGTGTGTGTGTTTGTGTTTTTGTACCACATAGGAACAAGTCTGGCAAAAGAAGCATCTCACTCTTCTCTTGCCTCTGAGGAGTGGAAACCGATCAGGGAGGAAAGATTCAACTCATTTTTTGTCTTTCTTTATTATTTCTTTTGGTGAAAAGACTAGGGAATAAAATTTTTTTGGTAGCAAACATTTTAATATGTTTGTGTATGCATATGTAATGTTTTAAATGCTGGATGAAGATTTTTCTAACTAGGAGCTAGAATCTAGAAGCCCAAAAAGGAACAACCATTAAATGTGGTTAGAGTTTAAATTTCAGTTTAGAAAAAAAGAAATCCCACAAAGAAAGTTTTTTGTTGCTGTTTTTTTTTTTTTTTAGAAAGTGACCTGGGAGTTGTTTGCAATACATGTCACAGAAAAAGGGCTCGTTTCCTTACTATATAAGTGGCACTTACAAAGATGAGAAAAAATTAGTGATCCGATAGAGAAATGGCTAAATATATGAATAATTCACAGAAGAGAATATTAAAATGAAGAATAACTACATAAAAACATGCTTAACCTCACTAGCAATTTAAACTACTAATTTTAAATTGCTCAGAAAATGAGATTGTTCTGTCACTTGAAAAGATTTCACTCTAAAAAATTAAGTATATCCTGAGTTGGGAGGACGTAGAGAAATGACACTTTTATACAAGATGGCTAAGAGTATAAATCAATGTAAGAGTTTTGGTATAAAATTTGGAAATACTATCATAACTTTAAATGTATATCCTTGGATTTTAAAAGTTTGCTTCTAGGAATTTATCCTGTAATTATATTCATACCATGTATATGTAAAATGATTCTAGTTACTTTAAATAGTTTATTATGACAAATTTCAAATATTTACAAAATTAGGGAGAGCAGTACAATGAGCTCCGATATACCTATCCCCCAATTTCAACTATTAGAAACTCAGGAATAATCTTATTTCTTCTATTCTGCTGTAATTATTAGCAAATTC
Source organism: Pan troglodytes (assembly GCF_028858775.2). Classification (NCBI taxonomy): domain Eukaryota; kingdom Metazoa; phylum Chordata; class Mammalia; order Primates; family Hominidae; genus Pan; species Pan troglodytes. The sequence goes on from NC_072410.2 coordinate 51,813,720, forward strand.
TAGAAGTCATAACATTTCACTTATGAGTATTTCAACATGTATCTCTTAAAAAGGGGGGACTCTTAAAAAAGTCACCTACAATACTATTATCACAATAAAAATTGACAATTATTCCTTAATATAATAAAATATCCCACCTGGTTTTACATGTTCCAAATTGTCTCATAAATAAGATTTTAAAAAAACCATTTGTTCAAGGGAGCACTCATTCTATGCTATAAATGAGGTGTTGCCTGGGATAAAAAGATAAGAATAATTAAAAATAAAACAAACCATTTGTTCAAATTAGGATACAAAGATGTTCACTACAGCATTGTTTGTAATAATGAAAAAGTACAACCAACCTAAATATCCATTAATAGAGGACCAGTTAAATAAGTTATATGATATCTACATAACAGAATCCTATACAGTGGTTAAAAAGAATGAGGGAGTTCTAGAAAGAAAGATTTCCACAAATATTCTTTTACTCTACTTGCAAGCTAAGACATTTTGTTTAATTAAGAAAAAAGCCATTGCAAAAAAATCCAATTTTTGTAATATATAACTTACATATTTATATTTTTCAATTACTAGGTAAAGTTTGGAAGGTAAATCTTAGGAGTGGAAGTATATCATGTAAGGGAAATTAGAAACTTTTAAATTTTACATGACATAGCAAAATAGTATGGATTGCTTTTGTAATTTAAAAGATATTTTATGAGAGGCACAGGTGGGAGGATTGCTTGAGGCCAAGAGTTTGAGACTGGCCTCCTCAATATGGTGAAACCCTGTCCCTGCTAAAAAAAATTAAAAATAAAAAATTAAAGAAAATAAATAAAAAATTAAAGCTAGGCCAGCATTGTGGGGAGTGCCCGTAGTCTCAGTTACTCCAGAGGCTGAGGTGGGAGGACTGCTTGAGGCCAGGAGTTCAAGGTTATAGTGTGCTATTGTTGGGCCACTGCACTCCAGCCTGGGTGACAGAGTGAGCCCTTGTCTCTAAAAAATAAATATAATGACATAATAAAAATAAAAAGATATTTTATACTTCTGAAAACAAAAGACCATCCTAAACAAAATCAAAGGATAAATTGTAAATTAAAATGTTGCAACACATATTGAAAGCAATACATAGAGTTTCTACAGATCAATAAGGAAACAGTATATTTGCAAATTAAACTGGTCAAAGGAAATGAATCAATAGATAGAAGAAATACAACTGGCTAATGAATATGAAGATTGACAAAGATGAAATGATACAAAATGTCCAATGTGGGGACAGGGCAAAGGGGTGGGCATAAGTAACTAAACTTCTCCTGCAGAATAACTTGACTATATTTATCAGGATGTAAAATGTGAACTGTGCTGGCAAATTTTGGAGAAACAACCACTTTCAGACATCGCTGGTGGCAGTGTAAATTGCTTCCATCTTATGGAGGACAAACAATTTGGCATTATCTTGCAAATTTCAAACACAGATACCATTTGACCCAGTAATTCACTTTTAGGAACTTCTCTGACAGATATACTCACACATGTGGAAATGACCAAGAAACAAGTTTATTTATTTCAGGATTACATATAATAGCAACAGATAAGAAAATAACCAAATGTCCACAAATAGGGTACTGGTTATATGATATACATTATGATCCACCTAGTCCACTTAAATGGAATATTATGCATCTATAAAAAAAAACAAACAAAAAGTTATTTACACCCCAAGATATATTGGAAGAAAAAAGTTATATAACTGCACTGATTTCCATAGGCATAAACATTATCTGGAAGGACATATTAGAAAGTCCTTGAACCAGGTGGGAAGTGGGTGATGGGGACAGGGATGGGAGAGGTTTTTCACCGGATACTTTTTAAAAAGTGCAGTGGCTCCCACCTGTAATCCCAGCTATGTGAGCACTAGAGTCCAGCTTAAACCCAAAATAGTGAGACCCCCATCTCCTGATGTCTGAAAAAAAGATGTTTTGATGAATTAATTATCTATTTTACAATTACCTATTACAGTAAATGAAATATATTTAAATTGTGTGTGTAAATCTTTTGAAGCAGTAATTACACTGCTAGAAACTTATCCCACAGAAACAGTCAAAGGTCTAGAAGACCCCTGCCTTAGGAGCTTACTTCACAGTGTTTATATTAAGGAAAAACAACCCCAAGGTCCCTCCAGTCTTTAGGGGAATTAGGCTTTCCCCAACTAAAGGAATACTTAATTCTACAGTCAAGGGACAGCAAGAACTGGTTCAGCAGAGAAGATGATCACTGCAGATTAAATTTTTTTGAAATGGTAAATTGCAAAACAGCCTATGAAATATAGTTCTGCTTTTATTTATTTGTTCGTCTATAAGAGCGTGGAAAAATCTCCTGGAAGGACTCGCCCAGAATTGAAAACAGTGGCTGTTCCTGGGATCCTTCTTTGCTTCCGGTTTTTAAAAAAATCGAGCTCGTATTACTTTTTGAATTTAAATCGTCTATTTACCTGTCTACATTGTAGGTGTGGCCCTGCCGGAGGCTGTGCCTCGTAGAGTGTCCTTTGCCCGGCCCTGGCTTCCGCAGCTCCGCGGGTGGACGCGGTGGGCTGCCAAGTAGTGGGGAATGGAAGGCGGGACAGGAGCTCTGAAAGTCAATGTCTCCAGCAAGACGCTAAAGAAACCGTGGCGTCAACTGCGCGGTTATTTTTGGCTCCAGCCGTGGGCTGCAGCCGTGTGAGCCGGAAGGGGCAGGGGCACAGATTTATCCAGTTATTTCTGTCAACCCTCTGGCTGGCTTTGCCCGTGGAACCTCACACCCGGCTGCCGCCGAAAGCCGAAAGCCGAAAGCCGAAAGCCGGGAGACTCACCATTGACTTTACGAGCGGCCCAGCGCTTCCCAAGACCTCCGCTCCAGCCTAGGCCGGCCTCTAAGCCGCCACATATATGCGGGTTTTCAGGTTTTGTAATTCAGTGCTTCCCAAAGCTGCGGATTGCAGAAACAAAATTCCGAAACTATGGGGTTGTCAACTTCATGTTTTAACTATTATTCTATGTTCTGCCATGATCACTGTTTCATATAAGAAGGACATTGCAACGTCAAAAAATAAGATAATATTAGAACACACGTTCTTCCGTGAGAAGGCGTTGGCCGCCTAATACCTATAGAATTATGCCATGTTGATGAATTTTGTCCCGTTTAAGTTATTCGAGAAGTATTTATTGAGTGCCTACAGTGCACTAAAAGCATCCGGGAAGATCGCCTGGATTTGGTGGGCACAGTGACCACCTCCTACGTGGTCTTTGCCTGGCTTCAAGGGAAGCGGGCTCGGGGAGCCCGCCCCCTCGACTTTAGCGGGGAAGTCTCTACCCAGCTGTTTCTGGCCTGACTGTGGGAGCTGGGCAGAAACAGCTTACATTTATGGGAAGCTGCGTGCCAGCAGCTTCAGCCAGGATCGGTCTGGCACACAGTGAGTATGCATTAATGTTTGTAGAATAAGTTAAAGAACAAGAAACGTGCGGTAGCTCAGTCCTGTAATCCAGCACTTTGGGAGGTCGATGAGGGAGGATCGCTTGAGCCCAGAGGTTCAAGGTTACAGTGAACTATGATTACACCCTTGCACTCTAGTCTGGGCAACAGAGCAACCACTCTATCTTAAAAAAAAAAAAAAAAAGGAAAAGAAAAGAAAAAAAAGAAAGCATAAAAGATGTTAAGGCCACAGGGGAGATGGTTCAAGGAGGGCCCTGAGCCTTTACAAGCCCAAGCCTCCACCAGGACCTTATAGCACACTCCTCCAGTCTGGCACTCACCCTGACTTTCCGGGTGCATTCACCCTGGCTCTGCAGGCCACATCCAAGCCTGGGGCTGCTACCTCTTTCTGCAGTGCTGAATGTCCCCAGTCAGCATCCACCAACAGTGGGAGAACCCAGGACACTGAAACCCCCAACTGCCTTCCCGGATGAGCTGGGTTGGGGGTATGAGGAATGAACTAGCCTCCTAGACCTGTCTCGCCGCAGGGATTGGTGGGCAGGCCCATGCAGCGTTGGTGTCTTCTATCAGAGTATCTTGAACTGGGGTACAGAATCTGCAGATGCACAGCCAGGTAACCGGCTACTGGCTCTCCAAGGGTAGTCAGGTCTAGCATTATTTGTGATTTTATATTAAGCAAGGAGCAAATAGGCAAAATTCATATGCTCCACCTCCCACCATTAAAATAGAAATCAAAGAAATGTAGCCAACAAGAAGGGAGCCTGCAGCCAAGGGGTAATTGGGGAAATGGCACCCAGGCCAACGTGATGCATAGACACCCTCTCTCCTTACAGGTGCTGCGCAAAAGAGGAAGACTTGAGCCCGGTGGCTTTGACTGACTGCGGGTGCATGCCACTGCCATCTCCTCCCTTTCCTGTAGCCCCAGGTACCCACTCCTTGTCCGGGCTTCCAAAGGATTTGGCCTCCTTGCCCCTCGGACTCCCCAGAAGCTACCTGGGGGACCATCCCTGAAGATGCAGGTGTGTGGGGCAAGGGGATGCGGTGGCAGTTCCATGGGTTCCTGGGTCTACCAGACCAGGCGGGGAACAGAAATCGCCTGAGGAGGGAAGGAGCTGTCTAATCTTCCTGAACCGTTCCCTGAAAATGAAAACTGGGCACACAAGACACACCTACAAGATGATTTTTCGGGTTGCCGGTCTGCTTCAGTGTGTGTTTGTGGGGGTAAGGGTTATGGAAGGGGGGGAAACAAAAGAAGACCCAAATGAGAGGGCCCGGCATAGGAATAGACACGCTATGGGAATGTGGGCCTCCTGCCGAAAACAAGTAAAAGGAAAAAATAACGTAAAGCAACTCCAAGAAAACAAACAAACAAAAAAGAAACCCTCTACAAATGCTAAAACCAAAAAATAAAAACAAATACAAAAATCTCAAAGTGCAGTTCCTTGCATGAACCATTTACACCTTTCCACGTCTGCCTGGGGGGCTGGTCCTCGGTTATCAGGTCTATTAACAGACTCAGATATTGAGACTAAAGTCCTGTGGTCCTTACTAAACGCCTGCTCAGCAGGGCTAGGCCTGCGGCCCGGCCGATCTCCCCAAGCCCAGTGACTGTTGGTAATCCAAGCAGAAAGCGAGCAGAGGCCGGCCGGCCCTGAGCCTGGACCCGGCTGCTGGAGGCGAGGCGTCTGTCCCTGCAGTAACCTCCCAGCCAGAGCCCCGAAGCTGCGCCCCCTTGTATGGCTTCTTCAGACGCGTCTCTGGGAGTTAGGGCCCCGGCGGCTGCACGCCATTGTGCTGTGTGTACGAGTTCGGACTTGGGTGTTTCCGGAGCGTGGGTCCCGACTGCCCGCGGATTCTCCGAAGGACTGGACTCCACTAAGGTCAATCCCACCCGTCTCACGGCGGGAATCGCCCAGCCCAAGCAAGAGGCCTGGGCTTCACGCGTCCCCTCAGCCCCCAGCCATCCGCGCATCCATGCAGCTCCCGGGTGAAAGCGTTTTTGCTGCTGGTGGTGGGGTTGCAGCGAGTCACTTCTTCAAGGGATCCTGCAGTCATCCCACCCTACTGCTCCCAGACACAGGGGTTCGGAGGGTTTCGAGTGGGGTTTGAGGACCCGCTGGGGTGGCTGTCAGCCCAGAGAGGCCGCTTTGGGTGAGCAGGAACGGACGCCACGCATTGTCTGTAAAAGTTGCTGTGTTGGGTGACGCTGGTGGACAGAATTTCCCGGATCTATCAAAATCGGTCGTTAAATTCGCGTCTGGATTAATTTGGGAAACAGGTGCGTTTGAGCGTGCAGGTGGAGCATCGATCGCGGGGTTGTAGGGAGTCTGGGGTCAGAGTTGTCCACCTCTTCTGCCTGCTGGGATCCCAGCTCCACCGAAAAGCCTGGTGCTCGGCCACTGCCCTGTGCTGTTTGAGCCACGGCTCAGGCGGCCTGTTGTTCTTTGGTTGCTTCCTGCCTGCCTTTGGCGTAAGGTTTCCAATATAAAACAAAAGGATTTCCCCGTCCCCGCCCTCACTGGTCTAGGGACTGTGCACGCGGAGGTGTGGAGCGGCCTTCTCAGGCCTTAGGGTCCAAATGGGAGGATCGCTGCGTCCGCGGTGCGATGTGCGGGGTGCCTGTTATGCGCCCGGCCTATCATCTCAGCAGCTCTGGTCCGTGCCCATGTGTGACATGAAGGAGTCTTCATTTTGAGGCAGGAGACGCACCACGTTTGGCCTCCTTGGCTCTCCACCCTGTATTCGCAGAGGCTTGAGTCACTGGCCCAAAAAGGGTCCCACCAAGGAGATTGGGGAGGGCTGCACTGTGTGGTCTGCAAGATGGTGCTAATTTTCCTTTACCATTAGTGGCTTCTTAACCCCTAGGTGCTCACCTCCAGTACAGCCCAGGCCCTGGGCCCAGAGCCAGAAGGAGGGGGAAAGGGGTGACTTGGGAGAGGCCTCGGACAACGAATGTCCACTGCCCCACCCATCAAAAGTGGTTCGTGGGTCACCTCAGAGCTACACCCTTCCTTCTGTCAACAAATGTTTATGAAGATCCTACTGGGTGTTTGCAATTTTATAGACATCACCTCTGATTCTTGGCAAGTCCTTTAAGGTAAGGGCTATGGGTCCCTTTGTAAGATAAGGAAACAAGCAAAGAGAAACAAAGAAACTGGTTCAGGTTTAAAGGGCTGTAAGGTCAGTAATCTAAACCAACTTTGCTTAACTCTGGTGCCCAAGCTCTCCTCCTACTCCCTGTGCCAAAGGACTCCCTCAACAAACCTGCCCCCCCACCCCCCTGTGGTATGCCCTTAGGTGGAGGAGTGCAGAATGAAAGGGAGGCAGAAAGGACCCAGAAGGGGTGAGGCCTCCCCAAGAAAGGACAGGTCCTGGGGAGGCCCCAACCCAACATTGACATAGGACAGCAAGGGCAAATGCCTCCCTTTTACCTTTTAGTGGTTTCCTTCCAAAGGCTCTTTGGGAGGATGTGTTCTCTGAGGTCAAGGGCAAAGTGTATTGAAGGCCTATGGAAGGAATGTTCATTCAGGGGCCAAGGCAGTTAGTTCAGACTTTCCTTCACCAGTGCCAGGCCTGTTTCATTGATCAGAGCCCTGAGCCATGGTGGGACTGCCAGTAACACAGGTGACCCTGGCTAGGAGAGATTAGTGGCAAATCACATCCTGAGCGTTTCAGGCCCATAATAACCTCCCTATCGTTAAATGGGGAAGGGCAGAGGGATTTATAAAAGCCCCATTTGCTTTTCATTTCTGTCAAGTGTGTAAATATATCCTCTATGCCTTATGTCTAATATTTCGATTATATTTTACAAATGCATTGGCACCTCTGTGTGTGCACATACATTTATAAAAGTACACCCCCTGAAGATGCACACAGGCTATCTCACATCCAGTGCAAGCCCATCTCTGCCTGGCTGTGGATTGCTCCCAGCTTGGGTGGCCCCACCTCACAGGGTGGAGGGTCACTTTTGAATTCCACTTCCTATGAGTTTACCTCTGAAGGCTATTTAATTGACATCTGTACACAAAACTTATTTGCTCTACATACAGGGTTAGTAGAGTGAGAGGATGTTAGGTGGGCACAGAACTCACAATTGTCCTGGGGGGAAGAAAATGTCCACCCATAGGTGGGGTTCAAGGTGATGAGTGTCACAGGCAGTGACTTTAGATCCTCCCCTGGGAATGTGTGGGATTGGAGGACTGATTTCTCTGGCAGTCCTACAGATATTTTTAATGGAACCAAAAGGTCTGCTTATGCCTTCACTCAAGACATCCCACAGTCTAAAGAATAAAATCGGATTTAATCCCTGGTGCCCAACAGGTCCACACACCTGCTGGAATTCCTGATGGTATAACTGCCTTGACTCAAGCAGTCAACTATGAGTAGCAGTGAGCACCCACTGTCCCAGTGACATCTGGCACCAGGAATGTTTCCCAGAGCTAAGGCCCCTGTCTCTGTATTCAAGGCAGTCATCAGTCACCCTCACACTGGGCTGCATGCATGCTCTACCCTCCAGTCCCCAGAGCCACCCACACCCAGCAGCCGCAGAGAGGTAGTGCCCAACTGGCCCAGGGTGTCCCAGTCAGCTTGAGGGTAGCCGAGCTCAGATCAAACATAATCCCCTCGCTGGAACGACCCAGGGCCAGCTTCCAGCCTGTTCGCCTTCCCCAGGCGGAGGCCAGAGAAATCCGCTCGGGCCGGTAGCCTCCAGAGGCCCAGTGGCTCTCCGGAGCGGCGCGTGTGAAGAGGCTGGAAAGAGGCAGCAGGAGGAAGCCGGGAGGAGGGAGCCCAGGAAGGAGCCTGGGGGAGCCATTACCGCCAGTGGCCTCTTCTGGCGCTGGGTCTCCCGGTCCCGGGGCTTAGGGATGGAGGAGGCAGCGGACTTCAGGCTCTGGCCGCGGCCTGGGGTCGGGCTGAGGGCAAGACCCCGGAGTCCCCTTTCTCCTCTCATCTCGCCGGGCGAGGCCCAGATCGAGGGAAAGCGGAGCCCTTGGCATTGCGAAAGGCTGGCGCTGGGGACCTGGGGAGCCTCGGCCTCGCGGAGAGGAGGACGGGAAGAGCTGGGTAATCGGTCGCAGTCCAGATGGAGGAGCTTGCAGGAAGAAGGTGCTGGGAAGGCGCGTTCGGCTGAGAGGAATGGCCGGGAAAGACGAGAGGAGGACGAGGGCCAAGGGAGAAAGGGAAGGACGTGAAAGGCCAGGCCGCGGGAAGGCGGCGCCGAGAGCCGGCTGGGCCCAGGCGCCGCGAGGAAGTGGGAACCGAGAGAGTGAAGCACAGCGGGCTAGCGCCGCGCACGCCACCCTCCGCGTCCCGCGCCGTCTCCCCTGGGCAATCCGTGCGGGTCCCGATTGCCGGGGACGGGAAACGCGGCTAGGCAGGAGGCGAGGAAGCACCCCGGCCGCCCTGCAGAGCCGGGGCCTTTTCCTCCCGCGGTTGCCGACGCTGCTCCCTCCACGTCCTGTCCCCGCGGAGCGCGCGTGACGCTTTTCTCCGCACTTGCCTTGAGGGTCACGGGACGGAGACCAGGCTCTCAGCATCCCGCACTCCATTTCTGCCCCCGCCACAGTAGCCGTTCCGAGTGGGCCTAGAACTAGGGGACTGGCCCGAGAGGCGGAGAAACGGGGACCGCTTCGGTCCCATTCGCTGCTTTGTCCCTTGCACTCAGCTTAATGTCCAGCACACAATAGACGCTCAAAATAATATTTGCTGAATGAATGACTGGATGACGAATGAATGAATATATGAATTGAGAGGTATCAGCTGCAGCTAGGTCGGGGGCCCCAGTATGGGTAGGGTGAGGGTCCAGTGGAGCAGGGCCGCGGGCTGTCCCCTTACCTCGCACCAGTATGCGGCGGCAGTGGTCTGCCTCGCCGGGCCCGGGCTGCCCGTCGCTGTCGGCTCCACTCTCCCTGGAGCCTGCGGGACTGGAGGCTGAGGTCCCAGCCACCTCCGTTGGGCTGTGGCCACCGCCATCAGCTCGCAAGTCCTCCGCTCCGCCGCGGTCTCCGCAGCGCCCACCGCCGCCACCAGACTCCGCCCGGCGCGCGGGGCCCCGGTCGCGCTCGGCGCCCCCATCGCCCATGCCGACCGCCACTGCCAACCCCTCTACGGCGGAGCCAGCCTAGGCTGGCCCGGAGCGCCGCTCCCCGCCCCTCGCGCCCCCGCTCGACTCCTCCTCCTCAGGCCCCGCTCCCGGCCGCTGCTCCTCCCCTCCCTGCTGATTGGGCGGGAGTCAGGTTTCCAAGACTCCCAGCTGCGCCGGGGCTCCGCGCCAGGGGGAGAGGGGGAGGGGAGCGGTGGTCCCACTCCACCCCTAGTCTAGCCCTGCTCCAAGCCCGGCAGAGGGAGACTGGGGCGGCCCTGAGGAACGCCGTACACCCCCTCCTAAAGTTGATAAACCTCTCCTCCCCTCCACCGTTCCCCTAGCCTACTCACCTCCCCACTCCCTTCTTTCCCAGAGAAGCGCAGCCGCTGCGCTCCGGCCGGTTCAGCAGGATCAATAACCAAAGTGCGCAAAGAAGGCGACCTCGGAGAGACCTAGCAGAGAACAGGAGGTTGGCCTTGCTCGGGCGCTTGGCGGGGTGGGGTCGGTGGGGGTGCTGGAGGCGGGGGCGCAGGCCTAGGCTCAGTGCGCCAACCCCTAGATTTATACCCACACCCACACTCATGAACCCAGACCGGAGGACCCCCTCCCCCGGCCCTCCTGGAAGAGGAAGGCAAGAGTGGGCGAATGAGGCTAGTAAAGTGAGGCAAGCAGACCGACTCACCCGCATCCCCGGGGGAGAGTGAACACGCACACAGACAGACAGCCGGTTGCAGGCGCCCAGAGGCTCGAGAATAAGGCTGAGACCGTGGTAGGCGGCAAAGTCCTGGGTTCCCCGCAGGTCTGAGGCCGTCACAGGGGACCGCACCACGAGACAGGGATAGAAGGTGGGGATTTCCTTGCTTCCCCCGCGGAGCTTTCCCCGTGCTCTGTCGCTGTCCCGGGTCCCGCCTTCTCCGAGGCTGAGGAGAGGTAAAGGGCGGAGGTGAGCACGGCTGGAAGTGAAGCAGGGTCAGGCTGTGAGGAGCTGAGCAGCTGGGGTCCCGGGGCGCAGCCCTTTGAGGCGTGCGGATCCCCACCATTTACTGGAGAGGCCAGCGCTCTCCCGAGCCTAGTGTCTCTCTCAACGCACCAGAAGGGGCCTTCTTTGACTCAGAAGGGGGCCTGGACGAAAGATTGAGAACGAAGGTGTGTGTGCAAATGTGTGCACGAGCAACAAGGCCTGTGACCCTTCCCCTAAAGCACTACAATCTCAGACTTTCCTTCGTTTTTCTGACCTGCTGGCGTGAGCAGGGTGCTTTGGTCTGTCCAATAATCTGGTTAAGGGTGTCTGTGAGAGCTGGCGTGGATATGCCCGTGAAAGTGGCTGTAGCATGGCTGAGTGTGTCCCTGGTGCAGTCTCCATTATCCCTGTGAGTGGGAAAGCAGGTGTATGAGTGTGTGCGTGTTTCAGTGGCATAGTGTGTGTCCAATGTGCATGTGAATGGTTGTGTGTTTCCGATGCCAGATGTTCCCGGCAGAAGGTGAGGTTGCGGGGGACACACACCAATTATTTAATTGAGTGATTAACAACTACTCCACTTAGGGTATAGAACCTAGGAAAAGGGGAGGGTAAAAAGGGCAGGTCGGGAGGTCTTGCTGGTAATACTAACGGAAAGAAGGGAAGGGAGGAAAGAAGAGGGGAAGAAAGGAAGAAAAGAAGGAGGGAAGGAAGGAAGGAAGGAAAGAAAAAAAGGAAGGAAGGAAGGGAAATGCAGCCACAAAGTGATTTGGGTTGGGGGGCAGGAAAGGTGGGATTGAGCCCAAGGCTTAAGTCACGGTTCAGAGGGAGAGCAGCGTGGACTACCTGTAGGTGCTGAGAGTTTGTGGGCCTGGGGCACGGGGCTGTAGGAATGTATATGTATGTAGGAGGGAGGAGTGAGAAAGAGGTTTCAGGAGGGTCCTGGGGAAAGTGTGACCCAGTGGAACCGAGCTCGAGCTCGGCTGAAGGAATCCATGTTGCATGATGTGCGGTGAGCTCTGCACTCTGTTCCTCCCGGCCAGGCCCTGGGAGTGGCAGTGAACTCCTTAATGACTGCCATGCAGGTCAGACCCTCTCCCTCTCCATCCGCCAAGCTCCCCAAAAGTCTTGTCTCTCACCCAACCACCACTTCTACTCTGCACTTCAGTTTTTTGCCTCTCTGGCTCTCTCAAGTTTATTTTTATTACTTGAGTAAGATGCATCTAGTATACAAAAATTATAAACAGAAATATAAGCAAACACTCGGCTTGCCTGGACACTGCACCCCTACCCCTAGCTCTAGCGGTTCTGCTTGCTGCAGATGAGCCCCCAGTTTCTGTGCAGACAAAAACGGAAAAACAGCACTTGCTGGACCGTGCCAGGCTTTGTTTGTTGTCATCGTTTTAATTTTTCATTTCACAAATGGCATCTTTCCACACCAGTAACTCGGGTCTTAGTCCCGGAGTCCTCTTCCAGGGCCCATGGATGAGGTCCTAGGTGTCAGCACACTCCTGGGAAAGGTCAGAAGCCTCCCATAGAGTCCTTCGGAGCCAGGACCCCGGAGGTTCTGGCAGCTTTCTCTTCCCTGTCTGCCCCGGGGAGCCTTGCAGGGAGCACTGCCCAGCTCCAAGCCAGCTAGGTGTTGACTCTTGGGTGTTCCAGTCTTCTCCTTTCTCCTGCACCCTTTATTCTTCCTTTCTCACGTTCTCTCTTGGAGGTATGAGATTCGGCCTCCCTCAGGAATCCTGGCTTTCTCTTCTGGGCAGGTCTGGGTAGTGGGGCGCCAGCCCCGGTGCACGTGCATGCGGGGATGGAGTAAGGAAACCAGGGTTTCTGTGTACGGAGGCGCCGGGGTGTGTATGGAGGAGGAGTGGAGAGGAGGACTGGGTCTCCTCACCGAGCCCTTCCCTGACTAGTCAGACCCCTTTCAGGCCGAGCTGGGAGCCTGGCCAGCCTCTGGAACACAGGTTCTTGAACCCCAGGCCGCTTCGGCCCCCGAGCCTCCCTGAGCTCGCTGCCTGGGCGGTCTAGTTCCCCCCCAAGAAGGCGCTTTGTGCAGGAGCCACTAGGCTCCCACCGGCGTCCTCCCCTTCCTAGAGACAGAGGACATCTTGCCTCGCTAAGTCCCCCGGGTCCTTGGTGAGGAAGGCTGGGCCACATGTGCCCGGGTACAGACACATGGTGAGGGTGTACTGGGGGATGTAGGGGTGAGGTACCGCGCCTTCAGAGTATGTGCGTGGGTTGGGGAACAAAGCGTGCGTAAGTTGGGTCCCTGCCTGGGTCTAGAGGAAACTTCCTGCCCAGTGCAAGACGGACGCAGAGCTGGAGGAGTGGTGAGTCCGCCTGGCACGAATTCACTGGGATCAGGGATTCCTCATTCGAAGCTGGGACCTGTCCCGGGCCTGCTGCTCTCCTCTTCACCTTCAGTCTCCACCTGCGGCCTCACTGTGATCTCAACCCGCCAATACCCCAGGAGCCCAGATAGTTTCTTTCGACTCTTTACTTCCTCTCTTTTTTGGTAAGATGATTGAGAAACTGAACCTAGGGGAGTTGGAAGGGAGATGCCAGACGGTGGGGGGAGGGCAATGGTGGTTCAGGTCCTTCATTCTCAGTGGGAGGAATGGCAAGACCTTCGGCAGGGAGGGGCACTCCTGCTCCCACATCCCCTTAGAACTGGAATCCCCTGGGGTTTCTCCAAAGCCCGCTGGAGTCGGGTAAAGAGGCCATCCTCTCTGGATTCAACCTTGCTCAGCATCCTCCGCCACCCTCCAATTCCTGCCGCCTTTTCGGGGCGTGGGCCCGTTCTGGTCATTCCCCCGGCACCCTCCAGACCCGCACCACCCGCCTTCTTGCCTTTTGGCCGCTCAGCGGGAGGGACTGACCTCCCGAGCCTTCGTGGTGCTAGGAACTGGATCCCTGGTGCCTGTGGATAAATACACTCCCCTGCCCCCTACCCCCAACACCACGACCCGCAGCAGCCCTCTCTAGGGTCGGCAATGTGAGGCCTGTGCTGGGTGCTAGGGGAGCTAAGGGATGTATGTGAGTGGGTGGAATTCGTAGGCCAGGCTCCCCCAGACACTACCCAGTACCTTTCTGCAGAGCCGTTCCGTCCTTCACTGCCAGCGCTCTGGAGCACTGGCAGAGCCTTCAGTATCCGGTTCAGGTGCTCAGAACCTGTGTCCAGCATTCTTTCTTCTTTCGTATCCCTCGGGGTGCTCTGGCCGGTGCACCAGGCCGGCTCTCCAGGCCGGCTTTCCAGGCCTGGACTCTGTCCTGCTCAGCTTGGCTCCTTCGGGTGGGCTTGCCTCTAGCTGAGCCTGGGGCCTGGCCTCTCTCCGGCGGTGCGCAGGCGTCGGGTGCCTTCCCGGGCTCCTCCTGCTTCTTTCCTTCCTCCCCTTTGACCCCTCTGCCTCTACGACCCTGTTGCCTCTCTCAGCTAGCGCATCTCCCCAGCCATTTCAGACCCAGAGCCCCAGAGGCTCAGGCAGCCTGGGTTCCTCAGCTCTGCTCCACTAACTTTCTTTTTGGGTCTCCTGCCCTCCTCTCTCCTCGCTGGTTTTGGGGCCCACCTTAAGGCCCTTGGGAAATCCTCAGCGGCACTTGCCGTCCTCCCCAAAAATCCAGTCTTTGCCTGCCATTCTGCTCAGCCATCATGCAGGAATGGGAGTTCTTCTGCAGCTAAAGAGAGCTGGGAGCTTGGGATGAGCAGAGAGGAACAATCCTCAAAGAAACCACTCAGGGAGCATAAGTGAGTTGGCAGAAAGCCTCTGCACCCTGCTTCCTTCTCCAGCCCCCTGTCTGTGCCCCACCTCTAGTGCCTGGGATCCTGACCTCTGCACCAGCCTGTTTGGGAGTGACCCGCTATCCCACCCGCTGCTAGGGAAGGATTGACATTTTAAGATGAGATGGTATTGGATTTTGGTATTTTTACAGTAAGTATTGTTATTTTCATAAAACAATAAAAATATATTTATTTCTGAGAAAAGTAGCAGCACTGAAAGTGAAGGAGTTAGCTCCAACAGTGAGACCATAGGCAGTTCCTTGGGGTGTCCAGAGAGGTGGGAGAGCTCCTCAAATTCCACTGTGTAGGCCCCTCCTGGATCACTGGCCCCTGCAGGCTCAGTCACTGCTCATTTCAGACAACACAAAATGACCCGTGGCATGTCTGTACTGGATGCCAGTGTTGCACTCTGGGGTTTATGCAGGAGAAGGACCCGTGGGCTGTAGGGGCACTCTATGAGCATGGGTGAGAGGTTACCCCTTAGTGGGGAACAGGGAACCCAAGTTTGCTGTGCTGAATCTGCCTGGTTCAGGGTGAGAAGCCAAAGACTCCAGCCACTGCACCACCTCTGGACCCACCACCTATCCAACCTGGCGTTTACCTTCTCTGGCCTAGGCCCACAGGGTCTTCAGTTGGCCTTGTGTGCTCTGGGCTGCAGGACAATAGCTTCCGCTGCTGCTGAATCCTTCCCTCTGCCACCTCAGTGTGGGTTTCTGGACCTAGTTTCCCCTAAGACACCTCTAGGGCACAGCAGGGAGCCCCCTAAGGCAGCACTTACCTGCTTTGCACCCCTTTGCTCCATCTTCTCTGCCCCAGCAGGGATTCCAGCCAAGTGGTGGGAGCTCTAGAGCCCGTCAAGATTTGCTGC
Source organism: Pan troglodytes (assembly GCF_028858775.2). Lineage (NCBI taxonomy): Eukaryota > Metazoa > Chordata > Mammalia > Primates > Hominidae > Pan > Pan troglodytes. Next base: position 51,828,865 of record NC_072410.2, read on the forward strand.
CTGTGTGCCAGGCCCGATGCAAGGTGCTGGCAACTTTGCTGATCTGCTGAGCCCCAGGGCCTACCCAGGAGGGCTTCCACCAGGGAGGCTGTGGGCCTAGGCTGGGCTGTAAAGAAGGCCACACCGGAGTGACCACTGCTAACATGCCAGACCTGAGGAGATCCTTTAGGTACCTAACCAGGCAAATATATATCAGGCAGTACTGCCTTGGCTGTGGCCTTGGCCCAGGGTCAGGAAGCTTAAGGAAGGAGGCAAACTGGAGTTCTCAACACTTGCCACATATTAAATCACCCAGACAACTTAAAATGACTGGTGCTCAGCTGAAGACCAAATGGCTCCTTAGTGGTTCCTAGTGGCCATCCATATATTTAAAAGCCTTCCAGGTGAAGCCTGGTTAGGAACCACCTGAGGGCTGGGGAAGCTGGCACTTTGCTGGAGCAAAGGCCAGTGGTGATCAGCATGCTCTGGTTCAGGAAATGAGAAATGGTCAGGACTTTAGGTGGGGTCAGGGAGGAGGCAAGCCAGGGGTGGTGGAGTCTGGGAGGTGGGAGAAGTTTTGCGGGGAGGAGGTTCATTCGGGGATGGTTGAACAGACCCAGGCAGGACACGACTGGACCCAACCTCCAGGTGTCCAGCTTAATCTGAAAAGCCCTCTCCATCCACAGGACTCAGGATTCTCCAGGGCTGCCCAAGGGCAGGGAGAGGATGGCTGGGCCAGAATAGGGAGAGAGGTCCCAGTCGGCAGCCAATGGAGACCAGTGTCCCCAGGTTCTGGAAGTGGGGCTTTTGGACTCCTGACTTGGTAATCTTCTCGTCTCCAGATTGGTCCCAGACTAGCTGGCTTCTTCCTTCTTCTCCCCAGTAGTTCTCTGTGACTCTTCCTCCTCCTCCCCTCTCACCTGATGATTTGGCCACCTCCCCCTCCCTTTGCCTCCGTTTCTCCTTCTTTTCTTTAGCCTTTCTCCCTCCCCTCAGCCACCCCTTCCCTGGGCAGTTCTGTCCTTCCTGTCCCTTGAGTCTTTGAGGCAGTTTCCCTGGTAACCTCCCCACCAACACTCTCTCCTTCCTCCATCTCCCTTTTCTTGCTTCTTAATTTCCCCTCTTCTTTTCTGCCTTCTCCAGGAGTGCCCTCTTTCACTTGTCCATTTCGGACAATTACAATCCCACTGGGTGCAGAGTTGGAATGAACAAAAGAGATGCAAGAGACTTGAGACAATCTTCTAAAACTTTTTCTTCTTTCTTAACAAATTAAATCCCTTTACTCCTACCACTCTGATTTTATCTATGTCATCCCCCAAATTCACTCAATCCTTCATCTGTTTTCTAACATGGAATACACTGGCTAGTGCCGGAAGCTATGCTAGACTCATAATTTAATGAAATACTCACAAGACTATTTAGGACGGGGGCTCAGTTGTCTCAATTTGCAGAAGAGGATACTGAGACCAAGGTCATATAGCTGGTTTGTGTGGGACCCCAAGGGCCCTGCCAAGGCAAAAATCTTTTCCCCTCCCTCCAATTTCACTCTGTGAAGGGGGCTCTCTCCCAGTCTGAGAGGTTCTCGGTAGGCTGGATTCAGGCTCCTGGCACAGCCCAGGAGGGGCCTTTTGAATTGAGGGGCAGTATCATTCACTGCAGGGGAGCTGCGGCCTCTACAGAGACTGAAGGAAACTTGGACTGCAAGGACATGGACACTTGCAGGGCAGAGCCTGGATCTACCTTGACTGGGTGGTGGCCTTAAGTTCTAGAACTATGTGTGTATGTTGTGTTGATTTTGTGTTTTGGTAATAGCTTTATTGAGATGTAATTCACATATCATAAAATTCACCCATTTAAAGTGTATAATTCAATGGTTTTTCGTGTATTTACAGATATGTGCAACCATCACTACTGTCAATTTTAGAACATTTTCATCACCTCAAAAAGAAATCTCGATCCCCCAGCCTTCTATCTCCTCAAACCCCCAGCCCTAAGCAACCACTAATCTACTCTCTGTCTCTATGGATTTTCCTATCCTGGATACTTCATATAAATGGAATCATATCATCTGTGGTTTTCGTGCCTAGCTTCTTTTATTAGCATAATGTTTCAAATTTCATCCATGTTGTAGCGTGTATCAGTACTTCATTTCTTTTTCTGACTGAAGAATATTTCATTGTATGATTAGCTCACTTTTTGTCTATCCATTCATTATTGATGGAAATTTGGATTATTTCTACCTTTTGTGTGAGCACGTCTGTGACTCCCAAACTGGTTTTCAGCCTTCAGGTCAGCGCTTGACCAGAAGAGTGGGGGAGGTTTCTTGGGAACAGCTAGATGAGCCCGGCAAGGCTTGGGAAATGCCACTGGATGGCTATGGGTCCCCAGCTAATCAGTCACCTTCTGGAAGCATTCTTTCTGGTTTTGTCCAATGGGGAGGAGCCACCTGGACTGCAGCCTTATAGGAATACAGTCTCTGGAGCAATGATTCAGAGTCATGGCTCTTGGCTAGGTTGGGTTCAGATCCTGGTTCTACCACTTAACTAGTTGCTAACAGGCTGCTGAACCTCTCTAGGCTTCAGTGTTCTCATCCATTAAGTGAGATTAATATTAGTATCAACCTCTGGAAATGTTAAGAGGAGTAAATTAATATATTCAGAGCACTTAACCCAGTGCACTTTACCTGGCACTCTGTGGGTGCTGAAGGAAAGATTTAAGCTTGTATCATTTAAGGCTTAGAGCCAAGAACACACTGTAGCCCTAATTGCTCCCTCTCCTCCTCCTGCCAGGGTGAATGAAGAAATGAGGAGGTTAGCCATGCCCAAGGGGAGCAGCGGGAGACTGTCCAGCATGCGGGTTGTGAACCCAGATTCCAGGGCCCTCCACACTGACTACCTTAGTGCCTGTCCCAGGTCGTGGGTGCAGGAGAAATGCAACTGGCTGCCAAGGCTGAGGACAGCAATTCTCCTCCCAGGTTGGCTCAACCCTCTTTTTCCCAAAAGTGGCCATTGGGCTCAGAGGACACTGTGCTGTGAGGCCCAGGCTGGAGCCCTGTCTTCATCCAACTCGGCCCTGGCACAGACCCTGGGGAGCATTCTGAGTTTATCATTCCAGTCTCATACCCAAAGCCAGATCCTGCATTTTTCCCAACCTGAGAACCCCAGCCTATTCATCAGCCTTTCCTGAGGCCCAGGGAAGAACAATTCAGGGAAGGAACAGCAACTCGAGCCCAAGAAAGATCTGAGTCCTCTGGCAAAGAGGCAAACGGAGATTGCAAAGGCTGTGTGTGTGTGTGTGTGTGTGTGTGTGTGTGTGTGTCACGGGGGAGACACGGGAGGGGGCAGGCATCATTTCCCAGGCATTTCCCACGTGGTGCTCCCGGAAAGCTCAGGGTGCAGCTTGGATCACTGGGACTGCCCTCTGGACTGTCTTTGGGGAGGGGCCTGGAGGTCAGCATGGGTGGCCTTTATATCCTTTGATACCTTTTGAATTTGTGGTGCGTTAAAAGTCAAACAAATCCAGTAAAACACAAATTTAAATGTCATTGTTAGAATGGATTTGAAGCATTTCGTTTCTGTGTTTCCATCAAGGGCAGTGGCTCACCTTTCCTTCCTGACTGTGCCTCAGAGAGGTTGCCTACAGTGACTTACCACTTAGGCAGGTCTTCTTTTCGTCTTTGCCACTAGTCACTACAAAGTAGGTAGGTCTCCTTTTCATCTTTTTGTCCTTTTTGTCTTTGCCATGCCTTCTGTGCAAGCCAGAACACTGTACATTCAAGGTCACTAACCACCTGTCTCCCATGTCCCCAGTGCTAGGAAACCCTCAGGTTTAGGGCCCTGTTGCCTCAAGCAATAATCATTTGCGATCAGTGATCTGTGTCACCTGCAAGCGGGTTCCAGACTGACCTTGGCAATCAGGAGCCAGGCATCTCTGGCACCTCTTCCTAGGTCACCCTCTCTCTGGTTTCCCCTTCACCATGTGAGCCAGAAGCTCTGCTCTTGGGCTCAGGTGGGTCCCAACACAAGCATCCAAGGCCTGTCTGCTGAGTGGCCTATTGTCCATGGTGAATAGGAGGGGTTACCTAGGGACTGGGTCTCTAGGAGCCACTGGCCTGGGTGGGACCAGGCTAGAGGAATTCTCTATCTCTTGACCCTGGGAGAGGACTTTCAAAATGCAAGGGTGAGGAGCTGAATGACAGCCTGTTTTGGGTGACTGTTGGGCCTGTGTGGGAAGGCACTGGCCACTATCCAAGGCCCTCTAGAGGTGGCAGCCTCGGGGGCCCGTCCTCTTACCCCAAGATGCTGCTAGGAATTTATATCTACTGGAAACAGTTCTCAAGGAGCTGTTGCACATTCTTTGAAATATTTGTCATCTAACAAATGTTTATTGAGTTCCTAAAATATGCCAGGCACTAGGGGACAGCTGTGAGCCAAACAGACTCGAATAGTCGGTCATGTAGCCTATATCACTGGAGATGGCCAACCTTCCAGGGGCAGTCAGACTGATACAGGGCCAAGGCTGGAACCCTGGAGTTTGATCTTTGGGGGTGGGAGGAGCATTCTACCTGGTTGTTTACATGTTGCGCATACCAGGGGATAAGTCTAAGTATCCGATTTTTTTTTTTCCTGGCTAGAAAACAGCCTCTGAAAATAACTCCCCTTAAATAAATGCTTTTTACTAAGCCTCCATGGTCCTGTAATAAACACCAAGAAGGGGAGTACAGTGCCTTGTGTTGGGTTCAGTTTGCTTACAAAACAAAACAAAACAAAACAACCCCAAACAAACATGCAGACCCTTGCCTTGGAGGTGTTTGTGTGTGTGTGTGACCTGTGTTTGTAAATGTGTGTAGTGTGAACTAATTTCATCAACTTTTAAAATAATGACTTTTACTTTTTTTTTTTAAGAGACAAGGTCTCACTCTGTCGCCCATGCTGGTTGCAGTGACACGATCACGGCTCACTACAACCTTCTACTCCTAAGCACAAGCTATCCTCCTGCCTCAACCTCCTGAGTAGCTAGGACAACAGGCAGGCACCACCACACTCGCCTAATTTTTTATTTTTATTTTTTTGCAGAGAGGAGGGTCTCGTTATGTTGCCCAGGCTGATCTGGAACTCCTGGCCGCTAGGGCTTCTCCCTCCTTGGTCTCCTAAACTGTTGAGATTACAGGTGTGAGCCACCCCGCTCTGCCTTTTCTTTTTTTTTCTTTTTCTTTTAAAAGGAAAACATGCATCTAAGAAAAAATTCTAAGCAGCACAAAAGATTAAGAAATGACTACCAGGTGTCTCTCCAGAATCTCAGCCCCATCCCTAGAAGCTCAAGCTCTCGTCCCATCTCACTCTCCGGTTTTAAAAATGAGATCAAGTCGCCCTGTCCGCGGTTCCTCCTGCCTGCCCGCCTCGCCCGCCTGGCGCTGGCTCCTAGCGGCGGGTCTCCTGCTTACCTTTCCTGCGCCCTCACTGCGCGCCAGCCACGTGGGAGAGTGCTTGCTTCCCCACAGCGTCGCCAGCTTGGTGTGTTACCGAAGATTTTGATCTTTGTGGGTCCGATGGGTTTCTTAAAGAAAGACATGAATTATGCTAGGGAAACAAGAGGAAGCAAGAGAAGGGCAGAATGTTTGAGGCAAGAGACGCTTTGCTTGGGTCCTGGGGGTGCGAGCGCGGGCTGGGGACAATGCGGGGTCAGTAGTTGCCTGATCTCCAGATCACACCTGCACTCAGAGGCGGGAAGCCCTTATCCTGGTCACAGCCGCGCGAGCGGAGAGAGGCGGCGGGGCGGCGGGGTCAGCGGGAATTAGCGCGCCAGGGCCGGGGCGAGGGATTGCCGCGGGGCGAGAGTTCGGGACGGGATTAGCGGGTTCAAAAGCAGGTCAGGGAGAGCTAAGCAAGGCGACGAGGTCCGCGCGAGGTCAAGGTCCCCGAGAGAGGCGGGTTCCGGACTGGGCTCGGGAAAGGCAGCGGGCATTGCGATCGCGGGGAGGCTGCACCGGGAAGCCCAAGTTCCGAGCGCGTGGAGGGCTCGGCCGGCATTCGAGTGTAGGCCGCGCCCTCTGACGGCCGCGGGGCGAGGACACCTCTGACCATGGGCCTTGGTCGGGAGGAATGAGCGAGGGGCGAGGTGAACCCGGGTACGAGTGCGCGGCAACTTCAATGAATGTATCCGAGGCCGCCAGGCGCGCGCGCCGCAGATCTGCGGAACCGGGTTTATCTATTCGTCTTTTACATCGTAATCCCGTTTCCTTTTATTTTTACAACACTTTTTTTTTCTGGCAAGGGAGGTCATCTCTTAGGCAAACAAACAGTCAAAAATAAAAATAAAAAACCGCACTGAACAATGCAAAGAAATGTTCTTGGCAGGAGCCAGTCTCTCCCGCGTCTCCTGGCACCTGTGGCCTCCCTGCGGAACAGATCCCAGAGTGTGACACCTTCTGTGTAAAAATAATCGCAACCCACACTCCACCCTTCTGTGCGTCCTGCACACGCACCAAGGGAGAGCTGGAAGGACAGCCGAGGGATACACGCTCTTCCACGAAATAAATATGTTTTAGGGGTGTGTGTGTGTGTGTGTGTGTGTGTGTGTGTGTCTGAGCCTCTGACTTGAAGTTATTGCAGAAGGTATTCACACATTATTTGGGTTCTCTCTTAAAGAGCTCCTGGGTTCTCTCTTAAAGAGCTCATGGGAAACACACCTGGCGGTACTGTGGGATGCGAAGTGGGCGCCTCACTCGGAAACCCCGGCCTTAGTGGATGATCTAAGAAAAAAAAAAAACCCAGATGGACGGATACATGGGCACTTTCGGGATCGCTGGGTGCAGGCCGCCGTCGCCATTTCCACCGTCCACTACTCCAGGCACCTGCCTCTCTTCCCCAGCCTTGGCCTTTAGGTCTCCCTTCCCGCAGATGTCGCCTGGAGAAATGGAGCCCGGATGCTCAGGCGCGCGGCGTGGTATCCCCAAACCCGGGACCTCTGTTTTGGGTCTGGTTGATTTTCCACGGAGAACCGAAGAGTCCGCTCCTCAGGGGCGAAGTTTGCAAGTCCTTGGGGAAGATGGGACGGGGGCTGGGGCGCGAGTGTGAAAGGACAGGAAAGGAAGGAGAGGGGAGAGAGAAGCAGGCTGAGAAGTGGGGGAAGCCGCGGAAGCCGGCAGCGCGGGAGCGGAGACGCGGAAGCCGGGTAGGGGGAGGGGCGGACTGGGACCAGGGCGAGGGGCGGGGCCGGAAACGGGCGGACTCGCGCCCTAGACAAAGCGCGGCCCGGTGGGCGAGGGCCAGCTGCTCTCCCCGCAAGGTCTCCCGAATCCGGGCTTTCGCTCGGCCAGCCGGCTGGTTCTGGTGGGGACGCGCAGGTTGCTAGTGGGGAAGCCAGTCCAAAGGGATCGATCGCTGGAGAAACCCCACGCATTCACCCAAACAGCCTTTGGCTCAGGGTGGCCGGAGCAGAGCCCAAGGGTCAAGGGCGAGGGGCCCCTTCCCTGCCCTTTTGTGCAGGTGGACTCTGTGGCCGTCGTTGTGTTCTGAGACCCCCCTGGGAATGCCACTGTCGGGCCACAACCCCGACTGGCAGGTCAAGGTGCAGGAAGTCCCTCCATTAGAAATGCTGGCTGATATTACCCTGGCTGATATTACCTTCTTTTTCTCAGTTTTACAGTCATATACACAATGGTAAGACTCCTCTTGACGCCACTTCCAACCTCTGTGCACTGTTCGCATGGCTAGAACAGCAATAATAGAATTGAAAGCAGGAAAAATATCCCCGTGCTACCCCTAAAAGACTCAGTCTTTTTTTTTTTTTTAATGTGCATCTTTATTTTGCATAATGTTAGTCCTGGTGAACATGTAGTTTTGTATTCAGTCTTTTCTACTTGAGGCCACACTTCAGTATTTGCTATGTGCTATGATCCTCATAAGTATACTTTTCAATGGCCGAGTAATGCTCTATTATGTTACTGTGTAATTTACTTAACCGTTCAATTACTTGATATTCTTCCGTGTCCAGTTTTTCTGTATAAAAATAATACACAACCTAAAATCTTCGTGTATATAGTTTTCTCCTTTGGGGAGGATTATTTCTTCAAGATTCTTACTGTTTCAGCAGGAAGGGGACATTTTCACTACTCTCAATAAATTGCCCAAGCGCTTCCCAAAGCAATTTACGCAGGCATTTATTTTCGGGTCATTATGGGCGTGGTGCTACCGGTCAGGAATGTCCAGACTAAATCAGTCCCACCCTTAGAGCACTTTCCCTGCACCCCAAGCCTCTGGGAGGCAGGCCCTTGGAGCAAAATTTACCGCGCAAAGTGGGCAGCACCGTAGGGAGAGGAAAGAAGAGGCAATGGGAGCCGGGGAGTGGGTGAGGGGTGTGGGGGTTCTTTCCCCAGCCTGGAGAAAGTCAGGTAAGGCTTCACCTGACTTAGCAAGGAAGTGAAGGTGACTCCCGAGTACAGCCCCAGGCAGGGGTTTGTCAAGTAGAAATAGAGAGAGAAACATAGAAACCTTTGTCTGCACAGGCTGCAAAGTTTGTTGGGTTTGGAGAGGTACGTAGTGGTTATACGCTGCGCGGGATCATAAATGTGGGTGGAAAAGTCCAGGAAAGTGGGATTCTCGCCATCCAGTCCAAGGAAATTGGAAACAGACAGCCTGGTTATTGCGCATTTGCATTATTTTAAACGGTTGCTGTATTAATAGAGGCATGATTACATAATCATTATTGTTGTAAATTATGTTTTACTGAAAACTAGTTTACATTTCCTTATTTAAAAATACTAATTTCTTGCCTTCTGACTCTTGAGGCTGAAGAAAGAAATAGGAATTGTCCTTTAAGAAACAATTTCTTCTCTAAACCACAGTAATATGTATTTTAAATCATAAAAGCAATACGTATATTATTTGATTTTTTAATAAGAATATATTCACATAAGATTAATTTAAAGATTATAAGTGAACACAAACTCATAAAATAATCAGACAAGTGTATACAAGTCCTTCCTTAATCCTCTCTGCAGAAGTAGCATGGCTTATAGTTACTACGTTGCATATGTGAACTATTTAGATGTTTTTTGCAACAATGATTTATATTCCCTGCCACTCTGCAAATTGCCTTAAAAAAATAGGTCATAGTTTTCTTACATGTTAATGGAAGTAGCTCTATCTCATTCCTAGCAGCTGTCTTGGTAACATTATATAGATGTTCCATCATTTTTTTGTCTGTATTAAAAAATTACATATTTGTTTATGTGGTTGTATTTTATATAATAAAAGTTCAAACAGTGCCAAAAGATAAAGATAAAACATGACACCTCCCTTTATGCTTGTCCCTACTTCTACCCCATCTCATTCCTCAGAAGTGTGAAGTGAGAAGTTTGGGGATTGTTTCGGCAGCTCCCCTCCCTAGTCTGTTTTTAAAATAGTGTATTTAGGCCGGGCACGGTGGCTCATGCCTGTAATCCCAGCACTTTGGGAGGCCGAGGTGGGCCGAGGTGGGCCGATCACCTGAGGTCAGGAGATCACCAGCCTGGCCAGCATGGTGAAACCCCGTTTCTACTAAAAATACAAAAATTAGCTGGGCGTGGTGGCTAGCGCCTGTAATCCCAGCTACTCCGGAGGCTGAGGCTGGAGAATCGCTTGAACCCGGGAGGCGGAGGTTGCAGTGAGCCGAGATCGCACCATTGCGCTCCAGCTTGGGCGAAAAGAGTGAAGCTCCGTTTAAAAAAAAAATTGTGTGTTTAATCTCTTTAGACTGAGCACTCACGCACTCACATTCTCCTTCTCCCTGAATTTCACAATCCCCTCCTCCAAACCACTGGGTTGTATTTACTGTTAGTCTTTGTTGTCATATATTCTCACAAAATAAGCTCTCTTTTTTGGTGTGCGTTTTTATTGTATGTACATGGTATTGAGTTTTATATTCCATTTTAAATATTATTTAAAATTTTTAAAAACAACTTCAAATTTATGGGAAAGTTGCAAGAATATTACAAAACTCTAGTATTGTCTTTAAGCTGCAATTGCATTATCATTCTCTTATAAAATTATTTTTATGGAAGCATTTGAGGATAAGTTGCAGACACCATGCCGTTTTACTATTAAATACTTTCGCGTGCATTTCCTGAGGGCCATCACCTACATGCCACATTGCAGTGATTAAAATTAGGAATCTTAACATTGATATATAATCTTCAGATCTTATTCAAATTTCATCAATTGTCCCAATAATATCCTTTATAATATTATTATTTTTTTCTGGTCCCAGATTTAATTCAATATTACCCATTGCATTTAGTTTTTAAGTTCTTGTTAGCCTCCTTTACCTGGAAACAGTTTATCAACTTTTTTTGTGTATGTTTGTAACAGATATTTTTGAAGAATATGGACCAGTTAGTTAGATTGTATATATTGGAGTTCCTTGTTTTATTTTGAACAGTCTGAAACTTACAGAGAAATTGTCAAGAGCATTACAAAGAAACGCCCTCCTCCACTTACCTGTTTGAACTCAAGTTGCTGACATAATGCTTTATTTTGTATTTCTAACAAACAAGGACATTCTCCCTTGAAATCGCAATGCAATCATCAAAATTAGAAAATTAATGCTATCACAATTGACTCCTCAGACCCCCTTGTCAATGGTTCTGCAAATGTCCTTTATTATTAAAAGGATGCAGTAAAGATGTATTGCAGTCAGTTGTCACGTCTCTTTAGTCTCCTTCAATCTGTGACAGTTAGTTCCAGTCTTTGACTTTCACGGCCAGTTATTATGTAGAAAGCCCCTCGGTGTGGATTTATCTCATGTTTCCTCACAATTCAATTCAGACTATGCATCTTTGGCAGGAATATCACAGAAGTGATATTGAATTCTTCTCATTGTGTCCTATCAGATGGTACATGATTTTGATATATCCTGTACTGGTGATGTTAACTTTGATCATTTGAGTAAGAATTAAGTTTCTCCCTGTAAGGTTATTTTTCCCTTTGCATTTAATAAGTATTTTGCAGGGAGGAACTTTTAGACTATCTATATATCCTGCCCCTCATCAAGCTCTTTGTGCATTGTTTAGATCAATATCAACAAATGGATTCCTAATGTATTCAATGGGCTATATTTTGTTACTATATTATTTATTTAATTTGTGAATTGTCCCAAATGTCCTTTTTTGGGGGTAATAGCTTTATTGAGATATCATTCATGTATCATACACTTCACCTATTTAAAATACACTGTGTAATGTTTTTTAATATGTATATTCACAGAGTTGTACAACCACTCCTATAATCAATTTTAGAACATTTTCATCATCCCCAAAAGAAATCCCATTCCTGTTAGCTTTCACCTCCCAATTCTCCCATCCCTGCCAGCCCTAGGTAACTATCTACATTGTGTCTCTATAGATTTGCCTATTCTGAACATATCATATAAATGGAATTGTTGAATATATGGTCTTTTGTGACTGACTTCTTTCCCTTACCATAATGTTTTCAAGGTTCATCCATATTGTAGCATAAATCAGTACTTCATTTTTAATGGATGAATAATTCCATTGTATGGACATACCACAGTTTATCTATTCGTCAGTTGATGGACATTTGGGTTGTTTCCACTGTTTAGCTATTATGAATATATCCTGCTGTGAATGTTCTTGGAGAAGTTTTCGGTGGCCATATATTTTCATATCTCTTGGGTACATACCTAGGAGTGGAATTGCTAGGTCAAACAACTAATTCTATCTTTAAATTTTTGAGGACCTACCACACTGTCTTCCAAAGTGGCTGTCCCATTTTACATTTTCCCCTAGCAACGAATAAGAATTCCAATTGTTCCACATCCTTGGCAACACTTGTTTTTGTCTGTTTTTTCAATTATAGCCATCCTAGTGGATGTGACTTTGTATTTCAATGTGGTTCTTATTTGCATTTCCCTGATGACTAATGATGTTGTCTATCTTTTCATGTGTTTCTTGGCCATTTGTATATCTTCTGTAAAGAAATATCTATTCATGTCCTTTGCTCTTTTTCACATTGGGTTATTTGTTTTTATATTATTGAGTTTTATTATTTATTATTTATATTTTTAAGGTAGAGTCCTCTAGTTGCACAGGTTGGAGTGCAGTGGTGCAATCATAGCTCTCTGCAGCCTCAAAATCCTGGGCTCAAGTGATCCTCTCACCTCAGCCTCCTGAGGAGCCAGGACTACTGGTGTGCACCACCATGCCCAGTTAATTTCTCATTTTTTATAGAGACAGAGTCCTCCTATATTGCCCAGGCTGGAAGAGCTTTTTCTAGTTTTCTTCTTTTCTGTATTTATGCTACCTTCTCGAACAGTGAGAAATCTGTCTCCTATTTTCCTCAGTATGTATATTTGATCAGTTTCCTGGTGTGTAACGAGTTTCCTGTGGCTGCATTGCCTCTCTGTGCCCCACCCCTACTGAGGAGACTCTGCTCACCCCACTGTGGCCGAGGTATCTGATGCTGACACTGGATGTCTCCCTGCTTGGATCCCAACACACCCATGCGGATTCACCGTGGCAGACACTCTCCCTTATGGGGATGCTTACCTTGCTTGGCCCTACCTAATGGCTTTTGGATGACATTTTCAGGAAGGGAAGAGCAACTATATATATATATATAAAATTGTATTTTTTTGCCACATCAATTGACTCTTTTTTTTTATGAGAGATTTCTCTGTAGCATGAGATGCTGTTTGACAGCATTTTACCCACAATAGAACTTCTTTCAAAATTGGAATCAGTTTTCTCAAACTCTGCTGCTGCTTTATCAACTAAGTGTATGTAATATTCTAAACCCTTTGTTGCCATTGCAAATAATGTTCACAACATCTTCACTGGAAGTAGATTCCATCTCAAGAAACCACTTTCTTTGCTCAACCATAAGAAGCAACTCCTCATTCATTCAAGTTTTATCATGAGATTGCAGCAATTCGGTCACATCTTCAGGCTTCACTTCTTTTTTCTTTTTTATACTTTAAGTTCTAGGTACATATGCATAACATGCAGGTTTGATACATAGGTATACATGTACCATGTTGGTTTGCTGCACCCATCAACTCATCATTTACATTAGGTATTTCTTCTAATGCTATCCCTTCCCCAGCCCCCCACCCCCTGAGAGGCCCTGGTGTGTGATGTTCCCCGCCCTGTGTCCAAGTGATCTTGTTGTTCAATTCCCACCTATGAGTGAGAAAATGCAGTGTTTGGTTTTCTGTCCTTGTGATAGTTTGCTGAGAATGATGGTTTCCAGCTTCATCCATGTCCCTGCAAAGGACATGAACTCATCCTTTTTTATGGCTGCATAGTATTCCGTGGTGTATATGTGCCACATTTTCTTAATCCAGTCTATCATTGATGGACATTTGGGTTGGTTCCAAGTCTTTGCTATTGAATAGTGCTGCAATAAACATACGTGTGCATGTGTCTTTATAGCAGCATGATTTATAATCCTTTGGGTATATACTCAGTAATGGGATCGCTGGGTCAAATGGTAACTCTAGTTCTAGATCCTTGAGGAATTGCCACACTGTCTTCCACAATGGTTGAACTAATTTACACTCCCACCAACAGTATAAAAGCATTCCTATTTCTCCACATCCTCTCCAGCATCTGTTGTTTCCTGACTTTTTAATGATTGCCATTCTAACTGGCATGAGATGGTATCTCATTGTGGTTTTGATTTGCATTTCTCTAATGACCAGTGATGACGAGCATTTTTTCATGTGTCTGTTGGTTGCATAGATGTCTTCTTTTGAGAAGTGTCTGTTCATGTCCTTTGCCCACTTTTTGATGGGGTTGTTTGTTTTTTTCTTGTAAATTTGTTTGAGTTCTTTGTAGATTCTGGATATTAGCCCTTTGTCAGATGGGTAGATTGCAAAAATTTTCTCCCATTCTGTAGGTTGCCTGTTCACTCTGATGGTAGTTTCTTTTGCTGTGCAGAAGCTCTTTAGTTTAATCAGATCCCATTTGTCTATTTTGGCTTTTATTGCCATTGCTTTTGGTGTTTTAGTCATGAAGTCCTTGCCCATGCCTATGTCCTGAATGGTATTGCCTAGGTTTTCTTCTAGGGTGTTTATGATTTTAAGTCTAACATTTAAGTCTTTACTCCATCTTGAGTTAATTTTTGTGTAAGGTGTAAGGAAGGGATCCAGTTTCAGCTTTCTACATATGGCTAACCTGTTTTCCCAGCACCATTTATTAAATAGGGAATCCTTTCCCCATTTCTTGTTTTTGTCAAAGATCAAATAGTTGTAGATGTATGGTGTTATTTCTAAGGGCTCTGTTCTGTTCCATTGGTCTATATGTCTGTTTTGGTACCAGTACCGTGCTGTTTTGGTTACTGTAGGCTTGTAGTGCAGTTTAAAGTCAGGTAGCATGATGCCTCCAGCTTTGTTCTTTTTGCTTAGGATTGTCTTGTCAATGCAGGCTCTTTTTTGGTTCCATAAGAACTTTAAAGTAGTTTTTTCCAATTCTCTGAAGAAAGTCATTTGTAGCTTCATGGGGATGGCATTGAATCTATGAATTACTTTGGGTAGTATGGCCATTTTCATGATATTGATTCTTCCTATCCATTAGCATGGAATATTCTTTCATTTGTTTGTGTCCTCTTTTATTTCATTGAGCTGTGGTTTGTAGTTCTCCTTGAAGAGGTCCTTCACATCCCTTGTAAGTTGGATTCCTAGGAATTTTATTCTCTTTGCAGCAATTGTGAATGGGAGTTCACTCATGATTTGGCTCTCTGTTTGTCTGTTAATGGTGTAGAGGAATGCCTGTGATTTTTGCACATTGATTTTGTATCCTGAGACTTTGGTGAAGTTGTTTATCAGCTTAACGAGATTTTGGGCTGAGATGATGGAGTTTTCTAAATATACAATCATGTCATCTGCAAACAGGGACAATTTGACTTCCTCTTCTCCTAATTGAATACCCTTTATTTCTTTCTCTTGCCTAATTGCCCTGGCCAGAACTTCCAACACTATGTTGAATAGGAGTGGTGAGAGAGGGCATCCTTGTCTTGTGCCTGTTTTCAAAGGGAATGCTTCCAGTTTTTGCCCATTCAGTATGATATTGGCTGTGAGTTTGTCATAAATAGCTCTTATTATTTTGAGATATGTTCCATCAACATCTAGTTTATTGAGAGTTTTTAGCATGAAGCGCTGTTGAATTTTGTCAAAGGCCTTTCTGCATCTATTGAGAGAATCAAGTGGTTTTTGTCGTTGGTTCTGTTTATGTGATGGATTATGTTTATTAATTTGCATACGTTGAACCAGCCTTGCTACATTTATTGATTTGCATATGTTGAACCAGCCTTGCATCCCAGGGACGAAGCTGACTTGATCATGGTGGATAAGCTTTTTGATGTGCTGCTGGATTTGGTTTGCCAGTATTTTCTTGGGGATTTTCGCACTGATGTTCATCAGGGATATTGGTCTAAAATTCTCTTTTTTTGTTGTGTCTCTGCCAGGCTTTGGTATCAGGATGATGTTGGCCTCATAAAATGAGTTAGGGAGGATTCCCTCTTTCTCTATTGATTGGAATAATTTCAGAAGGAATAGTACCAGCTCCTCTTTGTACCACTGTTAGAATTCGGCTGTGAATCCGTCTGGTCCTGGACTATTTTGGGGTGGTGGGCTATTAATTATTGCCTCAATTTCAGAGCCTGTTATTGGTCTGTTCAGAGATTCAACTTCTTCCTGGTTTAGTCTTGGGAGGGTGTATGTGTCCAGGAATTTATCCATTTCTTCTAGATTTCCTAGTTTATTTGCACAGAGGTGTTTATAGTATTCTCTGATGGTAGTTTGTATTTCTGTGGGATTGGTGGTGATATCCCCTTTATCATTTTTTACTGCATCTATTTGATTCTTCTCTCTTTTCTTGTTAGTCTTGCTAGTGGTCTATCAATTTTGTTGATCTTTTCAAGAAACCAGCTCCTGGATTTATTGATTTTCTTAAGGGTTTTTTGTCTCTCTATCTCTTTCAGTTCTGCTCTGATCTTAGTTATTTCTTGCCTTCTGCTAGCTTTTGAATTTGTTTGCTCTTGCTTCTCTAGTTCTTTTAGTTGTGTTGCTAGGGTGTTGATTTTTGAACTTTCCTGCTTTCTCTTTTGGGCATTTAGTGCTATAAATTTCCCTCTACACACTGCTTTAAATGTGTCCCAGAGATTCTGGTACGTTGTGTCATTGTTCTCATTGGTTTCAAAGAACACCTTTATTTCTGCTTTCATTTCGTTATTTACGCATTAGTCATTCTGCAACAAGTTGTTCAGTTTCCAAGTAGTTGTGCAGTTTTGAGTGAGTTTCTGAATCCTGAGTTCTAATTTGATTGCACTGTGGTCTGAGAAACAGTTTGTTGTGATTTCTGTTCTTTTACGTTTGCTGAGGAGTGTTTTACTGCCAATTATGTGGTCAATTTTATAATAAGTGTGATGTGGTGCTGAGAAAAATGTATATTCTGTTGATTTGGGGTGGAGAGCTCTGTAGATGTCTATTAGGTCTGCTTGGTGCAGAGCTGAGTTCAGGTCCTGGATATCCTTGTTAACCTTCTGTGTCATTGATCTGTCTAATATTGACAGTTGGGTGTTAAAGTCTCCCATTATTATTTTGTGGGAGTCTAAGTCTCTTTGTAGGTCTCTAAGGACTTGCTTTATGAATCTGTGTGCTCCTGAATTGGCTGCATATATATTTAGGATAGTTAACTCTTCCAGTTGAATTGATCCCTTTACCATTATGTAATGACCTTCTTTGTCTCTTTTGATCTCTGTTGGTTTAAAATCTGTTTTATCAGAGACTAGGATTGCAACCCCTGCTTTTTTTTTTTTTTTTTTTTTTTTTTTTTGCTTTTGCTTTACATTTGCTTGGTGGATTTTCCCCCATCCCTTTATTTTGAGCCTATGTACGTCTCTGCATGTGAGCTGGGTCTCTTGAATACAGCACACTGATAGGTCTTGACTCTTTGTCCAATTTGCCAGTCTGTGTCCTTTAACTGGGGCATTTAGCCCATTTACTTTTAAGGTCAATATTGTTATGTGTGAATTTGATCCTGTCTTTATGATGTTAGCTGGTTATTTTGCCTGTTAGTTGACGCAGTTTCTTCCTAGCATTGATGGTCTTTACAATTTGGCATGTTTTTGCAGTGGCTGGTACCGTTTGTTTTTTCCATGTTTAGTGCTTCCTTCAGGAGCTCTCATAAGGCAGGTCTGGTGGTGACAAAATCTCTCAGCATTTGCTTGTCTGTAAAGGATTTTATTTCTCCTTCACTTATGAATTTTAGTTTGGCTAGATATGAAATTCTGGGTTAAAAATTCTTTTCTTTAATAATGTTGAATATTGGCCCCCACTCTCTTCTGGCTTGTAA
Source organism: Pan troglodytes (assembly GCF_028858775.2). Lineage (NCBI taxonomy): Eukaryota > Metazoa > Chordata > Mammalia > Primates > Hominidae > Pan > Pan troglodytes. The sequence goes on from NC_072410.2 coordinate 51,846,194, forward strand.
GGTTTTTGCTGAGAGATCTGCTGTTAGTCTGATGGGCTTCCCTTTCTGGGTAACTCGACCTTCCTCTCTGGCTGCCCTTAATATTTTTTCCTTCATTTCAACCTTGGTGAATCTGACAATTATGTGTCTTGGGGTTGCTCTTCTTGAGGAGTATCTTTGTGGTGTTCTGTGTATTTCCTGAATTTGAATGTTGGTCTGCCTTGCTAAGTTGGGGATGTTCTCCTGGATAATATCCTGAAGAGTGTTTTCCAACTTGGTTCCATTCTCCTCATCACTTTCAGGTACACCAATCAAACGTAGATTTGGTCTTTTCACATAGACCCATATTTCTTGGAGGCTTTGTTTGTTTCTTTTTACCTTTTTACTCTAAACTTCTTGCTTTATTTAATTAATTTGATCTTCAATCACTGATATCCTTTCTTCCACTTGATTGAATCAGCTATTGAACCTTGTGCATGCATCACAAAGTTCTTGTGCCATGGTTTTCAGCTCCATCAGGCTATTAAGGTCTTCTCTACACTGTTTATTCTAGTTAGCCATTCGTCTAATCTTTTTTCAAGGTTTTTAGCTTCCTTGCGACGGGTTCGAACATCCTCCTTTATCTCGGAAAAGTTTGTTATTACAGACCTTCTGAAGCCTCCTTCTGTCAACTTGTCAAAGTCATTCTCCATCCAGCTTTGCTCTGTTGCTGGCAAGGAACTGCAATTCTTTAGAGAAGAGGCACTCTGATTTTTAGAATTTTCAGGTTTTCTGCTCTGGTTTCTCCCCATCTTTGTTGTTTTATCTATCTTTGGTCTTTGATGTTGGTGACCTACAGATGGGGTTTTGGTGTATATGACCTTTTTGTTGATGTTGATGCTATTCCTTTCTGTTTGTTAGTTTTCCTTCTAGCAGTCAGGTCCCTCAGCTGCAGGTCTGTTGGAGTTTGCTGGAGTTCCACTGCAGACGCTGTTTGCCTGGGTATCACCAGCAGAGGCTCCAGAACAGCGAATATTGCAGAACAGCAAATATTGCTGCCTGATCCTTCCTCTGGAAGCTTTGTCCTAGAGAGGCAGCTGCCTATATGAGGTGCGTGTTGGTCCCTACTGCGAGGTGTCTCCCAGTTAGGCTACACAGGGGTCAGGGACCCACTTGAGGAGGCAGTCTGTCCATTCTCAGAGTTCAAGCGCCATGCTGGGAGAACCACTGCTCTCTTCAGAGCTGTCAGACAAGGACATTTAAGTCTGCAGAAGTTGTCTGCTGCCTTTTGTTCAGCTATGCCCTGTCCACGCAGGTGGGGTCTAGAAGCAGTAGGCCTTGTCGAGCTGCGGTGGTCTTCGCCAAGTTTGAGCTTCCTGACCGCTTTGTTCACCTACTCAAGCCTCAGCAATGGTGCATGCCCATCCCCCAGCCAGGCTGCCACCTCGCAGATGGATCTCAGACTGCATGCTAGCAGTGAGCAAGACTCCGTGGGCATGGGACCTGCCAAGCCAGGCATGGGAGAGAATCACCTCATCTGCCAGTTGCTAAGACCTTGGGAAAAGCACAGTATTTGGTTGGGAGTGCCCCCTTTTTCCAGGTAGTTTGTCATGGCTTCCCTTGGCTAGGAAAGGGAAATCCCCCGACCCCTTGCACTTCCTGGGTGAGCCGCCCTGCTTCAGCTCGCCCTCCGAGTGCTGTACCCACTGTCCAACCAGTCCCAATGAGATGTACCAAGTACCTCACTTGGAAATGCAGAAATCACCCATCTTCTGTGTTGATCACACTGGGAGCTACAGACTGCAGCTCTTCCTATTTGGCCTTTTTTTTTTTTTTTTTTTTTTTGACGGAGTCTTGCTCTGTCGTCCAGACTGGAGTGCAGTGGTGCAATCTCAGCTCACTGCAACCTCTGCCACTTGGGTTCAAGCAATTCTCTCACCTCAGCCTCCCAAGTAGCTGGGACTACAGGTGTGCACCACCACACCCAGCTAATTTGTTTCAGTAGTGACGGGGTTTCACCATGTTGGTCAGGCTGATCTTGAACTCCTGACCTCAAGTGATCTGCCTGCCTTGGCCTCCCAAAGTGCTAGGATTACAGGCATGAGCCACCGCGCCTGGCCCCATGTTATATTTTTAAAGATCCATCTCTGTTGCTTCAGATGGCTGTATAACTCTCCATGGTGTGCGACCACTTCATTTTACTTCTCTGCTCTCCCAAGATTAGATATCTAGGTGGTTCCAACAACTCCCCTGCCTCCTCAAATAATGCCATAACAGGCTGGGCATGGTGGCCCATGCCTGTAATCCCAGTACTTTGGGAGGCCAAAGTAGGTGAATCACCTGAGTTCAGGAGTTTGAGACCAGCCTAGGCAACATGGTGAAACCCCATCTCTACAAAAAATACAAAAATTAGCCAGGTGTGGTGGTATGTGCCTGTAGTCCTGGCTACTCAGGAGGCAGAGGCAGGAGAATCACTTGAGCCCAGGAGGTGGAGCTTGCAGTGAGCCAAGATGGTGCCATTGCACTCCAGCCTGGGTGACAGAGCAAAACCCTGTTCAAAAAAAAAAAAAAAAAAAAAGCCACAACAAACATCTTTGTACAGGTTTCCCTAAGTATCTGTGGGAAAACATCTTTGGGATCTATACCAGGAGTAGAGTTTCTGGGTCACTAGAAACATCTAACTTGCCTAAACATTGTGAGCTTGCTGTCCAGAATGGCTGCTCCAGTCTACAGTCACCAATGTGCACGTAGTTTTGTGTATCCACACATCCCCTCCACTGTCAACTTTGTATTTTCCCACTGTCGAGTTTTTGCCAGTCAGCTAGGCATCAAGGGATATTTTGTTGCTCTAATTTCCATGTCTCTGGAAATTACCAATGGTCTTGAGCATCCACCCAAATGCTTATTGGCCTTTGGCTTTTCCAGGTCTATGCATTTAGCTGCATGTAGTCCTCTATTTTCTTAAAACCTATATGGGCTCTGACTGTTCGTATTGTTTTCCAACCCTCCCAACCTCCAGCCCTTTAAAGGTCTTGGAAAGCTTTTTATCAGCTGCATGGAAGTGCATAGCTTGAGTGACCCATAAAGTATTAAGCCATTTCCCTATTAATAGGCATCTGGAGTCTTCAGAGGTTTTTCACTACCATAAACGAATGCTCCCATAACCCTCCTTAAACATACATCTTTGCACTTGTGCCAGAATTTCTTCTGATAAATTTTTAGAAGTGGTGTTTTTAGTTTAGCATGCATGTTTGAGGACGCCATATTTAGCCATATATAAGAGTGTCATCAAGTCTGTGGTGGAGACCAGGGACTCAGTCAGAGACCACAGTTTGGGAGGAAAATAGGTATCACTGAGAAGTGTTCCTGATTTGAGAAATAAGAAGAGGCATTGAAGCTGGAGTTAGGTAATAAGGACAGTTGCCAGGAGACAATGCTGAGCACAGGTGGGTAGTCAGCCATGTTGGCTGGGATGTGCCAGGCAGTGGAAAGGGAGGACACAGGTTTCCTGAAACTGCTCTGTAGACACCATCAGGCCCAGAGGCAGCTGCTCTGGAAGGAGCAACAAGGGAATTGTGGGTCCACTGACAGGAGTAAGCAGTATTTTTTCACAGGAACATTGACCACCACCTTCCCCTGATGGCCCCAGAGAGCAAGGGTGGACAAGTGGACACCTGCCTGGTCGCAGTCTTCTTTACAGTCTGAGATCTTACTTCCTATGGAAGCGCAAGGATGTAAGTTTCTGCCATATACAGTTGGGCACGTTGTGCATTGCATAAGGTTACCTGGCCCAGAAGGTAAATGGGGACTGAAAAAATTACCCTGAGCTAATTCTTACAGATTTTTTTCCCTGTCTCTGGGCCATGAGGGAGAAGACAGTGCTAGGGCTCCCTGGCCTCAGGTCAGCTGCACAGAACTATCCAGGGGACGGTTCCCAGGATCGCTCTCTCACCAGCTATCTCCTACCGAAGAGGACGTGTCTCTCTTTCCAGCACTCCCTCAGGGAGGCAGCCCACACTCCCTGGGGAGACTCCATCCTGTTCCCCTTTGGGCCGAGCCTATGTGGGGCTGTGCAGTGAGCAGAAAAGCAACATTTTCTTTGGGTGCAGGCTGGGGCAACTGGGCTGAGCTTCAAACTTGTTTTCTTTGAGGAAGAATTGAGGACTAATTATATGCACCAACTGCTGGCTGTTAAAGAAGGAGACAGAAGGCCATATGAGGTGGCTCATGCCTATAATCCCAGTGCTTTGAACTACCAAGGCAGGAGGGTGGCTTGAGGCCAGGAGTTTGAGAACAGCCTGGGCAACACAGTGAAACCCCATCTGCACAAAAAATTTAAAAAAATTAGCAGGTGTGGTGATGTGCATCTGTAGTCCCAGCTACTTGGGAGGCTTAGGTGGGAGGATCACTTGAGCCTAGGAGTTTGAGGCTCCAGTGAGCTATGATTGTGCCACTGCACTCCACCCTAGGTGGCAGAGAGAGAGACCTTGTCTCTAAGAAATAAAAAAGAAGCCAGAAAGAGATGGGGGGTCTTATTTCTTTTTTAGGAATCCCCAACCTCAGTCACAGAAACAAGCACCTACAGAGACAGAGACACAGAAGTTCATGGAGACCCAGGCCCTGGGCAGGCACTCTCAGGTGGCCCAAACCCCCAAGGTGGGTGAGGACCACTGTGGGCTTGGGGAGGGAACAGCCCTTCCTTTCACACAGCAAGAGAAGTTTGGGCTACCCAGGTGCCGAGACCAGCTTGTCTGGGGAGACCCTAACCCAGTGGCTCTAGAGGAATTAAAGACACACACACACACAGAAATATAGAGGTGTGAAGTGGGAAATCAGGGGTCTCACAGCCTTCAGAGCTGAGAGCCCCAAACAGAGATTTACCCACATATTTATTAACAGCAAGCCAGTCATTAGCATTGTTTCTATAGATATTAAATTAACTAAAAGTATCCCTTATGGGAAACGAAGGGATGGGCCGAATTAAAGGATAGGTTGGGCTAGTTACCTGCAGCAGTCATCGCTCATGCTATTGTTTGTGGCTTAAGAATGCCTTTAAGTGGTTTTCCACCTTGGGTGGGTCAGGTGTTCCTTGCCCTCATTCCAGTAAACCCACAACCTTCCAGCGTGGGCATTATGGCCATGATGAACATGTCACAGTGCTGCAGAGATTTTGTTTATGGCCAGTTTTGGGGCCAGTTTATGGCCAGATTTGGGGGGGCTTGTTCCCAACACCAGGGGGCTCCAAGGGGCTGGAGTTTGAGGAGATCTGGACAGGGTCTGAGGTCAGCCAGGGGCTGTGTAGGGCCCAGTGTAGAGCTGCGGCAACCTCATTCCCACTCAGGTTGGCTTCACAACAGCTCACGGAGCAGTTACTTTGATGAGGGACGGGGCTGGGCGCTGTAATCCCAAAATGCCTGACAGGTATTTTGAGATTGGAGACACCCCCCTGCCCCACCCTCCTTTTCCTGAGAACCAGGCAGCTCAGGCATCTGGGAACTTTTTCATGCCATGTGACCCAGAAATTCCACTCCTGGATATAGATCCCAAACATAATCTCCCACGAGTGCTAAGGAAACCTGTACAAGGAGAGATACACAGTTGGGCAATTATGACGCAATAAGAAAAGTGCTGATGAAGGTGAATATTAAGCACTTACCAGTGTGCCTATGAGCTCCCTAACGACCCAGTGAGGTGGGCCGTATTACCCCATTTAATAGATGGGGAAGCTGAGGCTCAGACAGGTCAGGTAACTTTCTCAACGCCACACAGTAAACGGTGGAGTGGAAACATCCTTTCAGCCTCATGGCAGAGCCTGTGCCCCCATCACTGCACCACACGGCCCTTGGTACCACACTGATGGAGGAAGGCGGCGGTAACGACAGTGTCCTGGGTGTCAGGGACCGGGACGTGCCCCTCGCGTACGCACTAATACCACGCCCCAGTCTTCAGGCTAATTTCACACTGACAGGGCTCTCCTACCCTGGCCGCCCCCAGTCGGTGCCCGCCCGCCTCCAGTAGTGCTGCAGCGGTCCTGCCGGCCACCTCCAGGGAAGCGGCCTTATGCTGCCCTCTGCTGGTCGCAAACTTACAGCACCGAGGGGTTTCGCTCTGCGCCGACTTCCTTGCGCAGGCACCCTGGGTGGTGGGCCATGGCTCCCTAGGGTCCAGAAATGGGTGGATGGGGGTGGGAAAAGGAGGGAGAGTGGGGAATGTCTCCAACGAGGCCAGGCCCGGGAAGCTGGCCGCGTGTCTAATTTCTCTGGTTACACCTGTTCGTGCCCAGTGCAGCAGTCCACGCTCCCTAATCCTGGTCCATAAGGGAAGGGGCAGGACAGACAGCCCCCTTAGGATGGGAAACCCAAGAGGAGTCCTTTATGCTCCCGGAATACTCCCTGAGTACTGGGGGTACAATGATAATGAAAACATCCACCTTGCTGTAGTGAACAACGGCAGCTCCCACCCCAGGGTACCCCTGTGGCCAGACGTCAGTCACTGTCCTCTTCCTCTTAGTGACTAGAGGCCATTTTGAGTGTCTGTAGGGGACATAGACATAGGAAGATTATACGGGTGATGCATTCGAAAATAACTGTGGCTGTAAAGGGCGAGCCTGGCACCAGGAGGATCAGGAGCCAGGGAGAGCTTGCACTTGAGTAAGGCTTGGTATAATCCATAGGAGTTGGGCTTTCTCTAGGAGGAGGCCCTGGGAACAGAAGAGTTGGAGGACAGCTCAACTCTGTGTATCTGCATCTGCTCTGTTCCAGGATGCACGCCCCCTTTTCCTCAGCTTCCAATCCTACATCTTGGCAGGCTGCCAGAGATTAGGCCCTTGGAGATATGGGGTGATATTTCTTCTTTGTTGTTTGCCATTGTAAGAGGACAATCATTAGCTTTACCTGAACAGATAAAACATGACAACGGGAATATCAAATATGTTGGGGAAGGAGGTCCCTAATGCTCAGGAGGATGACAGGTCCTTCCCAATCCACTCTCTGTCTCATGTGAAGGGCATCCCCAGCCAACTCTTCTCCAGAAGCACAGTCCCAGAGTGGGAGGTGAGAGGGAGCTGCTCTCATCCTGCTATGATCTGAATGTTTATGTCCCCCCACGGTAACGTGTTGAATCCTATTCACCAATGTGATGGTATTAGGAGTTGGGGACTTTGGGAGGTGATTAGGTCATAAGCATACAGCCGTCATGAATGGGATTAGTGTTCTTATCAAAAGGACTCCAAGGGCCAGGAATGGTGGCTCACACCTGTAATCCCAGCACTTTGGGAGGCCGAGGCTGGTGCATTGGCGGAGCTCTGGAGTTAGAGACCAGCCTGGGCAACATGGCAAAACCTTGTCTCTACAAAAAATACAAAGATATCTGGGTATGGTGGTGCATGCCTGTAGTCCCAGCTGCTTGGGAGGTTGAAGTGGGAGGATCACTTGAGCCTGGGAGGTTGAGGTGGCTGCAGTGAGCCATGTTCATACCACTGCACTCCAACCTGTATGCCAAAGCGAAACCCTGTCTCAAAAATAAATAAATAATTAATTAAATTTAAAAAATCAAGAGCTATAAAACAATGGAACAGCTTCATTCCCTACTCCAGTCCCCAGTCACCCAGGTACCCTCCTCAAAGGCACTCAATAGTGTTAGTTTCTTGTGTAACCTTCCAGGGGCGTCCTGTGTATGCACAAACAAATGCACACACAGCCACATAGGCCACCCTCTTTACGCACACAGCAGTTCACTTAAATTGCTTAAGAGAGGGTTCCATGTACGTGGAGATCTTCCTGGAGCCTACTGGAGAAATACCAGCATCATTCCCGCTGAAGCCAAGAACAAAATCCTGTGATTTCTGAAATGTAGCTGGAACTACTCCCTGGAGCAACCCTGTCATTTAAAAGCTGCAAAGAAGTGGAGGTGGCAGTTTAACTTTGGGCAGGCTATTATTTTAATTGTGGCTTGCCCTGCCCTAACCTTTTTGCTTTAGGATACCCACTGGGTGCTCCCTCAGCCTGTGAAAATGACCCAGAAGGTTTGGGCAGGTACCCATGGGGTACTGCCTTAAGTCCATTCAGACTGTTGTAACAAAAATACCATGAACTATAGGGCCAAACGTGGTGGCTCACGCCTGTAATCCCAGCACTTTGGGAGGCCGAGGTGGGCAGATCACTTGAGGTCAGGAGTTTGAGACCAGCCTGGGCAACAGAGATGGCAAACCCCATCTCTACTAAAAATACAAAAAAAAAAAAAAATTAGCTGGGCGTGGTGGCACGTGTCTGTAATCCCAGCTACTAGGGAGGCTGAGGCAGGGGGATTGCTTGAACCTGGGAGGCAGAGGTTGTAGTGAGCCGAGATCATGTCATTGCACTCCAGCCTGGGAGACAGACAGAGACTCCATTTCAAAAAACAAAACAAAACAAACAAAAACACAAACCCATGAACTGGGTAATTTATAAACAATAGAAATTCACTGCTCACAGTTTTGGAGGTTGGGAAGTCTGAGATCAACGTGCTGGCAGATTCTGTCTGGTGAGGGTTTGCTCTGCTTCAAATATGGCCCCTTTTGCTGAGGCATCACATGGTGGAGGGGCCAGGGAGCTCCCTTCAACTTCTTTTCTAAGGGCTCTAGTCCCATCCATGAGGGTGCAGCACTTATGACTCAACCATGTCCCCAAAGGCCCTGCCTCTTCATACCCCCTCAGTGTCCACATAGGTTAACACAAATTAATTTTGGAGGGACACATTCAGATTATAGCAGGTACGATCAGGGCAGAACATAGACCCTGCTGGGGTATGTGAGGGTGACTCTTTTGAAAATTATAATTTTATATCCAGGCAGATTGTCACTCAGATATGAGGGCATACTAAACATTTTTCTCAATATATACTGTAGGATGACCTACGCTGAAAACGCTTTTGGAGAAAGAACTAAAAAAAGATGAGACAGAAAACCTAGCTATATGTCGTTTCAAACAGACACATTTAAGATGTAAAGATACAGACAAACTGAATGTGAAGAAAGGGAAAAAGATACATTGGACAAACAAACAAAAAAGCAAGCATGGCCATATTAATATCATTCTCATGACAAAATATTCACTAAGCAGATAAAACAGGTTTTTTTGTTTTTGTTTTTCTTGAGATAGGGTCTCTCTCTGTCCCTCAGGCTGGAGTGCAATGGCACAAAGATGGCTCACTGCAGCCTTGAACTCTTGGGCTCAAGTGATCCTCCCACCACAGCCTCCTGAGTAGCTGGGACTGTGTGCACCACCACACCCGCCAATTTTTTTTTTATTATTTTTTGTAGAGATGGGTTCTCCTCTGTTGCCCAGGCTGGTGTCAAACTCCTGGGCTGAAGTGATTCTCCCACCTCAGCCTCCCAAAGTGCTAGAATTGCAGGCATGAGCCACCACACCCGGCAACAGTTCTAAACATGTATGCAATTAACATGGTTTTTTTTTGTTTTTGTTTTTGTTTTTTTTTGAGACAGAGTCTCACTCTGTCGCCCAGGCTGGAGTGCAGTGGTGCTGTGGCGCAATCTCGGCTTACTGCAAGCTCCGCCTCCTGGGTTCAAGCCATTCTCCTGCCTCAGCCTCCTGAGTAGCTGGGACTACAGGCGCCCGCCACCACGCCCGGCTAATTTTTTGTATTTTTAGTAGAGACAGGGTTTCACCATGTTAGCCAGGATGGTCTCAATCTCCTGACCTCGTGATCCACCTGCCTCGGCCTCCCAAAGTGCTGGGAGCAATTAACATGGTTTCTAATGATAACATAAAAACGAACGAATTATAGGGAGAAATGTACACATTTACTATCCTAGTGAGGGATTTCAAAACACTTCTAGATTATTGATAGGCCAAACAGACAAAAAAAAAATCCCTGTGGCAGATCTAAAATCACAATCAGATCCCAAACTTTTTGTAAGTCTGGAAGAATAGTTTCTAGCCTTCCATCTGCTGTGATTTAGGGAAGAACATAACAGTAATGGAAATGGATGCGGCAAACCAATAAATAACAGTTGGTATATCAGTATTCAGTAATCATATTACTATGAATATGTAAACATTATTCACAGCTGAATCACAATTATATTTTCCTTTCCTATACTACTTTTAAAAATTAATAATTATTTTTTCTTTTCATTTGGTTAGTTTTCTATATGCTTTGAAATAATTCAACCTCAGACTCTTCCAACTCTCTACAACTCCTCTCAATTTCTTCAGAAAAATCTATCAATTTTCATTGCCTTGAATATCTTTCTCCTGGGCTGGTTAGATTTCCCAGAGAAGGCTCTTCCAGTCTCCTGCTTGCAGAGGAAGACCAGGTGTCTTAGGAGCTGGGGATGGGATTGAGGGTCTCAACATTTGGTAAACAAACTCAACTTTCCTTGCTTCCCTTAGCCACATGTGAAAAAAGTTGGAATTTTCATAAAAGATTTTTACCAAAGACTGAAGGAGAACAATATTTAATAGCAATAAAAGACAAAAAAAAAGAGCGAAGAAGAAGAAATATTCTATATTCTATAAATGTAGCCAAGCTATAAGGGTCAGGCTTTCTTTTTAAATTTTTATTCTGAGACAGGGTCTCACTCTATTGCCAGGCTAGAATGTAGTGGCACTATCATAGCTCACTGCAGTCTTGAACTCCTGGGCTCAAACAATCCTCCTGCTTCAGCCTTCTGAGTAGCTTGGACTATTGGATCATGCTATCATGCCTGGCAAATTAAAATTTTGTTGTTGTTGTTGTAGAGACAGGGTCTTGTTATGTTGCCCAGACTGGTTTTGAACTCTAGACCTCAAGCGATCCTCCTGCCTCTGCCTCCCAAAGTGTTGGTATGACAGGTGTGAGCCACTTCATCCAGCCAGGGTCAGGCTTCTGAGCCTACCACAGCTGACTCCTCTTTAAGATCCAGGGGCTCTTTCCTGTTTCAAAACCTCCTTCTGGGATCACCATACTCCAGAACAGAATTGACTGGATAAAGTGGATTCATAATCCATAATCTGACTGGTTGGCTGCAGCTGCCTGGTTCACCGTGTGAGGGTGACTCTTTTATTTTAGTCTTTTATTATGCATTTTAGAAGCAAGTACAAAAGTAGAGGGAATAATATAACTCCCCCACCATATACCTATTACCCAGATTCCACAATTGACCTTATTTTATCTATATCCCTATTCTTCTCCCTGAAGTTATTTTATTATCTGTAAATACTTCGGTATGTATTTCTAAGAAGTAAGAACTCTTTTTTAAAAAGTGTAATAATTAGTCGGGCATGGTGGCTCATGCCTATAATCCCAGCACTTTGAGAGGCAGAGGTGGGAGGATTACTTGAGCCCAGGAGTTCAAGACCAGCCTGGGCAACACAGTGAAACCCCATTTCGACAAAAAAAAATAAAGAAATTAACTGGGTGTGATAGTGCACACCTGTAGTCTCAGCTACTTGGGAAGCTGAGGTGGGAGGATCACTTAGCCTGGGAGGTCAAGGCTGCAGTGAGTGAGCCATGATCGAGCCACTGCACTCCAGCCTGGGTGACAGAGTGAGACCCTGTCTCAAAAACAAACAAACAAGCAAACAAAAAACACAGTAATTATACCTACAGATTAGTACTAATAGCCAGTCATTGTTCACATTTGCTCTTTTGTCTCACATGTGTTTTCTTTAACAGGTACCTTGTTTCAATCAGCATCCAAACAAATGCCATACATTGTGTTTGTTTGATACATCTTTAAGGCTTTTAAAATCTGTGACCATTCATCTTACTCTTTATGTATGAGTGTGTGTGTGTGTGTGTGTGTGTGTGTGTAACTAGAGCAGTCATCCTTAGCATTTCTCATTCTTTGGACTTACTCACCATGTTGCAGTATCCTCTGTACTTCCTTTAATCTGGCAATTAGATTTAGAGGCCTAATCAAATTGAGGTTTGGATCTGAACTCAGGTGGTTTTTTTTTTTTTTTTTTTTTTTTTGAGACAGACGCCCAGGCTGGAGTGCAATGGCGCGATCTCGGCTCACTGCAACCTCCGCCTCCCAGGTTTCAAGCGATCCTCCTGCCTCAGCCTCCTGAGTAGCTTGGATTACAGGCACCGCCATCACACCCTGGGCAGATCACCTGAGGTTAGGAGTTCAAGACCAGCCTGGCCAACATGGTGAAACCCTGTCTCTACAAAAATACAAAGGGTTTGTTTGTTTGTTTGTTTTAATAGAACCTCATGAATAGTGCTGGGTACCAGGAGACTTGCTGCCGGGGTGTCCTTTTGTGCTGGAGGGCTTCTGTCCTGACTATAATGAGCACTTCTGGACAAGGCAGCAAAGGAAGAGGGCCCCTTTTTCTCAGGCGCCTTTCTGAGAATCCTGCACCTGCAGCAGCCCAGTGACTCCTGGCCCCCTGGTCTCTTTTTGGTGGGTTCATAAGCAACACCGGTCTAGAAGTCTGAGGGCTTGAGTCAAAGTTCTGACCTCACTAGACAACCTCAGGAAAAGTCAGCTAACTTCTTGGGGTCAGGCTGGCTCCATTTTACATTAGCTAACTGAACCAATAAAGAGTTATTTCAATACATGGTTGAGTATAGCATTATAGCTAGGACTGGACTCTGCACCTAGGCTGCCTGTGTTGGAACACCAGACTTGCTACTTAACAGCTTTGTGACTCTGAATAAGTTACCTAATGTATCTGTACCCCAGTTTCCACATCTAAAAAAATGGGCCTCCTGTGAAGTCACCACCTTACAGGGCTGTTATGAAAAGGAAATGAGTTAGTGCAGGGAAGATGCTGAGGACTGTCCCTGACTCATGCTGGGTGCTCACAATGTGTTGTTTGTTGCTGTGAAGTGACAGGTACTGAGCTAGGTGCAGAGACTATGTGGTGAGCATGCCCGGTGCCTGCTCTCAAGGAACACACACATAGTAGAGTGTGACAGGGCTGTGCTGGGGGTGGCCTGGAGAGCTGGGAGAGCCTGAACAGGAATCTCACTTGATTTGGGGGCCAGGGCTATCTGACCAGAGGAATCGGCATCTAACCTGAGATTTGAAGGAGTCAGTGAGGTGGGCCGGGCAGGGAGAGGGCATTTCCAGCAGAGGGAGCAGCATCTGCACAGACGTGGGCGCTGTGGCACCTGCAGCCCACAGGAGCGCTTTTGGCCCAGGCAGACTTGGGACATGAGGAAGGCGGCTGGAAAGTGGGTGGGCAGTTGTTAGGCGTTAAGCCAGAAAGGAGGGCAGGGACCACTTACAGAGGGACTGGTGTGTTGCAGAGCGCTGGCTGGGGAGCTGGAGCTTTCTCCCAGTGACGCTGGGAGTGTGTGTGTGTGTGTGTGTGTGTGTGTGTGTGTGTGTTGCAGGTTGTGAGGTGAGTAGCAGGGTTAGATCTGTTTTGAAACAATTCCTCTGGCTGCTGTGTGAGGAGCGGATGGAAGGCAAGGCTGGGGCCTGGACACCTGACCAGGTGCCAGGGAGCAGGAATTGGTGCCTTGACCATGTGGATGGAGAGAAGTAGGTGGATGGAAAGATGTTAAACAGCTAGCATGTGGCTGGGCGCAGTGGCTCATGCCTGTAATCCCAGCACTTTGGGAGGCCAAGATGGGCAGATCACCTGAGGTCAGGAGTTTGAGACCAGCCTGGTCAACATGGTGAAACTGCATCTGTACTAAAAATACAAAAACTAGCCAGGTGTGGTGGTGGGTGCCTGTAATCCCAGTTACGCAGGAGGCTGATGCACAAGAATCGCTTGGACCCAGCAGGCGGAGGTTGCAGTGAGCTGAGATCCCGCCATTGCACTCCAGCCTGGGCAACAGAGGGCGACTCTGTCTCAAAAAAAAAAAAAAAAGAGAAAAAGAAAGAAAAAGAAAGAAAGAAAGAAAGAGAAAGAGAAAGAAAGAAAAGAAAAACAAAAACCCAGGTAGCAGCTGGGTGCGGTGGCTCATGGCTGTAATCCCAGCACTTTGGGAGGCCAAGGTGGGTGGGTCACCTAAGGTCAGGAATTCAAGACCAGCCTGACCAACATGGTGAAACCCCGTTTCTACTAAAAATACAAAACACTAGCCAGGAGTGGTGGCAGGTGCCTGTAATCCCAGTTACTCAGGAAGCTGAGGCAAGAGAATTGCTTGAACCAAGGAGGCGGAGGTTGCAGTGAGCTGAGATCATGCCATTGCACTTCAGCTTGGGCGACAAGAGCAAAAAACTCTGTCTTGAAAAAACAAAAAGCAAACAAACAGACAAAAAACCCAAACAAACAAACAAACAAAAAACCCAGGTAGCATGCATTAAATTAGATTGTGGCGGGGAAGTGGAGGAATTACAGTGGGTTGAATGGCATCCCCTCCAAATTCATGTCCACCCAGAACCTCAGAATGAGACCTTATTTGGAAATAGGATCTTAGCTGATATGATTGAGGTAAAGATACAGATGAGATCATACTGGCTTAGGATGGGCTCTAAATCCAAGGAGAGCTTTCTTAGAAGAGGATGCATAGAGACGGAAGAGATGGCCATGTGAAGATGGGGGCAGAGGCTGGAATCAGACACGGAGGAGCCAGGGAATGCCTGAAGCTGGAAGAGGTGAGGAAGGATTCTCCCCTGGAGATTCTGGAGGGAGCACAATGCAGCTGACAGTTTTTCAGACTTCTGGCCTTCCAAACGATGAGAGGGTCACTCTCTGTTGTTTTAAGCCGCCTGGTTTGTGATAATTTGTTACAGCAACCCTAGAAAACTAACACAGGAGTCAAGGGTGATACTTGACTGTCTGGCTCGGGAGACTGGAGCACAGAACCAGGGTCAGACTTGTTGGCTGGGGTGGGGATAGGGATGTGGTGGTCAGGTGCTGGGGCCGGGTTCAGGTATGGATTTATTGTTTTTGAAGAGTTCATGTGGCAAGCAAGCAAAAAGGGCCAGTGGTAGCTGGATTCATAAGTCTGGGGGACTGGTTTAGACTGAAAGAGAATTGGGGAGTGAGGTGGGGAGGAAGGAGATTGTCCAGGGAGAATCTGTGTGGAGAGCAGGGAAGAGGAATAAGAACGGACCTATCAGCAAGTCCAGCATCTAGGGGAGAGGTGAGAGAGAAGGAACTCCTGGAGGTTCCAAGCAGGAGAAGACCAGGAGTGCGTGAGGCCACAAGTATCCAAGAAATGGGGCCTTGTGAGGGAGTGTGAGTGGGAAAGAATGTCACCAAGAGGTAAAAAAAAATCAACAGATAGGAAAATGCCAGTTGAATTTGTAAACAGGAGGGTCAGTTCACCGTGACTGTGGCAAGAACAGCTTTGGTGGAGTAGGGGAAGCATGGAGTGTCACTGCCACCTGACTCCTGTTTCTCGGCTCTCTTTGTAACAAGAACCCCTGGCATTCCTAGAGGTTCCGGACTCTCAGGACTGAACCTGTCAGGGCTTGGCATATTTAATAGTCACCAGCTGGTGGGATCGAGGCCATTGCTACCCTGGCTACATCCGGAAGACCAAGACTGATTACTCATGTGTGCTCATTGGGGACAAGGCAAGCAATTTTCTGCCTTCCATGAAGCCAGCACCTGGCGCTTGGTTCAAAGAATTCAGCAAATGTATACCTTTACTGAAATCTCAGGGGTCCTGGCCTAGGGAGTGAAATGTAGGAATGAGATGACTAATATTACTACTACATTCATTGAGGGGGTCGGGGATTCCTGGAAGGCCAGGATTCCATTATAACTATCATTCAGTCCAACAAATACCTAAGGAGGACCAGATTCACACGCATAGTGAAAACAGAACTCCAAGCGGCAGGCGTCCTTCTGTGCCCAGGCAGAGGCAATGGCGCCATCTACAGGTCACTGAGGGAGAGAGCGCCGGCGGAATTGTAATGCCAGGGAGCCGCTTTGGCAGGGATCTCAGGAATCCCGCACTCTTGTGGACTCTGGCGTTCTCGACATGAACTTTTCTTAATGACCAGATGTTTAAAAGCAACACGAGGGAAGGACAGATCCATATCTGAGCCTGGGTGTGAATTAGGCAGGGAGAAAGATCAAGCTTGTGGATGTCCATGTCCTATAAAAGCAGTGCTAAAGGGAACTTAATTTAAGGATTCTTTCCCAAAATATGACGAAAGGAGTGGTGGGGGAGGGGTATATGCTCGTGAGGGAAGAGGCAGTGGATCGCAGCTTAGGGGTATGTATGTTTAGGGCCGGGGGCAAGCAAAATGCAGTGTGGGAAGTCAAGTCTGTGTGCCTCCGTTGTTGAAAACTTTTTTTATTATTATTTATTAAAAAATATTTTTGAGGTAGGGTCTCACTAGGTTACCCAGACTGGACTCGAACTCCTGGGTTCAAGCGATCCTCTCTCTTCAGCCTCCTGAGTAGCTGGGACTACAGGCATGCACCACCATGCCCGGCTGTGTTATTTAATAATACCCAACATTCGCTTATCCAGTGCCGGGCATTCTCACAAGCATTCTAAAACAGGTATTAACTTGTTGACCCTCAAAACAATCCCATAAGTTAGATGATATCTCATCCCCTATTTTATATATAAGGGAACGAGGCAAAGGGTCCGGCCACTTGCCCAAGGCCACGCAGTGCTGGGAAACAAAGACTCCAACTCAGTCTGGTTTCAGAGCCCAGGTCTTCACCCCTGCACTTTCCTGCTTCTCTAGCATCTGCTACTAACATCTGCTCCACATCTTCTAAAATACATTCTATGTTATCTGCCTTTTAAAATGGAGCATCAGGAACATAAACATTTATAGATGGGTTTGATTAACATGTTGATCGCCTGTGACTGCACTAATACAGGACTGAGTTCAGGAGCCACTGATGGCCTCAGCTACCAGGCTTTCTTGGGGTTCTTGGCTCTACTTTTCCCCATGGAGGAAGGAAAGCTATGGAAACCTCTTAAGCAGGGAAGAGACGTGGTTTGATTTCAATTTTAGAAACTGATTTAGATTTTCTTCAAAGGTAATGGACATAAAGACATGGCAATGACCACGAAGCCAGAACCCTTATAGGTGTGATCTCCTGGCTTGGCCTCTGGGACTGGTTTAGGGGGAGGATTTGCAAGTAAGGAGGAGAGCGGCATGGAGGATCAAGGTGAGCTGAGATCAGGTATCTTCTCTCCTTGTCTCTGTCCCAGTCTCCAGAGTTGACTGTGTCCTGCCATAGTGCTCCACAAAGCGGTGCCACCTGGACACTGAGCTTTATCCCTGCTCCATGCTGCTCCACTGGAAGAAGCACTGGGCAAGAAGTCAGTGGGGCTGGAAGACCCCAGTAACATCCCGCCCAGTGGAGATGCCACACTCCCCCTGTGGCATCTGCCTGTTCTGCTCCTGGGAGGATGTGCTGTGCCTTGCTCATAGGCAGGGCTGGCTGAGATGAGCCATGGGTCCTTTCTGGAGTGGAGAGCTTCCTTCTTGTAGTGGTCCATTTTTCATTGCTATAAAGGAATACCTGAGACTGGGTAATTTATAAAGAAAAGAGGCATATAGTTCTGCAGGTTATACGAGCATCTGCTCAGCTTCTGATGAGGCCTCAGGAAGCTTTTACTCATGGTGGAAGGTGGAGGGGGAGCAGGTATGTCATGTGGCAAGAGAGGGAGCAGGAGAGATGCCAGTCTCTTTTCTTAGAAAAGTATTTTTAAATTTCAATAGCTCTGGGAGTACAACTGGTTTTTGGTTACAAGGATGAATTGTATAGTGGTGAAGGCTGAGATTTTAGTGCTCCTGTCACTCTTCACTCTCTCTCTTTCCTGCCACCTTGTGAAGAAGGCACTTGCTTCTCCTTTGCCTTCCACCAAGATTGTAAGTTTCCTGAGGCCTCCCCAGCCATGTAGAACTGTAAGTCAATTAAACCTCTTTCCTTTATAAATTACCCAGTAACCACAAAGCAAAAACCTGTAATAGATACACTAAAAATAAAAAAGCAAGGAATTAAAAACATACTACCAGAGATATCACTTAACCACAAAGG
This sequence comes from Pan troglodytes, assembly GCF_028858775.2. NCBI lineage: Eukaryota > Metazoa > Chordata > Mammalia > Primates > Hominidae > Pan > Pan troglodytes. The sequence continues at coordinate 51,864,061 of NC_072410.2, forward strand.
AAGAGAGCAAGAAAGGAAGAAAGAAAAAGAAGACTTACAAAATAACCACAAAGCAAGTAACAAAAATGCCAGTAGTAAGTCCTTACCTATCAAAATAACATTGAATATAAATGGACTAAATCCCCAATTAAAAGACATAAATGGCTGCATGATTTAAAAAAATAAGACCCAACTATGTGTTGCCTACAAGAAACTCACTTCACCTATAACGGAACATACAGACTGGAAATGAAGAGTTAGAAAAAGATATTTTATACAAATGGAAGCAAAAAAAGGGGCAAGAGTAACTATACTCATATCAGATAAACTAGGCTTCAAGTCAAAAAGTGTAAAGAAAAACAAAGAAGGTCATTATATAATGATAAAGGAGTCAATTCAGCAAGAGGTTATAAAGGAGTCAATTTAGCAAGAGGGTATAATAATTGTAACTATGCATTCCAATATCAGAGCACCCAGACGTATAAAGCAAATATTAATTGATTTAAAGGGAAATAGAGACTGCAATATAATATTAGGCAACTTCAACACCCACTTTCAGTAATAGACAGATTATCCAGACAGAAAATAACAAACAAACATCAGAGTTAAACTGCACTCTATACCAAATGGACCTATCTGACTTAATCCATTTTGTGTTACTATAACAGAGGACCTGAGACTGAGTAATTTACACAGAAAAGAAGCTTACTTAGCTCACAGTTGTGTAGGCTGGGAAGTATGAGGAGTATGGCATCAGCATCTGCCTAGCTTCTGGTGAGGGCCATGTGCTGGGTCAAAAGATGGTAGAGAAGGTCAAAGGAGAAATGGACACATGTGAAGAGATAAAGTCTGAGGGGCATCCTGGTGTTATAATAGCCCACTCTCAAGGAAACTAATTCATTTCCCCAAGAACTAATCTAGTCTCACTTATCAAGACATTTATGAGGGATCCACCTCTATGACCCACTAAGCTCACCTCCCAACTTTGCCATGTTGGGGATCAAATTTCAACATGAGTTTTGGTGGTGACAAACCATATCCAAACACGGCACTGACATTTATACAACAACCTACCAGCTGCAGAATACATATTCTATTCCTCCACACACGGAACATTCTTCAGGATAGGCTACATGTTATGCCACAAAATAAATCACAAGAAATTCAGAAAATTCAAAATCATATCAAATATATTTTCTGATCACAATGAATAAAACTAGAAATCAATAACAAGAGGAATTTTGGAAACTGTACTAATACATGGAAATTAAACAATATGCTCCTGAATGACCAGTGAGTCAATGAAGAAATCAAGAAGGAATTTTAAAAATTTCTTGAAACAAATTAAAATGGTAGCACAACACACCAAAACCTATGAAATAAAAGCAGCACTAAGTGGGAAATTTATAGCAATAAATGCCTACATCAAAAAAGTAGAAAGTGAGGCATCAATTAGAGCCATAAATTGGAGCCACTTTTTTAAAGAAAAGTAGAAAGACTGCAAATAAACACCTAACAGTGCACCTTAACTAGAAAAGCCAGAACAAACCAAAGTCAAAATTTGTAGAGGAAAACAAATAATAAAGATCAGAGCAGTAATAAGTGAAATTAAGATTAAAAACACAATACCCAATGTAATACATCAAGGAAACAAAAAGCTGGTTTTTGGAAAATATGAACAAAATCAACAAAACTTTAGCTAGACTAACAAAGAGAAAACCCAAATAAATAAAATGAGAAATAAAAAATGAGACATTACAACTAATACCGTTGATGTATAAAGGATCATTAGAGGCTATTATAAATATCTATACACCCACCTACTGGAAAACCAAGAAGAAATGAATAAATTCCTGGACATGTACCACCTACTAAAATTGAACTTGAAGAAATAGTAAATCTTAACAGACCAGTAACAAGTAATGAGATCAAAGCACTAATTAAAAAGTCTCCCATCAATAAAAATCCTAGGACCTGATTGCTTCATTGCTGAATTCTACCAAACATTTAAAGAAGAGCTATATTAATTCTACTCAAACTATTCCAAAAGATTAAAGAGGGGAAACATCCAAACTCATCCTATGAGGCCAGCATTACTCAATATCAAAACCAGACACAATAAATAAGAAAACTACCAGTCAATATCCTGATGAACATAGGAGCAAAAATTCTCAACAAAATTCTAACAAACCCAACAACACATTAGAGAGATCATCTACCATAATCAAGTGAATTTTATTTCAGGGATAAAGCCTGGTTTAACATAAGCAAATCAATAAACATGATACATCACATTAACAGAGTTAGGGACAAAAAGCAGATGATCATTTCAATAGACGCTGAAGAAGCATTCTATAAAATTGAATATCCTTTCATGATTAAAAAATTCTCAACAAAGTGGGTACAAAAGGAATAAACTTCAAAACAATAAAGGCCATATAAGACAAATGTACAGCTAATATCACACTGAATAGGGAAACACCAAAAGCCTTTTCTCTAACGTCTGGAACAAGACGAAGATGCCCACTTTCACTTTTATTCAACATAGTACTGGAAGTCCTAGTCAGAGCAATTAGTCAAGAAAAAGGAATAAAGGGCAACCAAATTGGACAGGAAAAAGTCTAATTATCCTTGTTTGTAGACAAACACGACCTTATATTTATTATTATTTTAAATACACAGTTTATTTTATTTTATGAAGTCCCAGGATACATGTACAGGATGTGCAGGTTTGTTACATAGGTAAACGTGTGCCATGGTGGTTTGCTGCACCTATCAACCCATCACCTATGCATTAAGCCCAGCATGCATTAGCTATTTTTCCTGATGCTCTTCCTGCCCTGAGTCCTGCATACTCTACCCAATGCCCTGTGAATTATAAATTTTCTAGTCTGGCTGATGGAAACAGGCACCATTCTAGGCTTTGCATGGGCAACAACATTTTTCCTTCTAATCCCTTTGAATGGTTCTTTCTCCAGCTTCAGGTGCTTTCCTCACACACATGTGCTGACTGGTGCTGAAGGCTCCAGATCTCTGGAATTCTGTATCTGAGCAGCTCTCTCCTGTCTTCTCAGATATAGAACTCCAGAGATCTGGATTACAAGCTCTGTCCTGTGTACTCTAGCTGCTGTGGTATCCCTGGACTCTCAGCTCTGTCTTCTCAACTCAGGGAGTCTGCCTGGTGCCTTCTGTTCTTCCTCTTGGTGCTGTGGCCTGGAAACTCCGCAGGTAGTAAGCTAGGGCAATCATAGAGCTTACCTCATTTGTTTCCTTTGTTTCAGGGATCACTATTCTTCATTGCCTGATGTCCAGTGTCCTAAAAACCACTGTTTTCTGTATATTGTCTGTTTTATCTTAGGTGTGAGAGTAAACATAATCTCTGTTACTCCATCTTGGCCAGAAACACAAATCTTCATTTGACCATGTTAGTTTTGAACTAGGCCAAGCCAAATTCCCAGATGATTTAAAGATGCCACTAGAGGAGTCCTAGGGCATCTCAGTAGATTTGCATCCAGCTTCTGTTTTCAGGATTCACTCAATAAATGCATTGATCCTCTCCACACCAGCTGGGTGCGGTTGGTATTATAGGTGAGGGTGACATGTCTGGTTCTGTGGTCCCACAGTGGAATCCTCAAGGATATACACCCCTTGGGTGTAACACTGTCAGTAAATAGTCTCTCTGCCTAGTGGGGCATCTTCTTGGTCTTGATTAAGATCTCTGACACAGAGGCTTCTGGATAGAGGTACATCCTAGTTTCCATGTCCTTCGTCAAAACATGTTTGTTCCAGTGTTTCAGGCATTGTTATCCAAAGGCAATAAACAGTTGGTCTTAGGAGCTCTGGAGCACTTGCTCTGGAGCACAGAAAATTCTTCAGTATTTTTCTAGTGGGGGAGGGTTCAAAACCTGAGCAGCATCAGGGCTGTGGAGTCCAGGGGACACCAGGAGGCCAGGTTGGGCAACGGTTGGAACACACTTGCTGGGTTCCCAGCTAAGCCACTACTCAGCACCACCCTCACATGAGGGGTGTCAAGTTGCACTAACAGTTTATTTTAAAAGAAAACCACAACCTGAATCTAATCATAAGGAAGCAATCAGACAAGTCCAGAATTGGGCATTCTACAAGCAATGGACATGAACTCTTTAATATGTTAATATGATGAAAGATAAAAAGAGGGGAGTGTGTGTAAGTGATGGTTGTGGTTATGAGGCTGGCCTAGATTAATGGAAACTAAGGAGCCGTGACAACCAAATACCATGTGTGAACTTTAATTGGATCCTGGGATCAGGAAATAAACCTAGCTTCTTTTGGGTAAATATTTTCATTTAAGGGTTTTTGTAAATTTTTTTTTTCTGATACAGAGCCCCTCTCTGTTGCCCAGGTTGAAGTGCAATGGTGTGATCATGGCTTACTGCAACCTCGACCTCCTAAGCTCAAGTGATCCTCCCACCTCAGCCTCCACAGTATCTGGGACTATAGGCATGCACCACCACAAATTTTTTTAGTTTTTTGTAGAGCTGAGGTTTCACTATGTTGCCCAGGCTGGTCTTAAACTCCTGGACGCAGGTGATGCTCCTGCCTTGGACTCCCAAAGTTCTGGGATTACAGGCATGAGCCACTGTGCCTGGTCTGTAAATTTTTATAACGGCTTTGATATTTTATCCACATTAAATTCCTTGGGTGTGGTAATTGTATTAGGATTATGGGGGGAGAATATCCTTGTTTGTTTTTAGGTAAGGGCTGAAATATCAAATAACGCTGAAATGCTACAATTTACTTTCAAATGGTTCACCAAGAAAAGATATATGTACATGTATGTAAATACATACATACCTACATATATACATTCACAAGTGCAAAGGGCCTGTGAAGAAATGGGCTTGGCATATTTCCAAACATAAAGAAAGCCAGTGAGGAGAGTGGTGAGAGATGGGAATGTGAAGATAGGCTCCAGATCCCAAAGGGTTTTGTTAGATGATCAGGATATTTTTCTTTTCTTTTAAGGGTAATGAGACTCTTTTGAAGCAAACGACTAGTGGGATCAGGTTTATGTTTTACTCTCCCGTTATTCATCTAATTCTCCCCACATACCCAGGAAATATCCTCGGGTCCCTGGAGTTGTTACACTCATGGAAAGGGTTTTTGTTCCTTGTAGGGAGGTAGCTGGTGGCCAAACATGAGGCCTTTGTGGTCCTGGTGGTTCTTGCTCCAGGGAAAGCACCAGAGCTTTCCCTATCAATCACCCACTCCTGAGAAACTGACCATAGGCCACAATCACGTAAAGGAGCCATGCCCACATCAGGGAGTTGTGGCATGTGGGCAGCCAGGCCTCTTGTGGCCAGGGAAGAGGAACAGTTCATTTTGGAGTCTACAGACAGAACTTAAAAGCCACAGCAGGTTGTTGGCGGAAGTTGGTGGAAATCGACAGATAAGTTCTCAGAACGGAGACTCCTCTAAGGGGCTGGGGCTCATTCCTTCCATTTTATACTGGGGCCTTTGCATCTTTTCCCTACTCTGGGTCTCCTGGGTAGCATTTAACAGTGTCATACTCCTAGTATCTCTGTCCTTCCATCCCAAACCTATAGGCAAACCCCTCTCTTCTCCTTTCTGGAGAGCAAGGCTGGGGGAAAACCACACAATTGGATAGATCATGGTCACGGGAGGAAAACAGTGGTGCCCTGGCATTGTCCTTTACAGGCTTATGGGAGCCTATTGTGGGCCTCTCTTCACAACCGTGTTTGGTGACATCGTGCCAAGTTGAAATCAGCTATCGTGGGGATATTTACACAATGATAACTGGCAAAACTTCAAATCAGAGTTTTCTGTCTAAACCTAAGAGGCCAATTTTAAACACCAATGAACAATTGCATATTCCATTTGTTTAAAATTATCTTCTACTCTTTTACTTTTCATATTGAAGTTTCTCAGGAGTTTTCTTCTGGACTAATGGTCTTAACCTTGAGAACAGGCTTAATGTTAAGAATGGTGCTCATAAAACAGATCTTAGAGACATGAGGAGAAATAGTCCCTCCCACAAAACTACAGGAAAGCAGATCTATTTAAAGCAAGTACTGAGAAGGAGGTATATTGAGAATAATCACAAAGAGCATCAGTTTTACTCTTTTGCCCAGTGGGAGGACTTGTTGAAGGTGTATAATCCTGTTCTGTTTCATAACAAAGGAGTCTTTTTTTTTTTTTTTTTTGAGACACAGTCTAACTCTGCCTCCCAGGCTGGAATACAGTGGCATGATCTCAGCTCACTGCAACCTCTGCCTCCCAGGTTCAAGTGATTCTCCTGCCTCAGCCTCCTGATTAGCTGAGATTACAGGTGCCCACCACCATGCCCGGCTAATTTTTGTATTTTTAGTAGAAATGGGGTTTCACAACATTGGTCAGGCTGGTCTCGAACTCCTGACCAGGTGATCTGCCCACCTCGGCCTCCCAAAGTGACAGCCACTGCACCTGGCCAGTTACAAAGGAGTCTTTTAAGATGTCTGGACTTCAGAGATTGTTGTTATGTACTGTAAACGGTAACCTTTAACCCTAAAAGTCTGTAATTCTGATTGGTGTGTTTCTCAATAATTTGATTCCTTTATAGCAATATTTACATTTTTATATATATACATATATATTTTCTTTTATATATATTTATATATAAATATAAATATATATTTTTTCTTTTCTGCAGTTATAACCTGCAAGGTTTTAAGTGAGCCCAGAATGGGAGCTTTGGCATTTCCCTTGCCTACTTCCATGTGTGTCTGAGAGCCTTTGACATTTACAGATCACCATGAATAAGCAGTCTCTGAGCTGCCCACCCATTTCTTTGCCTTTAGTGAGTTTCCTCTTCTGTTATCCTTTACTATTGTTCTAAATCTTCACTCCTCTTTTCAGTTCCTCTTTGTAACTCCCACAGAGGATCTTTCTTCCCACTTTATCAAAACAACCAGAGAAGAGTGATGCAAAATAGCTGCAGAGAATCCTACAGGCAGATTTCTGGGAACAATGGTGGGGTAGGAGCTGACTAGCTAACCAAAATGAAAAGAACGAAGTAGCTAAGACCATACCAACAGTCCTGAAACCAGGAATGTCAAAAACCTTGAGAAGTGTCATCAAGAAGCAGAAATTTGGGTTTTAGAATGGAAAGGAGAATGTTTAATCCAACATGGTCTTCCCTCGCAGGGTGACAGTGGGGCAAATTCTGAAATATTTCACTGATGCTCCCACCCCAACATCCTCTACACCAAGCCCATTACCAAGTCTTGTTAATTCTGTTCCTAAATATATATGAAGCCCCCCAATTGCTCTGCATATCCACCATTTCTAATGAGCTGGTTTTGGTTTATAGGAAAGTTATTAATGTGGATTGTTTTTGTCTATATGAAGATTAACCCTCATCAATTTAAGTAACTCTTCCAGGTTTAGGTAAAAAAATCATATCATCTACAAATAATAATGTTGTTTTCTTCCCTTCAAACAAAAGATTGGTGCTCACAAGAAGAAAACCAAAACAAGTTTGACCGACAGGTATAAATGAAATAGAGAAACACCACATGCAGGTGGATATAAAAACTATCCTAAAGACATCAACTCTCCCTAAGTTATTTTACAGCTTTACTAAAATTCCACTTAAAATCCCAATAGGACTTGCCAAAGGGTAATTTGAAAGAGCAAGTTAAAAATGGCAAAGAAAATTTTAATTAAGAAAAGGTTAAAAAGGAGGCCTGCCATATTTTAAGATGTTTTATAAAGCAGCTATTAGTTTAGTGATATCAAGATAATTTGAAGACCAGTGAAACAGAATAGAGAGCCCTAAACAGACCCCAGAATAAAACACTTTATAAATGTCTGAGGAAGCATCTGAACGTAATGGGGAAGGTAGAGTACTCAATAGAAGGGTGATGATATTCTGTGGGGAGCATGGCTTCCTGTGAAGGGGGTGGTGATTCTTTGTGTGATTCATCTGGGGAAGTGGCAAGATCTCACAGAGCAAACTAGAACTGGGAAATCAGAGAGAACTTCAGTCTCTCTGAATCGTCCTTTCTCGAATTCAGGCCAGTGTTTCTCAGAGTGAGAAGTGTCTTCTGTGAAGAGAGTATAAAAGCAAAATGATACCAAAACCCTGGTATAAAAATGTTAAACATATTTAACACAGGACTTCTCAGGAACTTTAATATAATTCTCAAAAAAAAAGTAGACAGTATGAAATATTTCACCAACTTATTTAGTCTTGGACCCTTTTCTGGGAAGAACATCCTGGACTAGTGTTCGAGGCAACACATGTTGGGAAGGCTGGGTCACTCTTAGAAGGAAAGGGGATAACTTGGTGGGTATATTACACAGGGTTTATTTTAAAAATTTATCGTTATTATTATTTGAGACAGAGTCTCACTCTCTCACCCAGGCTGGAGTACAGTGGTGTGGTCTCAGCTCACTGCAGCCTCCGTCTCCCAGGTTCAAGCGATTCTCCTGCCTCAGCCTCCTGAGTAGCTGGGATCACAGATGCCCGCCACCACACCTGGCTAATTTTTGTATTTTTAGTAGAGACGGGGTTTCTCAATGTTGGCCAGGGTAGTCCTGAACTCCTGACCTCAAGTGATCTGCCTGCCTCCACCTCCCAAAGTTCTGGGATTACAGGCGTGAGTCACTGCGCCCAGTCACAGTGTTCTCTATTGGAAACAACAAGCCTATGTCTGCATAACTTAAGCATAAAGGGAATTTATTCAGAGGGTGGCCATTTGCTCTCAGATTCGATGGGAAGACTTGAAAAAGAGGCAGAACCAAAGAAAGAGTGCATTATTGTCTCAATCACACAGGTGGTGGCATCTGACTGCCTGAGCCGGGATAATATGCCTGAGATCCAGCTGCCAGGCAGTTAGAAAGAAGAAACAACTCTTTTTGTCTTCTCACTGGGAGTTGGGGATCCTGCCTACCATAGATTTTTGAGATTCATCTTTATCAGTAAGGGTATTCTGGACAGGCCAAAAAGACAACTATCTTTACAGCCCAATATCCATACACATACTTTTCCTTGTGCTGACATTTCCTCAAGCTGTTGTCACCTGATCTGGAGCAGTTGTATCTTACCCAACAGAAAACATACGCTCTTTCTAAGAGCAGGCACCCCCCCACTGTCTTTTAAGTTGTTGCATCCAGCTTTAAGTCTAGGATTACTGAACGACTGATTTTCCTCCTCTTTTTCTTTGAGATGGAGTCTCCCTCTGTCACCCAGGCTGGAGTGCAGTGGTGCAATCTTGGCTGACGGCAACCTCCGCCTCCCAGGTTCAAGAGATTCTCCTGCCTCAACCTCCGAGTAGCTGGGATTACAGGTGCCCACCACCACACCCAGCTAATTTTTGTATTTTTAGTAGAGACAGAGTTTCACCATGTTGGCCAGGCTGGTCTCGAACTCCTGACCTCAGGTGATCACCTGCCTCGGCCTCCCAAAGTGCTGGGATTACAGGCACGAGCCACTGTGCCCAGCCCCTCCTCTAGTTCTGTTATTATTCCATTTGGATATTTGAACAGTTATATCCAATGGTAAATGAGAGAAGAAAGAAAAACTAAATGAAATTAAAAATATAAAAATATATATAATACAGAAAGGAGGAAATGCAGGTAGTCCTTTTAGTTCTTGTTTCTGCTATGTTCATGAAACCATATGACTTCCCTCCGTGATTATTCATTTATTCTTTTTTCCTTTTCCCTTTAGTTAGCACATCAGCTATCTGGGTCCTTTACTTGATAGGGTGAACCAAATCTTCACATCTGAGGGAGCTTAGCCTATTGATCATCCTGTTTGTTAAGAGCTCCAGAATTCCAAGCTTTGCAGGCTGAACTAGGTAGATATGAGATATACATTGCTTGGGTCCTATTCATAACCCTCCCTGCCCCCTGTGTTAGTAATTTATTGCTGCATAACAAATTACCCTAAAACGTAGTGGTTTTTAACAGATATTTATCATCTCAGTTTTTGTGGGCAGGTATCCAGGTGCAGCTTAGCTGGGTGCATCAAGCTCAAGGTCTCTCATGAGATTACAGTCAAACTATTGGCTGGGGCTGTGGTCCCATCTGAAGACTTCATTCATGGAGGAAGGTCATGATTCCAAGCTCACAGGAAATGAAGGCAGGGATCATTGAGACTACCTACTATACCCTATTTCTGTGTCAGTGAACTTTCTTCCTTCAAATGTCAGGATCAACTATCCTATGTAGTGGACATGGAGATATAATTTCCAGATTCTCCTTCAAAGAAGAGCCTACACCAGGTGCAGTGGCATGCATGTGTAGTCTCAGCTGCTCAGAGGCTGAGGCAGGAGGATCACTTGAGCCTAGGAGTTCTGGCCTGTGTAGTGCACTGATTGCACCTGTGAATACCCACTGCACTCCAGCCTGGGCAACATGGTGAGACCCTGTTTCTCTATTAACAACAACAACAACAACAACAACAACAACGAGAGACAGAGAGAGAGAAGAGCCTGGGCTACTATTGAGCCTATTACCCAAATAGTGAACATAGTATTCAATAGGTAGTTTTCCAACCTTTGTCCCCCTCCCTCCCCACTTTTGGAGTCCTCAGTATCTATTGTTTTCATCTTATGTCTGTGGGTACGCATTGTTTAGCTCCCACTTATAAGTGAGAACATTTGGTTTCTTCTTTCTGTGTTAATTCACTTAGTTAGGTTAATGGCCTCCAGCTGCTTTCATGTTGCTGCAAAGGACACGATTTCATTCTTTTTAATGGCTGCACAGTATTCCATGGTGTATATATATCATTTTTTCTTTATTCAGTCCACCATTGATGGGTGCCTGGGTTGATTCCATGACTTTGCTATTGTGAATAGTGCTGCAATAAACATACAAGTGTAGGTGTCTTTTTGGTAGAGTGATTTCCTTTCCTTTGGGTAGAATCCCAGCAGTGGGATTGCTGGACCAAATGGTAGTTCTACTTTTAGTTATTTGAGAAATCTCCATACTGCTTTCCACAGGGGCTAAACTAATTTACATTCTTACCAACAGTGTATAAGTGTTCCCTTTTCTCTGCACCCTCACCAATATCTATTATTTTTTGACTTTTTAATAATAACCATTCTGACTGGTGTGAGATGTGGTTTTAATTTGCACTTCTATGATGATTAATGATGTTGAGCATTTTTATGTTTATTGGCCATTTGTACATCTCCTTTTGAGAAGTGTCTGTTCATGTCCTTTTCTTACTTTTGAAATTTCACTCGTTGTTATGTAGAGTTCTGTGGGTTTTGACAAATGCATAGAGTGATGTACACCAACACAGTACCATGCAAGGCATTCCATCACCCTTAAGGTTCCCCTGTTCATCTACTTTTTAGCAACCACTTCTCTTTCTGTCAGCTCTTGTCAACCACTAATCAGTTTCCATCCTTCCAGTTTTTCCTTTTTCGGGTGTCATATGAATGGAATCACATAATGTGTTGTCTGTTGGGTCTGGCTTATTTCACGTAGTAAAATGCATTCATCTATTTTTTTAAAATTATTCTTTAAGTTCTAGGGTACATGTGCACAACGTGCAGGTTTGTTACATAGGTATACATGTGCCATGTTGGTTTGCTGCACCCATCAACTGGTCATTTACATCAGGTATTTCTCCTAATGCTATCCCTCCCCCAGCTCCCCACTCCCTGAGAGGCCCCGGCATGTGATGTTGCCCACCCTGTGTCCAAGTGTTCTCGTTGTTCAATTCCCACCTATGAGTGAGAGCATACAGTGTTTGGTTTTCTGTCCTTGTGATAGTTTGCTGAGAATGATGGTTTCCAGCTTCATCCATGTCCCTGCAAAGGATATAAACTCATCCTTTTTTATGGCTGCATAGTGTTCCATGGTGTATATGTGCCACATTTTCTTAATCCAGTCTATCATTGATGGGCATTTGGGTTGGTTCCAAGTCTTTCCTATTGTGAATAGTGCTGCAATAAACATACGTTTGCATGTGTCTTTATAGTAGCACGATTTATAGTCTTTTGGGTATATACGCAGTAGTGGGATCGCTGGATCAAATGGTATTTCTAGTTCTAGATCCTTGAGGAATCACCACACTGTCTTCCACAATGGTTGAACTAATTTACACTCCCACTAACAGTGTAGAAGGGTTCCTATTCCTCCACATCCTCTCCAGCATCTGTTGTTTCCTGACTTTTTAATGATTGCCATTCTAACTGGCGGGAGATGGTATCTTGTTGTGGTTTTGATTTGCATTTCTCTGATGACCAATGATGATGAGCATTTTTTCATATGTCTGTTGGCTGCATAAATGTCTTCTTTTGAGAAGTGTCTGTTCGTATCCTTTGCCCACTTTTTATGGGGTTTTTTTCTTGTAAATTTGTTTAAGTTCTTTGTAGATTCTGGATATTAGCCCTTTGTCAGATGGGTAGATTGCAAAAGTTTTCTCCCATGCTGTAATTTGCCTGTTCACTCTGATGGTAGTTTCTTTTGCTGTGCAGAAGCTCTTTAGTTTAATTAGATCCCATTTGTCTATTTTGGCTTTTGTTGCCATTGCTTTTGGTGTTTTAGTCATGAAGTCTTTGCCCATGCCTATGTCCTGAAACGGATTGCCTAGGTTTTCTTCTAGGGTTTTTATGGTTTTAGGTCTTACATTTAAGTCTTTACTCCATCTTGAATTAATTTTTGTATAAGGTGTAAGGAAGGGATCCAGTTTCAGCTTTCTACATATGGCTAGCCAGTTTTCCCAGCACCACTTATTAAATAGGGAATCCTTTCCTCATTGCTTGTTTTTGTTAGGTTTGTCAGATCAGATGGTTGTAGATGTGTGGTGTTATTTCTGAGGCCTCTGCTCTGTTCCATTGGTCTATATATCTGTTTTGGTACCAGTACCATGCTGTTTTGGTTACTGTAGCCTTGTAGTATAGTTTGAAGTCAGGTAGCGTGATGCCTCCAGCTTTGTTCCTTTGGCTTAGGATTGTCTTGGCTATGCGGGCTCTTATTTTGGTTCCACATGAACTTTAAAGTAGTTTTTTCCACTTCTGTGAAGAAAGTCATTGGTAGCTTGATGGTGATGGCATTGAATCTATAAATTACTTTGAGCAGTATGGCCATTTTCACAATATTGATTCTTCCTATTCATGAGCATGGAATGTTCTTCGATTTGTTTGTGTCCTCTTTTATTTCACTGAGCAGTGGTTTGTAGTTCTCCTTGAAGAGGTCCTTCACATCCCTTGTAAGTTGGACTCCTAGGTATTTTATTCTCTTTGTAGCAATTGTGAATGGGAATTCACTCATGATTTGGCTCTCTGTCTGTTATTAGTGTATAGGAATGCTTGTGATTTTTGCACATTGATTTTGTATCCTGAGACTTTTCTGAAGTTGCTTATCAGCTTAAGAAGATTTTGTGCTGAGATGATGGGGTTTTCTAAATATACAATCATGTCATCTGCAAACAGGGACAATTTGACTTCCTCTTTTCCTAATTGAATACCCTTTATTTCTTTCTCTTGCCTGATTGCCCTGGCCAGAACTTCCAACACTATGTTGAATAGGAGTGGTGAGAGAGGGCATACTTGTCTTGTGCCTGCTTTCAAAGGGAATGCTTCCAGTTTTTGCCCATTCAGTATGATATTGGCTGTGGGTTTGTCATAAATAGCGCTTATTATTTTGAGATACATTCCATCAACACCTAGTTTATTGAGAGTTTTCAGCATGAAGCGCTATTGAATTTTGTCAAAGGCCTTTTCTGCATCTATTGAGATAATAATGTGGTTTTTGTCATTGGTTCTGTTTATGTGATGGATTACATTTATTGATTTGAGTATGTTGAACCAGCCTTGCATCCCAGGGATGAAGCCGACTTGATCATGGTGGATAAGCTTTTTGATGTGCTGCTGGATTCGGTTTGCCAGTATTTTATTGAGGATTTTCGCATCAATGTTCATAAGGGATATTGGTCTAAAATTCTCTTTTTTTGTTGTGTCTCTGCCAGGCTTTGGTATCAGGATGATGTTGGCCTCATAAAATGAGTTAGGGAGGATTCCCTCTTTTTCTGTTGATTGGAATAGTTTCAGAAGGAATGGTACCAGCTCCTCTTTGCACCTCTGGTAGAATTCGGCTGTGAATCCATCTGGTCCTGGACTTTTTTTGTTTGGTAGGCCATTAATTATTGCCTCAATTTCAGAGCCTGTTATTGGTCTATTCAGGGATTCACTTCTTCCTGGTTTAGTCTTGGGAGGGTGTATGTGTCCAGAAATTTATCCATTTCTTCTAGATTTTCTAGTTTATTTGCATAGAGGTGTTTATAGTATTCTCTGATGGTAGTTTGTATTCCTGTGGGATCGGTGGTGATATCCCCTTTATCATTTTTTATTGCATCTATTTGATTCATCTCTCTTTTCTTCTTTATTAGTCTTGCTAGTGGTCTATCAATTTTGTTGATCTTTTCAAAAAACCAGCTTCTGGATTCATTCATTTCTTGAAGGGTTTCTTGTGTCTCTATCTCTTTCAGTTCTGCTCTGATCTTAGTTATTTCTTGCCATCTGCTAGCTTTTGAATATGTTTGCTCTTGCTTCTCTAGTTCTTTTAATTGTGATGTTAGGGTGTCGATTTTTGATCTTTTCTGCTTTCTCTTGTGGGCATTTAGTGCTATAAATTTCCCCCTACACACTGCTTTAAATGTGTTCCAGAGATTCTGGTATGTTGTGTCTTTGTTCTCATTAGTTTCAAAGAACATCTTTATTTTTGCCTTCATTTTGTTATTTGCCCAGTAGTCATTCAGGAGCAAGTTGTTCAGTTTCCATGTAGTCGTGTGGTTTTGAGTGAGTTTCTTAATCCTGATTTCTAATTTGATTGCACTGTAGTCTGAGAGCCAGTTTGTTGTGATTTCTGTTCTTTTACATTTGCTGAGGAGTGCTTTACTTCCAATTATGTGGTCAATTTTAGAATAAGTGTGATGTGGTGCTGAGAAGAATGTATATTCTGTCGATTTGGGGTGGAGAGTTCTGTAGCTATCTATTAGGTCTGCTTGGTGCAAAGCCGAGTTCAAGTCCTGGATATCCTTGTTAACCTTCTGTCTTGTTGATCTGTCTAATATTGACAGTGAGGTGTTAAAGTCTCCCATTATTACTGTGTGGGAGTCTAAGTTTCTTTGTAGGTCTCTAAGGACTTGCTTTATGAATCTGGGTGCTCCTGTATTGGCTGCATATATATTTAGAATAGTTAGCTCTTCTTGTTGAATTGATTCCTTTACCATTATGTAATGGCCTTCTTTGTCTCTTTTGATCTTTGTTGGTTTAGAGTCTGTTTTATCAGAGATTTATTTATCAGGATTGCAACTCTTGCTTTTTTTTGCTTTCCATTTGCTTGGTAGATCTTCCTCCATCCCTTTACTTTGAGCCTATGTGTGTCTCTGCACGTGAGATGGGTATCCTGAATACAGCACACTGATGGGTCTTGACTCTTTTTTTTTTTTTTTTTTTTTTAAAAAGACATTTATTCAGCGTCACGATCAGACTATTACATTTAGCAATCAACAGCATGGGGTGCAAAAAAAAAATCTACATTAAAACCCTTTGTTGGAATGCTTTACACTTTCCACAGAACAGAAACTAAAATAACCTGTTATACAATTAGTCACAAATACAGTCCTCGAGTTTTTTGCCCATACACATGAGTATTTGTCTAAAACATGTCTTCTTTGTAGCAGCTAGGCCCTGCCACCACTGTGCTTGGCTGAGTTCACAAATCTGTTGTAACCTGTAGCTTCCCTGTCACTTCTCTGGCTCTCCTCTCCTGCTAAGCTTTGTTTCCTAATTAAAATCTTCTGCCACTGCCATAGCTACTGCTGCTGCTGGAACCGCCATAGCCACCTTGGTTTCGCGGTTTTGCAAAGTATTGGCCTCCACCGCTATAGGGGCCAGAGCTTCTGCCTCCAAAATTTCCTCCCTTCATGGGTCCAAAATTTGAAGACTGATTGTTGTAATTGCCAAAATCATTGTAGCTTCCACCACCTCCAAAATTGCTTCCATCATTACCAAATCCATTATAGCCATCCCCACTGCCACCATATCCACCACCACCACGGCTGCCACCAAAGCCACCACGACCACTGAAGTTTCCTCCACGACCGAAGTTGTCATTCCCACCGAAACCACCTCCACGACCGCCACCAAAGTTTCCAGAACCACTTCGACCTCTTTGGCTGGATGAAGCACTAGCCATCTCTTGCTTTGACAGGGCTTTTCTAACTTCACAGTTGTGGCCATTCACAGTATGGTATTTCTGAATGACAATCTTATCCACGGAGTCATGGTCATCAAAGGTTACAAAGGCAAAGCCCCTTTTCTTGCCACTGCCTCGGTCAGTCATGATTTCAATCACTTCAATTTTTCCATACTGTTCAAAATAATCTCTTAGGTGATGTTCTTCAGTGTCTTCTTTAATGCCACCAACAAATATCTTTTTCACAGTTAAGTGGGCACCTGGTCTTTGAGAATCTTCTCTGGAGACAGCTCTCTTTGGTTCCACAACTCTTCCATCCACCTTGTGTGGCCTTGCATTCATAGCTGCATCCACCTCCTCCACAGTGGCATATGTGACAAACCCAAAGCCCCTGGAGCGCTTGGTGTTTGGATCTCTCATTACCACACAGTCCGTGAGCGTTCCCCATTGCTCAAAATGGCTCCTCAGGCTCTCATCAGTTGTTTCAAAGCTCAACCCTCCAAAGAAGAGCTTCCTCAGCTGTTCGGGCTCTTTAGGAGACTCTGACTTAGACATGACGGCAGGGTGAAGAGAGACTTTAACGATGCTTCTTCAGCGGCGTCCACGGGCAGAAAGCGGGTCTTGACTCTTTATCCAATTTGCCAGTCTGTGTCTTTTAATTGGGACATTTAGCCCATTTACATTTAAGGTTAATAATTGTTATGTGTGAATTTGATCCTGTCATTATGATGTTAGCTGGTTATTTTGCCCGTTAATTGATGCAGTTTCTTCATAGCATCAATGGTCTTTACAATTTGGCATGTTTTTGCAGTGGCTGGTACCAGTTGTTCCTCTCCATGTTTAGTGCTTCCTTCAGGAGCTCTTGTAAGGCAGGCCTGGTGGTGACAAAATCTCTCAGCATTTGCTTGTCTGTAAAGGATTTTATTTCTCCTTCACTTATGAAGCTTAGTTTGGCTGGATATGAAATTCTGGGTTAAAAATTATTTTCTTTAAGAATGTTGAATATTGGCCCCCACTCTCTTCTGGCTTGTAGGGTTTCTGCTGAGAGATCCACTGTTAGTCTGATGGGCTTCCCTTTCTGGGTAACACGACTTTTCTCTCTGGCTGGACTTAACATTTTTTCCTTCATTTAAACTTTGGTGAATCTGACAATTATGTGTCTTGGCGTTGCTCTTCTTGAGGAGTATCTTTGTGGTGTTCTCTGTATTTCCTGAATTTGAATGTTGGTCTGCCTTGCTAGGTTGGGGAAGTTCTCCTGGATAATATCCTGAAGAGTGTTTTCCAACTTGGTTCCATTCTCCCCATCACTTTCAGGTACACTAATCAAACGTAGATTTGGTCTTTTCACATAGTCCCATATTTCTTGGAGGCTTTGTTTGTTTCTTTTTACTCTTTTTTTCTCTAATCTTGTCTTCTCGCTTTATTTCATTAATTTGATCTTCAATCACGGATATCCTTTCTTCCACTTGATCGAATCAGCTATTGAAGTTTGTGCATGTGTTACGAAGTTCTCATGCCATGGTTTTCAGCTCCATCAGGTCATTTAAGGTCTTCTCTACACTGTTTATTCTAGTTAGCCATTCGTCTAACCTTTTTTCAAGGTTTCTAGCTTCCTTGCAATGGGTTAGATCATGCTCCTTTAACTCAGAGAAGTTTGTTATTATCGACCGTCTGAAGCCTACTTCTGTCAACTCGTCAAAGTCATTTTCCACCCAGTTTTGTTCTGTTGCTGGCGAGGAGCTGCGATCCTTTGGAGGAGAAGAGGTGCTCTGTTCTTTAGAATTTTCAGCTTTTCTGCTCTGGTTTCTCCCCATCTTCGTGGTTTTATCTACCTTTGGTCTTTGATGTTGGCATGGTTTTGGTGTGGATGTCCTTTTTGTTGATGTTGATGTTGATGCTATTCCTTTCTGTTTGTTAGTTTTCCTCCTAACAGTCAGTGCAGGTCTGCTGGAGTTTGCTGGAGGTCCATTCCAGACCCTGTTTGTCTGGGTATCACCAGCAGAGGCTGCAGAACAGCAAATATTGCTGCCTAATCCTTCCTCTGAAAGCTTCATCCCAGAGGGTCACCCGTCTATATGAGGTGTCTGTCTGCCCCTACTGGGAGGTGTCTCCCAGTTAGGCTACACGGGGGTCAGGGACTCACTTGAGGAGGCAGTCTGTCTGTTCTCAGAGCTCAAGCACTGTGCTGGGAGAACCACTGCTCTCTTCAGAGCTGTTAGATAGGGATGTTTAAGTCTGCGGAAGTTGTCTGCTGCCTTTTGTTTAGCTATGCCCTGCCCACAGAGGTGGAGCCTATAGAGGCAGTAGGTCTTGCTGAGCTGTGATGGGCTGTGCCCAGTTTGAGCTTCCTGACCATTTTGTTTACCTACTCAAGCCTCAGCAATGGTGTACGCCCCTCCCCCAGCCAGGCTGCAGCCTCGCAGGTCGATCTCAGACTGCTGTGCTAGCAGTGAGCAAGGCTCCGTGGGTGTGGGGCCCTCTGAGCCAGGCACAGGAGAGAACCTCCTGGTCTGCTGGTTGCTAAGACTGTAGGAAAAGCAGTATTTAGGCAGGAGTGTACCGATTTTCCAGGTACCGTCTGTCACGGCTTCCCTTGGCTAGGAAAGGGAAATCCCCCAATCCCTGTGCTTCCTGGGTGAAGTGACACTCCACCCTGCTTTGGCTCGCCCTCTGTGGGCTGCACTCACTGTCCAACCAGTCCCAATGAGATGAACCAGGTACCTCAGTTGAAAATGCGGAAATCACCCTGCTTCTATGTCAATCACGCTGGGAGCTGCAGACCGGAGCTGTTCCTATTTGGCCATCTTGGAATGGACCCATCCATGTTATTATATAAATAAATAGCTCTTAAACTTGGAAACATTTTGACCATTGTTTCTTTGAATATATTTTCTGTCCCTCTCCACCCGCTTTGAGGACTTCAAATCCACGTATATTAAATTGCATGAAGTTGTCTCAGACTTCCTGATGTTCTGTTATTTTTTCTCTCTGTGCTTCATTTTGCATAGTTTCTATTGGTATATCTTCAACTTCATTGATCTTTTCTTCTACAATTTATAACCTGCCATTAATCCCTTTCAGTGTATTTTTCATACCAGGCGTTGTAGTTTTTTTAGTCATTATAAGTGCAATTTGTATCTATTAAATGTTTCATGTCTCTATTTAACTGTTTGAACACAAGAAACACAGTTATAATGTCTATTGTAATGTCCTTGTCTGGAAAGTCTAACATCTGTATCATTTCTGGGTTCGTTTCAGTAGATTGGTTTTTATCCTTATTACGGGTTATATTTTTCTGCTAGTCTGTTCTATGAGCTCTGTTATGGATTGAATTGTGTTTTCTGTTCATTTACATGTTGAATCCCTAATCCTCAATATGACTGTGTCTGGAGATAGGGCCTTTATTATAAAGCTATACTAATTAATATTATAGAGTTTTGTTATATCAATAGAAAGACAAATGGAACACAATAGAAAGTCCAGAAACAGACCTTTAAAGATATGAAACAAACTCAAACATATTATGAAACACATGATGAAGATGGTACTTCATAATCAGAGATAAAATTATGCATGGTTTTAAAAAATGGTATCTGGACAGCAGGCTACCCATTTAGAAATGGATAAGTTAGATTCCTTTCTAAAATCATGGAATACTTGAACAAAACCATAAGAG
The DNA here is from genome assembly GCF_028858775.2 of Pan troglodytes. NCBI lineage: Eukaryota > Metazoa > Chordata > Mammalia > Primates > Hominidae > Pan > Pan troglodytes. Next base: position 51,883,916 of record NC_072410.2, read on the forward strand.
ATAAGAAGAAAATGGAATATCATGAAATCCAAATGTATCAAATATAAAAAGTGAAAATGAAGTTACAGTAGAGCATGACATAAAAGTAAAAGTTATTATGCAGATGTAAGTTTGATTTTAAGGTTATCCATAATACATTATTACACAAAAAAACTTACACACTATAGGGTATAAGTCTAGTTTTGTAAAAAAAAATATATATGCTTACATAACGCATTGGACAGGACTCTTTTGTTGCAAGAAACAGAAACTCATCCAATTAAATTCAAATGAAAATAAGAGATTTTCATTTTTGTTTGTGTTCACATAACCAAACCAAGAAACACAGTGTCTGTGGGGAATGGAACTCAAGTTCAACAGGATCCAGCACTCAAAGACATCAGGACTCACTTTCTGTCTCTTCATTTTTTGTTACAGCTTCTGTCTCTGTGCTGGTCTTATTCTACTGGGGTCTTCCACATGACAGAGGAACTGGTTACTAGCTGCCCTATAGTCATATCTTTAGGGCCCTCAGTTTAGGGAGAGAGGAGAGCTACCTTCCTACCCAAACCCTGGGCACCCATCATTGCAAGTTGTCACTCCTACACCTGCAGGTATCTAGGATCAGCAGCCCCATTTGAATCACAAACTGAAAAAATTTCCCAATGGAGGGGGATTTTTGGTATCAGAAATGCAGGAGAGGTTGGGCGCAGTGGCTCACGCCTGTAATCCCAGCACTTTGGGAGGCCAAGGCAGGTGGATCACAAGGTCAGGAGATTGAGACCATCCTGGTTAACACGGTGAAACCCCATCTCTACTAAAAATACAAAAAATTAGCTGGATGTGGTGGCAGACACCTGTAGTCCCAGCTACTCAGGAGGGTGAGGCAGGAGAATTGCTTGAACCCTGGAGGCAGAGGTTGTAGTGAGCCAAGATCGCGCCACTCCACTCCAGCCTGGGCAACAGAGTGAGACTCTATCTCAAACAAAACAAAACAAAACAAAAAAACAAAAAAGAAATGCAGGACAGGTGGGGAAGGATGCTAGGGAAAATAAGCAGAAATTGTGTTGTGATTATGTATATAATATATGCATAGTTATGATTAGACACAGCTATGGCTATAGATATAGATGTGTATACATATACACGTGGGTGGTTAGGAAGACTGAACTATGGGTACAACATTTGTTTTCTCTATGATGGTTTTGTTTTGTTTTGTTTTGTTTTGAAACAGAGTCTCACTCTATCACCCAGGCTGGAGTGCGGTGGCACAATCTCAGCTCACTGCAATCTCCACCTTCCAGGTTCAAGTGATTCTCCCACCTCAGCCTCCCGAGTAGCTGGGACTACAGGCACACACCACCATGCCTGGCTGATTTTTGTATTTTTAGTAGAGACGAGTTTCACTTATGTTGGCCAGGCTGGTCTCAAACTCCTGACCCCAGGTGATCCACCCACCTTGGCCTCCCAAAGTGCTGGGATTACACACATGAGCCACTGCATCCAGTCTATGGTGGGTTTTTTTCTTACTTGGATTTTTTTCTATCATTAATTATCATTAATTATATAATAAATAAAAGATTTAAAAAGAAACTATGCATATTTTTTTTCCCAAAAGCCTTTCATTACTTTCCTGACATAGATTCGCCCTTCCCACTGAGGCTATAGGCATGAGTTCTTTGACTTATGACGTAGTTTTGGGGCAGCCTCCTCTGCCGGGTACACAGCAGCTCTTCCATGTGGCTAGGTTGCCAGCCCATTTACATATCACACTATTTATGATGGCACTGGGTGAAATACCCTGACCAGTAGGGTCTGGCTTATTGTCACTGTTCCAAAGAGACCTGTCCTCATATAATGTCATAAAAGAGGAACCCATTATCAGGGTCCAGGAAGACCTGGGAAGGCCCCTATAGTGTCGTCAGTCATTTTTAGTCTTGGGAGAGCCTTCCCTTCTCCCCAGCATTAAGGATGTCATATTTTTTCAACAATAGGAAAACCATTCCTGAGGGCAGGGTCTGTGGTTGTCTTTTTCCTTGCTGTGTCCTGGTACCTAGTGCACAGCAGGACTAGAGGAGTGAATGGTGCCACCTATGCTCCTTGGTTTCTCTGCCCTATCCCCTGTGCCCAGGGCACATGTCCAGAGGGTGGCATGGAATCCCTTGATTTTTTGGAGGCTGTGGGCCAAATCCCGCATCACATCACAGGAGTCCCTCTGAGGCCTGTAAGCCAGGTGTGACCAGCTGTAATCTCCTCTCATTTCAGAGTCATTCTCCCCTCCTCCCTCTCTTCTCCTTCCCTGTCCCCACTCCGCAATTTGGCGTTCACTCTACTTTCCTCCATGACTTGACTGAGGGACTCGGGTGACTCCTCCCTGGAGATGACTCTTGGCACTGCTGGAGCATTTCATACAACCCAGGTCTCTGTTCCAGTCTTGTTGATTAAACCCATGGTCCTCCTCCAAGCATAAGGCTGGGCCCAACCATAGTCTCAACCAGAGAAAGGGAAAAAGTGACCAAGCTGTTTTCTTCCTCCATCCTTATCCAGAGAAAATATTAGAACCCCAGGAACACAGGAAGAGGAGAAACTAAAAAAATGAGCACAGACTTCCCGTTCTCATCACAGCGGTGATTTTTTTGGTCACTAGGTCTGGCCAGAGTTCCTCTTCTGTTTGGAAGAGCAGGGCATTGTCTGAGTGCCCAGGAGAACTGCCCGCCTTCCTGACTGGAAAGTGTGGCCAAGGCACCTGCCTGCTTCTCTGTCTTTTCTCCTGCCAGGCCAGGTGCCAGATAGAGCATCCAGAGGTTTGCACAGGAGAGGTGCTCAGGAAAGACCTGTAGATGAGCATGATAATAGGAAGATGGCTTCTGACTCCCTCCCTCTCCACAAAGTGGGAAATGAAACTTCCTATGGTTTGGGACTTTTACATCCACCTCCTCTGAAACCCCAGAAGGCCCACAGCCCAGGATTCCATGCCTTTGCTCAGCTTCCTCATGCTGGAACAGCCTTTCGCCTAGCGGTAGCTATTCTACCTACCTCAGCCTGCATTTCCATCACTTGGAGTAAATGCTCCCTGCTCCAGCCCCTTCCTATGCCATGGGCCCAGCCTGCTGAGGCTTCCTCATCCTTTCCTGGGACCAATGAGAGAGCATCTGGGGGGCTCTATAAAGAATAACTCATACCACTAACCAGCAGAGAAAACCCAACTTCTCAACCAAGCGGAAATGGACAAGACACTTCCCAGGCACACTGTGTGGCGGCTTCTTTCCTGCAAATGCCTCAGGAGGAGACATGGACCCCTGCAAGGCCCCTTCTACCAGGGTCTTGAGTAATTTGGATTCTTCTCTATCCCCAGGCCCAGAAATAGGACAGGCTATGGATGAAGGGCCAGGAGCCAGGAGCAGAAGGGCAGAGATGATTCTGGAGTTAGGCTGGGTCCCAAGCACGAGAGTCCAGAAGTGGAACATTCTAATCCTGTCTAAGCCCTGATGGAACCAAGGCTCTGCAACCACACGAGCCGCCTGAAGAGAGTAGGAATCTTCATGGACATTCAGAGGCAGGCAGTGCTGTGGAGCCAGGCCCTCAGATTCGGGACTATCAAATGTTAAAATTTAGAGCAGACAGCAGGCCTGGAAGTTACAGACAGGCTGGGTAGGGAAGCGATGGGACAGAACAAATGAGACACCATCTTTGCTACCCAGCTTCCTTCCCAGAGCTTCCCAGTGTGGGGTCCTCTCTGGGTTCCCTCATCCAGTCCGAGAAGCCGCTCCAGCCTGAGGCCCGGTTAGCTGGAGAGAGAGCATCAAGGGCCTGTAACTACAATGAGCTGCACATAGGCATGGGCTGAGCGTGCAGCCACTATCTTCCCAAGTACCAAAGGTGGCAGTAGCCCCTGAAAGCATAGGTAGATATTTCCTTGGCCCTGTTAACTTAACCTCTAATCCTGGTCCCTGATACAGGCTGTCATCCAGCTCCACTGGCTCAGCCTCAGTAGGCCCAGGATAGCTTTCTTGTCCTGCGGCCAGAGCTTTTGTTCATTCCTGGGTAAGGAGTAAATCACACTTCCCCTTATGCTTTTGCATTGAAGATGAATGAGAACTTCTGGAGACATAGGAAAGAAGCAGCAGCTTCTAGAAGGCAGATCCCAGGCCCCAGACTGTGTAAATGTCTGAGTGGCATGATCAGCTATCAAGTCTCCAAGTCACTTACCATTCACACATCCATCCATGCATCCTCTATCCATCCATTCATCCATTCACCCATCCTCCAATTATCTGGACCAATTTCCTTCTTTTTTCCTTCCTTCCCTCCCTCTTTCCTCTCCTCTTTCCTATATTCCAAGAAATATTTGTCTAGAGTCTGCCATGGGCCAAATTTCTCAGATTTGGCAGACTTCTTCAAAGCATGAGAAGCCGCCCAGGAGAAAATTTAGTCCTTCATTGAGCCCAAATCAGCTCTTCTGTGCCCTGAGCTTCTTGCACATATGGAACTCTCTATTTAGGACTACAAAGAAGGAGAGAGGAGGTGGGGACAGAGAGAGAGGAGAGAGAAACAGAACGATTCCTAGTCTGAGGTTGCTGAGCACCCCTACTTTTTTTGAAAATCTCACATGGTGCAGGAAGCAGGGAGGAGAACCCAAGTCTTAGGTTTACACTTTGAATCTCCAAGTTGCATATTATAAAGGGATATTGTATCAGCCAAGATGCATTAATAACAGGAAGCAGGATATTCTATTGCAATGGTTGCCTATTTGGTATCTCTGCTTCCAGGCTTCTCCCACCAGTCTGCTCCTCACCAGGATCAGAGTGATGTTTCTACAGTGTCCCTGTCCTTGTCTCTCTCCTGCCTGAAGTCCTTAATTGGCCCCATGTCACCCACAAGCCAGAGGTCCAGCTCCTTGACATGATCAGAAGGATCTTCATCATCAGACCCCAGGTGCCTCTTCCACCCCGTGTGCGTCCCCTTCCTGTTGGAATGTATATTTTACATTCCAGCAATATTGCAACTATTTACAATTTGCCAAGCACTCCATGCTATCTTATGCTCCATCCTTTGGCATATGCTTATCTTTCTACTGGAGTTTTTTTTTTTTCCCCCATTACTCCATTTCGTATGCTTCTTTGAACTGGGCATATTTATCTCTGGTGCTCATCACCTTGCAATTTATTTGCTCATGTCTGTCTTTCCTACCAGACTATGAGCTGCTTGGTGCAAGGACTGTGAGTTATTCATCACTGTGGCCCTATGCCTGGTAGAGCATCAGTACCTAGAAGGCACTCAGCCTGTATTTGTGGGGTGAATGGATGGGTGGATGGATGATGAGAGTCTTACAAGAGAAATGGGATAGCTTTGGGACAAGATGGTTAATGTATCCATGTAACAGACCCCCAGAGAAGACAACAAATGGCCTCTTCCTGAAAGCTCAGACATCTGAGGATGGGAGTCAGCCAGACAAGGTATCTAGTCAGGAATAGGGAAGTTGGGATGATATGGTGACCTGCTGTGGGACTGACTTCCTGTTTCCTCTAGATAAGAGCCCTTGGAGAGACAGGCAGCCAGAAGCATCTGTGCTCTCAGGATAAGGGTGAGCACTCAGGATGACTGTGGAGAGGGAGGCCCCTGATGCGCACTTCACTGTGGACAAACAGAACATCTCCCTCTGGCCCCGAGGCAAGCCACATCGCTGCTTAGAACCTGCTCCGTGTTCTGTGTGCAAACCTGCCCTTTGCTGCTCCTTCAACACACATTTTCTTCTTCTTCCAGCAGAGCCTCCTCCCAAGTCCGGTCCATCTCTGGTCCCGGGGAAAACACCCACAGTCCGTGCTGCATTAATCTGCCTGACGCTGGTCCTGGTCGCCTCCGTCCTGCTGCAGGCCGTCCTTTGTAAGTCCTCATGTTTCATCATCTGGGCTTAGCCCCTCTCTGTGGCCAGCCGGCTCCCTCCAGATCGAGACCACTTCCCTGCTCTCCGGGTTTCTCCTGCCTGTGGCTTTTTCATTCGTCTCCTTCCTCCTCTTTCCATGTGCAGTAACAGGGTGTGCCACCCCCAGTACGGTGAGCTGATGCTCTTTCCCTCCCAATTTCTGGGATATTATTGGGATTAGCATTTGCACATTGGTGCTCAAGGATACATTCTTTTGTCCTCAGGAAACATTCATCTAGTTTTTCATCCTGTGCTATTTTCTCCCCGTCCACCCCCACACCAATCTGAGCTCTGCTCCTTGGATCTAGAGCCTTGTGGACAGTCCTTGACAGTGCAATGTCTCCTGACCCTGTGAAGGACCGAGCCTCATGTATCATTGGCCCCAACTCACCAGATGGAGAGCCTGGCCAACGAGCCAACAGATATCCATGACTCAGTCCCCTCTCACCAGGACCCATTGGTGCTGTCTTCATTCTCCTGTCCCTGTAAAGATCACATCTAGGGAGGCTTCCTGCTCATTTGATGTTGCATGGTTTATCTTTCTTCCTTTTCTGGCTCTGTCAGGCTTCATGGCCTTTGCTGCTGGCAGAGCCTTCTTCCTCCTGCCAGGGCTCCAGGAAGCAGAGCAAGGGGACCCAAGAAGCTGTTGGGTTTTTTTTCTCCCTCTGTGGCCTCGGGACATATTTGGTCTTAGACTTGTAGGCTCTGAGCAGAGTCCCCCTTGCCCCATCCTAGACCCCTGGCCTCTAGCATGGCATTTTCCTCAGGGCTCGCCTTTGAGCTTCTTGGTTTATCTTTGATCCTCTCTCTGGTACCCAGGCCTGGGACCTGAGCAGAATGTGAAAGTGGGTGGGGCAAGGGAAGGGGAGAAACAGTTTTGTAATTTCCTCTTCCATGTTCTCTGGAGAAGCCACTTCCAGATTAGTGGCTGGTTCTTCCCATGGTCACAGAGGGGCCCATGGACAGATGTGGGGGAGTGGTGCTGTCCTAGCAGATGGCCACTTCAGGGGTTTCTGAAAACAGAGGGATGGCAACCAAGGGGTGGGGTCTAGGGGGAATCAAGTTCTGGGGAGAGTGACGGGGCTCATGGAGGGCACCCTTTATCAAATGTTCCCTGAACACTCAGAAAATTCAGGAATGGTTTCTAACTCCTGCTTCTGCTTGCCTGTGAAATCTTTTCACAGAGAGCCTGTGTTTTATCAGTCTCCCCATTATCTGTATCCACCTGTGTTCCTGGCACATGGTGGGTGCCCATTGCACGTTTGTTGTATGTTAATGAATGATTGGAGGGTTGGGGTGGCCCATTGGACTGTCTTGGTTCTTTGGGAAGCTTCAGCCTATTCCTTCCCTTCCTTTGATCAACCTGACAACACCCCCACTCCTGTCCCTGGGGCTCCCCTCAGCTGACCTCCTGACTTTCTCAATCCCAGATCCCCGGTTTATGGGCACCATATCAGATGTAAAGACCAATGTACAGTTGCTGAAAGGTCGTGTGGACAACATCAGCACCCTGGATTCTGAAATTAAAAAGAATAGCGACGGCATGGAGGCAGCTGGCGTTCAGATCCAGATGGTGAATGTGAGCCTGGGTTATGTGCGTTCTCAGTTCCTGAAGTTAAAAACCAGTGTGGAGAAGGCCAACGCACAGATCCAGATCTTAACAAGAAGTTGGGAAGAAGTCAGTACCTTAAATGCCCAAATCCCAGAGTTAAAAAGTGATTTGGAGAAAGCCAGTGCTTTAAATACAAAGATCCGGGCACTCCAGGGCAGCTTGGAGAATATGAGCAAGTTGCTCAAACGACAAAGTAAGTGACTCAGAAAATTACATTGAAGCTGACCAGTGGCCCATGGGATCTTACCTGTCCCAGACCTGAGGCCATTGGGCTGGTGGGTTGGGGAGGAAAGTGGGGGCAAAAGAGGGGCAGCCATGGGCTAGGAAGTTAAGGAGAGAGGGCTTGAGGTTGGGGAGGACTTAGGGGCTGTTAGGAGAAAAGAGACCAGGGTCCAGCTAGAGCTCCCACACAAAAGTGCAGAATGTAAAAGCATTAGGGGATGTCCACCCTGGCCCACACCTAGTCATTTCCCATCAAGTTCCTTTCTAGAGTCCAGGGGCTCAGCTACTTGTCATGGCCGATGGAGGGTTGCTTCCTCATCATGGGGAAGACACTCTTTGTCCAACCTCTTGCATTATAACCTCTCCAGTCCCAGAGACTCTATTAGTCTCTGTCTGACTTTCAGGATTTGAAAGAGTGTCCCTACTCCCCTATACAAGGACCCAAGGACACCAGAGCACAGCTCCATTTGCTGCTGTCTCTGAGACCTCATTCAAGTGCCCCCACCAAGCCAGCATCCCAAGAAATCAAGAATACCAGCGTTCACTTTTACCTCTTGTTCTCTAGATGATATTCTACAGGTGGTTTCTCAAGGCTGGAAGTACTTCAAGGGGAACTTCTATTACTTTTCTCTCATTTCAAAGACCTGGTATAGTGCCGAGCAGTTCTGTGTGTCCAGGAATTCACACCTGACCTCGGTGACCTCAGAGAGTGAGCAGGTGAGTGCTGTGCCTATGGGCTCTGTGAAGGGGGCGTATGAGCACTGGGCCAGGGAGGATGGGCAAGATTACACTGTGTGAACAAAAATCCCCAAATATTGATGACCTAATGAAGAAGGATTAGTTCTCAGTAGCATGTCGAATAAGGGCCGGCAAGGGGGCTGTGCTCACTGTGGCTACTCAAGGACCCAGGCCAAGGAGTCTTCATCTTAACATGTCTCCACAATTGCTGGGGCAGGAAAAGGGAACTTGACATATTGTGCAAAGCTTCTGCCCAGATTTAACATACCTCATTTTTGCTTACATTTCACTAGCTTAAGTTATGTTAATTAAGTTAAGTAAGTTATGCAGTACTGCTGGATTGGGAGGATCCTGGATTCCAGTACTCCTGGAACAGGGCAGAGAGGATCTACTTTCCATGTGCCCAGAAAAAAAGAAATATTTGTGAACAGCCTTAATGATTCCACATGACTCAAGAAGTCTCCTGCCTGGTGAGGCAGAAATTGGGCAGGCCCTTTTCATCTGGGAGGTGGGATAGCAGAGCAGGTCAGAGCCTGGGCTCTGGCGTAGTTCTAGAGCCCAAACCTTGCCATCTAACTAGTCCTAGCAGCTTGGGTGGAATACCCAACTTCACTGGGCAAACTTCACTGGCCCTCACTTGATGAAACATGCATGGTGATGGCACCTGCCTCAGAGGAAAGGAGTGAATGCATATGGACGACTCAGCACAGTGCCGTATGTGGATTCAGGGCTCATTTAATTCAGGTTTTATCATATGAACCATTCTCTTGTGGTCCGTGCTCTGGAGTTCAGCTGAGGCCTTCCTGTGCTTCAGCACCTGCTTCCTGAGTGGCAGAAAGGCTTGAGTCCTGAGCTTGTTAGCTGCAGAGCAGGGACACATCATAATCTGGAAGATGAAATCTGGGCTCTGGGCAAGGGCAGGAAGAAGCTTGAGAGGCCAGTTTGTGCAGCGCATCTGTGGGTCAGGGCTGTCACTGAGCGCAGGTGAAGAACACCCAGAGACAGGTGATCAAGCTCCAAGTGTGGCCGCACCTCTGCTTATCCTGTCTTTCCTACAGGAGTTTCTGTATAAAACAGCGGGGGGACTCATCTACTGGATTGGCCTGACTAAAGCAGGGATGGAAGGGGACTGGTCCTGGGTGGATGACACGCCATTCAACAAGGTCCAAAGTGCGAGGTAAGCCCCTGGAGCCCTCCCTGCCAGCCTGACTTTCCCCGGCCATGGCCAGGGCATGAAGGGAGTGGGGGCGAAGTTCCCCATGAGACAGGGTTTCTGATTCTTCCCTGTCTTAGGATGACTGGAACATTGCAACCAAGATCGAGCGCAACCCTGTCACTAACTGGCTGTGGACCTGAGCCCTCCACGCCCTCTGGGGTTTGGCAACAAGGCCTTCTACCTGGCCAGCTTCAGGGATCTTGTCATGAGTCTAGGTCTTCACAGTGTGGGTTTGTGTAGGGACTTGAAAGTGGTGGGTTGGTTTGGCCTGGACTTGGGGCATGTGAAAGCTTAGAGGTCGAAGTCTCACCAGTCCCCTTCCTCTGAGGCTTGGGTGCAGACATTTGCTATGCCATTCCCTAGGACAAAAGCTTGGGTTGAGTTAACTCATTTCTTCACTGGAAATAAGTTCTTTTTGATTTTCCACTTTGTAAATCCATCTTTTTCCCCCCTCTTGGTAGGTTCTGGATTCCAGGTGAGCCCAACAATGCTGGGAACAATGAACACTGTGGCAATATAAAGGCTCCCTCACTTCAGGCCTGGAATGATGCCCCCTGTGACATAACGTTTCTTTTCATTTGTAAGCGACCCTATGTCCCATCAGAACCATGACAGGACAGGCTCCCAAGCTCACTCTTTGAGCTCCAACGCTTGTTAAACATGAGGAAATGCCTTTCTTCCCCAGACTCCAGGACGACTTTGCACGTTAATTTTTCTTGCTTCAAAATCGTCCCACAGTGGCATTCTGGAGTCCGTCTGTCTTGGCTGGAAATTCTCTGACCTCTTGGAGGCAGCTGGAATGGAAAGGAGAATTCAGGTTAAAGTGGGAGGGGTGGGTAGAGAGGATTTAGAAGTTCCAATTGCCCTGCTAAGGAGGATCAAGACCCGTAATCCGGCACAACACCCTGGGGTTTTCCACTCTTTCAGAGAAGCCTCAGCTTCATCACATCAAAGTTACTCCAGAGCAACCAAGCAATTCTCCTGATATTGTCATCCAGGGCTTTTCTTGGCCAAACCCCCTAGAATTTCCATGTCTCTGCTTAGCTGTGCTGGCAGCTAGCAGCTGGCTGTGTTTGCCATGCAAATTGCTCTGTTCTTGGAAATCCTGCTCATGGTATGTCCCCAGTGGTTTCTTCATCCACATCATCTAAAGCCTGAACCCGTTCTTCTCTGGTTCAAGTCAGCGGCTGACACGGACTTGTATCTCCTTCAGAGCTCGGCTGGCTCCCTTCTCCTTCCACTCCCTTAGTACGCTGGAGTGCCGAGCCCTGCCTTCCACCCAGCGTCCATACAGCCTCTGTCCTCACCTCTCCGGCACCTCCTCCTCCTTCTGCATTTCCTGTCTTCCTGTGTCTTGTGCATGGGAAGCAGCCTTCAGTGCCTTCATGAATTCACCTTCCAGCTTCCTCAGAATAAAATGCTGCCTGGGTCAAGGACTCACTCCACGTGCACTTTTTCATTTCTGGTTGTCCAGGTGAATATGTGGGAAAGGCAGTCTCCTCTGGTGGACATGAAGTTCTAGGGTATCCTCAGGAAACATCTGGGGAGTCAAAAATAACAAGGACTGGGGAAGTTCCAGCCCTGGAAATGCCACAAAATGTGACCAGTACTTATCTCTAGTTTTTATTAAAGTAGAGCAAGGTCTCCAATGTCACGATCTTGGTGATCTTTCTTCTTGTTCACTGGACAATCTTCTAGTCTCTAGCTCAATTCCCAAGAACAAGTCTCAGCAGGTTCCCCACTCTTCACAGAGACCCAGTTCCACAGGCATCAGTTCCAAATCCCAAGTCCAGTGGCTGAAGCGGGAATCCAGGCAGCAGCCACCACAGAGAGGAGGGGAGGGTGGAGTGAGCACAGGTCTTCATTAGGGTCCTCAGGAAAAGATGCTTCCTTAAATAAGTGTAACCAGCAGTGTGTTGTTCTGGGTGCAAATGGGTCACAGCTGAAGGCACAGGCTTGCATTGTAAGACCTGAAATACCACGTGCTGCTGTGACATTTTATGCCTCACAGGGCCCCAAAGACCTAACCCTGAGTTCCCTGCCTCTCACCAGATATATCCTTGCCCTCGGTCCCCACCTGGCTAATTCCCTATCATCTGGACCAGCTGCACACCACCCAGTTTTCTACTTAATGGGTTTCACTTCTCTGCCAGCCTGAGAAACTATTCAAACAAGCCAATCACATCCTCCTACAGGAATCCGGGGCATCTCATCCTTTTGTTACTACAAGGCCTGACTCCCACAGCCCTGGCTGGTTCACTCTGCTCCTGAGGGTGACCCCGTGTGGCCCTGTGTGGCTTATGATATCTTTCCCCAGTAGACTGTATTTGTGACTAGTAAACTGCTGCCAGTCTCACCTGCACAGTGTCAAATGTCGTGTTTTGGCCATCTTGTCCTATTTAGGGCAGGGGATCCCTCCCTCACCAATGGAGGAAATGGGAGGTGACAAGAACAAGGCTGGTCGGGGATCTCTGGTTGGTTTTGGCAAAGAGATGAGCTGGGAAAATCAGACCATTTCTCTGGGAAAGAATTTGAACCAGGAAATAGCAAGAGGATGAAGCTGTTAACAAAAGGAAGTTGAGCTGGAAGGCACTGAGTTAAGAGAAAGGCTGGAGGGGCCGTCACGCGGCATTGGAAGAAACTAGCAATGAGCAGAAGCTATGAGGCAGAGGAAAGACATGAATGCAGGCCGGGCACGGTGGCTCTTGCCTATAATCCCAGCACTTTGGGAGGCTGAAGTGGGTGGGTCACCTAAGGTCAGGAGTTCGAGACAGCCTGGCCAACATGGTGAAACCCCATCTCTACTAAAAATACAAAAATTAGCCGGGCATGGTGGTGGGCACCTGTAATTCCAACTACTTGGGAGACTGAGGCAGGCGAATCACTTGAACCTGGGAGGCAGAGGTTGCAGTGAGCTGAGATCCCACCACTGCACTCCAGCCTGGGCAACAGGGCAAGACTTTGTTTCAAAAAAAAAGAAGTGACTGCAGAGGATTATAGTTGGCAGAGAAAAGAGAACGGCTCAGAGGAGTCGCAATGGAGGTCCCGGAGGGCAGCCTGAAGGGCTCCGGCTGCTCCCGTTCCCAGGGCTGCCTCAGATCCTCCCAGCCCTTCTGATCCTCCTGGTTTCTGTGCATGGGGACCTTACGAGGCTGTGCTCCTGACCCCAACCATTGCTTTTTCTTGAAACTGAAAGAGCCTGAGTCAGTGAGGATGTGTTTTTATCTGGAGTCTGTGCCCCAGCCTGAACCCAACAAGTGCAGCATTGCCTTGGCTTCCTCCCTTGAGGAAGCTGGGACACCTGTTGCTTTGCTTTGTCTTGTGACCTTGGCTCCCTCCCCCACTGTATGCATGCCTTGCTTCTCCAGGGAGGTCGCTACATGGGCACCTGCCCTTCTGCTGGCAGTGTGGCCTCGCCCATGAAGTCCCACCATTGATAGTGCTCTAGTCCTGTCTCTAGCAGGTCTTGGGGTGTTATCAATACCTGGGCAGCTCCTCGTATCATGGACCCCGCAGTATTTCTTGTGAAATTCTGGGGATTTTTCCATTGTCAGGTGAAAAATTGGGAGCCAGGGACAGGTGAGAACTTTTTCTCAGTCAACTTGGGTATTTATTATATTACATTAGTTGTTTTCTTTCTTTTTTTTTTCTGATTTGGCAGGCTAACAATGCTTGACATGCCCTCTTTCAATGTTGCAATAAAATACTCTTGAAAAATTTATCCTTTTGTGTTTGAATATAAAAGAAGAGAAAAAAATACTTGAGTCACCCCCACTGACCAACTAGTCCTAATGCTCGTGAACATGTACTATAATATTTTATTTTTCTGTTTTTATGCTTTATTGATCTATCTATCTATTGAATCACTTCATTTTCTCTTTCTTTGTCATTCTCTCTCACTTTCTCTTTCTCTCTCTCCTCTTTTTCTCATATTGTATGAGCTATGCTTTCTTTGCTTTAATTTTCCCAGTGCTTTGGAAGATAAGCCATTATTTGGGTGGGGTGTGTGTGTGTGTGTGTGCGCGCACACGTGTGTAGTTGCCTAGCACTTCCCCTTTTTCTTACAAAGCACCCTGGCTTCTGGGATTATTGGCATTATTCCTGGCATTGTCGCCCTGGTTGGGGCTGGGCCCTGGGCATGGGGGCTGCCATTGGCTCCCTTGGTGACCCCACCTGGCCAGGGCTCCAGGTAGCCCCCAGCAGGGCAATGCGTTGCCTCCCTCAGAGATTTCAGGCCCTCCTTTCTCTCTACCTCTCTGTTCCCATCCCAGACCTCCAAGAACCTCCCCTCCTATCTGTCCCAAGGCAACTTTCTTTTTTTTTTCAGGACCAGAATGAATCTCTGTTTTTGGGGGGAGAAAACACAGGCTACCCAATTTATGATAAACTCAGTGTGTTTTCAAAAAGGAAACTTTTATTAATCTATGGGAGCCTAAAGTGAAAGGATTTCGTAAGGCTCCCTGAGGAAGAGGCACATAAGCTGAGCCTTGAGAGATGAGCAGAATTTAGGCAGAGTGGGATGGGGACACAGACGAGGAAAGAGAGAGGAAACAGAAAATGCAGAGAAGGAGTGTGACAGGCCTGAGGCACCAAGAGAAGTCCAGTCTAGCTGGAGTGTGGTGTGAGGTGAAGCAGGGGACAGGCAGCTCTTGGAGGGCCTTCAAAGCCAGAGGAGGGGTTTTGGATTTTATGTGAAGGACAAGGAGGAAACATTGAAGTGTTTTAGGCAGATGAGTGACATCTGTTTTTTACTTAGTGTTGAAGAAGCGTGACAAATGATTTGTTACATTTGAAAGCTTAAATGCTTCCAGGAATAACAAGATCTACAGACATGCAATAGAATTATGTCACTGGAAAACATTTGTCACACTCTTGTGGTTCTTCCTTTATCCTGAACAGCTTCTTGGTTTAGGTATCTTCCTGTATTTTGAGTTCACCTTTTAAAGTTAGAAGCAGAACTAGCACTTAGAGCCTTCCTTGCAGAAAAGTGCAGGCATGAGGCTAGATGTTTTGGGAGGCCCTTTGGGAGCCAAGGCAGGAGGATCACTTGAGGCCAGGAGTTGAAGATCTGCTTGGTCAACCCAGTGGGACCCCGTCTCCACAAAAAATACAGAAAAAATTAGCTGGGTGTGGTAGTGCGGACTTGTAATCCTAGCTCTTCGGAGGCTGAGGTGGGAGGATTGCTTGGGCTCAAGAGATTGAGGCTGCAGTGAGCCGTGATCACACCACTGCACTCTAGCCTGGGCTACAGAGCAAGACCCTGTTTTAATTTAATTTAATTTAATTATTTATTTATTTTTAAAGTGCAGTCATGTGACCCAGGGACCACCGGTCGGATTCAACCATGTGAGACCTTTGATTTGTCCTGGTGTTTTTTCAGAGCTCAGACTAGATTTAGTGCTGCCGTTCTTGGAGCATTCCTCCTGCCAGCATAGACTCTAAAGCTTGACTCTGGTCTTCTGAGATTCCATAATTACTACTTATGTCTTTTTTTAATTTTGATTTTTTTGAGACAGGGCCTCCCTTTGCCACTCAGGTTGGAGTACAGTGGCACAATCACAGCTCACTGCAACCTTGAACTCCTGGGTTTAACCAATCCTCCTGCCTTAGCCTCCTGAGTACCTGGAACCTCAGGTGTGCACCACCATGCCCAGCTAATTTTTTTTTAATTTTAGTAGAGATGAGGTCTTGCTATGTTGCCCAGGCTGGCTTCAAACTCCTGAGCTCAGGTGATCCTCCTGCCTCAGCTTCCCAAAGTGCTTAGATTACAGGTGTGAATTGCCATACCCAGCCATCCCTAATATCTTTTAAATACCTTTTTAGGCTGGGCTCAGTGGCTCATGCCTGTGTTCACAGAGCACAGAACTCAAGGAGAATCACTTGATCACAAGAGTTTGAGGCCAGCCTGGGCAACATAGGGAGACCCTGTCTCTAAAAAAAAATACAAAACTTAGCCGTGTGTGGTGGCATATGCCTGTAGTCCCAGCAAATCAAGAGGCTGAGGTGGGAGAATTGCTTGAACCTGGGAGGTCAAGGCTGCAGTGAGCTGTAATCACGCCACTGTACTCCAGCCTGGGTGATAGAGTGAGACCCTGTCTCAATAATTTTTTTAAAAAACTTTATATTATAGAATAGTTTCAGCTTTACAGAAAAATTGTGAAGATAATACAGAGAGTTTCTATATACCCACCCTTTCCCATTTCCCCGATTGTTAACATCTTATATTAGTATGGTACATTTGTCACAATTAATGAGCCAATATTTAACTGAAGTCCATACTTTATTCAGATTTCGTTGGTTTTCCCCTAACATCCTTTTTCTCTCCTAGGATCCCATCCAGAATACCACATTACATTTAGCCATCATGTCTCCTTGGGATCCTCTTGGCTGTGACATTTTCTCAGTCTTTCCTTGTTTTTGAAGACTTTGACAGTTTTGAGGAGCCCACTGGTCAGGTACTTTGTAGATTGTCCCTTAAATGGAATTTGTCTGGTGTTTTTCTCATGATTAGATTGGGGTACTGAGTTTCAGGAGGAAGACCATGGAGATAAAGGGCCATTCTCATCACATCCTATGAAGGGTACATACCATCAATAGAATTCATTACTGTTGGCGTTGACCTTGATCTCCAGGCTAGGGTAGTGTTTGCCAAGTTTATTGACTCCAGAGTTACTCTTTTCTCCCTTTTCCTGTACTGAACTTTTTGGAAGGAAGTCACTATATGCAGTTCACACTGAAAGAGTAGGAAGTTACACTCTACTTTTCTCAGAATGGGATATTTACATAAAATATTTGGACATTTTCTGCCCTAGAGACTTATCTATTTGTTTACTTACTCAGACATTCATTTATGTCAGTATGGACTCACAGATATTTCTCTTACACTTTGGGTTATAATCCAATACTATTTTATTTGGTTTTTTGTTTTGTTTTTGCTCAAATTGCTCTGGCTTTGGCCATTGGGAGCTCCTTCATTGGTTCCTGTGTCATTTTGACATACTTCCCTCAGTTTTTTTTTGTTTGTTTGTTTGTTTGTTTGTTTGTTTTGGTAACTAAGCATCTCCTTACTTTCTGGTACTACAAGATGCTCCAGGCTCATCTTGAGTATTTCCTGCCCCAGTTCTAGAGTCAGCCATTTCTCTAATGAGCCCTGGTTTCCTTTTTTTGGAGAATGGTGTTAGAAATCAAAACCTGGGGGCTGTGTGGCTGTTGCTATTTGAACATCATTGCCTCTCCCAGCTGAGAGAGCTAAGTAATATTTGTGTGTACACCTAATTTTTTTTGAAAAGATCATTATGCTTGCACCATGGTGACAGGACTTGAGAGGGGGTAAGAGGAGAGGCAGGGAGAACAGTTAGGAGATGAATGGAATAAAAGCCAGGTGAGATGGTGGTTTGCATTCAGGCCTATAAATGTGATGAATTGTCGTTGCTGTATTTTGTAGGGTGTAAAATCAGGACACTTTGTACTGCTGAATACAAGTGCTCACATCATGTCAAGAAGCTGTCCCTACTATTAAATAAAATGTCCTGGATTAAAAAATATAAAGAAGAATCCGCCTCTCTCCCTCTCCTGGCTCTGGCTCCCTCTGGTTTGGCTTTAGTCCCAAGTAGACTCTTTCTTTTTTTTTTTTTTTTTTTTGGAGTCTTGCTCTGTCACCCAGGCTGGAGTGCAGTGTGCAATCTCGGCTCACTGCCACCTCCGCCTCCCAGGTTCAAATGATTCTCCTGTCTCAGCCTCCCGAGTAGCTGGGATTACAGTCACCTGCCACCACGCCCAGTTAGTTTTTGTATTTTTAATAGAGACAAGGGTTTCATCATGTTGGCCAGACTGGTCTTGAACTCTTGGCCTCAAGTGATCCACCTGCCTCGGCCTCACAAAGTGCTGGTATTGCAGGCATGAGCCACCGTGCCTGGCCAGTTCTTGTATTAATGCCCATTTGTTTTTGTCTGGCCAGAGAACAGAAAGCCTCTCAGTGAAGACATAGCAACCCCCTGGTTTTTCTGCCCTGCTGGTAGATGGTGTTCCTGTGGGAAATAGAAGAGCTAGGGCCCGGAGGGTGGGTGAGGAGGCCAGGGAAGAACTATGCCCCTCCCCTGGCCCAGACTCTGACCTTCCAGTTGGGCAAGGAATCCGTAGAGTTCTGCCTTCGAGGTTCCCTCAGCCCTCAGGCCTCAGGAGGAAATAGGTCCTGAGTAGGTCCAGCCTGGGCCCTTCCTGTGTATGGGGAAACAGAAACCAAGACAAGCCCTTTCTTTTCAGCCACCAGCCCTGGGTGTCTGATGGGCCTCTAGGGAGGCACCTCCAGCAGCTTCCATCCCATTCTATGTGGCGGAGAAGGAGTCTGGCAGACACCACTGGGATCTCAGGCAGCGCTGTTGATAGTCCAGAAATGGGTGCCTTCACCCTTCATTCCTGCTGTGCCCTCCTCTCTAAGGTCAGTTTTCAATAAACAGGAGGTAAAAGGCAGCAAATGGTGGCTCTGCACTCTACACATTGGGCCCCTAACACTGCACAGTTCAACACACACACACACACAAACACACACACCCCAACCATCATGAACTGGGTGTGGGCAACCGCTCCCTTCCTGCCTGCAGATCCCCTACCCACGGGGCAACTTGCTTGCCGGGTTGACATCAGCCACGCATGGCACAGGCTCCTCCTGGGCCAAAGCTGTTCTCCTGGCCCGGCCTCAGAGGAGGCACGTTCCGTGTGGCTTCTCCACCTTTGTGGTCGGTCTGCAGTGTTGTTAGTCGGCAGCTGGGGACCTATAAGAGGCTGACCCCAGGATCTGTGCAAAAGACATGAGAATGGGACATAGGAACAGAGGGTGAAAGTAGCAAAGAAACAACACAACATGGATGGAACAAGCCATTTGCAAGTTTGTGAGTTTAAGAGTTGCTATGATGGTATAATATGTAATTAGACTTTCCAAAGTGAAAGAAAATGTGATTTATTTCAAAAAGATTGTGACCGTTTGAAGTAATGGAGACAAGAAGGAACCAAAGAACAGGAATCTGCTGGTAACCCCAGCACTGGCTTTTAGAGGGGTTCCTTGACCAGCCATGGGAATATTGGTTCTGTTCAGCTGGTAACCCCTGTGGCAGGGACAGGGACATCACGCTTGCACAGCTCCATGGCACTGTCCACTGGGATGCCTCATGCCTTCTCTTCTAATGCTAGGCCCACCCAGCAGCAGGAACCCCTGAAGCAGTATCTGTTCCTCCTGGAAGGGATAGGGCTCATTGAAAGCCACACATTGGCCCCAGCCTGCTCCATCAGATTCTTTTGAGTTAGTCTTGAGAACCTGGTCACCTCAGGAGGCATGGATCCAATCAGCTAAAGTTGGGGCCTGCTTGGTATTTTCTGACACCACCTCTGACACCAAATGTGTGCTTTTTCCTGACACCAGCCGATTCTCTGACACCCGCTGGGCATCCAACAATTCAAACAGATTCTAACACTAACTTCCAGAGTTAGCACAGATCTCACAGGGTAACGCCTCAGTCCCACAAGACTGCCCCCCTTCAGATGCTAGCTACAAGTGAGGTAGTGACCCCACTTCTGCCTGGTCAACTACAAATTTGGGGGTTCTGGCTAGGCAAGGTGGCTCATGCCTGTAGTCCCAGCACTTTGGGAGGCTGAGGTGGGAGGATCACTTGAAGCCGGGAGTTCCAGACCAGCCTGGGGAATAAAAAGATATCCCATCTCTACAAAAAAATTAAAATAAAAAATTAGCCAGGTATGTTGGCACACACCTGTAGTCCCAATTATGCTGGGGTTATGCTGGATGTGACAGAGGCTGGGATGTTGGGGCTGAGAACTGAGGATCACTTGGGTCCAGGAGTTCAAGGCTGCATTGACTTATGATTGTACCACTGCACTCCAGCCTGAGTGACAGAGGGAGACCCTGTCTCAAACAAAAAATTAGGGGGTTTCTGCAACAACCTCTCAGTTTTCATAATTCACTAGAACAATTCACAGAACTCAGAAAAACCCTGTACTTACTATTCTTTTCTTGTAAAGGACAAAAACAGCCTGATGAAGAGGTACACAGGGCAAGGCCCAGTGGGGCCCCAAGTGCAGGAGACTGTCTCTGTGGAGTCAGGGCATGACACCCTCCTGGCATGTGGATCACCAATCCCTAAGCTCCTTGAATCTCATTTTTTAAGAGTCGTTATAGCCCAGACCCCAGGCTATCTCCCATACCTGGAGGTCTGGGAGTAGGGAATGGGAGTGGGTGGCTGAAAGTCCCAGTCTTCCAAAGTCTAATCCCATGTTTGGTCTTTCTGGGACCAGCCTCCAGCCTGAAATTATCTAAAGGTCCACCCTGTGTCACCTCATTAGCATAAACCCAAGTGTAGTCCTAAGGGGCTTATGATGAATAACAAAAAACACTCCTGTCACCCAGGAAACTCTAAGGGTTTTAGGAGTTCTGTGTCAGGAGCTGAGATGAAGACCAGATATATTTTTTACAGAGTGGTCCCTTGGTATCTGCAGGGGATTTGTTCCAGGACCCCCATGGGTACCAAAGTCCACAGATGCTCAAGTCCCTTGTACAAAATCATGTAGTATTTTTATATAACCTCCACACATCCTCCTGTATACTATAATTCAGTTGTGAGTCCCCAAGTGGCTGGTCACCCCGCTTCCTCCATTGACCTGCAAATATCGGCCACACTGACCTGGCCCCTCTTTTACCTGACTCCTTTTACTTAAGAGGTTCTGGGGCTAGAATTAAAGGTCAGCCATAGTCATAAGGATGTTTTCTATGCAAAGCTGAGACCCCCTTCCTAGGTGCCAGTCCCAGCCCCCAGAGAAGAAGAGGTGTGTTTGGGGTTATGCTGGATGTGGCAGAGGCTGGGATGATGGGGCTGAGAACTGATGGGAAGGTGCTAATGGGAAGAGGAAGAAAATAGGGCAGATGGGTGTCTGGGAGCCTCTAGGGGAGGGGCCCACTGGGGCGGGTTTCTGCAGAGTCAGGCAGGGAGGGAGGAAGAGCTGGGAGGGTGGTCAGGACCTCTGTCAGGAGCATATAAGTGTGGGTGTCTCAGCTTTGCTTCCACTGCCATTGGTCCACAGGACGGCCCTTCCAGGAGTCAGTGGCTGGGAGCAGTGCTGGAGGATTAAGGAAGCAGAGATGGACAGTGAGGCAGTCCGCTTCTGCACAGATAACCAGTGTGTCTCCCTGCACCCCCAAGGTGAGAAAACTGGGGCCCCAGCTCGTGCCCAGTGAGGGAGTAGCCTGCCTGTCCTTTGGCCCTCTGCCATAAGGCAGCTTATTGCTGTCTTATTGCTCTCCCCAGACCCTTGTCCTTGGGGATGCAGACCTGGCAAGAGAAAGGGGATGAACTTTGAATTCAGATGGTCCTGGCTTGGAATCCCAGCCCTGCACACTGAGCTGGTCCTGTGAGGCCTCCCTCCCTTCCTTTCTTCTTTCATTCAAACTACACTTTTGTTGCTCTGTGCTCTGTGCCAGGTTCTGTGCCCTGTGCACCACCAAAGCCTCCTTGAGATTTGGAGAGTGGTGGTCTCGGTCTCAGAGCTCCTCAGCTCTGTGTTGCTACCATATCCACATCTAGCTCTGGTGAACAGCCCAAAGTGTTTTGTCTTCCTTCTCCATAACCACTTGCATGATAAGCATGGCAGGAGTTATCATCCCCATTAGACAACCCAGGAAACAGAATCAGAGAGGCTGTGTCTCAGCCTGCACAGCACCCTCTCACCTTGGACACTGGCTTCTCCCCTGCAGAGGTGGACTCTGTGGCAATGGCTCCTGCAGCCCCCAAGATACCGAGGCTCGTTCAGGCTACCCCGGCATTTATGGCTGTGACCTTGGTCTTCTCTCTTGTGACTCTCTTTGTAGTGGGTAAGCCCCCAGGTGACCCAAATCTCACTAACTTTCTCTCCTTTCAGCACAAAGTCCCCAGGGGCCCCAGATGCACACTCTCTAGGCCTCTCTGCTCCCAGAAAGATCATTCCACCTCCAGCTCCAGGCCCAAGCCACAGCTTCCCTGGGAACAGATAGAGGCCACTGTCCAAGGGGGAGCCTCCCAAGAACTGAGGTTCATGAGGGAAACCCTGGGAGGGTCTTTGCTGCTATCTCCCCGCTTCTGGAACTCTACCTCTGTGTGGGACAGCGTATCCTCCCAGGCTCAGGGCTGGGGATTTGCTGACCTGGAAAAATGGAATGTCTCAGTTCAACAGCACACAAGACCTGTTCCGAAGCCTGTGCAAGCTGTAATTCTGGGAGACAACATTACTGGGCATTTACCTTTTGAACCCAACAGTAAGTAGCCACAGTGGGGGTGGGGTGCAGAGGGAGCTGGAGCCTTCAGATGTTCAGACCCTAGGATGAGCTTCTCCCCTGGTACCCTCAGACCACTGAATGGGCTCCACCATCCTCATAGAAAGAGATAATTTTTTAAAAACACAGTTTTATTGAGGTCTAATGGTGTATATATTTAAAGCATACAATCTGTTAAGTTTTGACATATGTGTGTGCCCCTGAAACCATCACCACAATCATCATCACATAGTCATCCTCCTCACCCCAAAGTTTCCTTGTGGCTCTTTGTAATTCCTTCCTCTCCCTTCCTCTCCTCATCCCTGGGCAGCCACAGATCTACTTGCTGTAACTATAGATTAGTTTGCTTTTTCTAGAGTTTTATAGAAAAGGGATCATAGAGTATGTACTCTTTGTTCTTTGCTAGTCATGTGATTTTCAAATATTTTCTCTCAGTCTGTGACTTGTCTTTTCATTCTCCTAACAAGATTTTAATTTTGATAGTCTAATTTATCATTTTATTTCTGTTATGGATTACTCTCATGGTCTCGTATGTGAGAAATTTGCCTAATCCAAGGCTACAAAGATGTTCTCCTTTGTTTCTGGAAATTGTACAGTGTTTAGTTTTAGTTTTTGTTTTTGTTTTTTGACGGAGTCTCGCTCTGTCACCCAGGCTGGAGTGCAGTGGCGCGATCTCGGCTCACTGCAAGCTCTGCCTCCCAGGTTCATGCCATTCTCCTGCCTCAGCCTGTGGAGTAGCTGGGACTACAGGTGCCCGCCACCACGCCTGGCTAATTTTTTGTATTTTTAGTAGAGACGGAGTTTCACCGTGTTAGCCAGGATGGTCTCGATCCCCTGACCTCGTGATCTACCCACCTCGGCCTCCCAAAGTGCTGGGATTACAGGCGTGAGCCACCGCGCCCGGCCCAGTTTTTAGTTTTACATTTAGGTCTCTGCCTCATTTGAGTTAATTATTGTATAACGGTGTGAAATGGATTGTTCCAGCACCATTTGTTGAAAAAGTTATCTTTCTCCACGAATTGCCTTTGCACCTTTGTTGAAATTCGATTGTCCATATGTGTGGGGGTCTACTTCTGTATTCTCCATTCTGTCACATTGATTTGTTTGTCTATCTTTACAAAGCAGAATCTTTGACTGAACTCCCAGTACCTTGAAAGGTCGCCTCTCTTACCTTAGCACAGTGACTGAGGTCTCACACATCTACATAGGCAGTGCATGAGAAATAGTACATGGATGCTCCAGAAAGGGTCCCTGCCAAGTTGGGTTTTTCTCCCTATTCCTGAGGGGAGACTGGAATCAGAAGGGGATCATGGATGTGTGAGATTAGGTCCTAGTTCGTGAGGTGAACAAAGGATGCTAGCAGGACCAGAGGTAGATGCATGTGAGGTTGGTGGGAAAGACCTTGCAGATTAAAGGGGCTGCGGGGTCTCCTTCAACGACCCCAGCGCAAGGCCTTTTACTCAGGTTTCCTGTATCCTCAAACTGTTCTGTAGGGACCCTTGCCCTATGTAACACCGGGGGTGCTGGCTCTTTAAAAGGCCATCTCAGCTGAGGTCCAGTGTTAGTTACCTGGAGGGCATGGCGTGCCTCTATCACAGCCCTGTTGATTGAACAGGGTACTTCCTCCCAGCACACCTATTTTGTTTTGTTTCTGTTTCTTTCCTTTGTGTTTTCTTCTCCATGGAATTTGCCATCATAAAACTTATGTTTGTGGTGGTTTTTATCAAGTAACAATGGTGAATCAAGAGGCTCTATGCTTGGTGTACAAATATAATGTAGGACTAACCACAGGCTTTATTCATACCTATTTTCTTTCCCATAATGACCCATCTATGGTGAAATTCCAGTAGAATTAAACTTCAACAGCTCTAAATGATAAAATCAGTTACTTTCAAGTTGAGCAATTATAACGACAAAATAATCCAAGCCTTACCAGCATGACTTCTGGTGGCAGCTGGCTTACAGCAGGCAAGCATTTCAATCCTTCTGACCCCTTCATTTGTGTGTAACAGTGAATTAGATCTTTGTTTCTTGGCCCACATTCTCAGGTGGACCATCCCCAGGGTCTGGGTGGCTGTGTGACCAGGAGGGTGCTTGGGGGAGCACTGAAGGCTGTGCAGTACCCATTTCCCTTGGAAATGTTAGGAACACTCTGGTTGGCCCATAAAATGCTACCCTACATAATGGGCCTCTTTGGCTGCCTTCTTCACTTCCTCCCTCCAGATCATCACCACTTTGGCAGGGAGGCAGAAATGCGAGAGCTTATCCAGACATTTAAAGGCCACATGGAGAATTCCAGTGCCTGGGTAGTAGAAATCCAGATGTTGAAGTGCAGAGTGGACAATGTCAATTCGCAGCTCCAGGTGCTCGGTGATCTTCTGGGAAACACCAGTGCTGGAATCCAGATGGTAAAAGGAGTTCTAAAGGATGCCACTACATTGAGTTTGCAGACACAGATGTTAAGGAGTTCCCTGGAGGGAATCAATGCTGAGATCCAGAGGCTCAAGGGAGACCTTGAAAAGGCAGATGCTTTAACTTTCCAGACACTGAATTTCTTAAAAAGCAGTTTAGAAAACACCAGCATTGAGCTCCACCTGCTAAGCAGAGGCTTAGAAAATGCAAACTCTGAAATTCAGATGTTGAATGCCAGTTTGGAAATGGCAAATACCCAGGCTCAATTAGCCAATAGCAGTTTAAAGAATGCTAATGCCGAGATCCATGTTTTGAGAGGCCATCTAGATAGTGTCAATGACTTGAGGACCCAGAACCAGGTTTTAAGAAATAGTTTGGAAGGAGCCAATGCTGAGATCCAGGGACTAAAGGAAAATCTGCAGAACACAAATGCTTTAAACTCCCAGACCCAGGCCTTTATAAAAAGCAGTTTTGACAACACTAGTGCTGAGATCCAGTTCTTAAGAGGTCATCTGGAAAGGGCTGGTGATGAAATTCACGTGTTAAAAAGGGATTTGGAAATGGTCACAGCCCAGACCCAAAAAGCAAATGGCCGTCTGGACCAGACAGATACTCAGATTCAGGTATTCAAGGCAGAGATGGAAAATGCGAATACCTTAAATGCCCAGATTCAGGTCTTAAATGGTCATATGAAAAATGCCAGCAGAGAGATACAGACCCTAAAACAAGGAATGAAGAATGCTTCAGCCTTAACTTCCCAGACCCAGATGTTAGACAGCAATCTGCAGAAGGCCAGTGCCGAGATCCGGAGGTTAAGAGGGGATCTAGAGAACACCAAAGCTCTAACCATGGAAATCCAGCAGGAGCAGAGTCGCCTGAAGACCCTCCATGAGGTCGTTACTTCACAGGAACAGCTACAAAGAACCCAAAGTAAGTGGGAGAGGGGAGTCCCGTTGGGGAGGGCACAGTCTCTTGAGAGGGTAGAGTCTTCCATCTCATCAGCCTCTTTTTTACTGCAACATGCATCTCCTTGACCAAATCCAGGGAAATGGGCCCAAGGAGCCTGGGCAGTTTTGGAGATGGTGTGAGGTGGGAAGTTTCTGCTCTCAAGTTGCTTATATCCTGGTCACGGTGACCAAATGAACACAGGAAACCAACTGTAAATGGTGCACGTGTGTGATAAGGACGGCATGGGCTAGTGGGCCACACAGCCTTATTTCTGACTTCCTGATATCCCAAATGGTATGATCTTGAGCATGTTACTTACCTTCTCTGAGCTACACTTTTCTCATCTGCAAGGGGGAGACAATATTATTTGCATCACAGTGAGGATCCAATGAGTTCACACATGTAAGGACTTTAACAAAGTACCTAGCATTCATGCCCTCACCTGATGCTTTATTGAGGCCCTGTGATGTGCTGGGTAAAAAGGTGAATAAGGTGTGATAGGTACCCTTGAGAAGCTTACAGGCTAGTAGTACAGACTTGCATGAAAGACATATAGACAGGTATAAGGCTGATAGGTTAGAAGCAGGTACTGAGAACTGGGGTTGGGGGCAGAACAAAAAGAAGGGAAAAGGAATCTTCTAGGGGGAGGGAAGAGATCTGTGGGGAAAAGATCAAAAGATGCTTTGTGAGAAGATGACTCTTGAACTTCATCCTGAAGGATGAATAGGTGTTTGCCAAGCAAATAGGGTTTGCAGGCATGGAGACACAAAATCATGAGATTCTGGAAACTTCAGGCAGTTCTCTTTGACTGGCCTGTGGACAAGAGGGCAGCTGAGAGACAGAAGGGAGTGTTTGGGGCAGCCACTGAA
The DNA here is from genome assembly GCF_028858775.2 of Pan troglodytes. Taxonomy (NCBI): domain Eukaryota; kingdom Metazoa; phylum Chordata; class Mammalia; order Primates; family Hominidae; genus Pan; species Pan troglodytes. Next base: position 51,910,145 of record NC_072410.2, read on the forward strand.
GAAATGGGGGCTGACAAATGAGGGCTTGGTGGGCAGCAGTGACGTTCCACTTTACTGCTTTGCCCGGTTCCTGGTCTGGGGTCAGAGGCCCCACTTCTTCACACATCTCCTAGTGCCCCAATATCCTTATTCCTCCCAGCTCTCACTGCTGCTTTAGGTGAGCCCAGTGTTTCTCCACTTTGGGGGCACACTGGAATCGCCCAAGGAGCTTTGAAAGTACTGATGCCTGGGGACCCACCTCCAGAACTGTGATTTTTTTTTTTTTTGGTGAGGGTGTCTGGCATCAGTATTTTTTTTTTAACTGCCTAGGTGGATCTACTGGCATCTGGGCTGAGAACTATTAGCTTAATTTTTTTTCTTAAAGGACAAAGAACTAGATATCTTAGGCTTTGGGGCTGTACGATCTCTGTTACAACTACTCAACTCTGTTCGTAATTATAAAGCAAAAGAAAAAGACAGTAAACTAATGAGCATGGCTACGCTCCGATAAATTTTATTAAAAAGACACTGCTGACAGGCTAGAGTTTGCCAATCGTTGGTTTAGATGACTAGTTCTGGGCATCAGAACCACCAGAGGGCTTGCTGAAGCAGATTGTTAAAACATAATTTTGGATTCAGTAGGGCTATGGTGGTCCTGAAAATTTGCATTTCTACCACGTTGTCAGGTGATGCTGATGGTCTGGGACCACATTTTTCGAACCCCTGATTTATACCCATCTCTTACTGGGACTTTCGCCATTGTGTTATCTTTGGTGTTTCTGTCCTCATTAGGAGTACCTTCTTCTGGTTCAGCTTCCACCAGGTTGACGTTTTTCCAGTGCAAATCTGGACATATTACCATCCTTCTCAAAACCTTGCAGTGCTTCCCATTGCTCATAGGGAAAAAAAAATCCGAACTGTTTCACATGGAATGTACCATTTAGTGCTGGTGAACCTGTCCAAATTCATCACTCACCCATCCTTTATGTCCCAAGAATACCAAGTAGCTTGAATAGATCAGGCTGTGCCCGGCTGTTCCAGACCTTTATGCCTTTGTGCTTATCCTTTTCCCTGCCTGGGGTGCTCTCCTTAACACTGAACACCTGGCAAACTCTTCCTCAGTCCCTTAAGACTCAGCTCCAGACGGGGCACAGTGGCTCACGCCTGCAATCCCAGCACTTTGGGAGGCCAAGGCAGGCAGATCACCTGAGATCAGGAGTTTGAGAGCAGCTTGGCCAACATGGCAAAACCCCATCTCTACTAAAAATACAAAAAAATAGCCGGGCATGGTGGCGGGCACCTGTAATCCCAGCTACTCAGGAGGGTAGGCAGGAGAATCGCTTGAACCCGGGAGGTAGAGGTTGCAGTGAGCCAAGATCGCACCATTGCACTCCAGCCTGGGCATCCATAGCAAAACTCTGTCTCAAAAAAAGAAAGAAAGGAAGAAAGGAAGGAAGGAAGAAAGAGAGAGAGAGAGAAAGAAAGAGAGAAAGGAAGAAAGAAAGAAAGAAAGAAAGAAAGAAAGAAAGAAAGAAAGAAAGAAAGAGAGACTCAGCTCCAGTAACATCTCATCCAGGGTGTCCTTCCTGAGCCCCACCTCCTGCTCAGATGAAACAGACCATACCTTCTTCCGTGACTATTCTACTGTGCATGTGTTTTTTAGTCAATGCATCTTCAACACCTTTTTTCCATCTGTCTCATTTATTAGGCTCTAAGTTCCTTAAGGGCATCAATCATGTCTGATTGATCTTTGTACAGTATGGCAGTGGCTAGCTGGAAGAAGTTAAGGAACGTTGCACAATGCACGTTGAACAAAAGAACAATTTGGTGATTAATTGAGCTTGTGCAGCACCATTTCAAACAGCTGTGGCATAGATGACGCCAAAGAGCAGGCTGTTGTGGCAGGGAGGGAAGAAAGAGCTGACAGAATTGGGGCTTGTGCTCACAGGATGAGCTATAAGAGTTTGAAAAATGGAAGGCCAGGCAGACCAGGTGATGACCAGGTCCCAGGATGGCCATGGGTGTGGCAGTGCAAGTGGATGGAGATGAAGACAAGGTAATGAGTAAGGCTATGGGATACCTGTAAAATCCCCAGGGAAGATGGCAGGAATTGGGGTGGAGAGGACTGTCAGGTGATAGCAATGAGTTGGGAGAGAGGGCAGGATAGCCAGGAAGCAGGTATCTGGAAAGAGAGAGCTGCCTGAGCCTCCCAGGAGTGCCCAAGCCAGGCGTCTTGAGGGCTGCTTCCTGGAGTGCTGGGTAGTGAGATGGCAGTGCAGCCCCCCAGGCCTTTCTCCTGGAGCACTGCACATCAAGAATTTCATGGGCTTGTGAACCTCAGTGGGCAGGCCCTAGAGAGGTCAGAAAAGTTCCTTCTGGGACTCCTACCAGCAGCTCCTGGTTCTCTTTTCTCCCCAATCTTTGCTCCAGGTCAGCTTCTCCAGATGGTCCTGCAAGGCTGGAAGTTCAATGGTGGAAGCTTATATTATTTTTCTAGTGTCAAGAAGTCTTGGCATGAGGCTGAGCAGTTCTGCGTGTCCCAGGGAGCCCATCTGGCATCTGTGGCCTCCAAGGAGGAGCAGGTCAGAGCTGCGAGCATGGGGTGTTGTTGGTGGAATTGGTGTGGAATAAGGGACTTTGGTGTTTTGGCCTTCCTGCTCTCAGCGGGTATGACGGAGACCTCCATGTCTCCTCTGCCAGGCAGGGAACAAATATTGAGTGAGTTCTGATGAGCACATGCACTGGAGGTAGAATCCCTGACAGCAAACCTCCATGTCTTCCATGAATGAGGGAGACACCAGAGGTCAAGAGACATCAGCAGGGAGGAAGGCCAAGGGGAGGTGGCATCAGGTGATGCCCTTAAGTGCTAGGAGCACACTTCCCTTCTCATGCATTTGTTTTTCTCTCAGGCTTGTTTCCAGTCATCTTTTTTTTGGAGACAGTGTCTCGTTCTGTCATCCAGGCTGGAGTGCAGTAGCCTGATCATGGCTGACTGCAACCTTGACCTCCTTGCTCAAGCGATCCTCCCACCTCAGCCCACTGAGTAGCTCAGCTCCCCGAGTAGCTGTGACTACAGATGCACGACACCATGTCTGGCTAATTTTTGGGAGTATTTTTCTTGTAGAAATGGGGTTTCGCCATGTTGCCAAGGCTGGTCTCAAACTTATGGGCTCAAGTTATTCACCGAAGTGGGCCTCCCAAAGTGCTGGGAGTGAGCCACTGCATCCAGCCTGTCTTGATTTTAATGTCAGTTAATCCAGCTGCTGTAGAGGGCCCATGAATAGGAGACCCAGGCTTCTTGGGAAGACCAGGCACACAACTATGGGTCCGAGGACCACCAAACGCAATACCGTCCCAGGTGGCTCACTGTCATGGTCCTTATCAGAACTTGCCAGGATTACTAACAAAGAACCACAATGTTTGTCCAATTTGACTTGCAGAACTGCCTACCCCCCTGTGGCTCTCCTGAGACCACTGTTACTGGCCTGAGAAAGAACATGCAACTTCGTAAAACACATCTTCTTAATAAGCTATGGGAGGTGCTGGCACTATGATCATGGCAGAGGGGATGGCAGTGCTGAGGCAGAACAGGCAGGGCACCAAGGCACAGGATATCTATAATTGGCCTGATGAATCCTTTGATAAAATGGACAGTACACTAGCTGCTCAACAGTCTATTCAACAGAACATAAGAGCAGATTGCTCCAATATTGACAAAATTCTTGAAGCACCTAAAGGCCAAGATGAAGGTGTATGGAAGTATGACATTTAAGACAATTGTGCCTTGAGCTAATTGGACTTGCTGTCAAACTTCAGAGTGAATGCCATCCAGATACTTGTACTCAAATGACAGCAACTGAACAATGGATTTTTCTTTGCGTAGCTCATAAAACTCCAAAAGAGTGTCCTGCTATAGACTATACTAGACACACACCTGATGGTGCTGCATGTCTTCTGAATAGCAATAAATATTTTCCCAGCAGGGTTAGCATAAAGGAATCATCTGTAGTGACACCAAAATCAGTATGCCGTAGAATTTACAGAATATTTTCACATGTTTATTTTCATCATTGGCAGATATTTGATGAATATGAAAATGAAACATTTTTGTGCCATTGGTTTATTAAATTTGTGATGAAATATAATTTGATGTCCAAGGATAACCTGATTGTACCAATTTTAGAAGAGGGAGTACAGAATTCAATTTCTGGGGAAAGTGAAGCACGAAGGGAATCATATGGGAAAATGTACTGATCACATAATTAACATTAATTACGTACTGTATATATCATTTTAGACACATCAATCGTGTATCCATATTATAGCTTCTTTGTTTAGTATAGGTTTTTGTATCCTGTGTTTGCCTTTTAAAATGGGAAATACTTTTTTTTTTTTTTTTTTTGCGACAGAGTTTCGCTCTATTGCCCAGGCTGGAGTGCAATGGTGCGATCTTGGCTCACTGCAACCTCCGCCTCCTGGGTTCAAGGGATTCTCCTGCCTCAGCTTCCCAAGTAGCTGGGATTACAGGCACCTGCCACCATGCCCAGCTAATTTTTGTATTTTTAGTAGAGACGGGGTTTCACCATGCTGGCCAAGCTGGTCTCGAACTCCTGACCTCAGGTGATCCGCCTGCCTTGGCCTCCCAAAGTGCTGGGATTACAGACATGAGCCACTGTGCCTGGCCTAAAATGGGAAATACTTTTTAAGTTATTCATAAGCTGTATATTCATCAGTGTGGCACTCATGATTTTTAAATAAGATTAGTATTATCTGTTTATAATGCCTGTTAATGAAAGAATTTACAGTTTGGTAAAATTGCTGCTAAACAATCATTAGATCACAATCCTCATCAAACAAACCCATCTATTAAAAAAAAAAAAAGAGTGAGAGCTTGAGGTTTCACACAAGCCATTTACTAAAGAAGTAGAAATGTTTTCCTTTGGTTTTACCCTGAGTTTAGATATCCTAAAAAATTCTATAGTATACAGTTTTGTCTTACCTCTTAACTTTCCCCAAATGAGATAAAAGTGTTTTAAAATTCTGTTTACAGTTTTTGATATGCATATATAATTATGTGTATATCTATAAACAGGTTCTCCAGGTGGCCTGGAGAACTGGCTCCCCACACACAGGGACAAACAATGACACTGCCTTTTCTCTGCAGGCATTTCTGGTAGAGTTCACAAGTAAAGTGTACTACTGGATCGGTCTCACTGACAGGGGCACAGAGGGCTCCTGGCGCTGGACAGATGGGACACCATTCAACGCCGCCCAGAACAAAGCGTGAGTCTAGCCACCATCTGGCGCTGTCCCAGGCACTGTCTTTGGTGGACCTAGCTACACACTGTGTGTCCCTTCCCAGTAAGTGGTAGTGTTGTGTGTATATGTGTGTGTGATGTGTGTGGTGTGTATGTGGTGTATGTGTGGTGTGTGTGCCATGTATGTGGCATGTGTAATGCATGTGGTGTGCGAGGTGTATGTGTGGTATATGTGTGATGTGTGTGCGTTTGGACACACAGGTGTGGTCATCGCTCTCACCTGGACTCCTCCACAGAGGGTCATTAGGAAAGGACAGGTCCTGAGGCTGGCATGCAGCCAATGAGTGGGTCTTTCTGTTTTTTTCCCCCTGCCCTACTCAGGCCTGGTTCCAAGGGATCCTGCCCACTCAGAAGGTATATTAGTGTGAATTCTGGGATGGGAGCTTGCAGCTTCATAGACACCCCTCCCTGTCCCTGGATCCTCAGTAACTAAGAGCAACCTGAGCACAGACACCCTCAGGGTACTCCTTCTCCCAGCCCTGTCCTCATCCTAGGGCCACTAGGGGATGAAGGACCCATCTCAAGTCAGCTCCCTAGACTCATCCCATGTCAGCTCCCTAGGAGCCCCAGCACCGGGAAGGGATGCTGCCTTCATCTAACAGTATAAAGCCCTGTTGTCTTCAGGTTTTGGGAAAAGAATCAGCCTGACAACTGGCGGCACAAGAATGGGCAGACTGAAGACTGTGTCCAAATTCAGCAGAAGTGGAATGACATGACCTGTGACACCCCCTATCAGTGGGTGTGCAAGAAGCCCATGGGCCAGGGTGTGGCCTGAGGGCAGGCCAGAGCTGAGGGGCTGCTCCTGCCTGCCAATACTGACCCTCCTCCTCCTCCTCAATGCCTTCGGAGCCTCTGAGCTCTGCTTGTTCTCTAGGGCCTTCTGTTGGCCTTGTGGACTTCCTGCCTTGTTCTTTGATTTAGCCCTTTCAAACATGCTTACCTCGAGTGACCCAGTGACATCAGTGGCTTCTCAAGGGAAGAGCCTTGCTGTGCCCCTGTAGCCTCAGCACCCAGCACAGGCCTGTCAGACAGCAGGTCCTCAATAAATACTCGCTGGATCAACAAAAGCTTCGTGCTGGCTTTTTCCTTGTGGCGGCCACTACCCTCTCTCCTCCCTGGATTGGTTCTCCTTCCCTCAGCATTCCTTCTGTCTCAAAACAAGCACACTTTTATTAAGGGCTTCATAGCTAGTAACTTTTTGCTAGTTTGTTGAAAACAGCAGAGGTTGAACACAAACTACAGGGACTTCATAGGGGTACAAAGTCCTAGCAGTCCTAGCTCTGTCGCCCAGGCTGGAGTGCAGTGGTGCCATCTCGGCTCATTGCAACCTCTGTCTCCCGGGTTCAAACAATTTTCCTGCCTCAGCCTCCTGAGTAGCTGGGACTACAGGGACGTGCCACTATGCCTGGCTAATTGTTGTGTTTTTAGTAGAGACGAGGTTTCACCATGTTGGCCAGGCTGTTCTCAAACTCCTGACCTCAGGTGATCTGCCTGCCTCAGCCTGCCAAAGTGCTGGGATTACAGGCACGAGCCACCACGCCCAGCCTATTGTTTTTCTTTTTAAAAAAATACAAAAAAAATTTTTTTAGAGACAGGGTCTTGCTCTGTCTTCCAGGCTGGAGTACAGTGGAAAGAAGAGTGAAGGGCACATTTTGACTGACTTTGCTTAGTCCCAGCACAGAAGTGTTGAATTAATCTTTTCAAAAAATGAAGGCAATATTAAAGTGCATCAGATCAGATGTGCTCCTAGTTTCTATTCAGGAGATGTGATACGGTCGCTTATTCCGCAGTTAACAAGGCTGTTTTACACACGTTGTAGAGCAGAAAATCATAAGCGACTTTAAAAAATATTTTTTAATTAATTATTTTTTAGAGGCAAGGTCTCACTCTGTTGCCCAGGCTGCAGTGCAGTGGCATGATTATAGCTCACTGCAGCCTTGAACTCCTGGGCTCAAGTGATCCTCCCACCTCAGCCTCCCGAATAACTGGGACTACAGGTTCATGCCACTGCACCCAGCTAATTTTTAAATTTTTGTGGAGATGGGGGTTTCATCCTTTGTTTCCCAGGATGGTCTCAAACCTCTGGCTTCAAGCCCTCCTCCTACTCAGCATCCCAAAGTGTGGGATGATAGGCAAGAGCCACCATGCCTGGCCTCAAAAGAACTTTAAAAGGCAGTCCTTATTGGCAAGGTACTTCCTGACTTTGGGATAAAGCATCAATGGATGCGTATCTTGTTGTACAACCAAAAGACTGGCAGCTGGTGTTTACCTTTCCCCTTCAAGGATCAGGGGTTACCAGCTTTATAGATAAGGGCAGTCCTGATCATATAAACCCAACTGTATTTGCACAAAACAGTAGAGTTAGTCTATCCCTTTTTGCTTTAAATTCTGGTGTTTGCTTTTCTTCTTTACTAACAAATGTACTTTGTGGCATTTTTCCCCCTCAGAATAGGGCACTTTCATTTACATTAAAAGCCTGTTCAGGCTGGGCACAGTGGCTGATGCCTGTAATCCCAGTACTTTGGGAGGCCGAGGCAGGTGGACTGCTTGAGCTCAAGGGTTCGAGACCAGCCTGGGCAAAATGGCGAAATCCCATCTCTACAAAAAATACAAAAATTAGCAGGGTGTGGTGGCTGTGCCTGTAATCCCAGCTACTTGGGAGGCTGAGGCATGAGAATCACTTGAATCTGGGAGGTGGAGAATGCAGTGAGCCAAGATTACGCCACTGCACTCCAGCCTGGGTGACAGAGTGACACCCTGTCTCAAAAAAAATTAAAAAAATTAAAAAACCCAGAAAACGAAACAAAACAAAAACAAAACAAAAAAAAAACCTGTTTAAGAAGATACCCTTTCTCTTGAATGATTTTCCAGAAACTTGTCTACCGCCTCTTGATTGACAGAAGCTGCTTCTCCTGTCATATGGACATTTTAAAAGCCACACCTCTTTCTGAAACTATCAAACCATCGTTTGCTGGCAATACATTCTCCTGCTTTAGATTCTTTACCTTCCTTTTGCTTTGAGTTGTCATTAATGGATTTTGCTTTTTCTCAAATGGTGTTCAAGTCTGTAGGTATGCCTTTCTTACAGCAATCCTGCACCCACATAAAAACTGCATTTTTCAATAAGAGATTAAAAAGATATTTTGCAAAAAGTGCAAGGTTTTTGTGCCTGCTGGTGTAGCTACAGTGATGGTTTCACAAATATCCTTTTCTTTATTTTACAATTGTCCTTTGCAAGACTCAATTGTCTTGGGATGGCAGACAACCACAGCTGCAGACCTTTATAAATGGCACATATCAAGCAATTCAACTTTTTTTGGTAATGTCAGGACTTTTCTCTGCTTTTTGGGAGTGCTTCCAGACTCACTAGTGCCATCTCATATGGAACCCATGATGTTATTCAAGGTTTATGATATTGCACTGAAAATGAAAAATACAGGAGAACTAAATCAGTTTTTACTGCCATATGCAATTTACTGGAGTGAGGAACTGCTTATGGGAGACGATTAGCATCACGTAGTGTCTTAAGTGGATACTTAAACACTTGAGCTCACCGTGGTAGCAACAGGAGGTGACTGCAAAATTATTACAATAGTACAGTATGTACCACAGCTAATTTATGCAGTTTTCTTTTAATATTGCATCTTTAAGTTTGTTTACATTTCTCTTAACTGCAAATGGCACCATGTATGGTCTGTGTTTGTGTGCATATGTTTTGATAAATGTTAATTTTTTATAATAGATTTGTATATATTTTATGTTAGCGAATGATAAAATTGATTTAGCATCTACATATATTTTATGCATTTATGACAGACCTAACTTTTTCTTATTTTTTAAAAATTATTTCGGCCGGGTGTGGTGGCTCATGCCTGTAATCCCAGCACTTTGGGATGCCAAGGCGGTCGGGCCATCTGAGGTCAGGAGTTTGAAACCAGCCTGACCAACATGGCAAAACCTCATCTCTACTAAAAATAAAAATAAAAAAATTAGCCAGGGGTGGTGGTTCATGCCTGTAATCCCAGCTACTTGGGAAGCTGAGGCATGAGAATTGCTTGAACCTGGAGTGGCAGAGGCTGCAGTGAGCCAAGATCATGCCACTGCACTCCAGCCCGGGCAACAGAGCAAGATTCCATCTCAGAAAAAAAAAATTCTAGGCTACCTGGTTCATCTGCAATTTTTTTTATATTGTGGCAATCTCCAAAAATTTTTTCAAAATATTTATTGAAAAAAATCCACATATAAGTGGACCATGCTATTCACACTTAGGTTGCTCATGGGTCAATTATACATACAAATGTTTGTATGTATATATATTTTTCTTTGTATGTTTTTCTATTCTTCATTTTAGGGTTTTCCTAGCTTTGTGTCATCAGGAAGCAGTATTAAGTAACATGGCCTACTTTCACTACTCACAATAGCAAAGACTTGGAACCAACCCAAATGTCCATCAATGATAGACTTTATTAAGAAAATGTGGCACGGCCAGTCGCAGTGGCTCACGCCTCAATCCCAGCACTTTGGGAGGCTGAGGCGGGTGGATCAGGAGGTCAGGAGATCGAGATCATCCTGGCTAACACGGTTAAACTCCGTCTCTACTAAAAAAAATACAAAAAATTTAGCAGGGCGTGGTGGCGGGCGCCTGTAGTCCCAGCTACTCAGGAGGCTGAGGCAGGAGAATGGCGTGAACCCGGGAGGCGGAGCTTGCAATGAGCCGAGATCGCGCCACTGCACTCCAGCCTGGGCGACAGAGTGAGAACGCTTTTGAAAAAAAAAAGAAAATGTGGCACATATATACCATGGAATACTATACAGCCATAAAAAAGGATAAGTTTATGTCCTTTGCAGGGACATGGGTGAAGCTGGAAACCATCATTCTAAGCAAATTAACCCAAGGACAGAATACCAAACACCGCATGTTCTCACTCATAGGTGGGAGTTGAACAATGAGAACACATGGACACAGGGCGGGAACATCACACACCAGGGCCTGTTGCGGGGTGGGGAGCTGGGGGAGGGATAGCATTAGGAGAAATACCTAATGTAAATGACAAGTTGATGGGTGCAGCAAACCAACATGGCACATGTATAGCTATGTAACAAACCTGCATGTTGTGCACATGTACCCTAGAACTTAAAGTATAATAAAATATAATAATAATAATAAAAATAACATGGCCTACTTTTTTGGAATTTCCTGAGATTCTCTTTGTGGCCTAGTATATGCTCACTCTTTATAAATGTTCTATAGGTGTATTTATTAGATTAAGCTTATAATTTTCATTATGCAAACATTTTACATTCTCATTTATGTTTTGTCTACTCAATCAATCAGTTTCTCTGAGAGGATTTTTTAAAACTCTCTCATGATGTTTATCATTTTGTCACATTTTCCTCTTATTTTTAAGAGCCTTTATTTATATACCTATATATTATATATATATTTCAGTTACATTTTTTTCCAAGCCAAACTGTATCCAGCTTTATTAAAGATACTTTCCATAAACAATCATGGTATTTCAGGCAGGACATGGAAGACAATTGTTAACAGTATACAACAACTTTCAAACTCCCTTCTTCAGTGGACTGCCAAAAATCAGAAAGCCACTATAAAACCCAATGAAGTCTTCATCTGATGCTCTGAACAGGGGAAGTTTAGAGTGAGGGTTGACATTTCACATTTAGCATGTTGTTTAACAACTTTTCACGAGGTGACCCTGACTTTCAGGAAGTGAAATGAAAATGGCAGAATGTATCTGAAGATCCACAATCTAGGAACGGAACCACCGCTCTTTAGACAGGTGCCATCTCAGTGGCACCACTGGAAAGTCCAGATTGCCTGACACACTGGTAACCAGTGACTGGGGATGAGGTCCCAACAGATGTCTGGGCTTAAGAGAGTTAAGTCTATGCTGAAAGATAGAAAGGGAGAAGAGGACATAAAAATGAATTGCTTTTTCCAAACACAAAGCTTTAGTGCCAAGGTACTCATGTGTATCAAAGTCAGGGAATCCCTCCTCCCGGGAGCCAAGAGGAAGTCTCCCAAAACTAGAAGGGAAAGGTGTTTTCCTCACATCACTCCAGCTTTGGAGACATTCTATTAGTGACATATACCCCTTCCCCCAGAAACAACAATGAAGTGTTCTGTGTGCTAACAACATAATAGCTTTAAAAAACAAAGTAAAACAAAATTCTGCATTTTCATAAAACTTGATAAAAAACAGTATTTCAAACTGTACAGTCACCAGAAGTACACAGTTATCAAAAATGCACACACTTCATTTGGCCTCTCCATCACCTTCAGCTTCCCTGGCCTGGTCTGTTATGGCATCTCCTTTTTCTGCAGGGTAATTCCCCTCCTTGCCAGCATCAGCTTTTCCCTTTTTCCCTTTAGGTACCTTCCCTCCCTTCTTTGCAGGGGCCTTTTTAGGCTTGGGATCTGGCTTTGGAGGAGCAGGTTTAGCAGACAACCTTGTGGATCTTCTCTGTGGTGTGTCCACATTGGCTTTATCTCCTTTAGCATCCCCTTCGGTCTTCCTCTTGGGCAAGGTGGCAGCGGTGACAGCAGTGGGACTTAGATGCTGGGCCCGGGATGCAGTGGCGCACAGGCTTTGATTGGTCGGGGGGTCTTTCTCGCCTCTTCTTCTTCCATTTCAGTTACTTTGTTTAATGTCTAAAGATTCATAACTAACTCCCCCCAACCAGCCCCCACTGTTTTTTGAGACTGGGTCTTGCTCTGTCAACCAGGTTGGAGTGCAGTGGTGAGATCTTGACTCACTGCAGCCTTGACCTCTCAGTCTAGGTGATCCTCCCACCTCAGCCTCCCAAGTTGCTAGGACCACAGGCACATGCCACCACACCTGGCTAATTTTATTTATTTTTTGTAGAGATGAGGTCTCACCATGTTGCCTAGGCTGGTCTCAAACTCCTGGGCTCAAGCAATTCTCTTGCCCTGGCCTCCCAAAATGCTGGGATTACAGGCATGAGTCCCTGTGCCTGGCCCAAGATCCAATAACTATTGTTTTGTTGTTGTTGTTTTGTTTGTTTGTTTGTTTGTTTTTGAGATGGAGTCTTTCTCTGTCACCCAGGCTGGAGTGCAGTGGTATGATCTCGGCTCACTGCAATCTCTGCCTCCTGGGTTCAAGCGATTCTCCTGCCTCAGCCTCCTGAATAGCTGGAATTACAGGCATGTACCATGCCTGGCTAATTTTTGCATTTTTAGTAGAGACAAGGTTTCTCCATGTTGGCCAGGCTGGTATCGAACACCTGACCTCAAGTGAGCTTTCCACCTCAGCCTCCCAAAGTGCTGGGATTACAAGCCCAGCCACCAAGATCAATTAACTATGAAATCTACTTCAGGAATTTTACTTTATATCAATAATTATTCCTTCAAGGAATGTTCATTGCACCTCTACTATGTACCAAGCACTCTTCTAGATTTTAGGGGTTCAACAGTGAACCAAACAGGCAAAAATCCCAGCCCTCATGAGGCTAGCATTCTAGTAGGGAGCAGAGGTAGTTAGCACATTCAGCCCCTTCTCACAACCCCAGGAAGGAGTCCTGTGGAGAGGTGATGGTGTGGAGTAGCAAGGAGCTGTCATAATCAATCCAGCCAACCTTGCCCTGCCGTCTAAAGGTAACAAAGAAGTGGCTGGACTGGGGCGGGTAAACAGGAAGGACTCCCTCCTGCCAACTCCTCAGGGTCAATTCTCATGTCCCCGCTGCCCCCTTCTCTCCTTCAGGGGAGGTTCTGAAACTGCAGTTTTCTCAAGAGAGAGGCAGAGGAATGAAGTTCTCCATAGACTGACTGGAACCGTCTGGGGAGACAGAGTGCAGTTGTTGGGTGACCTGGGGGAAGTGGCCGCCTTGTCTCACTGGAGGGCCTGCCCGCCCTGCCTCCACTGTGGGAACTCTGTACAGCTGTCACTCTCTGTGACCTTGGGTTGCTTTGGTGGCATTAGCAGGCTGTGACAGACAACTGCCACCACACAGGGTATGATGTTGACACTCAGGTGCCCACAGCCTTCTCTCCCAGAGATTTTTAGTCTTTACGGGCATGAGGCTCACCGTGGAGTCTGGGGTCCCACTCATTGTGATTTAGGGGACAGCCTGACTCTAGCATAAGTAGGAGAAGCTATAGACATTACAGTTGTTACGAAATGACTCTCAGACCTGGTTTTCCAGGGGCAGGGAGAAGTTTCTCACATTCTGGAGGAAGATGTAACAGCATTTTGAGGATGAGGGATGTCACTGGTTTAGAGGAAAATCTACACTTGCTTAGTCAGTAATTTTGAGTGTCCACCAACAAATGCCCAGCCCTTTTCATGCACTAGATACACACAGCATTCACTGCCCTGACACATGAATTTGGGCCTGGGAACAACCCTTCCTGTGTGCCTCCACCATGCCTCTCAGAAGGACCCTCTCTTTTGTGTATTGTTCTCACTTATAAGAGCCAGTTATAAATTTTTCCACCTTGCCAGCCAGCAATTCCTGCTGCAGCTTAGGCAACCAACTCCAAGGACCCCCACATCCCCAGTGAGAGTCCCAGGCCCCAGTGAGAATCATGGAAGAGTAAGGATGCCTTGGCTCCTCTTGGGAGGCACGAGGGTCCATGTGCTTTAGGATAGCCAGAGGGTCCATGCTATCTGGCTTCTTCCTGCAGGACAGGGCCCCAAGCAGCAGGCTGTCCATAGTGCAACCCTGCCTCACTCCCCAAAGCAGCCGCATCTCACTGCCTCTTGAATCTCCCCAAAGCCCTGCTTTTGTTGCAATCTTTGACTTCTTAGACCTGACAAGCATTTTCCACTCTCCACCATACACGTGCCACGACTGGGATCCCAGGCCCTCTTCAAGATGACCCCAATGAGCCTTTCATCACACTTCTGCCATGGGGTCACTGGAACTGAGCCAAGCACCTTAGTGTCTCCTCAACCAGCTCCGATTGTAGCTTCTGCATTGGTGCTCTGACCACCCCTTAGCCTGGGTCACTTAGGATTTGTCTGTATGATAACCACATTTCTGGACTTTCTATTTGGTTCATAAATCATGCTACCATTAACTAACAACATGGTGGGGGTTATGGGAGGCAGGAGAGCTTGGTGGTTATAGACCCAGGCCCTGAGGCCAAACAGTCTGGGTCCGATCCCATTTTCATCCCTTTCTGGCTGGGAAAGCTGGTTCATTGACTTTCATGTTTCAGTTTCCTCTTCTGTGAAATGGAAGTAACTACAGTACCTCCTTCGTGGGGGTGCTGTGAGAATTAGGAAAGTCAATGCATAGGACGAATTTAGGATAGTGCATGGGACACGGATCCCACTGTGCAAGCGTTAGTCGTGATTGTTTTGCTGATGGCCTACTTCACTCCTCACTTCACTTCTGAGGAAGGCTCTATTAGAACCCTCACTTTACAAACGGGGAGATAAAGCCCAGAGAGTTTGGATGATGATGTGGTTTGTCTCTGTGTCTCCACCCAAATCTCATCTTGAATTGTATTCCCATAATTCCCACCTGTTGTGGGAGGGACCCGGTGGGAGATAATTTGAATCATACTGTTCTCTTGGTGGTGAATAAGTCTCATGAGATCTGATGGTTTTATCAGAGGTTTCCACTTTTGCATCTCTTCATTTTCTCTTGCTGCTGCCATGTAAGAAGTGCCTTTCATCTCCCACCATGATTCTGAGGCCTCCCCAGCCATGTGGAACTGTAAGTTCAATGAAACCTCTTTTACTTCCCAGTCCTGGGTGCGTGTTTATCAGCAGCATGAAAAGGGACTAATATAGTAAATTGGTACCAGGAGTGAGGTGTTGCTGAAAAGATACCTGAAAATGTGGAAGCGGCTTTGTAGCTAGCTAACAGGCAGAGATTGGAACAGCTTTGAGGGCTCAGAAGAAGACAGGAAAATGTGGGAAAGTTTCCAACTTCCTAGAGACTTGTTGAATGGCTTTGACAAAAATACTGATAATGATATAGACAATGAAATCCAGGCTGAGATGGTCTCAGATGGAGATGAGGAACTTCTTGGGAACTGGAGCAAAGGTGACTCTTTTTATGTTTTAGCAAAGAGACTAGTGGTATTTTGCCCCTGCCCTAGAAATTTGTGGAACTTGGAACTTGAGAGAGATGATTTAGGGTATCTGGTGGAAGACATTTCTAAGCAGCAAAGCATTCAAGAGGTGACTTGGATGCTGCTAAAGGCATTCAGTTTTGAAAGGGAAGCAGAGCATAAAAGTTTGGAAAATTTGCAGCCTGACAATGCAATGGAAGAGAAAATCTCATTTCCTGAGGAGAAATTTGAGCTGGCTGCAGATATTTTCATGAGTAACAAGGAGCCAAATGTTAATCCCCAAGACAATGGGGAAAGTGTCACCAGGGCATGTCAGAGACCTTTGTGGCAGCCTCTCTCATTACAGACCCAGAGATCTAGCAGGAAAAAATGGTTTTTTGGGCAGGGCCCTGAGTACCTGTACTGTGTGCAGCCTAGGGACTTGGTGCCCTGTGTCTCAGCTGCTCCAGCCATGGCTGAAAGAGGCCAACATAGAGCTTTGCAGTGGCTTCAGAGGGTGCAAGCCCCAAGCCTTGGCAGTTTCCACGTGGTGTTGAGCCTGCAGGTGCACAGAAGTCAAGAATTGAGGTTTGGGAACCTCCGCCTAGATTTCAGAAGATGTATGGATGCCTGGATGCCCAGGCAGAAGTTTGCTGCAGAGGCGGGGAACTCATGGAGAACCACCACTAGGGCAGTGCAGAAGGGAAATGTGGGGTTGGAGCTCCCATGCAGTCCCTACTGGAGTACCACCTAGTGGAGCTGTGAGAAGAGGGCCACCATCCTCCAGACCCCAGAATGGTAGATCCACCTACACCTTGCACTGTGTGCCTGGAAGAACTGCAGACATTCAATGACAGACTGTGAAAGCAGCCAGGAGGGAGGCTGTACCCTGCAAAGCCACAGGGGTGGAGCTGCCCAAGATTATGGGAACCCACCTCTTGCATCAGCATGACCTAGATGTGAGACCTGGAGTCAAAGGAGATAATTTTGGAGCTTTAAAATTTGACTGCCCTGCTGGATTTTGGACTTGCATGGGCCCTGTAACCCCTTTGTTTTGGCCAATTTCTCCCATTTGGAATGGCTGTATTTACCCAATATCTGTACCCTCATTGTATCTAGGAAGTAACTAGCTTGCTTTTGATTTTGCAGGCTCATAGGCAGAAGGGACTTGCCTTGTCTCAAATGAGACTTTGAACTGTGGACTTTTGGGTTAATGCTGAAATGAGTTAAGACTTTGGGGGACTGTTGGGAAGGCATGATTGGTTTTGAAATGTGAGAACATGAGATTTGGAGTGGCCAGGGATGGAATGATATGGTTTGGCTCTGTGTCCCCACCCAAATCTCATCTTGAATTGTACTCCCATAATTCCCACGTGTTGTGGGGGGGACCCAGTGGGAGATCATTTGAATTTTGGGGTGGTTTCCCCATACTGTTCATGTAGTAGTGAATAAGTCTCACGAGACCTGATGGTTTTATCAGGGGTTTCTGCTTTTGCATTTCCTCATTTCTCTTGCCACTGCCATGTAAGAAGTGCCTTTGGTCTCCCACCATGATTCTGAGGCCTCCCCAGCCATGTGGAACTGTAAATACAATTAAACCTCTTTTTCTTCCCAGTCTCAGTTATGTCTTTATCAGCAGTGTGAAAATGGATGAATACAGATGACTTGCCTGAAGGTCATACAAACGCCCTGCTGCAGAAGGTCCCCCTTGACAGCCATGGCCCTCTGCCTGTAGCCCCCACTCTCTGCTTCATTTTCTCAGCTCTTCTGCAAGGCCACTGCAGCTCACATGGCTCTAAGCTTCCCAGGGCCTCTTCACGAGGCTGTAGGTCTCTCTTTATGTCTTGTCAGGGCTCTGAAGCACAGCAGCACCAATGAGAAGCTCCTGAGCTAAGGGGCTCTGGGAAGGGAAGGTCTTTGGCCAGTTTCCTAGGGACAAAGCCCAAGGGCAGAGTCTCTGTGCCTGTTCCTTTTCTCTGTTCTCTGTCCTCTCTCTGAGAGGCACTTTTGATCCTCTTTTAACCCTGCTGGTGGTGTAGCCAATACACTAACCCCAGCTCATGTTTGGTGGGGGTGGAGGAAGAGAAGGCCCCCAAGGGAAGTGAAATAATCCACATAGCAAGCAGGCAGGACCTGTGTGCCAGGACCCAAGCGGCTGGAAATGTGAGGCTGTGCTGCATGTTCTTGGGTTGGAGGCCACTCAGACTTGGAGGAAAGAGAGCTGCAGTGAATGTGAATGTGACAAACGTGCAGTGAATGTGACAAAGTTGAGTTCTAGACTTGGCTCTGCTACTGACCGGCAGCGTGACCTTGCCCAGTCATTAAACTCTATCAATTTTCTCATCTGCACAATGGGAGGAAAGTCTAATGCCCAGGATACAGTGGGATAAAATTATAATGCTGTGTCAAAAATAATATATCATCATAATAATGTGAATTTATGTGAATATGAACAACATGAAATTGCCAAATCGATTTGGATGGGAATTCTGGGCAATATAGGCTTGACTATAGTCTTTGGTCCCTGATTAGAATGCATTCTTGGTCTTCCTTTACTAAAGCTGCTTTTTAAGCAGCTCTTTCTTGTCTTGCCTGAGCTAATGGGAGAAAGGTGGCATGTGTGAGCCACAATGTGGTCACTGTGATGAAGGGTGTTGAGTGCCCAGGAGGGCAGACCCAGCAGGGGAGAGTTCTTCTCAGCTAGGCTTGGGTAACTAACGGGCAAAGACTGACAAGGTGGACCGGCTGGAGATGGAGTGAGGGCAATTTCTCTGTGTCTCATAGGAGAAGATAATGTGGATTGGCTGCCTCCACCTCATGTCTTTTGGCACTGCAGAAGCTTCATTTTTCAGAATTTGGACCCAGTGTTCTGAATGCCAATTAAGATGATTTAATTAGAAACTGTTGTAGGATATTGAGAGGGTGAAAGTGAGGCAGAGCTCACCTTCCTGTTCTTTTGTCTATTTTCTGTGGAAAGCAAGGAGATGGGGCCAGGCGTTTCTCCACCACCGTGTCCTAGGCCCCTTTCCCACATTTGTGGGGTTGAATGTCAGTGGCAGTGGTGTGTTCTCAAACTCAGAGCTCCTCCTGCCTCTCCAGCCCTCTGATGGTTGTGTAAGCACCAGGATCCTGAATGAAATCCCTTGGCATCTGCTTAGAATAGCTAGAAGAGCTTCTGAGCCTACACTGAGTCTTCCTGGGGGGAATGGCCTGAGGTCTTTGCTGCTGCAAGGCAGGCTCCCTGCAGAGGCCTCTAAGGGGACAGCTCAGGAATGACATCCCACCTACCTTATCTCTCTCAATCCCTTCTGGAAGGGGTGGGGTGGGGTGATGAGGCACCTGGGGTGGGAGTTCCTGAAGGGAAGGGATGGCTTGTTAAAGAGGTACTGCTTAAAAAAAAAAAACAACCCTGAAACCCTGGGGTTTTTTTTCAGTCTGCTCAACATGGTTACCTCTTCCTGGCTTTAGGAATATCATTCATAGGCCCCTTTGCACAAGTAAAACAGGCTAGAGTATTGAAAGCCTAAGGGAAAAACAAACAAAAATGTCCCCCTACCCAAAGTCAGAAAAATTCAAATGCTCCAAATCCAGGGGTCTAAACTGAGATTCTGCTTCCCTGGCCTGCTGGAAGCCTCTGCCTGGAGTGTGAGTCCTGATCACTGCTAAGGTTCCCCCTCTTTCCTTCCTGTCCCTGCCCTCCCCTTCCAAGGCAGGATTCGGGAGGAGTGTTGTTTAATTGTCCCCAAGTAGACAGAGCAGTCTTGGCCTTTCCTTAGCTGCCCACAGGCATGGAGGGAAACAGCTTATCTAGCAAGAGAGAAGTGACAATAATGGTGACATTTGTTAGCACTCAATATGTGCCAGCCTTAAGTCATCATCTCACCCAGCCTTATGTCATCAGGCAAAGATGAAGAGTTCCTTCTTACTGCATGCCTTCTAACTCTCCCTAAGTGAAAAAATAGCTTTCTTAATTTTAAATGAAAAAAAAAAGTGTTATTTAAAACCAGTATTAGGGGAACTTTCTCTTTAAAATGGCATTTGACCAAGAGTCTTCTCATTTCCCTCTAAACTACATAATAACACACAGAAAAAGGCAAAACTGACAGCAGCAGCAGAAACCAAGACAGGTAGTAACTCAATTGCCAGAGAAATTTTACCGACTACCTGTAATAGTCATGGAGTTGAGGTCAGAAACATGATTTGAAGCAAGCACATGTCTTGCTTTTTGAAACAGAACAACAATAGGAAATTGGTAAAAGGTCCTTTAGCCTTACCCTGCTTTTTGCACCGTTGACTCAGAGACCTAGTGTCTGTATCAATCAGCAAACTAGACAGGGATCCCCTTTCTTCAAGGCATTGTGTTTTGAGATAGCTGTGTGTCCCCATCCTTACTCCAACGGTGGACTCCATTCAGCTGGCATTGTACTGGACTACAAGGTATTTAGGACTCAGGAAACAAAAAAGCAGTAAAGAGAGGATGTTATCAGTTGCATCCCAAGAGGTCTGGTCCCACAAAGGAAGAGCAATAAGCAGGAATAGCAAACACAAGGAGAGCAATGCATTCTGGGACCTAAAGATGTTCACATACTTCAGGCAGCCTGGAACAGGAAACTCCCTACTAGACCCATAGAGCAGTATAGGATGAATGCAACTGAGCCAGTACTGTGTATATCAACCATAGTGTATCACCAGCATCTAAGAGGACACTTATCCTTCAATTTTCCATGGCAGAGAGATCTTCCTACTTTCTATGTAAACTTAGGTAAGCTTTTTCATTCATCTATTTATTTATTCACAAATATATATTATAGGGTCAAGCAGCTATGGCAAAACGCGAAAGATTTTACCTGAATAAGCAGGTTCTTATTTCACCCATGTCAAAGTAGCTTTTTTACTTCATTGCAAGCATCATTCATTCATTTGCCTTCTCACTCATTCAACAAATGTTTATTGCATGTCTACTGTGTGCCAAGCCAGCACTCCGTAGGTGCTGGAGATGCTGTGGCCAGTGATCCTCCTTCAAGGAGCCAAAATAAGAGAAATAAATGATCTCGCAGAGGCTTATGGGCACTACTGGAGCACAGAGGAGGGGCGCTAGGACAGAGACTCCTGTTGTCAACCAAATGCGTTCTCCCCATTGAACAGAATTGTAGCCAGGCACATGGCTCCCCAGTCAGACTACATTCCCCACCCTTTCTTGCATGTGTGTGTAGCCATGTGTGAATTCCTGCCAATGGCATGTGAGTTGAATCCTATGTGCCACCTCTGGTCAGGCCTTAAGATCTCTTCCATGCCCTTCTCCTAGAACCCAGATACGGTGGCTACCGAGCCTCAGCCATGCCAATGATGACAATGCTGTAGGGGAGTTGGCCCTAAGGGATGGAAGAACAATAATTTGGAAGGAACCTAAGTCCCCAAGTGACCTTGAGGAGCAGAGCTGACCTAAAGCTTTCACACTGTTAGAGGATAGTGAAACTTTTTGTTCATTAGGCCATTGTATTATTGGGTGTATGGCAAGGTATCAGCACTAAGTCACCATCTGGTGTAACACTTTAGCTTAAATCAGTTCACATGATAGCTTTCCCTGAGAACAATGGCATAACGTATGAATCTAACAGACCAGAGGCCAGAAAGTTAAGAGTTGGAGTTTATGGAAGAACACAGGTATGAAGGAATCAAATCTGGTGTGCTCACAATGGGTTCCTAATGTACACCACCTTGTTCACTGCAAGGTGTGGCAATAAAATAGAATAATATCAATGATGTCCTTTATGATGCTTTCAAGGAAAGTTAAGTAAATGGGTAAGCTATCTTCATTTTAAGCTTTTTCCCACACTTTTGGCCCTTGTTGCCTTCCATCTGCCTGCCAGCAGACAACACCAAATGAACTTAGCGCAAACAAAGTATTTTCCTACTTAAAAATATATTTTAAATTACAGAAGTGGCCCGTGTTTATTGTGAAATAAGCTATATAGAGGATGTGATGTGCAGTCACACTTCCCCATTCCCAGGCCATGCTCAAGGAACCTCAGTCAAACATTTGGTGTGTCCCCTTCTTTCCTTTGACCTTTCCTGGGAGGCAATGTCAGAGTGGGAGCTGAAGAAGGGTGGGGCCTAAGAGGTGGCTGATGTGGTTAGAAAATTGGTTAGGTACAGGGATTGAGCAAATAAGTAATTACACTGAGGATAATGTGAGTCAAGCTTCTCATTGTTGGAGAAGGGAGTTACAAAAGCAGATATGAGGTGAGGAGTTACAAAAAAGGAAAGCAGGGAAACTAGAGGGAACCTGAGGTGTTGGGTTGGAGTTGGAGGTATTAGTGTGAACTCATGGTTTTAAATATATATGTACTTAGATACACAGATATAGTTATTATATGCATTATATTATATTAGAGGATATTATATGCATTATTATATTGTAATATAATACATGCATGTGTACTTACCTAAATATGTGTCATATCTGCAAAAAGGGCTTAGAAGCAATGACATCCCAAAAGGAATGAGCAAGCAAGCACACAGATCTTGGTTTCTAAATCCTAACTTCCACTAAAAGAAGAATACACTGATCCCTGGGCTGGGGCTGGGAAAATTCAAGAAGAGCCTTCCTGGGACAAGTAAGAAAGTGCACAAAGAATGAGGGAGTCATATGAAAAGGACAGAGGAGCCAGCTTAGAGGGCCTCCCATAAGCCAAATCTGAGACAATTTGAGCATTAACATAATGATGTAAATAAATTATATCCTGTGACTAAAATAGAAATTCATGAGCCCATGCTGACATAAATACAAAATGAATAAATAAATGGGAAGAAGGGAAAGCTCTTTTTCACAGTAGAATGCCAATCATTTGCCTCTAATTGTAGTGCTGGTTGATTCAGGTAGGAGTCAAGAATGGATGAGAAGGAGTATCTCCTCACAAAATATTTTTTTTTTATTTTTATTTTTTGAGACGGAGTCTTACTCTGTTGCCCAGGCTGGAGGGCAGTGGCACAGATCTAGGCTCACTGCAAGCTCCGCCTTCCAGGTTCACACCATTCTCCTGCCTCAGCCTCCTGAGTAGCTGGGACTACACGAACCTGCCACCACGCCCATCTAATTTTTTAATATTTTTTAATAGAGACAGGGTTTCACCATGTTAGCCAGGATGGTCTCGATCTCCTGACCTCGTGATCCGCCCGCCTCAGCCTCCCAAAGTGCTGGGATTACAGGCGTGAGCCACCGCGCCTGGCCCACAAAATATTTATCAATTTATGGTGAAAAAACCTGACACCACCACCTTGACCAGGCGATTAAGGTTAACATCACCAGTGGTGGGGCAGATCAACCTCATGTACTTCCTGATGTGATGCACTGAGAAGAGCCCAGCATCATTTATATGGAGCCCCTCCATGAAGGCATGGCTGGGGTCTGGACATGAGCAAATAGTGGACAACCCCAGGTGGAGGGACATACTACAGAATGAAAGGCCCCTACTCTTTTAAACTGTCAAGGGCATGAAGACAGGACAAGATGGAGGAAATGGTCCAGAATGAAGGAGAGTAGAAATATGACAACAAAATAAAACTTGTACTCCTGGATTGGATTCCAACCAGAAGAGAAAAAGACATTGTTGAGACAGCTGGTGGTACTTGGATGGGGTCCATGGATTGTATGGTAGCACAGTACCAATGCTTACTTCCTAGTTTGAGTGGTTGTGTTGCGGTTATGTGGAAGAGAGGCCTTGTTTAGGGGGAATACCCACTGGAGTATTTAGAGGTGATATGACAGCATGTCTGCAACTTAAAAACTTTTTAAAAAGAATAGATCAATGGATGCAGCTAGACGTCATTATTGTAAGGGAACTAACACAGAAACAGAAAACCAAACATTGCCTGTTCTCACTTTATAAGTGGGAGCTAAACATTGAATACACAGGGACACAAAGATGGAAACAATAGACAGTGGGGTGTGCTTGAGGGGGAAGTAAGAGGGGGCGTGGGTTGGAAGGATACCTATTGGGTACTAGGCTCACTACTTAGGCCACGGGATCATTCGTACACCAAACCTCAGCAACACACAATTTACCCACATAACAAACCTGCACATATACCCCTGAACCTGAAACAAAAGTGTAGAAAAAATATTTTCTCAGACCAAAGAAAAAAAATGTATTTCTATGCTTGGAAGGAATGATTTTACAGAGGGCTTCCAGAAACATGTCTGATTTTCAGGTGCAAGATCAGAATGTTCCAGTTATATTGATAACCTCCAGAGAAACAAACTCTCGTGAGTAATCTAGTCAAAACAGAAGATGTAGTTAATTATTTCTAAAGTACTAAATTGTACTCTACTATTAAACAAGTTTGGGATCGCTGTTTTCCAGCACATTTTCTGAAGTAACAACTGTGTTTGGCTGTGTTGACAATAAGGGTCTGTGTGGAAAAGGGGGAAAATGAATAAAGCGATGTATCCCCCCCACCCGCGAAAAAAGAAAAGAGTTCAAATAGAATGGAAAAAGAATAATGAAAATGAGAATATTCACAGCGAGAAAGAGGGCAACGGAGCAAACGTGAAAACTTAGCATGTAGAGAGCGTGTCGAAGGGGGTACAGGAGCACTTAGAAACTCTTCTTGCCATTTTCCCCTCAACTTTTATTTCAAAACGAATTCTTAAAAAAGTTTTCTGGATATCCATCACATTTTTCTGTATACACATATCCAGAAGCTCAGGCCCCAACCCAGACTGATTAAATGGGAATTTGGGGGACTGGAACCGTGGCATGTGGATTGAGAAAAACACCACTACCACGCTCCCGGCGGTTCCAGGTGTGCAGCCGGGCTGCGCTCCAGCGCTCCCGAGTCACACCTGTGCGGCTTATTCAACGCGATGCCTGGACGCAGCCTCCAGAGAGGAGGCCGGGATTGGAATACGCAGCCGCAGCCGGGGAATGGTTGCAGGTGGTCCAGCTCCCGCCCCCGCCCCGCCCCCGCCCGGGCCTCGTGCGGTCCCGTGTGCGCAGGTGAAAGCCCGGCCTCAGCGGCCTCGGCCCCGCCATGGACCCCGCGCCCGGCGTCCTAGATCCCCGCGCCGCGCCGCCCGCGCTCCTGGGCGCCCCGCAAGCCGAGGTGCTGGAGGACGTGTTGCGGGAGCAGTTCGGGCCGCTGCCCCAGCTGGCCGCTGTCTGCCGGCTCAAGCGGCTGCCCTCGGGCGGCTACTCGTCCACTGAAAACCTCCAGTTGGTGCTGGAGCGGCGGCGTGTGGCCAACGCCAAGGAGCGTGAGCGGGTGAGGGGTCCCTAGGGTCGACGCCCGTTCCCCCCTTCCCTGCTCTACCACCAAACACCTGGTCAACACCCGGGGGTCCGCTCACCGCCCACCCCCGCTCGAGGCGACTTCGAGCTCCCGAGGCCTCCCACGCCCCCAGCTTGTCAGGAGAATGGCAGTGGCCTCCTTCTTCTGCACCTCCGTGCAGCTGCTCGTTGGCGGCCGCTGCGGTGGCCGCCTCGCCCGCTAACCCTCCAGGATTTGTGCAGGACCCGGGTCTGGCAGGGGACAGAGGAGGGGCCCTGACAACTTCAAAAATGTCTCCCTGGGCAGGTGCTTTAAAAGCTTCGCGCCCAGGGGGTGAGCTTTCATCTCACACCGTAGGCGCTGGTGGGTGTTTGGGACGCGCAGGGATCCCCTTCGCTCCTTTTTCTTGCTCTCTGCATCTCGGCCTCGAAGCACACACGAGGGTGAGGAGAAAGGGGGGCCTGACGGAAGTGATTTTCTTTTTTAAAGTAACGAAACACGACGTCCCAGTGTGCACCCAAGGCTCCCACTCAACTCTGTCAAGATAAAGTGAGTGTTTCCCAGTCGAGCCGCAGCAACTCGCAAACGGGAAGGGTCCTGTGGGCCGTGGTTGGAGCGGCACCTGCTGGTAGATTTTACTATCTCTAACGAAACTCAGCCCCAAACTTGGGAGACATGGTCTCCTTCCTAGCGTTTGCAGTCTACGGGTTTCGTTGCAGCAGAGGCGAATCCAGGAAAGAGAAGGGTGAGGGATAGAAGAGGGAGCAGAGCGCACGTTCAGGACTGGGACTGGGGAGAGAAGTTCCGCCCGGGGCTGTTCCTAGGCCTTTTAGAAATGTCCCAGTGAATCAAGTAGGAGCTTTGCAGGGAGAGGGCAAGCGCAGAAAGGACGACAGGAGAGTAGGAGACTTCTTTAAGTCTCCTCTTTTACCGGTACTAGACTCTTGATGGACAGAACCCTGTGATCTGATTCGGTGGCCCTACAAAGAGATTATGATCTAATACTTTAAGTGGTCCTTCCCACCAGGAAGGAATTGTCTTCTCCAGAGAATCAGTCCTGGTTTTATCCACTAAAACACGAATGAGCTTTATTATTCTTTATAATGATAAGGTTAACACACTTGGAAAAGACGGAAATGAGTGAAGAAGAGACACAACACAGATATAACTACTGTGAACATTTTTGTGTATATCCACCCAGTCTTTTTCTAGTTTTGTGTATTCATATATATATATAATTTTTACAAAATTGTCATTCAGTACATATTTGTGTAATTTTTCCACTTAACATTATCAAAAGCATTTTCTTATATTCTTAAGTATTCTTTCAAAGACTAGTTTTTGACTGCATAGTCTGTCCAAAAATGGACCATAATGTATTCAGTCTCTTATTGTTAGGCATGTTTGCTGTTTGTAGCTTTTTACCGGTACCTATCGGTGTAACTCTATGTGCGTGTCTGATAATTTCCTTAGAATAAAATGCTACAAGTGAAATTACTGAGACTTAAGGCATATACAATGGAATGGCTTCTGATACAAGTTACCCAATTGCTTTCTAGATAGGTTTACTAATTTTTATCCTTTCTTACAGGTCTAGGACTGTTCTCTTTTTCAAGCTATCCCTTATCCTGGGTATGATAAAACAAAAATGTTACCACCTTGATACATAAAAAATGGTATCTAATTTCTGTTTTAGTTTGTAGTTCTTTGATTATTAAATTCTTTTTATACACTGAGTGGTTGTTGTATTCTCCTGTGAATTGGCCAACTATGTCCCTTGTCTGGTTTGCTCCAGGGTAGGATGTACTCAATATATATTGGCTTTGTGGCATAGTGGGAGCCAGTTCTCCCAAGGCCTGTGTCTCCCAGGGGGATGAACATCAGAATTATAGGCCTTCAGAGACAGGGATTAGACTCTGGAGAAGAGAGAAAAATAAAATATGAGGAGCCTTTGAGGTCTCACCAACTCTCTGGATTCTCACCCTTGCCTCTATATCATTAACTCAGTGGGGAAAGAGGTTGAAGAGCTGACGGCTCAGTGCTTGAGTTGACAGGTATTTGTGCATTTGATTCATCACCAGCAATACCACTTCTTGAGGACTTTCTATGTGCCAGGTTTGGGTGAGGTATCTTATTTGTACATTATATCACTTAATCACACCCCCCAAAAAGCTTTAAGATATTTTCCACTTTGCAGATGAACAAACAGGCTTAGTGATGTGAAGTATTCCACACACTCTTGTAAATGATAGACCTGGATTTTAAACCTGGGTGTAGTTGACTCATATTTTAGCCACTCCTCTACTGCCTCCACATTATGATACAGTGGGTATGCTCTCAAAAGAAGAGGAGTGAGCTCAGCATGAACATGAACACACCTTGCAGCCCATCTGCCCACAGTACCAAGTTTATGCCATTCCCTCTTCCTTTACTATGAACTGCACTGCTGGTGGAGCACTGACTCTTTGGGGCATATGCCTGTTTAGATTTGCCACTCAGACAAGGAGGCAGTGGAAACAACCCCCTTCTGTAGCTTGGGGAGATGTCTATACAAATTGGCTTCTCTGTGTGTTACTGTGCCTTTTTGTTTTCTAGATAAAAAATCTCAACCGTGGTTTTGCCAGATTGAAGGCACTTGTGCCATTTCTTCCCCAAAGCAGGAAGCCCAGCAAAGTTGATATCCTTAAAGGTGCGACTGAATATATACAGGTTCTCAGTGATCTTTTGGAAGGAGCCAAAGACTCAAAGGTAAAGGTGTAAGATTTTAGAATAACGATAGCCACCATTTATTAGGCCTTTTCTACGTACGACACACTGTGCCAAGTGATATATGTATACTTTCCAGTTAAGGTTTATAACCTCTAAGCTATTTTTATGACCCTTATTTGACAGAGAAGGAAACCAAAATATAGTTAAGGCCATACAACTCTGAAAAAGTCAGGACTGGGATTTGAACCCAGAGCTACATGAGCTTTAGAGTTGAGTCCCTGACCATCTATACTTTCCTATGGTCACTATCCAGGGCACCTAGCTCCTGACTGTTGAATCTTTGATAGGATTTCTACAGCTGGACATAGGAGGGGGCTTTCCTAAAAGCACTTTGGTTGTTTCCCTACAGTAGAATGCACATCAGACAGGACACAGGAAGGAAGAAGCATTTCTTTTCCCCAAGGAACCTCTCTTAGGAGAGACCCTCCCTAAGGCCAGCTGAAGAGCTCAGCAATGGTCTGGTGATACCAGTCTCATGGGGTTTTGCAACCATTCAGCAGGAATGACACAAATGGCCCTGTAAACTGTGGAGTATCATAATGTCACCACCATTATGAGAGTGAGATAGCTCAGAAGTGTCCATTAGGCAAAGTAAAGTGTGGACTGGTTTTATGGACTTGTTCCAGGGAAAGACAAACATTGATGGGCTGAAAATGAATCAGTCATCTGGGGAAACAAAATAGGAAGAGAGAAAAGGCCTTAGAAATGAGCCCGAAGCAACTCTGTTGGTAGGAGGAAGGAATCATCATTAGAATGTGGCAAGAAGGTAGAGGAACAAAATGGGGTCATAAAGTTGAGGAGGAGAGAACCTTAGGAAACTAAAGGTGAGGAGTGTGAGAGGTTACAGAGAGGCTGAAGAAGGCCAGGACTGGGGGAAGCACCATGTCTAGCACTTGAAAGGTGAAAGAGAATTGGGCTGGGCATCAACTCGGAGGAGATTGAGGGTGCATGATTGGTAAATATCTGGAATCAAGCAGATTCAGAGGAAAGTGGCAAACTTCAAGTCCATTTAACCTAGAAGTCCGCCAGGCGCGGTGGCTCACGCCTGTAATCCCAGCACTTTGGGAGGCCGAGGCAGGCAGATCACGAGGTCAGGAGATCAAGACCATCCTGGCTAACATGGTGAAACCCCATCTCTACTAAAAATACAAAAAAATTAGCCGGGCGTGGTGGCAGGCGCCTGTAGTCCCAGCTACTCAGGAGGCTGAGGCAGGAGAATGGCGTGAACCTGGGAGGCGGAGCTTGCAGTGAGCTGAGATGGCGCCACTGCACTCCAGCCTGGGCAACAGAGCGAGACTCTGTCCCCCCTCCCAAAAAAAAGAAAACCTAGAAGTCCGAGAGTGGAAAGAAGAACCACCCCCCACCCCACTCCCTGCACCCCCTGCCAAAAAAAAAAAAAAAAGGCAGAAAAGTTGTTAGATCAAGTGAAGGTCTTTCCTATGTAGAAATTTGATCATGTTTAGGAACAGAAGGAGAGATACTAGAGAGAAAAGAAACAATTATCCTAGAAATTTGGGGCAGAAATCTCCAGGTGTATGATAGTACCTTTGAATATTTTTTTCTTCTCCATTAGTCCTAGCCAGGTGACTGCTAGGAAGCTACATTCTGCGATGGCAGGAGTGAATTGTCCTGTTGGCCAAACTGGATGGTTGGGTTTTGGTATGGTCACAGTGTTTGGACATGTGTAGGTGGCTACCTTAGTTTTCTCTTGCATGTCAATTGTGTAACAGAAGTGCTTTGTTCATTGTAAAACATACCATGTGTTCCATGCCATAATATTTTTTATGCAGTTACCTATTGCATAACATTTTAAGATTATAGGAGAACAAAATACGGTCAATTGAACAATGCTTTTCTCTCCATAATAACTTAAGCATTGCCCTTATCATTTAAATGAAACCTCATCAGTTAAAACTTTGAAATATATTAGTTTAAGTCATCAAAATCTTTCTGTCATATTATACTGTTTGACAACTAAATATGGTTTCCAGAAACAAGACCCAGATGAGCAGAGCTATAGTAACGACACTTCTGAATCACATACATCCTCGGCAAGACAGCTGTCAAGAAACATCACCCAACATATCAGCTGTGCTTTCGGCTTGAAGAATGAAGAGGAAGGGCCTTGGGCAGATGGTGGCAGTGGTGAGCCAGCACATACTTGTCGCCACAGTGTGATGTCTACGACTGAAATTATCTCCCCAACCAGAAGTCTGGTAAAATATTCCTTCTTAAATAGCCATACAGATATCAGAACCTTAAAATGTATACTTTGAGATATGAGTCATTTTTCCATGCTAAAACATGATTAAAACAAGATAATTTAATGAAAGCCTTTGGGTGGGGCAGTGGGGTTTACTAGTTTGGGAGATTATTTTGTTTCTAAATTAACTGGTAAGCGGCTCCAGGGAAGGGGCAACTCCTCCAGAACCACCCAATACAGACCTAAGCTTATCTTTTAAATGATCCTATTTAACCCATCAAAAGGTTTTCTGGACTCTATGGTCTCCAGAAAAAGAAGTAAGTAGCTTGCCATATATAAAGATGCATGTTTGGTGATACTTTTTTTTTTTTGTGGTGGGGGGTGGTGCTGGTTGTAAGACAACATTTTAAATGAAATAACAAAGGAGTTTATTGTCTCTTATTACTTTGTCAACTAAAGAGACAGCTGGAAGTGGCAGCATGCTTCTCCAAGTCCAGAAGTGGACTTTTTGCCCTTGCTGTGAACTGGTATTCATAAATGAGGCCCCTGCTGTATCCTACCCTGCAACACAATTACTATTGAAATAAGAAAGGTGTATAGGAATGTGAAGTAACATGCTGTAACAAACATGTTGCATGGTATGATATAAGGGACAGTGGGGGCTGTGGAGTCACAAATAGTGGTTGGAGGGAGGCAGTTTAGGGGAGCAGTTGAGAGTAGGCTCTGGGAACAGACTGCTGAGGTTTAAACCCTGGTTTTACCACTTGCTAGCTTATAATCTTGCATGAGCTACTGAACACCTCTAATCCTCAGTTTCCCCATCTGAGCAATGGGTATAATAATTGTACCTACCTTGTATATAAGATAACTAACTCCAAATGATATCATGTCAGCAAAGTATCTGGCATAATACCTGTCATGTCACTTGGATAGATACCAGCTTCTCTTGACTCATGAGCAATCAACATTGATTAGTGAGCAATAATGAGCCACAGGTATTCTAGCTCTGTAGCCAGTGTTTTGAGTTTTCTCACTTGGCTCTCACCAATGTTGTGCTCTGATTTGAGGTCCTACAGGCTTCCTGCTGGCTGGTGGGGGCAGGGCAGGGGTGGGGAGAGAGGTGGTGGGCGGCCTTGGCTTCCATTTCTGATTAGATTAATGTGTTCTCAGGATTCATTTGTGCATATGCTCAGTGTAGATTTTCATATTCTGACCACTTGAGATATAAGATTTCCCTGGCCAGTCAACCCATAGGAGACAGAATTCCTGTTGCTACTACATGAGCTGACATGGAATGACTAAAAGCAACAACAACAAAAGAGTGGGGCCAGGCGCAGTGGCTCACAATTGTCATCCCAGCACTTTGGGAGGCCGAGGTGGGCGGATCACCTGAGGTCAGGAGTTCGAGACCAGCCTGGCCAACATGGTGAAACCCCATTGCTACTAAAAATCAGGCGTGGTGGCGGGCACCTGTAGTCCCAGTTACTCACTCAAGAGGCTGAGGCAGGAGAATCGCTTGAACCTGGGAGGGGAGGTTGCAGTGAGCTGAGATTATGCCACTGCATTCCAGCCTGGGTGACAGAGTGAGACACCATCTCAAAAAAAAAAAAAAAAATGACCTGAGCTAGACCTCGAGCCTGACTGTCTAAGAAGAGTAATGCTTCTGCAAATGCTAGTATCAAGGTGAAAATCTTACTTGCACTTAATCCTCATTGATCCTTGTCAGGTAGGTATCATCATGTCACTGTCATGGTGAGCCACCTGGCTACACCTTCGTGCCAGTTCTGTTGGACCTGGGCTGGGACAGGAGCCTCTGCAGTAGCAGAGCAGGCCTGTGCTTGGCAGTACTAGTAGCAAGTACATTTGATGGGAGGTCCTTGTTTTCCAAGGATAATTGAACCTGGGCATAGGCCACGTATAGTACACTAATTTAGAGTGGGGACTAATGTTTCCTAGTAAAAGCCAGAGATGTTCTGACTGGAATTTCCTTCAAAAAAGGGAATAAAACACTTAATATTTAGTCTTTTTAGCCAACCAAGTTTGTTGTTAATTGGAAGAGTGCTAATTTGTAGAATGAACCAAGGAAGACTCGACATTTGAGATTTTTATAGACAGTGCATGTCACTTCTGTCAAGTATGACTTCTGAGGCCTGATTGTAAAGAGTGCCATTTTTTTGCAGAAGCATTCTAGTATTTCATCAGTTTTGTCAAGGATTTTTCATCCTTTCACATTCAAATAATTTTTTTTTTTTTTTTTTTGAGACAGAGTCTCGCTCTGTTGCCAGGCTGGAGTGCAGTGGCACCATCTCGACTCACTGCAACCTCCGCCTCCCGGGTTCAAGTAACTCTCCTGCCTCAGCCTCCCAAGTAGCTGGCTCACACCACCATGCCCAGCTAATTTTTGTATTTTTAGTAGAGATGGGGTTTCACCATGTTGGCCAGGCTGGACTCGAACTCCTGACCTCGTGATCTGCCCACCTCAGCCTCCCAGAGTGCTGGGATTACAGGCATGAGCCACCATGCCCAGCCATTAATTTTTAAAGTTAAAAAAATGAGTCTGAAACAATAGTCAACTTATAGAAAGGTTGCAGGTGCAGTACAAAGAACTTTTTTCCTGGCACATTTGAGGGTCAACCTGATGTCCCATCACCCCTAAGGCTTCAGTGTACATTTCTTACAAACAGGACATTCCCCTGCATAGCCACAATGCAACCACTAAGTCTGGGGATTAATGTTGTTGCGTTACCGCCATACAATCCTCAGGTCCCATTCAAGTTTCACCAGTAGTCTCAATAACGTCTCTTCTAGAGAAAAGACCCAGCTGAGAATCATGAATTACATTTAGTTGCCATGGCTCCTTCAGTCTGGAAGGAGAGTTTCTTGGTGCTTCTGTGACTTATAACCATGACACGTTTGGAGATTACAGGCCAGTTGTTTTATAGAGCGTGTCTTGATCAGCATTTGTCTGTTTCCTTTCGATTAGATTCAGATATGCATCGTCGGCAGGAATAACAAAAGCGATGCTGTTTTCTACTCATTGCATCCTATTACATGGGGCAGATTTTGATTTATTCTATTTCTAAGGATATTCACTTTGATCACTTGCTTAAGGTGGTGACTGCCAAGCCTTTCACTTTAAAGTTAATCTTTTTCTTTTGTAATTAATATGTATTTTGTGAGGAGGTGCTTTGAAACTATGTAAAGATCTCATTACTCATCAAACATTCTATATTTATTTATCAAATCTGTAATTTGGAAGTAATTATAGATTCACAGGAAGTTGCAAAAATAGTACAGAAAAGTGCTGTGCATCCGTAGCCCAGTTTTCCCCAATGGTTGCATCTTCCATAACTATAGTATAATATCAAAACTGGGAAACTGACATTGGTACCACGTATGCATAGTTGTATGTTGTTTTATCACACGTGTAGATTCATGGAATCACCATTGCAATCCAGATGCAGAACTGTTCCATCACCACAAAGATCTCCTTCATGCTGCCCCTTTATGGTCACACCCACACTCTGCTCCCAACCCTCCATTCTTCCGAACTCCTGGACATCACTAATCTGTTCTCCACCTCTATAATTTATCTTGAGAATGCTATAAAAATGGGACCATACATTATGTGACTTTTACAGATGGTCTTTTTCCACTCAGATGATGCCCTTGAGATCATCCACATTGTATAAATGGTCTGTTCCTCTGCTTTTTGCTGAGTAGTCATCTGTGGTGTGGATGTACCACAGTTTAACTGTTCACTTAAATATTTTAGAACATTTTGGTTGTTTTTATACAGACATTTTTATATTAGTATGAGCTCATGGTTTTCTGTTTAATTCAGTGGATTATTATATACTATCATTTTTTATTATTTTATTGTTCAAATTGTCCCCACTGTGGCCAGCGAAAGCTCCTTAAGCTGGCAACCTTTCTGTTTGATATGTCATCATAATTATTTGATCATTTCCTTTTTGGCAGAAGATGTTCCAAGCTCATCTTGTACTTTTCTATCCCAGCCCTGGAATCAGCCACTTATCTGAGGATGCCCCTGTGTATAACCCATCTCCCATCTCTGTTGCCATCCCCTCACCACATGGCTGTTCTCCTCACCCCCTTGAACTTTAACACTCATGGCAAGCTGTACCTCCGCAAAAACCTCCTTCTTGGCTCTGACATTCCACGCAGGTCCCCTCATATGTGGATTCCTCCTCTCCCTGCTCTCGCTAAATCACCTGCACACACGAGTGCCTGGCATACTCAGCTCGGGTTTCTCTACTCCATGCTGAACTGCCCCTTTCTATGGACTTCTTACCCAGCTTGGGCTCTGAGTCCCCAGGCCAGGCCTCCACTCCTTTCATGGGGCTGCCGTTCTCATCCTGATTGGGCTCTACCATGTTTGCACTGGACCACACCCACCATGTGAACATGCCCCTCATCTGCTGGATCTCTGATATCCTGTGCTGGGCTGCCTCTGTATGTGGGTGCCATCTCACCCTGCTTGGGCTCTGATACCACTTCACTTGGGTCACTGTGGCTTCTCACTACCTAACTGTGACCCAACTAATGACATTAGTACTGAATTGTTTAGGAGGGAGAAGAACTCACATTTTCTTTGAAGTACCTACTGTGCAGCCGTCTTTCTGGCTAGTTTTCTCTTTGTTAACATTTATCTCTGAGATCTTTAATTATACGTGAGTTGAGCAATTATTCAATATCACCTTTATTAACTGTATAAAAAGCTTGCATTTTACAATCAGGAACCAGGGTGGGCTCAAGATAAAAAGGGTCCAAGGAAGTGATGCTCAGGCTGACCTTTATTTGACAAAAGGATCCTCGTAAAGGTTCGGCCCAGCTTTCCTGAAGTGGTGACTCCATAAGGTTTCAGGATCCTGTCCAGACTAGAGACCTAGTGACAGATAATGTGGCTCATTGGACAGAAATGCTCATATCCAGAGGAGCTTAAAATTTGGGAGGCAGGCCCTCTCCAGCTTCAGTCTGCAGGAGTGGCACCCTTTTCCCTGCCCTTGATGAGGACCCAGGGAGTGAAATCCTGGTGATGGCAGGGACGGACATTTTGGGGGATTTGGAGATGGGGTCAGAGCAGGCTGTGCAAGATCAACAACATTCCTGGGAGGCAAAGTCCCAAATGAAGTGCATGAGAATCTGCTGATGACAGGGATGGAGATTAACTTCTGGGGCCAGAGCCCCAGAAGTTCACTTGGGGAATGAATTGGCAAGTATGCGTACAGACAGAGAGGGCCGTGAGCCATGTGAAGCCACAGCATGTGGTGTTGGTAGGGAGAAAAATTAATTTCAAGGTCCAGGAGAGGCCTGTTTAAAACTACAGCTTCAAAGTGTAGGTTTTTGCCATATTGGGGTTGGCATTGCTAGATGGCAGGGTGTTCGCTGTCTTGCCATTGTATATTCCTTCTATTTGCCACTCGTGGTTATGGCTCTGGCATTTCATATTATGCATGGCTCTAAATTTTGTTCAGAGTTGCCAGTGACACTGTAGAGACCATGTCTCTAGACAAAGACCACCCTCAATTTTGGAGTGAGATGCCAAGAGTGCTGAGGCTTGAGGGCCTTTGGAAAGGGACATATGGAGAGACATAGTATCTGTTACAGGGGCCTTGGTATGCTGCCAGTATATACTTCCAAACTCTGGCATGTCATGGGAATGTTCCTTGAAAGAATTTCTGAGAGAAAGAATCCTGTGTGGATGGTAGACTCCTACCACCCCTGTTCCAAGTTGCGGTGATCTGTGAAATTACTCACTGGGGACATTTCTTCCTATAGCATTTTAAGCTCTGAAATGAGATGGTTTGGCTAGTTGGGATGAATTCATTAGCACCTTGGGAAAGCCCTGAAGCCTCTTTCTTCTGTCTTCTACCTCACATTCCCCCAGGTAGTGGCTCTATACGATGGTAAAACTTCTACCACAGTAAGTGATGGGTCTGCTTTGCTTGAGAAGCACAGTCATCTGCCCTGGGGTTCACCAATAACCCATGGGGCATATTCTGATGAGATTAGTCAGCCCAGCATTTTCCAAAGTTGTTTCCCTTTTAATGGGGTGGGTGCCTTCTGGTTTGTCCCAGTCCTCCCCACTCCTTCCTGCACCGGAGTAGCATATTTCACCCGGTAAGGTGTTGGGTTTTTCTGCCCTGGTCTAAAGGCACAGTGGCTCAGAGGAAAAGCTGCTCCGGCGACTGCGTTTATAGCCCTGGGATTTTACTGTGCTCTCTATACTTTGGGGATTTAGGGGCTGGTGCTGTGATGGTGCCTATGCTTGTGGTTCTCTGGGATTTTGGAAAGAGCCTTGCTTTTCAGATTATCACAGGAGCAGGGACTGAACTCTAAAGCTGAGTGAGCAAGGATTTCTGTTTACCCCATCTCCCTCACCAAGCCTGGCTCAGTGGGTGGAGGAATGTACATTGGATAATACGTCAAATTCTGCAGCCACACTGCCAACAATTGGAGTGTGCCTGCCTTCTTAAAGATATTAAGCAGCAAACTGGGTTTCTATTCTCCAGACTACCCTCTTCTTGGACCTTAAACTCTTTGGCTTAGATGAGACCAACAGCCAATTTTTAATGAGCTGTGACAATAAAGACAACATTTATAAACTTTGGCAAGTTTTTCTATTCTCATACTTAAATATTACGTTTCTGAAATTTTCCAGCTAATTCTTAAAAACAAACTAAAATAAATGTTCTAAAATGCAGTAGACTATAGGCAGAATATTGTCATCCTTTAATCCTTCAGGTAAATATATATGAATTTGTCTCAAGTATAAAAAATTCTAAATATGTAAAAAAATTAAAATTTATTTTAAAAATAAAGCTTCCAAAGCTAGGTCTGAACTGTAAAAAGAAAGAAAGGTTGATCACTTGTATAGTGGAAAGACTCGATCAAGATTAGGAAAAAAAAGCTACTCATACATATTTTGTGTCAGACTGCTCCTGGCAGTGTATACATATTAACCTATTTAATTTTCACAACCACCCTGTGCTATACAAACAATTATATCCATTTTACATGTGAGGAAACTAAGGAACAGAAGTAACTTGCCCAATACCTGCAAGTCAATGAAGTGTTGGGGTTGGGGGGGATGTGGGTGATAGTGTTAAGTCTTTTTTAACCACTTTCGTTCTAACAAAACTCAACTTTGAAATGTAAAGGAGGGTGGACTAGAAAATAGATAAATGTTTAAGGCTAAGTTAAAGCATTTGATTGCGGTGCTTTACCATCCACAGTGATGTACATAATAGGTTTCAGTATCCAAAATGCCTGACCATGACTTGAGCGGCTTTATTTTTCAGTCATGGGTTTATTTTTTCTTCAAGTGAGAGTTTCAGAAAATTGAGCAGAGACAAAATGATCTTGCCACGTTAGTAAAACCACTCATGGAAATACACTAAAATCCTTCCAATTTCTTTTCCTTTGCAACTAAAATAAAAAATTATC
The DNA here is from genome assembly GCF_028858775.2 of Pan troglodytes. NCBI lineage: Eukaryota > Metazoa > Chordata > Mammalia > Primates > Hominidae > Pan > Pan troglodytes. Next base: position 51,947,199 of record NC_072410.2, read on the forward strand.
ATCAGGTACATAACATTGTGTGCCTGTTCTTGATTTTTCTATCACTGGCATGTTTATGTGACCCATTAGGTGGGACAATTTTTTTACTGTTGGCCACTATGTTCTCAGTTTTTTGCTCTCATAAACGTGACAAATAACCGATGTGTTTAGCCCTTTCTGTATTTTGTATTGTTTTTGCAGGATAGATTCCCAGAAGTAGAACTGCTGAGTCACAGGTAGGTCATTCTGTAACCTGATGCGTAGTGCCAATTTATAACACCACTGGCTGTATAATAAGAGTGCTAATTCCATCACATTCTTAGCAATGAGCTCTATTAAAAGAAGGAATCTTAATGGGTAAAAAAGTAGTATCTTTAAATTTAAACATCTTTGATTACTAATAAAATTAATTTTTTGCATATTTCTTTATTTTATTTCTTTTGTAAACGGTTCTTATTTTTAACTATTTATAATGGAATGTTTTCTCTGTTTCAGACTTCCACAAGTATGAAAAATGAAAAGGCCCAGGGTTACCTTCTAGAGACAAATAAATGCAGTCTTGAAAGTTTTGGAGTCTCTCTTTTTTTTTTTTTTTTTGAGATAGAGTTTCACTCTTATCACCCAGGCTGGAGTGGCACGGTGCGATCTTGGCTCACTGCAACCCCCACCTCCTGGGTTCAAGTGATTCTCCTGCCTCAGCCTCCTGAGTAGCTGGGATTACAGGCATGCGCCACCACGCCCAGCTAATTTTTGTATTTTTAGTAGAGACAGGGCTTCTCCACGTTGGTCAGGCTGGTCTCGAACTCCCGACCTCAGGTGATTCAACCACCTCAGCCTCCCAAAGTGCTGGGATTACAGGAATGAGCCACTGTGCCCCGTGGGAGTCTCTTTTTTAAAAAAGAAATTTTGTAGTAATTCCGAGTTTAACAATTACCCTTTTAAATAGCCTTGCCTCTCTCAAGTTTACTCCACTCTACCTTCTCCTTAACTTCATGCTTTGAAGAAATAGGCTTCAGGGGCTTCATCCTTTGCTTCCAACTCATTGTCATCCTCTGGGGACCTACATCTTTTTTTCATTGCTTTGAGAAATAAGTGACTGTTACCCTTCCAACAGAAATTAACCTTAATAGAAATGAAGACTTAAGCTAAAAGAGTTGTAAACATTGGCCAAGGGGAGTGAGAGTTTTCAAGGGTTTCTAGATACCCAGCTAAGGCCGAATGGCACCTTTTGTGCAAGGTAGACAGCCAAGCACCTTGAGCACAAAGACTTCATCTTTATAATCATTGCTCACAAAGACAGAGTACTTATTATATGCTGGATTCTGTTCTCTATGCTTTCCATGTGTTAACTTGTTCTTACAACAAGCCTAAGATAATGGCATAAGTATCCCCATTTCACAGATGGGAAAACCAAGGTACAGAAAGTATAATTAGCTCAGCCTGCCTTAACAAATACCATAGACTGGGTGGCTTAACAACGGAAATTTATTTCTTATAGTTCTAGAGGCTGGAAAGTCCAAGATTATGGTCTGGCATTGTTCAGTTTCTGATGAGGGCTTTCTTCCTGGCTTGCAGATGACTGCCTTGTCACTGTGTCCTCATATGGCAGAGAGATAGCTAGCTTTGGTTTCCCTTCTTCTTATAAGGGCACCAATCCTATTGGATTAGGGCTCCATCCTGATGACTTCATGTAATCTTAATATCTCCTAGAGACCCTATCTCCAAATACAGCCTTATTGGGGGTTAGGCTCTCAATATATGAATTTTGGGTGAACATATGCTGTTCATAGCATTCTGTCCCTAGCCCTTCCCCCAAATTCATTTTATCACATGCAAAATGTATGCATTCCACCCCAGCAGCCCCCAGTATCTAAACTCATTCTCACATTAAAGTACAAAGTCTCATTTAAATAACTTCTAAATCAGGTATGGGTGAGACTTGAACTATGATTCCTATCTTTCTCCAGCTGTGAACCTCTGAAACCAGACAAGTTATGTGCATCCCAAGCACAATGGTGAGACAGGTGTAGGATTGACATTCCTATTCCAAAAAGGAAAAATAGGAAACAAAGTGTTAATGGGTCCCAAGCAAGTCCAAAACCTATTGAGGCAAATTCCATTATATCTTAAGCCTCAAGAATAAATCCTCTTTGCTTTGATGCAGTGTCATCCTTGTGGCTTGGCAGGGTGACCTTCCCTCGGAAAGTGAGGAGGAACTCAGCTCTTCTCCTGCCTGTGCCCCCTCCTCCAAAACATACACACACACACTGAGTGGCAACCCTGACCTCTGAGTTGCCTTTGGGGTAATTTCTTTCCTTTGCTTAAATAGTGCATGTTTGTAGCCAAATAGTGATATGGTCTAGTCCTATAGAATCTGAGAAGGCTGACAGCTTACCTTCATTCTTTCCCATTTTCTCTGTCCCCTTTCTTTCCAGCTATCAGTGTCTTTCTGGTATAATCCTGTCAGTATTCCTGGCTTCAGCTGAGATGGCTAATTAAGTATATGAGTCACACTCATGATCTGTTATCAAATAGTTGCTCAGCCACACCCTTAGTGATCTCTTCAGAGTAAGCTTTCTCAATTTTTGCAATATGGATAGGTTAAGAAATTTTCCAAGTCCCCAAGTTCTGGTTCCTTTTTTTTTTCTTTTTAAGACAGAGTCTCTATCACCCAGGTTGGAGTGCAGTGGCACAGTCTTGGCTCTCTGCAACCTCCACCTCCTGGGTTCAAGCGATTCTAATGCCTCGGCCTCCCGAGTAGCTGGAATTACAGGCATGCACCACCATGCCCAGCTAATTTTTGTGTTTTTAGTACAGATAGGGTCTCATCATGTCCGCCAGGCTGGTCTTGAACTTCTGGCCTCAAGTGATCCACCCACCTCAGCCTCTCAAAGTGCTAGGATTGCAGGCGTGATCCACCACACCCAGCCTCTGATTCCTTTTTGCTTTTGATTTCTTCAGTTTATCTCATGTTTCCCAAATTTTACTATAAGCAGTAAGGAGGACCCAAACCGCACCTTTAATACTTTGTTTAGAAATCGCTTCTGCTAAATATTTAATTTTATCACTTGCAAGTTCTACCTTCCCAAAAGCACTAGAATGCTATTCAGCCAGGTTGTTTGCCACTTTATAGCAGGATCACTTTTTTTTTTTTTGAGATGGAGCTTCACTCTGTCACCCAGGCTGGAGTGCAATGGCACAATCTCAGTGCACTGTAACCTCCGCCTCCCTGGTTCAGGCAATTCTCATGCTTCAGCCTTATTTCTACCAACATTCTGTTCCTGATTATTCTCTGAGAAGATGAATGCTTCTCTCCAGCTCTCCTCTTTTCTTTCTGAATGCTTACCAGAAATATCTTTAACATCCATATTTCTACCAACAGTCCCTTTATGGCAATCTAGGCTTTTTCTAGCATAAATCTTAAAACTCTTCCATTTTCTATCAATTACCCAGTTCCAAAGCCACTTCTAGATTGTTAGGTATTTCTTACAGCAATATCCCACTCTTGATACCAAAATCTGTATTGGCGGTCTCAAGAGAAAAAGAACCAACAGGAGATTATGTATTTATTGCAAGAAATTGGCTAATGCCTTTATGGAAGCTGAGAAGTACCAAGTTCTGCAGTGAGCAAGTTGGAGATTCAGGACAGCCAATAGGATGGTTGCAGCTTGAGTCCAAAGGTCTGAAAACCAGGAGAGCCAATGGTTTAAGTTGGAGTCCAGAAGCCACCCACACTAGGAGGACAATCTGCCTTACTTGGTCTGCTGAGTCAAATGTTAATCTCATCCAGAAATACCCTCATAGATAACTGGGATGTTTGATCATAGCCTTTTTCCTTCCCCCACCTTAAAGAGTAGCTTTGTTTGCTTGTCTACTGGGCTTTGGGTCCCTTGTCTTCATCAGGGGGAATGGTGTAAATGAAGAGAAGGAAGGAGAACAGAAGTTGAGACTAGCTGTATTAGTTTGTTCTCATGCTGCTAATAAAGACATACCCAAGACTGGGTAATTTATCAAGGAAAAGAGGTTTAATGGACTCACAGTTCCACATGGCCTGGGAGGCCTCACAGTCCTGGTGGAAGATGGAGGAAGAGCAAAGGGACGTTTTACATGGTGGCAGGAAAGAAAGAATGAGAACCGAGCAAAAGGGGAAACCCCTTATAAAACCATCAGATCTCATGGGACTTATTCACTACCATGAGAACAGTATTGGGGAAACCACCCCCATGATTCAGTTATCTCCCACTGGGTCTCTCCCACAAGTGGGAATTATGGGAGCTACAATTCAGGATGAGATTTGGGTGGGGACACAGCCAAACCATATCACCATCTTTATTAGAGAGGAAAGAGAGCTACCTACAGAAGAAAAGCTCTGGAAGGTAGGAGAAGGGTTAGGAATTCCTGGGATAACTTCCACTGGTGTGGGACTACATTGAACAAAGAGGACGAGAGAGAATTTCCCCTGCTCCCTCTCCTTTCCATCTATTCAATGACTTGCAGAACTTTTCAAGGCATTGGCAGTGGGATTATTTCTTTTGAATGTGACATTGTAATGGAACTGGGTCTCGGGGTAAGGATGAGGAAGCCCTTACTGATGTGAGTTGTAGACACCCTAAGTGGAATTCCTCAGAATCAGAATGAGCCATCTGCTGGGTCTAGCTGCCTGAGGGGCATTGGGTAGTAAGAGAGTCATGGTACCAGGAACAAATCCCTGGGTCTATCTGAGGCATCAGCTCCAAGTTTCAAGACAGACTCTGAAAACTTTAGCACCTTCTAGGAATAAGAACTGCAGAATAATAAATCCTGCTGGGCAAACAGTGATCATAAAAGAAAATTCTTGTGGGCTGGTAGGAGGAACTAGTGCACTTAACATCTGGGTACAGGAAGGCCTCCCCCAGAGGGACTTACATGTTATCAGGGCTCAACATGAAGAGCTCTATCCACAGCTCTCCAGGTCTGGACCTAACATGAGGGTGGGAACTGGAGTCTGGGGCTCTCTGTCTCTGGAACCACTCTGGTTATTTCCTGGTGTGGCTGGGGTTACACTGTCTGGCTGTCTCAATAGGTAATAAGACCATAAGTGCTTTCACTTGGTGTCCCATTTTGTCTACATGACAACCTTGGCCAGGTGGAGGATGTAGTAGTTTTCTGGGGCTCCCATAACAAAGCATCCCAGATGGTAATGGTAAACCACAGAAATGTGTGGTCTTACCATTCTAGAGGCTCAAAGTCTGAGATCAAAGTGTGGGCAGGTATGATTTCTTCTTGGAGTGTATGTAGATGGCCACCTTCTTGCTGTGTCCTCATATGGTCATCCCTTTATGCCAGTTTGTGTCCAAATTTCTTACAAGGACCTCAATCATACTGGATTAGGGCCCACATATATGACATCATTTTACCTTAATTACTTTTTTAAAGGATTTAGCTCCAAATACAGTCACATTGTGGAGCACTGGGGGCTAGGACTTCAACACATAAATTTGAGGGGGATGAGATTCAGCCCCTAACAGAGAGCAAGTGCTGTTACCCTCACTTTATAGCTGGGTAAGGGAGAATAAGGGGTCAGGGTCTTTCCTAAGTCCACACATTCCCTGGGACTGAGATTGGAGCCCTAGGCCCTGGACTCCCAATTCACTTCTGTTTCCAGAGCAGCATCAGCCATAGAGGTGAACTTTCACTTATTGGGTATCTTCAGAACATCTAGACTTACAATTTATCAGTGGTCTTCCTTTGAAAGCACTGTCTTCCTTCCCTTGCCCCATCTTAAAGTGGGTTCCCCTAAATGTAGATTACGATTTGAGTGTAAGTTGGGAAGCAAGCCCGGGAGGCACCTGTAAGGGAGTGGGAAAGTGATATAGGGAAGAAAAGCCCAAAAAAGATGCGTGAGTGAGCAGGTAGGTTACTGCTGTGGGCAGCTGGGGCTCAATCCTGCTGAGGCTCTCTGGGAGACAATGGAGAACACTGAGGTATTCTCCCAACTCTCAGGGATGAGGGAGCCAGGCTGTTTATCCACAAACTCCTAATGGTCATTGGTTGAGGGCTGATCCCAGGGGTGTTGATTTCTCCAGCATTTCCAGCATGCCCTAGAAAAGGCCATTGATAAGCATGCCTGGGCCTATAGAGTGCTAAGCCCCCGTATTAGTTATCTATTGCTGTGTAACAAATTAATGCAAACGAAGCAATTTAAAACAACACATTTATTATCTCATGGTTTCTGTGGCCAGGAGTTGAGTCTCAGTATGACTTAACTGAGTCCTCTGCTTCAGTGTCTCTCACAAGGCAGAAATCAAGGTGTCAGCCAGGGCTGGGTTCTCAGTGGAAGGCTTAACTGGGGGAGGATCTGCCTCTAAACTTATGTGATGGTTAGTGGAATTCATTTCCTCTAGGGCTTTTTTGGACTGAAGTTCTCAGTTTCCAGCTGGCTATTAGCTGGATGTCACCCTCAGTTCCTTGCCATGTAGATCTTCCAAACATGGCTACTAATGAAAGCATGCAGGTCAAGAAGCCAACTGAGACAGTCTGCTAGCAAGACAAAGAATCTTATGTAATGTAATCACGGAAGTGAACATCCCATTATCTTTGCCTTATCCTGTTGGTTAGAAGTGAGCCACAGTCATGCCAGTACCCTAAGGAGAGGGTAATACACAGGGCAATGGATACCAGGAGATGGGGCTCACTGTTGCACTGCCAGCTTCTCTCTCTACTAGTTATTCTTGGCCAGAAACATTTTTGTCAGAAGACTTGGAAGATGAGAAATTTTACTGCAAATCAGTCAGAAAGTCTAATTTTAAACTATCTGGCCATGGAGGGTTAGCCAGCTGTGATTTTTCCCCGGTCTGACATGGGGGTCTCTTGTGTTTTTCTGGCCCCAGTTAAGGGCCAGGCATCTTGGGCTTGTTGCAGTGGGAGCTCTGAAGTCTCCTGGTCTCCCATTGACAGTTGGAGCCAACTACAGTTGTGGTTCCTTTTCCTGGATTTTGAAGTGAATTTGAAATTGAGAATTTCTGGAACTTCAATTAAAATTTCATATAGGCTATGAATATGGGAATTAATGAAGTCTTATTTCCTGTCTGACATTTGGACAATTCCTAAAGTCCCAGGATGGCACCACCTTCTCAATATGCAGTATCAGATAGACCCTGGGAGAGGCCGGACATATATATATATAAAAATATATGTAATATATATAATATATATTGTGTATATGTAATATATATAATATATACATATATAAACATAGATAAATATATATATGTATCTCCTGTGATGACTAGGGGAGCAGAATCATTTTTTTTTGCCAGGGGGGAAGGAGAATGTATTAGTCTTATCAGCCTTTCAGTGTCTTGTACCAGCTCTGCTTTAAAAAGTTTATTTTTGGCCAGGCGTGGTGGCTCACGCCTGTAATCCCAGCACTTTGGGAGGCTGAGACGGGCAGATCACCTGAGGTCAGGAGTTCCAGACCAGCTTGGCCAACATGGTGAAAACCCATATCTACTAAAAATACAAAAATTAGCTGGGTGTGGTGGTGCGTGCCTGTAATCCCGGCTACTCGGGAGGCTGAGGCAGGAGAATCGCTTAAACCTGGGGAGAGGAAGTTGCAGTGAGCTGAGATCATGCCACTGCACTCCAGCCTGGGCGACAGAATGAGACTCTGTCTCAAAAGAAAAAAAAAAAGTTTATCGTCCCCTCTGGGAGGCCATGCAGTGTAGTGGTTAGGGCCCACAAACTCTGGAGCCACAGCACTTGAGTTTGATTCATTGCTCAGCCACCCACTAGCTGTGTGACCTAGGGCAAGCGACTTAACATCCCTGTGCCTCAGTCTCTTCATCTATAAAATGGGGATGATAATAGTACCACCCTCACAGAGTTTTTGCAAGGATTATGTGAAAATGCATGTAAAGCTGTCAGAACAGTGCCAGGAACCAACAAGGGTTTGCTAGGATTCATGTGAGAAAACAAAATAACACACTAGGAAGAGAAATTTTGGGGGATGGAAATGACTGGGGTGACTTATGAAACCTGCTATTTCGAACAAAAATTCTCCATTCTTTTTGGGGGTTCTATTAAGATATAGAGCCCACCTTACCTGTGACTTCTGAGCTCTGGAGAAGGGGTTCCCTGTTTCTCAGATCTCATCACCCATTGGCACCAAAAGAGCTATGGCTGCCAGGAATGACTCAATAAACATAACACTTCCTGGCTTCTTTGACCAGACAGACCTAGGTCCTGGGGTGGGGAGGGGAAGGGGTTTCATCTTGTGTGGCTGAGCCTGTTGTAATTCTTCTAGCAGGTTTTGACAGGAGAATGGGGAGAAGTCTTGTGGACTCAGTGATTCTGAATGAGAATGAGTGAGAAGCTCTGAGTGTGGAAGGAGGGTGCAGGGACCAGGTATGCATGTGTGTTTCTTGTAAGGGAAGGGGGGCTGAAGCAGAAAGACAAGTTTATCCTGGCATCTGAAACAGAATTTCTAGGGTTGTCATTAGCATTTTCTTTTCTAAATCAGTAGTATCTCTCAGAGTGGTGTTTCTAAAGTGTTAGTGTGCAAAGGAATCACTAGGGCTGCTTGTTAAAATTACCAATCCTGAGCCTACCTCCAGAGATTCTGGTTCCACAGCAGCACTGTGGTGGGGGCCAGTGACTTTTGTGGGGGTGTCTGATGGCTGTGGTGCCCCAGAACCTGGAAGGGCAGAGGGGCCATGATCAGGTTTCAGATCAGTGGCCAGAGGCTTTTCTGGAAGCAGTACATTTTCACAAGCACATTTTCAAAAGCCCTTGGAGAGGATGTTGATTGAGGGGAGTTTTGGGGACTGGTGGAGATTATGGGGGTGAAAAGTCCAGAGCTATCTCTTAACACCCCTACTCTCTGAGGGCCAGGCCTTGAAAGTATTGGAAATGGGAGGTGCCTTAGGTACACTGTCATTTTACAGAGGAAGACAACGAGGCCCAGAGAGGTTAAGTGCGTTGATTAAGGTCTCACAGCTAGTTAAGAGCAGCTCTGAGACGGCAACCGAAGTATTCTGGTTCCCTATCCAGTTCCCCACTCACTACACACCTGTTCCTTCTGGGGCGGGAGACCTGAGGAAGGAAAGGAGTGAGAGGAGAATGTAGTGAGAGTTGGAGAGCGTTGGGTCCACAGCTCCCAAGGGCAGGGCCACAACAAAAATTTTGTCCTGGTTGAAAAGGAGTGAGAATCAGGACAGGGAGAATTTTGGTTTGGAATTCAGTCAAACAATTGCTATTAAAATCACTAATAGAATTATCTTCCGAAGGCTAGCTGTCCTTCCCAGACGAAAAGAAATATTCCAAGTGTAAGACTTTTGCTTTCTTCCTTCCAGGGAGAATACATTCCCCCAAGGGAGCTCTGTTTCAGATTTTCTCCCTAGTAACAGACTCCCCTGCTTAGCTCTGGCCATCCCGGGTAGTGAGTGGTGCGGGGCGGGGGTGGAAGGGGGCTGGAAGCCTGGCTAGGGGGGTCTGCGGCGGCGCGGGCGGGGGCGCTGCGGGGAGGAGGGGGGCGCTGCGGGGAGGAGGGGGGCGCTGCGGGGAGGAGGGGGGCGCTGCGGGGCGGTGGGGGTGCGCTGCGGGGCGGTAGTGGGGGTGCTGCGGGGCGAGGCCGCTGCGGGGCGGTGGGGGGCGCTGCGGGCGGGGGCACTGCAGCACCGCGGCCCTCGGGCGGCCGGCGCGGCCTGCTGGAGGGGGCGCTGTGGGCACCGCGCAGCGGCCTTTTGTCAGCGCGCAGGGCCAGGAGAGCTCTCATTTCCTCCCAGCCTCGTGCGGGAAATGGCTTTAATTCTGACGGCAGGGCTGTGAGGGACTAGCGGGAACCCGAGCCTTTTGTCAAGGAACTGCGGCGTCGGTGGCCAGTCATACCCGCCGCCGCGGAGCCGCTGCACTGCTGGGGGATCTCCCAGCAGCTCTGACGAGCGCGGGCTGCAGCATGGGCAGAAAACGCTGCTCTGCAGATTAGCTGGGTGGATTTTTTAAGCGCACCCCACCCCCCAAACCCATAAAATAACAAAACCAACCCGCAGTGGCCGACCGGAGATAGCTAAGATGCCGCGCAGGAGGTAAGGGTCTGGGGAGCGGGCCTGGTGGGCTGCCTGGGGTCGCTGGTCTCCTGGCGCGGAGACCCTGGCATCCCTCGGCCGGGCGGGAGCCGCTTGGCCCAGGTGGGGCGCGTCTGTTGCCAAGCGCGTCGGTGCTGCAGCCCTGGCCGGCAGCCGTGTGTTTTGCGCCTAAAGGTTTCTGGTGATGATGTAGCATCCGAGGCTCTTAGGAAATCGGGGCTGCAAGCACTGGCCCCTGCTCGGGGATGGTGGGACCCTCGCCCGGAGCGTAACGCCTGACAGGTGGGGCTTTCTTTTGGGTCCGAATGGAGGGGCGGCAAGCCTCGCCTCGCCTCGCCTAGCCGGGCGGGGCCGCTCCTCCCCTCCCCTCCCTCCCCTCCCTTTCCTTCCCGCTCGGCCGCCGCCCTCCGGGGTAGCCGTGCGAGGCGGGCTTGGCGGGGCTGGGCGCGTCCCCCGGGGCCTCGCGATCGCTGGCTGCGCGGCGCTCAGCCGCAGTGGCCGGCCGAGCAGGTGCGGCGTCGGCAGCCGCCTACATTGAGATCGGGGCAACCGGCACGTGAGCGGCCCTCGTGGGTTTTGATTTTATGCGGCTCCACCACTTTGGAGGGAAAAATCCCACTGTACCCGAGGGGGTCTTGCCAGTCTGTTTCTTCCATCTTCCCTCTCCTCTCCCTGCCTCCCCTCCCTTTCTGCAGCCGGGGCGGAGGCCATCCCCGGTCCCGGAGGCGGGAGTCGGTGTCTGCTTATTTTTAAATCACACCACAGCCTACCTGGTGTTGGGGGGAAGGGAGGGAGGGGCAGACTGCTTTAGGATGCAGATCAGGCTCTCGGGTCTGGCCTATTGTCTTGCCTTTTCTCTTCCTTCCTTTTCTCACCCCTAATCTCCATCTCTTGCCCAAAACTAAAAATAGAAAATAGGAAATAGAAAATAAAAAAGCAAGCTCCAGCCCACACCCTATCAAATTCTTTAAAAAACTGTCATTTATCTCTGACACATGATTAATACCCATCTGTTTCCTTACACCCACTCTTCCCTCTTGCTGTTTGTCGTCTAAGATTCAACTGACTCAGATGAGCTTTATCGATAATAGAAATCAAATCTCAGTTTCCTAAATGCACATTTCATGCTTCCCGAGTAACCCAAAAGGAGTGGTTGGTCTGTCATCCTGGCAGAAGCAAAGGGATTGGAGATGGTGCAAGCAACTGCTTTCACGTCTAGTTTGTGGATCTAGCTGGGATTCCTGAGATGTTTAACTTGTGCAGTGAGGGGTGTTCTCATTAATGCCATTAGAAAGTTATGTTCCGTTTTAAGAGAAAAATAGCAAGTCAGCATTTGAAGTAAAAGTGTTTTAAATGAATCTGACCAAAGAAGAGAACTATGACGTTTCAGACTTGCAAATAATATCTCCATTAGCATATGAATAATATATGTTAGAGACTTAAAAGGGGGGTTTAGACCATTTAATATTTTTACTTTATAATGTTCTACTTTAATTGTGTAATGTGATCAAACTTTTCTCTGTAGAGACTTTTCTCCTATAGATCAGGATCTTGCCCAGCCTTTCTTCCCTACTCCTCCCTGCATAGGGCACAAGTAAAAGCAAAGTTTTCATTATTAGTATGATGTCAACACATTTTGAAAAACCACTAAAGATAAATTATTCTTTGATCCAAAATCCATAAGAATTTTGTAGTAAGCCCTATGTTCTTTCTTGTCCACCAAATTGCCTAGCCTTATTAGAAATATGCTTGTCATATACACAATGTACAACAATGCCTGACATGATATGCTGTGGTTTCTAGGCTTGGATTGAATTTGTTTTAAATATTAGTATAGTGTTGGAATTAGCAAATCTCAGCTATTCTTAAGGTTAACAGATGAGCAAATGTGTTTGCTGGCAGTGGGTTTAGTGTTAAGATTTTAAATATATATAAAAAAGACTAGTAGATATATTTATTTATTACCACCTCTTCCACAAGGGATTTAAGATAGTTTACAGGGATTCATAAATATGGCAAGGCAGCCTAACTTGGAAGTAGTTGGGAAAGAAAAAAGGACACTAAGGGTGGAGTCATAAAATGGTCTTAAGCGTGAGGCCGATACAAAAACATGAGCATGAGACCTTCTACAATGGCTACGGGCAGGAAACAAAAACAGCTCTAAACTTTCTTGCAGCATAAGCAAAAAAGAAATTGACGAACCCATGGTTTATATGTTTTATTTATTTGTTAAACTCATTCACACACTTCTTCACTCAACAAACATTCAGTGAGGACTTACTACGTGCCAGGTTCTGTAAGACGTACTGGGAACAAAGGGATAAAGCAGATAGACGTGGTCTGTGTTTAATGGGCGCTTAAAGACAAATGCAAGAAATGGACACTCATCAAGAAATCTCTCAAATGAATATATAATTACAAATTGTGATAACAGCTATGTGGGAAAAACACAAAACACAAAACATTATATGGCCAGAACATAAAAACACAACAATTCTTTTTTATTTTTTATGTTTTATATTTTTTTGAGACACAATCTCACTCTGTTGCCCAGGCTGGAGCGCAGTGGCATGATCTCAGCTCACTGCAACCTCCACCTCCTGGGTTCAAGTGATTCTCACGCCTCAGCCTCCCGAATAGCTGGGACTACAGGTGTGTGTCACCACGCCCGGCTAATTTTTGCATTTTTAGTAGAGACGGGGTTTCGCCATGTTGGCCAGGCTGGTCTCAAATCCTTGGCCTCAAGCGATCCGCCTGCCTCTGCCTACCAGAGTGCTGGGATTACAAGTGTGAGCCACTTTGCCCAACCAACAGTTCTTGATTCCGAGACCAGAAAGGAACTTTTTCCTAATGTGACATAGTGTTTGAAATGATGCCTTCGATCACCTCCTCATCAGACACAAGGACAAGTTTCATAGGGTTGTTTTTCACAATGGCCCTCAGCATGAGCTAATGATATCATGCCACAGGTCTCTCAGCCCCCTGGGGTTCTGAAGATATATGTATTTTGAAAGATCTGTGTATTCTCTGACATTAGTGGTTTTATTCCAGTGATAATCTTTTTTGTGGAGTCTTGCTCTGTCACCCAGACTGTTTGAGTAGGGATCTTGCTCTGTTACCCAGGCTGGAATGCAGTGGCATGATCATAGTTCCCTGCAGCCTGGACCTCCTGGGCTCAAGCGATCCTCCCACCTCTCCCTCCTGAGTAGCTGTGACTACAGGCATGAGCCACTATGCCTGGCCTATTCCAGTGATAATCATAAATAATTAGCAATAAAAATGTGTTCTGGATCATCTTGATGGCAAGGCTGAAACTGATGCTGGAGTCTGTGTTTGCCTTTGTATCTTTCCATTTGAGCCATGGGCAGGCCTGGTGGCTCCAGCCACAGCCTGGGTGAAGGGAAGGGGAGTTGGAATAGTGGAGAGAGTGAGTCTACACAGGACACACACAACTTGCCAACTCCAAAAGAACAGCTCCTGGCGACCACTGCTCTATTGGCAGGGATTGAAGATCTCACGCCAGTTCACCTTTGTATGGATCAAGTTTGCAGCAATTTATCAGCAGCAGATGTAGTAAAAACACAACAGAAAAGTTGCTGTTGTGGATTTTGACAATATTTGAATTAGATCTTCATTTAATGCATATTTAGTAACTCTCCAATAGGTATCTTACATCTAAGAAAATGAGATGGGGCTGGGCGCGGTGGCTCACGCCTGTAATTCCAGCACTTTGGGAGGCCGAGGCAGGTGGATCACCTGAGGTCAGGAGTTCGAGACCAGCCTGACCAACATAGTGAAACCCCATCTCTACTAAAAATACAAAAATTAGCTGAGCATGGTGGTGGGCAACTGTAATCTCAGCTACTCGGGAGGCTGAGGCAGGAGAATCACTTGAATCCTGGAGGCAGAGGTTGCAGTGAGCCGAGATCACGCCACTGCACTCCAGCCTGGGCAACAGAGCGAGACTCCAACTCAAAAAAAAAAAAGAAAAGAAAATGAGATGGGTAATTTGTTCTGATGGTTAAGTGACACCAGACTGTCTGACTTCAAAAATTATTTTTCTACTTACTAGCTGTGAGAGTTTAGGCAAGTTATTCAACCTCTCTCCTGCTCAATTTCCTATAATAATATAGGAATAAATATATGGCATTGATTGCATGGTGATATTATAAGAATGAGTTGTTACATGTGAAAGACTTACCTATTGCAATAAATTAATTTTATTACTTTGATATTTTAAAGTTGATAGTTGTATTTGTAAATTGTTTTGGCATTTTAATAATATAAAAGCTGTAAAGCATAGGTGTTTAGAACTGGTATTTATGAGTATACATATTTAAGTTACATTTTAATAAAAGTGACTTAGGTCAACCATGAGGTCATGAGAAATTTTTTCTGCCAAAAGGGATTTTTATATAGTTTAAGCATTTTGAACTATGTACAGGGACACACACAGATTCTTGGAATAGAAATTTGAATCTTTAGAAGAGATTGCAGCCACAATATTTGACTCCACATACATTGGCTGCTACAATTTTAGCCTGAAAGAATTTTAAAGCAATACTATGAAAAACTGCCTGTCTTCAATGACAACCACCACCAAATCTTCCAAACTCAAAGAGCACTCATGGAATGGCAGGCTTTTAGTAAAGATTTCATCCCGGTCTGTCTTCCAAGATAAACTACATAGGAAAGCTTTGCCAATGTTACTGAAAGAGATGAAGAGAAAGTGTATCCTCTGTGGAGTCTAAACTTCAGTTGTATAGATTTAAACGAGTTTATTGATTATGTTATTCAAATTTATTTTAAACTTTTCTTTGTACCTAAGTGATCTGTCAAAGAATACAAAATATGTTAGTCTCAAATGATATTTTTGGCTGGGTGTGGTGGCTCACGCCTGTAATCCCAGCACTTTGGGAGGCCGAGGCGGGTGGATCACCTGAGGTCAGGAGTTCCAGACCAGCCTGGCCAACATGGTGAAACCTCGTCTCTACTAAAAATACAAAAATTAGCTGGGTGTGGTGGTGGGCGCCTCTAATCCCAGCTACTCCAGAGGCTGTGGCAGGAGAATTGCTTGAACCCGGGAGGCGGAGGTTGCAGTGAGCCGAGATCACACCATTGCACTCCAGCCTGGGCAACAAGAATGAAACTCCATCTCCAAAAAAAAAAAAAAAAAGAAAATGATATTTTTGACCACTTTCCTTTTGCTATGTCCTTTAGCATGCCCTTTAAATCCATATATATATTATATACAGTTATATTTATATATTTATTTGATATATAATTATGTAATTATATATATAAACATGTATTTGTGTATATTTTATATGTTTTTACATAGTTATATTTGATGCTGTATTACTTAGGGCCCTGATTGCCCAGGACTGATGGGTTTTCTGGGATGAGGGATTTTCAGTGCTAAAGCTGGGACAGTGCCAGGCAAATGGGGATGACTGGTTATCCTCTGTGACACAAACGTTGTGACCCTTGACTCTCCATTGTGGGGTGAATCTTCCATATTTCCAGACCTTCTTTGTCTCACTGTATTTTTATTTTTGTCTTAAATTTTACTGTGTGATAAGAAATCTGGTCCTGCCTTCTTTCTGTTTTCATTTCCCTGGTGTGATGCACATTCTCTTTCTTCTTAAGCTTTCTTCTTTTATGTCATTTTGATTTTTGTCTATTTTAAGCATCATAATTGGATTTTTAATCCAATTGTGACTCAATTTACATTTATTATATGTGATACAGTCACAGATCTTCTAAAATTTTATTTTACATTAAAAAAATTCCAAGCTATTTTCCCACCCCCTTTCTTAACTTAAATGTAGTGTAAGAGTCCCTTGTTCTTTAGATAAAAGGGAAATTTTCTGCCCATTTTTTTCTACTAGTCTTCATTGACATTAAAAAATATAGTTGTGTTGGCCAGGCGCGGTGGCTCACGCCTGTAATCCCAGCACTTTAGGAGGCCAGGGCAGGTAGATCGTGAGGTCAGGAGATAGGCCATCGTGGCTAATATGGTGAAACCCCGTCTGTACTAAAAATACAAAAAATTAGCCAGGCGTGGTGGTGGGCACCTGTAGTCCCAGCTACTCGGGAGGCTGAGGCAGGAGAATGGCATGAACCCAGGAGGCAGAGCTTGCAGTGAGCCGAGATTGCACCACTGCACTCCAGCCTGAGCAACAGAATGATACTCTGTCTCAAAAAAAAAAAAAGTTGTGTCTATTTGTTCTTTCATAAATAATGAGAGATTTAGTATACTTTAATTCCTTCCTTCCTTTTTTTTTTTTTTTTTTTCTTCTGTCACTCAGGCTGGAGTGCAGTGGTACAATCTTATCTCACTGCAACCTCTGTCTCCTGGGTTCAAGTGATTCTTGTGCCTCAGCCTCCTGAGTAGCTGGGATTACAGGCACCTGCCACCACGCCCGGCTAATTTTGTATTTTTAGTAGAGACCAGGTTTCACCATGTTGGCCAGGCAGGTCTCAAACTCCTGATCTCAGGTGATCCACCCACCTTGGCCTCCCAAAGTGCTGGGATTACAGGTGTAAGCCACTGTGCCCAGCTTTAATTTCTTTTTTGTTGCCCATCTACCCTCACTAACTTTTTGCCTTAAAAACATTTTGGCTTTTAGATCCAGATTATTGTCTTAAAAAAAAAAAAAAGCAATGCATGCTTTTGCTTTCCAGAATTATTTTTGACATTTATGTTTCCTAACCATACTAACAGCTGCTATCTAGACTGAGAGTTACATAGGTTACAATACTCAGTCCATTTCCTATGCTCAATCTTCATTTTTACTTATTCCTTGATTAGTTGGAATCTTTTTCAGGAAAGGTAGTATATTCCGGTAGTTCTTGCTTGCCTAAGAACTTCTTTATGTTGCCATTTCACAGTAACATCATCCTTTTGGGGCATACACTTCTTCATCTTAGTCTTTTTACCTAAAAACTCCAAATATTATTCTTTTGTCTTCTGGCGTTTTGTATGATGGAAGATAAGTTGTGGCCAACTTTATCAAAATAACTGTATGAAAGTCCACAAAAGTTTTGTTTCTTTCCCTTGTAATGACTACTTTATTTAAAAAAACCTTAAAATATATAAAACATAACACAGATATAGGAAAGGACATGAAACAAATGTGCAGTTTAGTGAAATATTATAAAGTGAATGCCGTGTGACCACCATGCAGGTCAAGAAGCAGGACACAGCCAGCTCCCAGAGCCCAGTGCACCCTTGAATCACACCCTGCTTCCCCCTGGAGGTAACAACTCACCTTCCTTTTATGGTAACCATTTTCTTGCTTTCTTTTATAATTTTATAATCTAAATTTGCATCCTCAAACAAAGTACATCAGACTTGTTTCTCTGAAACTTAAAAAAATTAGAACTGTACCATTTGTATCTTACTCATTGTTATAACATCTCCATGGTGACTACTTTGATGCTTCAAAAAATATATATCAAATTTATTCCAAGAATATTTGGAGCCCTACTTTGCTTGGTGCTCTAAAACTCACTTTGTCTGATTATTGGGGAATCCAGCACAGCCAAGAAGGAAGTGGTTTGTGTAAGACAGTGGTCAGTTTTAGACAAGACGAGTTTGAGGTGGGGATGGCCAGCAGAGAGGCAGACGTATGCATGTGTCATGGCTGGGACCTGAGATCTGAGTTGCAGGTTCAGGGTTATAAACACGCACGTGTAGGTTTCAAGATGGCACCATGGACCTAAATATTTGCCTTTCTTTTCTTCAAAGTGTCCAAAGACAAATATAGTAAGGAAAATATCGATTTGAGTTTTAGAGAAGAGAACAAACACTGGGCCTAGATTCTTTAAGGACTCTGTAAAAGTTAGAGTACAGATGGTGCCAGCCAATATCACCCAGCCCATGAGTATCAACAAGGGGCTTTCCTGGGAAGAAGCAGTGATGTCCTTTCAGCTGAGTGCTAGTATCCCCAGGCTCAATGAAACAGGGCTAGATGGGCTGTGGTATGGTCAGTGGGGTGGGGATGAGGGATATAAATCTAAGGGCCGTGGGAAATCTATCAGCACTGCCACCTTGAGTGGCAGACCCCCATCTTAGTCTGCCTGTGTTGCTATGAAGGAATATCCAAGGCTGGGTAATTTATAGAGAAAAGGTTTACTTTTCTCATGATTCTACTGGCTGGAAGACTGGGCAGCTTGTGGAAGCCTCAGGCCACTTCCACTCCTGACAGAAAGCAAAGGGGAGCTGGCGTGTGCAGAGATCACATGGCAAGAGAGGAAGCAAGAGAGAGGGGAGGAGATGCCAGGTTCTTCTTAACAACCAGCTGTCATGGGAATGAAAAGAGTGAGAACTCACTCACTACTGCAAGAATGGCTCCAAGCCATTCATGAGGGATCCACCACCATGACCCAAACACCTCCCACCAGGTACCCCCTCCTTCAACATGGGCTTTGGAGGGATCAAATATCCAAACCATAGCACCCTCAGTTCCTCAGACATGTGCTGAGGGAGCTCCCAGTAAAGTGGGGATTTAATATATCCAGCTTCAAACAAGGTTGATTCTGATCACTTCACCAGATGCAGCTAAAAATAAAGATACAAAAGTACGTAAATAAACGCTATTCCACCCAGCAGTAAATACCTGTAATGTATTTGATCTAACATAGGGCCTCATCCTGCAAGCTTCCAGGGCAGGATCTGGAGGCCAGGGAGCTTAGGATCTAGGTACCTGAATACAAATTTCAGTGCTCCATTTAATGCCTGGAATGGTTTTCTCTGTGCCTTTTTTCCAGCTGTGAAGTGGCTGAAAAAAACTTTCTAAGCCAAGTAGTAAATCCCTGTGGCTTCTATCAGTAGCAGCTCTAAGGACCATTTGACATCCTTCACCCCATCCCCATGGCTCCCTGAATTGATGACAATTCTAGTAGTTTCCATGAGTCCAGGCTAGACTTTGGTTTCCATGTCGATGTTGCCTTCCATTCTGCCTGGGCTACTTTGCTTGGGTTCCTGTTTCATATGGCCACACTGCCCCTGGCTGAAACTCTGGATTACTTTAGAGTCCCCCCACCTTCTTCCCTGCTTCCAGCCCAGTCTTCCTCCATCCATAGTTTATTATTATTGTTTTTCTGAGACAAGGTCTCGCTCTGTTGCCCAGGCTGGAGTGCAGCAGTGCAATCATGGCTCACTGCAGCCTTGACCTCCTGGGCTCAAGCAATCCTCCCATCTCAACCTCCCAAGTAGCTGGGAGTACAGTGTATGCCAACATGCCTGGCTTATTTTTTTTTTTTTAATTCTGGTAGAGACGAGGTCTCACTATGTTGCATAGTTGATCTTTTTAAAACAAAAATCTAATCTCATAATTTCTCTACCCTCCGGATAAAGCCCAAGCTCCTTACCTGCCTCAACTGCTTTTCCTCTTTTTCCTTTACGCTCTACCCCCTAGGTAGGCTGAACCACTCCATTTTTCTGAAGATGCTTTCCCACCCTCCCAACCCTTCCAAAGCAACTCTTTCCACCTCCTTATATGCCCTCTCCCCACCTTTTATCCAGCCAGTTAGTTCTTTTAGAAAGCCAATAAAATAGACAAACTTCCAGAAAGCCTAATTAAGATACAAAGGCAAAAAAATTCACAAAGCTAGAAATGACATATGGAGCAGCATGAAGAAAAGATGTAAAATCTCAAGAACATTGTGCATTATTGTATCCCATCATCTGTGAAAATCTTGATGAAATGGACTATTTCCACTGAAAATATGCATTACCAATATTTACTCAAGAAACAGAATGTCATGTTCCCAGATGGGAAGAACCGATGTTATAAAGATGTCGATTCCTCACAGTTCCTGCCGCGTGAATGGCAGCCTCCCTGGTAACCAGAAGTGATGGAGATTCGTTCCTATTTTTACATTCCTTCGGTAATTTTCTGTGGAATTTTGAAAGGGTCGTTAAATGTTTGTGCTTGATTGTGAATCATTTTATTGAAGGGAAAATCAATACAAGGGCATTTGAATGTTATTTTTAAATTGTTTTTCTCAAAGAACAAATGAAGTTATTAAACTTTGAAATGCATGGAGGCTTTATGAAACACAATTTCATTTAACAATGGATGTGATTTTCTGCCTGTGTTATTTTATTGAGTATGAATTTTATCATGTTTGCTTTCTTTACTCGGCATGGAGTCTCCATAAGAATATCTAGGGGTTTACTTTCAAAAATCTACTGTGAAAAGACAGGAAAAGTGAGGGCGGGTTTGGTTCTTTCCTGCTTTCCTCATGTCAGATGGCAGAGCATCCATACTGATTATCTCAGCATCCCTTTTTTTAGAATTTATTCTCCTTCCCTCTTAACACCATATTTCTCTTAGATCTTTCCAACACCCTCATTTGTGTCTTAAATTAGCTACATCTGTTACCATAGTTATGCAGTATCCAGCTTAACCATTCCACACTCATTCGCACCATACTGTGTGTGAGACTTCCTCTCTCTTATTTCATAAAATATATCATTATTTTTCTTTATTCGTCTCCTGTCCCCAAACTTTTAGTTTTTAAGGCAACACTTGTTCATACTTAATGAATCAAATAGGACTGAAGGGCTTCTAATAAAAGGCAACAATCCCTGTACAAATCCCGCCCCAAATCCCTTATCCACAGGCAAACCAATTTTAGCTGTGTTTTTTTGTTCTGCTGTAGATACCTCTGTATCCCAAAATAATATGCATGTACTGCTGTTTCTGAATGTATCAACTGTGATCACTGTCTAGTGACTTTCTGCCATAAAAATTAAGGTTGAACCAGCCGGGCGCGGTGGCTTATCCCTGTAATCCCAGCACTTTGGGAGGCCGAGGCAGATGGATCACTGAGGTCAGGAGTTCAAGATCGGCCTGACCAACTTGGTGAAACCCTGTCTCTACTGAAAGTACAAAATTAGCCAGGTGTGGTGGGGCATGCCTGTAATCCCAGCTGCTTGGGAGGCTGAGGCAGGAGAATCGCGTGAACCTGGGAGGCGGAGTTTGCAGTGAGCCGAGGTCGCGCCATTGCACTCCAGCCTGGGCAACAAGAGCTAAACTCTGTCTCAAAAGGAAAAACAAACAAACAAAAAACCCTCAAGGTTGAAGCTTACTTGCGCTACAACTCCATCTCTTCACCTCTCTTCTGGCCATCCCCACAACTCCAGACAATAGATTCATTACAACCAGATTTCCCATTCCATCCACTGTTGATCGTGTCACCTGACTCTATGCCATAAATAAGGCTATTACCACCACGTCTCCTTGCCTGCTCCCTCCTTCTCTAGCTGTACATTTACTTTTGTACTATCAAAGTTGATAAAATACTCTATTTCCTAGCCATGGTTGGTTTCTATGATTTGTCTATAAGGTAATTAAAACAAATGAAAACTCCTAACAGTGTTCAGTATCTGACTGAGTTGATATTGCTTACTGCACAATAAGTAGCATGCTAGGATTTCATCTTTCTTAGGACTCCAATGTCTCAATCCAGGGTGAAATTCACATGAATTGTTATCTGGGGCTCCGTAAGTGACCCACAGAGATAGGCTTTAATCTGCGGGCACCAATACCACCCTAGTATGGCTCTAGTTCTCTCCTGCAGTGTGTGCAGTTTCTCTAAGAACACCCATCTAGTGATTGAAGCTAATAAATCCAAAAAGAACTGTGTATGCATGCTATTTTGAGATAAAGAGTTAACTCAACTGAGTGCCTGACTGGGGACCGCTGTATGTTGGGGGAGGAAAGGGGGTAGGCAGGATCTGCTGCTCTGTATAGAGACCTGCAATTTGTGCTTGTGTTCAGCCTCTTTTATTTTTCTTTCTTTCTGTTTTTTTTTTTTCTTTCTTTTTTTTGCTGAGATGAAGTTTCACTTTTGTTGCCCAGGCTGGAGTGCAATGGCGTGATCTCGGCTCACTGCAACCTCTGCCTCCCGGGTTCAAGCGATTCTCCTGCCTCAGCCTCCCAAGTACCTGGGGTTACAGGCATGTGCCACCATGCCTAGCTAATTTTTGTATTTTTAGTAGAGACAGGGTTTCACCATGTTGGCCAGGCTGGTCTCGAACTCCTGACCTCATGATCTGCCTGCCTCGGCCTCCCAAAGTGCTGGGATTACAGGCGTGAGCCACCGTGCCCGACCATAAACATTTTTTAAAATAGATAAATTTGACCTAGATAGCAGCCCCACTGCTCATTTTTATGAGGAGAGGGAGGGAGGGCTAAATAAAAAATATTTAAGAAAATGTGCATTTACATTTGCTGGAGGTGTACTAGATGATGAGTAATTGGTCACAATGGTAGGTAAGTGTATGGTTCAACCCAGCTCATCAGTCAGTCAACAAGTGTTTACTGAACACCTTCTATGTGTGGTTACTGTGCAGTGCTGGGGATGCCACGAGCCAGGAGTTTACACTCTAGTGAGGAGAGACAGACACTAAGCATAAAAACAAACAGTTGTCAAGCATTGATACCCATTATGCAGAAGATAAACTCATTTTAACATGAGGGAGGAGGCTGCTTTAGCCAGAGTGGTCAGGGAAGGCTCTTTTGGGAGGCAGCAGTGAGCTGTTGCAGGTGAGTTTGTGAGACGGATCAGAGGATAAGCTAGTGCTGGCTGATTGCAGGCATTTTCATTATGCTATTTGAGGCCACATCATTGGCCGAGAGTGGAGCGAAGAGGGAGTCGGGAGATTTGAGATGAGAAGGTGGGAAATGATCCTGTTGAAGAGTCTGTACTTTGAGAGAAGGGCAGGTTGCTTGGCAATGTTAAGAAATCATTTGAAAGGTGTAGAGGGTAATTTGAAGTGAGTCCAGTCCACAGAGTTTTGTGCAAAGGTCAATGGCCCAGATGCAGGCAGGGGCAAGGTCACATAGGGTTTAACTAAGGGTGGGGCTCTGTGAGGTAGAAACAGTGGTGGGTGAGAGGGCAGAGGAGTTAGAGGTGTTTTGCAAGGGAATGGTTATCCAGTTGGATAATTTAAGCTACATGAGAAGAGATGGGAAAAGTAGAGTTGGAGATAGATAATTAAAAAGTGATTAGCAGGTATCAGAGATGTTGGAGAATTGCTAGGAGGTGGGGTGCCAGAGCTGGGCTGGAAGGGGATGGTCAGAGTAGGATGTTGACATCCACACATTGAAAGTGGTGATCTTGGTAGCAGCAAGATCTAGGGTATGACCACGGGAGAGGGTGACTGAGGCTGGGGTGGAAGGAGAGATAAGTGGCATTGGAGGCCATGAAGATGTGATGGTGGGTGTCGGGTGGATCACCATGTAGATGTCAATGTCAGCAGGAATGAGTAAGGAGAGTGGTGGAGGGGAAGATGGTTAGCCAGGAGCTGGAGTCCTCGGAGAATGAGAGGAGTGGCTGGGCAGTAGAGGAGAGTCACAAGGAGGAGTGACAGGAAGTCAAGTTGGAAGACTGTGCTTCCAAGGTGATGGGGTTTTGAAGGAGTGGAAATAGATAGAGGTGACTATAGGGCTGGAGGAGATGTGCACCCAGGCCCTGAGTACCTGGGATGTGGAAGAGAGTGCTGTGGGGCAATAGTGTGCTGTGGGAGAGCCACATTTTAGCTTCTTCGTTTGTGGATCACAGAAGTGGGCTTTATGTAGCTGAATTTGGAAGTGCTGCGAAGAATTATGTGATTGTTCAATTCGATTGGTTTCCAAGCAGGAAGGAAGGTAACCAAGGAGGCATTATTGACTTTGGGCTTGTTCAAAACTCAATTAAGGCAATTAACAGTACTTGGTGTTGTTTACCAAAGCACTTGTCTCAGGAGGGATCTCCTAGCAGTTCTTGTGAATTGTAGGAACTCCCTCCCTTGAGGCATCTTGTGTTTTCATGTCATTAATTCCTGCCTCACCCCTCAGCCATAAATCTCATGGAGAGGATAGAAGGCTTCTGTCCTTTTGTATCACCATCTTGCTGTGGCTCTATGATGACGCCCTTGTCTAGCCTTGTTCTGCTGACGGTGACCTTTAATGTAATAAAATGCTTACAGGAATAATGAGAATTGATGGAGAAGATGCACTTTCTTGTGATTTATGCCTCTATGCATTAGAACATGAGGACATTTTGGAGGAACGAAGCATGTTATGGGAGAGCGTAGGGTTTTTCAGATGCATGGCCGAAAATCTCAAAAAAGCATCCTGTGCTACCTGGCAATTCTAAGGCATTTACTTTCTCACTTTCCAGAATGACAAATTCACTCCTCTTTTCTCCAAATTTCCTTTCCTCTCCACCCCACCCACCTTTCTGGGTGCCTCCAGCTTCATTGAGAAACAGAAACAGTGATCCCGGAGCTCTCCTGTCTTCCCACCCCCCAACCCCTGACACACATCCCTGACATGCTGCTCTGGGTTGAGTGGCCCCTGCTTCTATCAGAGGCCATCTTTTCTTCTGGGCTCTGGGACCTTTTCCCTCTCACCATCTCAAAAACACCACCATGGCAATTGGCCTTTATCTTTTCTGCATCATCAACCTCTTTCTTCCTTCCCCCCTCCTCCCATTTCTCCCTTTATGTTCTCCTTGAAAGAGTTGCCTTTGCTCTGTATCTCTTCCTGTTCCCCACTGTTTATACCTGTCCTCTTTATGGCACTGAGGCTATTCTTGTCAAGGTCATTGAAGATGACCTCCATATTGCCAAATCTAATGGCCTCTTCTCTGTTCTTATCTTACTTGACCTGTCAGCAGCACTCAACACTGTTGACCACTTCTTGAAACATTTGGATTATCTGGCCTGGAATACTGCCCTTTTCTGGTTTTCCCTTGCCTCACTTGCTGTTCCTCCTTTTCTTCTGTGCAGTTCCTTTTCCTCCACCAGACCTCTAAGTGTGAGAGAGCTTTGCCCTGCACCACTTTGTCTTCTTTATACGCTCTCTCTGGTGAGCTCTTTTGGGCCTTGGCTTTAGACTTCATTTTTGTGCTGATGAATCCAAAGTTCCTATCTCCCCAGAACTCTACTTCATTGCTTCTGGAACTTTACTGTACACACTGATCACCTGGGGATCCTGTTAAAATGTAGATTCCAGTCTCATTTGTCTGGAGTGGGGCCTGAGAGTTTGCATTTCCAATAAGCTCCCAGCGATGCTGATGTTGCTGGTCTCCGGATCTTACTTTGGGTAGTGAGGCTGAAAACCTGTATATCCAACTGCTTCCCTGACATTTCTACATGCATGTCTTACAGGCGTCTTAGACCAACCCTAAATGACGCTCTTAGAGCTCTTGATTTCTTTACTCAAACCCATTTCTCTCTGCATTTTCCTTGTGTCATCATCCCAGTTGCACAAGCCAAAGATTTTGGAGTTGTCCTTGGTTTCTCTTTCCTTCACTTTTTCATCCAGTCTATCAGCAAATTCTGCTGGCTCAGTCCTCCAAAACATATCCCAAATCTTTCTACTTGGCTCCATTATAATAGTAGTAGCTGATATTTATTCAGTACTTCCTACATGTCAGGCTGTGTTAATGACATATATTTATATTTATAAGTATTTAAAGTCTAATCATCACAATAACCCTATGAGGTAGGTGGTATTATTATTCTCATTTCTTGGATAAGAAAAGTGGACACATAAAAGGCAATAAATAATTATTTGCAGATTGAATACATGAATAAACTTTATAACTTATAACTAGGTAACCCTACATAGACCTGCAGTTTATGACCTAAAAAAACCCAATTTATTCTCTTGGTTTATTTTTCTCCCTTGTTATGAATATAATACTCAATAATGCCATTGATATGCTTAGAGAATTAGGGTTTCTGTGTCCTTGTTAGGCACCAATGACATTGCAAATGTCCATTGGCAAATGTCCAAAGGGCGTGTGTGTTACAGAATTTGTAGTGTCTTTGGCTTGAAACCATTTTCGACAAAGGCTATATGCATTTAAGGCACTAAAAATGTTTATGTCTGATAATTACAATGTCTTGATGTGCCTTGCTGAAACATTGTGTCTTGTGTGCCCTTGTGAAAAGCGGGGACTCTTATATTTCCCATCATATCCTTGCATTTTCTGGAACCGGGGAGATATCTTGAGAGAATGACTTCAAGCTCCAAGATGTGTTCCTTTTCTTAAGTTTCCTTTATCTTGATTGATCTTGAGAATATTGTTCTCTGTGCTGGTTATCACAGTTACAGTGTATGATGATAAATGATTGGTGCTCTGGATAAAACAACCTAAATAGTCAAGTAGATGGAAACAAGCTCATATGACCAAAGTCTAAAAGAATCGAGTTGTTTCGATTGGAGAAGAGCAGTTAAGCAACTACTTTCTTATGCTGTTTATTGTAAAGGAAATCTTTAGTAAGCTTTTTCATAAAGTAAAGACATCTTTTGTAATGTGAATAATTAACCTAGTTTTAGGAGTGTAAGTTTCTTTTAAGAATGGGAAAGGGAGATACATTCATTTTTGTCCTAGTAGTTTCTATCACAACCCTCCAAAAGAATCCTCTCTCTTAGGACTTTTAATATGCTAAGGCAAACGTAACACCAAACGTAACACTGTATTCCTTTTTCTAGTTTAGTTCAAAGAGACATCCTAGGAAGTAAGATTTTTCTATATAGGTGAACTCAGAAAAGCTAACAAGGTACCCTAAGCATTAGTAAGGGCCTGCTGCTCCGACCTCATCCCAACCAGCCCTGCCCATCTTTAGGTTTCTGAGTAACAAGCGTCAACTGTTATATACTGAAACATTCCCTCTGGAATTCCAGATTGTCAAAGTGGAAGGGATCAAACAGATCTTCCAGTCCAACCTCTTCATTATAGAAATCAGACACCTGAAGCTGAGAAAAGATAAGGCACTGATCCAAGGTGAGGCAGATTAATTAATGGCAAATTCAAGGCTCCTGAAAAGTTTTTCTTTAGGGCATTTATATTCAAATGTCAGCGTCTCCCATTTTTAAAGTCAGAGTTTTCAAGATGCTATTTGATTTCAAGGAAAAGTGACAGGAAGCATATCAATTTTTTATAAGAATGTAAAATACGGTAGAGGAGCTAGGGTGTGGGGAGGCAGTTTCTCTACATGGCCAGGTCTCAGTGTTGGCCCTTAATTCTCATTCCTGGACACAGGAAAAAATTATAGTAATTTAGACATGGTTATAATGCTACAGAGTATATTAATTTCCCAGGGCTGCCTTTACATGGAGATGGCTTAAATGGAGATCTCCTTAAATGGAGATGGCTTGACATAACCGAAATGTATTCTCTCTCAGTTCTGAAAGCTAGAGGTCTGAAATCAAACTGCTGACAAGGCCGTGCTCCCTCTGAAGGCTCTAGGGTACTCCTTCCCTGTTTCTTCCTACCTTTGGAGGGTGGCAGTAATTCTTGGCATTCCTTGGCTTGCAGCTACATCAATCCAGTCTCTACCTCTGTCATCACATGGTCTTTCCTCTGTGCGTGTGTGTCTTCTCAATGACTTTGATGACTAAATCTTCCCATTCCTTATAAGGATGCTGACCGTTGGATTTAGGACCTACCCTAATCCACTATGACTTCATCTTCACTTGATTGCATCTGCAGAGATCCTGTTGCTAAATAAGGACAAATTCACAGGTTTCAGGTGGATATGAATTGTTGGGAGACACTTTGGGGACATGAATTTTGAGAGACTTTTATGTTTCAACATTTGCTAAGAATTTATGTTTGTACCTCCTGGAAAGGCATGATGTTTCCCTGGTTGAGAGAAAGAAAAAGAAAGAGCGAGCATGAGCATGTGCACACTTGGAGCATTGTTTCCTAAGGTATATTTGGTGGGACATTATTCCCAAGAGATGTAAGATGAAATAAGTGTCCATGGCCAATAGAATTTGGGAGACACTGTACTCTGCCCCCCTCTCAAGAGCATCATCAGGCACCTACGATATGAAAGGCTCAGAAAGGTCCTGTAACAAGGACTTGTGTATACCCTACTGATCCCCAAACTGATTGGACAGGAAAATCTTTTGTCTTTGTGACACTCTATATTGGTTAAGAATTGCCTCCAGCTGCATGAAGCAGAAACCTAGCCATAGTGGCTTAGCCAAATAGGGACTTATTTCCATTCCCCAGAAAGTCCAGAGGTTGGCAACCCGGGGCTGGTGCAGCGACTCCTTATGGTACCAATGTGCCAGGCTCCTGTCTGCCTGCTCTGCCATGCTTAGCAGGTGGTATTTTTTATCCTGAAAGTTTGCAGCTACTCCATTTCCAGCCTTTAACTACCTTCTAGACAGGGAGAAGGAGGAGGAAGAGGTGAGGGAAGAGGATAGTATTTCCATCAGGAAATTAGACTTTCTCAGAAATTCCCAGAAGATTTGTGCTAACACATTATTGACCAAGACTGTATCAAATGGTTGCTTCTAGCTTTGGGGAAGGCTGGGAAATGCGGTTTTTTTTTTAGCTGGCCATATTGTTCCCTGATAGGGAGGAAGAAGGGGAGGTGAATATTGCCTAGCTAGCAGTGACTGCCACACATATAACTTCCCCTGGCATTAGTGACCAGGAAGTTGCCCTTGTTAAACATTTGTCCTAACTGTCCTTCACAAGAGAGTGCTTCCTATGCAATTCTAGGTTTTTAGCATTAGCCTCTGATATGGTTTGGCTTTGTGTCCCCACCCAAATCTCATCTTGAATTATAATTCCCTATTCCCCGTGTGTCATGGGAGGGACCCTGTGGGAGGTAATTGAATCATGGAGGTGGTTCCCCCCATGCTGTTCTCCTGATAGTGAGTGAGTTCTCATGAGATCTAATGGTTTTATAAGCATCTGGCATTTCCCCTGCTGGCTCTCATTCTCTCTCCTGCCGCCTTGTGAAGAGGTGTCTTCTGCCATGATTGTAAGTTTCCTGAGGCCTCACCAGCCATGCAAAACGATGAGTCAGTTAAACCTCTTATCTCTATAAATTACCCAGTCTCAGGTATTCCTTCATAGCAACATGAGAACGGACTAATACAGCCTCCAAGTTTGATCCTGCCAAACAGGATCTGTACTGAGTTAGTTCAGTACAGCTCAAGCAGTTTAAGTGTGCCCATACTCATATAGCTCAATGCTGCACTAAGTGCTTTTTAAATTATTTAATGGCTTGAACTGTGTTGCACTCCTAAGCTAATTTCATTTTCTTTAATGTGCAATAATGGCATTTGGGACTTACCTCTCTACAAACCTCCAAAATCCTTTGGACATATAACTGCCACATTTAAAGTAATATACTTGAAATGCATTGTAGAAGCAATGCTTTCTTCTGGCCAGCATTTTAAGTGGTGAAAAGACAGAAGCTTTCACTTTCTCAAAGAGTGGCTCAGAGGACCTTGTCAGTGGCAGGGGTTTTCAGTGATCACTTCTGTGGTCACACGTTCTAATCACCAGGGGAGCCAAAGAGCAAGTCTCCATTCCCAGGTAGGAAGTGCTCTGCTTTGGATCTGGATAAAATGGACCTGCTATGAGGAACCTATTGTGGCAGGAGAAGCCATAAAGATCTTTGTCTTTTAGTTCTCCTTGTTTTACCTTAAGTGGTCAGAGAGGCCACACAAGACCAGAGGGAAGGAGTCTAGTTACTGCAGCATAACTCAGCTTACTTTGATGAATAATAATGTCAATGATAGCTACACAGAGACACAGAATAGATTCCAAAAAAGGATTCCTTTTTTTTTTTATCAGTGTTTGAATATGTGACATTTCTAATTTTACCTCTAAATACTTGGAGTGAGGAGGAGGGCAGGACCCACATGATAAGGCAATCATGTCTTCAAACTTAAGAACAGAAATTTTCTTCACAAGTGAGGGCATGGTGTCCCAGGAGAAAAACTATATGGAGGTTGTGCCATCTCCATGCCCTGCTGTGACCACAAGCTCTTTTTTTGGTTCTGGGTGCAAAGATTAAAAAAAACACTTGTTTTTCCTATCAGCAATAATATGTCAAGATTTTTAAAAACCATTAAAAATTTATGCCATTATAAATTTTCAAGGAAGTGCAGGTCACATAAAGCCTCATATCCAAAGGTGGAAGCTGAAAAGAGCAAATGCCTTTGTACCATTTCGATTGTTGACCTACTATACAAAAAACAATTGAATTTCAAATTGTAATCCCATTGAGTGCAAAGGAAACAATTTGTTGTCAAATTTCCACTGAGTAATGTTTCAGAAAGGTCAATCGGAGATTATAAGTGGCTCCCAAGTCACTAGTCCATAAAGAGATACTGTCGCTGGACACAAAATGTGTGTAGAAGATATAAAGAAAAGGGTAATGTAGCAGAAGACAGGATGGGTTTCTCTTGCCTGAGTGACTATGCTGTGGCATGATGGGAAAGCATGACTCATAATGGGTGAACACATAGCATGATAGGAGGGCATATAGCATGATGGGAGAGCATGTGGTGTGATAGAGCCTGTGGCATGATGGGAGAACACATGGCATGATGCGAGAGCATGTGGCATGATGGGAGAGCACACACATGATGGGAAAGCACATGGCATGATGGGAAAGCACATGGCATAATGGGAGAGCATGTGACATGATGGGAGAGCACATGGCATGATGGGAGAGCATGTGGCATGATGGGAGAGCACTTACCATACAGCTCTGGATTGTAATCTTGAGGTTCAGCTTTCTTGTTTAAATCCATATTGGACTCTTAGGCTGGGCACGGTGGCTCACGCCTGTAATCCCAGCACTTTGGGAGGCCGAGGCAGGCGGATCTTGAGGTCAGGAGATCGAGACCATCCTGGCTAACACGGTGAAACCCCATCTCTACTAAAAATACAAAAAATTAGCTGGGTGTGGTGGCGGGTGCCTGTAGTCCCAGCTACTCAGGAGGCTGAGGCAGGAGAATGGCGTGAACCCGGGAGGCGGAGCTTACAGTGAGCCAAGATCAGCGCCACTGCACTCCAGCCTGGGCGACAGAGCGAGACTCTGTCTCAAAAAAAAAAAAAAAAAAATCCATATTGGACTGTTAGCTCCTGGAGTGCAGGGACCATTTGCTAAATCTTTGCTGTCTCTCAGCACTTAGCCCAGTTTTCAAAAACTGTGAGAAGAGTAGACATTTGGAGAACAATGATGCCTAAGTAAATCTATCCAAAAACATTTGGCTCAGATGCTAACCTGGCAGGCCCAGGCTGTGGGTCAGTGGTGGGAAGGCCAGGCATGGGGGCTGTTGCTATCTTGCCAGAGTGTGGATGAGACCTGAATTCTGAGGAGGCAGAGAAATCCTAGAGGCCAGTGGACTCAGTGAGTATCTTAGGGCTACACAGCTGACAAACTAATAAATACAAACTTGACTCCAATTGTTTTCCCTCCCAGCCCAGTGTTTTCCCATCCTACCCTATTGGGGAAGTGGTAGAGTCAGACTGTGTGAGTTAGAATCCTAATTGCCCCCAAGTACTAGCAGTGGGAACTTGCACATGTCTACTCACCTCTCCTACTGTTTCCTCATCTTGGTGGTACCTACTTCAGTAAGGTTATTGTGGGGACTAAAGGGTTAATGCTTGGAGTTAGTGCCTGGTCCCATGAATGTTCCATAAGTATTAGCAGCTGCAAGCTGTACTACTGCTGATGCTTTTAATGTTTGCATATTCTTTAAAGCTCCAAAAGGAAAAGGAAGCTGAGTAGTATGCTAGGTACTGTAATCAAAGAGAACTATTCGAGAGATTTACCATGGTAAATAATTCCACCACCCACTGATGAGCGCCCTCAGAGCTCATAGAAGAGGCCTATTAATTCTGCTCCAGAGATCAGAGAAAATCTCACAAAGGGGTTGACATTTGAGCTGGGCCTTACAAAGCAAGTTGGAATATTCTTGCTTGGTTCGATTCCTTCTTGGAAGAATCCCTTTAATCACAAAAGCTATTTTATTTATTGGGTGCTATTTTACAAGTCATTATCATAACGACAGTCTCACTAGCTCATTATTGAGTTCTGAAAAAGGGATATCTATTATTTACAACTTTTCCCTGTCATTTCCATAACCTGTAGGTTTTCAAAATAGATTTGTTTCACAGGGAATTTAGATAAAAACAGTCCTTATTTTGACAATAACTTACATTGAGTGATATTTATGTAATACATACAATTAATCTGTTTCTCTAACTATTGGCTACAGGGGTTGGACTCAATTTATCTCCTCTCTGCAGGATCTTTTGTTGTCCTTGGATACCACCTCACATATGTCCCTGAGTATATAAACTCATTAATCATAAAGATGGTGACATTCCTTGGAGTAATTGGACATTATATAAAAAGCATCTGCTGTGCTTTCTCAAGAAAGAGGGGCAAGCAATCTACTGTTCCCAGCTGCTCTCCTGGGAGGGTTTTTGGTGAGGCTATAGTCTGGCTTTGGATGGAGATCTCCTGCCCCTCCTGCTTTCCCAGCACGTGCCATTTTTCTGTTTTGTGTGGGGATGTTAGAAACACTGTGAACCTCAGAGAGGCAGCCTGCATCTCAGGAGAAGACCAACCCCTTCACATCTAAGTACAATGTTCACACTCTGAAGCCCTCCTCTCACATCTTAACTTGTTCCCTCTCCTCTGATTCTGTACTTTGTGGTACTGCCCAGAAAGGAGTGTGGGAATAAGAAACAAAAACAACAACAACAACCCTACAGCAGGAATGGGGTTGGGGTACTTTAATAGTTCACCTTGAAATCTTCTTTTTTTTTATTTTGAGACGGAGTCTCGCTCTGTCGCCCAGGCTGGAGTGCAGTGGCATGATCTCGGCCCACTGCAAGCTCCGCCCTCCGGGTTCACACCATTCTCCTGCCTCAGCTTCCCGAGTAGTTGGGACTACAGGCGCCCGCCACCACGCCCGGCTAATTTTTTGTATTTTTAGTAGAGACGGGGTTTCACCATGTTAGCCAGGATGGTCTCGATCTCCTGACCTCAAGATCCGCCCGCCTCGGCCTCCCAAAGTGCTGGGATTACAAGCGTGAGCCACCGTGCCCGGCCGTTCACCTTGAAATCTTAGGTTCAGTTCCATTAACTGATCCAATGCTCGAAAGAAGACAATTAGAGGTACATTCAAGTCACCACCAAGTCCTGTGTTTTGTTTTGTTTTGTTTGTTTTTGTCTCCTAAACATCCGAGGCCTATCCACTGTTCTCCAGCTCCCCCAGGCCCTGAGTCCAAGCCCGGTCTTCCCCACCTGAACATCTGCTGCTGCCTCTAACTGACCCCCACACGCCCACTAGTGACCCATCCCCTATTCTATTTTTCAGTGTGAGCATTCAATATGAAAATGGGACCTTGCTATCCTCCATTTAAAGCCCATTAATGTTTCCCATTATTCTTAGAAAAAAGGCAGAATTCCTCTGTGCTCGAATCTCATAGACCTTACCCTTTGCCACTCAGCTTCAGCCACAATGGACTTCTTTCAGCTCCTTCAATTCATCAAATGCTGTCCAGCCTTCGAGCCTTACATTAGCTGTTCCCTGCACTAGGAATGCCCTTTCATGTCATTTATATCTCAGCCTTCCACCTCTTCAGAGGCCATTTTCCCTTTTTCTCCCTGTCCCAGCATGTCTGTATGTATTGTCCACACATACAGCTATACAAACACATACACACAATTTAGTTCAGAACCGTTTGAATGAAGTGCACATATCATGCTATAATAAATACTTCAATGTGTGTTTCCTGAAAACAAAGACATTCTGTTACATAATTGCCCAATACAATTTTTGGTAATTGTAAACTAGACAATTAACATCGACAAACCTTTCATAAACCAGGCAATTAACATTGGTACAATCCTACTATCTAATCTGTAGGGTTTATTCAAATTTTGCCAATTCCAATTATTTCCATGGTGGTTACCAAATGGTGAATATGTTGCCCTATTTTAATTCTTGTCATAGTTCTTATTACTCTGAGTTTTAAGAGTGTAGGATGTATTATCCATTTAGGATGTAAACACTAAAAATAAGCTCCTTACCTGGCCTGTTTACTCCTGTATTTCCCCTGGCACCAGGAACAGTGTCTGACACATAGAAGATAAATATTTGATTGACGAACAAATGAGTAAATGGCTGACTGGATGGCTATGACCTAGCATGATTTGGCTGCCATGTGTCATCCCTGCTGTCCCCTCTAGGCTTCTCAGCTCTGCTCTGGCCACACTGGCCTTCCTTTAATTCCTCATGCTCTGTATGCTCTGATCTACCACAGGACCTTTGTACATGCTATAGTAATCTGGCCTGGAACACTTTTTTCTTCCTATTTCATTGTTGACTCTTGTTTTTCCTTACAAGACTTGATGACTTTAAATACAGTATAGCCACAGCTTCCAGGAAGCCTCTACTCTAGGTTTTTCAAACCAGATTTATTTTAAAATAGACCTGGCAAGTATCTCAGAATTTTACAAACTTCTTTGAAGTGTTACACACTTGTTGAGAAGAAAGAGCATTTTCTTCTCTTCTTCTCCCACTGTTAAGTGTTTTGAAGCAGATATTGTCCCTAATAAATTACCTGACTGGTGGTAACATACAAAGCAGCCTGGAGAGAGGAGACAGCCATAAGACGCTGCCTCTTCCTCTGTGAAATGCTGAACTTTTCCTTTCGACCAGAGTTGCCTTATGCTCACATTTCTTTCATGGTAATCCAGCTCTCAGAGAAGTGGAGTAAAAATGCAACCAAATTATATTTTGCACATGTCCTTTTATGAGTCATATGCTACTGTATGTATTATCCAATTACACATGCACAGTACTGTGTGGGGTGATACATGGAGAGCCATGCCCTATTCCTCATGTCCACTGAGGAGATGTTCAAGGATGATTTTGACTCCAGCCAATATTGACCGTACTGACAGGCTATGGACGCTGACCAATCTATCATAAGATGTGACTTTGCTGTGATAATTTTGACCTCCTTAGCTAATTCATTAAATACAGTCTTGGATTCTTGAGTGGACTGTGCTATGCAACAGCAGTACTAATATTTTTGAAGCAAGATTCTCACTTAACACATCTGTAACATAGAATCCATAGGATAGGATTTAATAAGATTTTCAAAGAGAGTGTATGTTTTTCCCTCATGGGCAAAGTTAAACGTACATTGACAAACTTAAATATCACATAACTTAAAAAAACATAACATTAAGATGTATGTAAGTATAGCCAGGGACCTCATTTGTAGGCTCCCTAGGTGCTGTTCAAATGGTGTTCTATGGCAGGGAACATAGAACTCTTTTGCCAGATTTATACATACAGAGCACATCAAGGACTTGAGTGGATTGTATTGCCCTAAAAGGTCAGCCCCAAAGACAGATAATGGCTACCGTACTTTGTTTTCTTTGCGGCATTCCTCTTATTTCATTCACTGTTGTTCTATAGGCAACAAGAGTTGAAGAATCAATAGGTACCAGTTGAGCCTGACTTGATGTTTCACCTTGAGCTCCATCACTTTGATTGCAGATATCGTCATATTTTCTTTTAGAATTCCCATTCTTCAACCAGCAGTCCATTTCTTTTTTTAAGGGAAATGATTTCACTTCATCTAAAATAAATAATATGTATAAATATTAAAAGTTAGCTAAGAACACCTACAACTTAGTTCTGCCTTGTCAAGAGCTGATTCCAAGCAGATGTAGCTGAGCTGTTTCTGGTGTGTCACTGGGCCCAGTGAATATTTTCTCTGGTAATGTACTTGATTATACATTTTCATGTGAGCAGACACAAATGGGTTTTACTCTCTAAAAAATAACTAGCTCAGAAATAGCACTTTCTTAACCAAAAACATGTTTTGGGTAGTTCTTAAATCTGCATAGGCAGGGAAGCTTTATTCTGATGTCAAGGAAAAGAAGAATTAGCACAAGGTATTGGTAGTCTCAGATGTATTTGAATTAGGGATATTAAAGGTGTAGTATATAATGGCCTTTTAAATAGTTAAAACAGATTGGATCAAATGCTTGTAGAATCCCTGATGTACCTCTTGGAAACTTCCAGGTTCTTGGAACACAGTATGAAAACTTCCAATCCAGTCCAACATCTTCATTTTATTATTGATTAGAGAAATGTCAAAATTGGTTAATGGATTTGCCTGGGAGCCCACAGCTGGGTGGGATGTGTGGGGGAGGAGCTGGTATTGTGACCGAGGCTGCTGATCACAACAGGCCAACCTACACTGCAGTACCAAGACACCATATGATTTCAGTGGCTGAACACAACAGAAATTTATCTCTTGCTCCTGTTGCATGTCCATTGAGTTTCAGTGTGTGTGTGGGTCCTGTCCCATGTCTTCCTTACTCAGAGATTTAGCTGATGGAGTTGTCATCATCTGGAAATTGCTGGTGACTGCAGCAGGAGGAAGGCTTTAACATGCTTCTTCCCAGAAGAACGTTTGTTCATATTTTATTGACTAGAAAAAGACGTATGGGAATGCTGACCTGGAATGTGGTGGGGAAATGTCATCTTCTCCTGTACGCCAAAGTAGAGAGGAAACACATACTGGTGAACAATAGCATCCATCACACTTAAAAGCTTGCCTCCCAAAGGAGCTGCCCTCTTCGTTAATACATTTGCCCTCACTGTCCTTTCTCCTTTATTCTCCCAGAGCACCACTAACACGAAGCTCTTCTGCACATCAGACTCTTAATCAAAGGATTGGGCATATCAGAAGGTAATTATAGTGTAAGGCTGTAAACAACTTTTAAATTCAATGTCAGATGTCAGTAATTCTCAAAATTTATTGATCATTCACTGTTACAGGGAGTTTCTCACTGGCTGTTTCTTTCTATAAGCTACTGTTCTTTGCCGTGTTCTTGTCTTGATGCTCCTGACTCTCTTTCCGTCTCCCATTATTTTCCCACTGCTGATAATTGGTAACTTTCTCTGCAGGGCAATTTATCATTTCTTTTTTTAAATCATCCTCTCCCACATCAAGATTTGTGAAATTTGACAAAGGAGCAGGAACTCACTTTTCACATTTTAAAGGACCCATCGAAAAATTTCTTAGACCAAGGCCGGGCACGGTGGCTCATGCCTATAATCCCAGCACTCTGGGAGGCGAAGGCAGGTGGATCACTTGAGGCCAGGAGTTTGAGACCAGCCTGGCCAACATGGTGAAACCCCGTCTCTACTAAAAATATAAAAATTAGCCAGGCATAGTGGCACACGCCTGTACGCTCAGCTACTCGGGAGGTTGGGGTGGGAGAATCACTTGAAGCCGGGAGGCAGAGGTTGCAGTGAGCTGTGATTGTGCCAGTGTACTCCAGCCTGGGTAACAGAGTGAGACCCTGTCTCAAAAAAATAAATAAATAAAAATAAAAATAAAAAATTTCTTAGACACACACACAAAAACAACAAAAAGCAAACAAACAAACAAAAAAATCCCCACAAAAAACAAGACAACAAAAACTCTGCCATCTCCCTGAGGATAAATGATGCTTCTCCTAGAATGAAGAAATTGTTAGCTGAGGTGTTTTGTTTTTAACCAGCATTTTACTCTGCTCTGCATGCTTGCAGTGAAATTGCTTACTATAATGTAATTTTTGCCACCCAAATCTGTTAGGTTTCTGTTTGTATTGTGAGATTGTGGATAGTGAGGAGGGATACCTTTAAGTCTAATTAGTCAACCGATTCAGGTTTCTTGTATTCTCCTATCCTCTTTTTTAAGCCTCTTTGTCAAGGACTGAAAAGCATATTAAAGTAATCCATTATTATTATGATCCTGTTATTTTCTTACTGATTCTCAACAGTTTTTGCTTTACATATATAGTCCAGTGCTATGTTATTTAGTACATAATTGTTCAATAGGATAGTTTCATTATGGGGTTTACTTTTTTCAAATATAAAAATATTTTGAATCACTTAGAGCTTTTAACCTTAACTTTTATTGTCTCTGATATAAATATCATAAGCCATAGTTTGTTTATTTTTTCCTGGTGCATATTTATTGAGCTAATTATTTTATTATTTATCTATTTTAGTTTTTTAACTTTTATTTTAGGTTCAGGGGTACATGTGCAGGTTTGTGACGTAGGTAAACTTGTGTCACGGGGATTTATTGTGCAGATTATTCCACCATGCAGGTACTAGGCCTAGTATGCAGTAGTTATTTTTTCTGATCTCTCCCTTCTCCTACTCTCCACCCTCAAGTAGGCCCCAGTGTTTGCTGTTCCTTTCTTTGTGTCCATGTGTTCTCATCGTGTAGCTCCCACTTATAAGTGAGAACATGCAGTATTTGGTTTTCTGTTCCTGTGTTAGTTTGCTAAGGATAATGGCCTCCAGCTTCACCCATGTGCCTGCGAAGGATGTGATCTCATTCTTTTTCATGGCTACATAGTATTCCATGGTGTATATATGCCACATTTTCTTTGTCCAGTCTGCCATTGATGGGCATTTAGGTCTTTGCTATTGTGAAAAGTGCTGCAATGAACATATGTGTGCATGTGTCTTCATGGTAGAATGATTTATATTCCTTTGGGTACATACCAGTAATAAGATTGCTGGGTCAAATGGTAGTTCTGCTTTTAGCTCTTTGAGGAATCACCACACTGCTTTCCACAACGGTTGGACAAATTTACACTTCCACCAACACTGTATAAGTGTTTTCTTTTCTCTGCAACCTTGCCAGTATCTGTAATTTTTGACTTTTTAATAATAACCATTCTGACCTGGTGTGAGATGGTATCTCATTGTGGTTTTGATTTGCAGCCCTCTAATTATCAGTGATATTGAGCTTTTTTTCATATGCTTGTTGGCCACATGTATGTCGTCTTTTTAAAAGTGTCTTCATGTCCTTTGCCCACCTTTTAATGGGGTTTTTTTCCTGTAAATTTGTTTAAGTTCCTTATAGATGCTGGATATTAGACCTTTGTCAGATACACTGTTTGCAAATATTTCTGCCCATTCTGTAGGTTGTCTGTTTACTCTCCTAATAGTTTCTTTGGCTGTGCAGAAGCTCTTAAGTTTACTTAGATCCCATTTGTCAATTTTTGCTTTTGTTGCAATTGCTCTTGGCATCTTTGTCATGAAATCTTTGCCCATTCCTATGTCCAGAATGGTATTACCTAGGTTGTCTTCGAGGGTTTTATAATAGTTTTGGGTTTTACATTTAAGTCTTTAATGCATCTTGAGTTGATTTTTGTATATGGTGTAAGGAAGGGGTCCAGTTTCAATCTTCTGCTTATGGCTCAGCTAATTATTTTAAGTAATATTTTATGACTTGATCATAGATACATCTCTTTACAAGTAGCCTAGAGGTGGATTTTGTCTGACTCCCACACCCATCCTGTCACAGGCACTTTTTATGTGTGTCTTCAAATCTCTGGCTGCAATACAGCATTGGAATCCACATCTGTCCCTGGCCATGTTGCATGACCAGCACTGCGGTCCTGGTACAGATGAAGCATGAGGCAATACAGGTGTGAAATGGCTGTGGCCTCTCAAGGAGTAGCTTCCATATCACAGTGGGAAGGTTGCTCACTTTTCTGGAGGGTACAGACCCTGAGCTAGGAGGCAGGCAGGCAGTGAGGGTGGAATAAAGCTTTATCTTTCAGCTGATTAGCTTTCTCTCCTCCAAGTAGCAAAGACAAGTGCCTATATGAATCCCTCTTCATGCTTCTCTTTTCAGTCTCATAGATCTCGATGAGTAAATGATCATTCATCATTCTGGCCCTAGGCTAATTGTCAGTCTTCATTTTTGAAGTTCTTTTGAGTTATGATCTAATTTTGTGTGTGAATTGACGTTGGTTTTTAGTGAAAAGTTAGGTGAGGTTGACTCATGGATCACTAGCCAGACAGCATCCTGAACTGGAATTTCTTAGGATATTTATAATCATTTGAACATCCTGTTCTTCCCTTATTGGATTTTTGTTTTGTTTATAGATATGTCTCCCAAGTAGTGTTTAATTTATTTTAAGAATTAAACAAGCGGCAGAAACAACACGAGGCCTCATAGTGTACTGGGCTTTGGAATCAGATGAACCCAGATCCAGTGTTCAGCTCTGCCACTTATTGGCTGTGTGCTCCTGAGCAAGTTGCTGAAACTCACTGGGTCTCAGTTTCCTTTTCTATAAAAGGGGGATAGTAATTTCCACTCTAAAGAGTGGTAGTGAAGATCAGGGGCAGGCTGTAGTGTTTTACCCATGACTTGTGCTCCTTTGGCCTCATGTGAATGTGAGAAGCTGAATCACAATCAGAAGAATTTTTTGGGAGACGGAATCAGAACAGGGGGACTTGGATGAATTGAATGTTTCAAAACAGTATCAAGCCTCTTTTTTTAATTTATTTATTTTCATTATACTTTAAGTTCTAGGGTACATGTGCACAATGTGCAGGTTTGTTACATATGTATACATGCGCCATGTTGGTGCGCTGCACCCATTAACTCGTCATTTACATTAGGTATATCTCCTAATGCTATCCCGCCCCCCTCCCCCCACCCCACAACAGTCCCCAGAGTGTGATGTTCCCCTTCCTGTGTCCATGTGTTCTCATTGTTCAATTCCCACCTATGAGTGAGAACATGCAGTGTTTGGTTTTTTGTCCTTGCGATAGTTTGCTGAGAATGATGGTTTCCAGCTTCATCCATGTCCCTACAAAGGATATGAACTCATCCTTTTTTATGGCTGCATAGTATTCCATGGTGTATATGTGCCACATTTTCTTAATCCAGTCTATCATTGATGGACATTTGGGTTGGTTCCAAGCCTTTGCTATTGTGAATAGTGTCGCAATAAACATACTTGTGCATGTTTCTTTATAGCAGTATGATTTATAATCCTTTGGGTATATACCCAGTAATGGGATGGCTGGGTCAAATGGTATTTCTAGTTCTAGATCCTTGAGGAATCGCCACACTGTCTTCCGCAATGGTTGAACTAGTTTACAGTCCCACCAACAGTGTAAAAGTGTTCCTATCTCTCCACATCCTCACCAGCACCTGTTGTTTCCTGACTTTTTAATGATCGCCATTCTAACTGGTGTGAGATGGTATCTCACTGTGGTTTTGATTTGCATTTCTCTGATGGCCATTGATGATGAGCATTTTTTCATGTGTCTGTTGGCTGCATAAATGTCTTCTTTTGAGAAGTGTCTGTTCATATCCTTCACCCACTTTTTGATGGGGTTATTTGTTTTTTCCTTTTTATAATAGATGCTCCCTCCTTCTCTCCTGGACTAATGATTCTGCTTACCTCCAAGCTCATATTATTCGAGCATTCATTCAACTTAAAAAAAAAAAAAAACAGCAACACAGTGGGGAGAAATAGATTCTCATTATGTCCAATACAGTGTGAAGAAAAATAGATTTCTCTTCAGAAACCATTAATAAGATCTTCTGAACTGGGCAGCTTCTTGAAAAGTATATGAAAAGTTCTAGAAGTTATGTAGTAAGCTAAATAACTTATCTCAGTACAAAGCACTGTGTCCTGTGTCATGTCTTACTTGGTTTAGAAATTTCAACTGAATGTTGTGGCAGACTTCAGGGGACTGTCATGCTTATACCATGAAACCTGGAGGGTCATTTTGCAAAAATACTTTAAAATTCTAAGTCAGTACAGGTGAGGAGCTATCATAAGTTTTCTGTCTACTCAATAGGAGCAGAACCAGTTTAAATGTCGTCACCATGTGAGAAGTCATATCCAGAAATCCCAGTTAACCGGTGCTGTGTTTCTCCTTTATGCTGATGACATTTTAACACTACTTGATGATTAGGACTCCAGGCATCTGCCTAGCTGGCTCAGCCCTTAATCCAGTGCCAATCCAACTAGTACCTCTTTGACTCTCTCCTTTATGCCATCATACCTGTCCAGTTCTCCTTTGTGACATAGTCTTTATGTGATGGGAGACAAGTCATACCCTCTATCTGATTGTTCTCAGCCTTTCTGCCCCCCACCCCCGGCAGTTAGAGACTCTGGATTTGAGTATAGGGCTTCTTCCCTTGCCCTGTTGTGCCCTCCTGATGGGGGAATGGCATGACTGCCTGGTCAGGCTTCTGCGATGGAAAGTGGGGGAACATGGGCTGTGTGTGGCGGCTCATGCCTGTAATCTCAGCACTTTGGGAGGCCAAGGCAGGCAGATTATTTGAGGTCAGGAGTTCAAAACCAGCCTGGCCAACATGGTGAAACTCCATCTTTACTAAAAAAAAAAAAAAAAAAAATGCTGGGCATGGCTGCGGGCACCTAAGGCAGATTTGTTTGAACCCGGGAGGCGGAGGTTGCAGTGAGCCAAGATCACGCCACTGCACTCCAGCCTGGGCGACGGAGTGAAACTCCATCTCAAAAGAAAGAAAAGCAAAAAAAGCGCGGGGGAATAGAGATAGAGACTGGGCTTGGAAGGAGAGGTGAACATGGGTGTGGGGATCAAGGAAGAATATGTGGAATGAGGTTTTACATTTGCACAATGACACTGAGTTTGTTAGGAAAGAGGGAGGAGGGAAAGAAGGCAGAGCAAGCAGGCTGGGGCAGAGGAAATTTTAGGGGTGTGGAGGTCGAGGTTTGAGGAAAAAGGCATGGAGGTAGCTGTGTATGTGGGTGCAGCAAAAGGGAAATTTTTAAAAGCTCCCCTGGAGTGTTTGAGAAATTCTAGCAAAAAAAACTTGAGATACTTTAAATTTGGGTTGTGTGAACTGTGCCTCCCATGTGATGGAGTTTTGATGTGCTAATACTGTCAGATTAACATCTAGTCCAAGTAGCTGAGGAGTCATTTTCTTTTCACTTAATCATTATGCAAATCTCTGCCCGCAAACATCCTGTGTGTTCACAGGGTTTCATTCAGAGGGCACTCTTTTTTTTCCCCTTCTTTTCTCTGTTTGGGTGTCTCACTGTACCTTCCTGTGCTGACAAAAAAACAATCACCATCATCATTAATAATAATAATAAGGCAATCATAATAACTGTGACAGTTGGAAAAAGCACTAGGAAAAGTGAAAATCGAACTAATACTGTTTGAAATTTTTGAGATAACAGTTTAACATTTTTTTCCCTCATAATTATTTCAAAATTCTGAACACTTTCTGTAGGTGATTTCACAGTGTCTAAAATAAGGATTCACTCATGAAGACAAATCCTCACTAGCCCCTAGTACACACAAGTTCTTCCAGGGCTATGGGAAATAGAAAGATGGGCCAGAACTTGATCTCTCAGGGCTCTTGGTTTAAAAAGACAGATAACACACTTACCCAAATAGGTGCAATGCAAGCTA
Source organism: Pan troglodytes (assembly GCF_028858775.2). Taxonomy (NCBI): domain Eukaryota; kingdom Metazoa; phylum Chordata; class Mammalia; order Primates; family Hominidae; genus Pan; species Pan troglodytes. Next base: position 51,990,334 of record NC_072410.2, read on the forward strand.
GATGGTGGTAAATTCAGAAAGGGTACAGAGGTGGTCGGCTTGGGGAATTCAGAGAATTAAGCACATGGTTGTTTTTTGGATAAGACTGTCCTGAATGGGTATCATGTCCAAGCTCCCTTTAATTTCATGCCCACCCTCTTCCACAGAGCATATCCCCAAAGATACTGGTCATCCTTTCTCCTCTCCTGCCAGTGGCTGGCTCACTCCTCTGTCTTTCTTCCATTTCAGTTCTCCCTTCCTCAGAAGTAGTGACATTGGGGTCTTCTCTTCCCTCCTTCCAGACCAATGTGCTACCCTTAACTCCCCTAAGTGCCCTGACCTGGGAGCGTTTTACCAAGGCCTTTTACCCCAAGAGGCTTCCCTGGGGCAGGCCAGAGTGCCAGGTCTGGTCCATTGGTGATGCCAGTGGGCTACCTTTGTCATCTAGAGCAACATGTGTGTGTGCTTTGAGGGGGTGAGGGGTGGGGGTAGATGTTTTAGAGAGAGAAAGTGCTGGGCCAGCACTGAGTGGCCAATCCTGCTTCCCTAAGCCATTCCATATAAGGTGGGTCAATCACTTGGCCATTGTCCTAGATCCATGCCAATTGTCCTTTCCTTTTCTATGTAGATAAACTCATTTTTCCCCCATGTGTCTGTTCATCTGGCCTGTGCACCCACCCGATGGTTGGTTTGAGCCGTTAATAGAGCCCCCAACTCCAGTGATGTGCTAGAAATTTTGCTAGAGAAAGGGTCTTCAGTGTCCCCGGGGAGAGGGGGGTGGAGATAGCAGGTCCCGGCAGGAGAAGTGGGCGGAAGGCACTGCTGAGGCCAGACCCAGGCTTTCTAATTCTAGAGCTAAGAACAGACTGGTTTCCTTGACAACAGAGATGAAGTCTGCTCATCTGCTGCTAGGGGTGGGCTTTTGTGTGTCTGTGGAAAGCACTGGGACTTGGGGACAAGAAAGGCAATCCTTTCTTTATCAGTACAGCAAGCCATTTCTGAAAATTCGCCAGCTCTTACTGTATTATTAACAATATTAAAACCCTCCCAGGTGGCACAGTGACATCAGTTATGTAATCTGTAAATTGGGAATCCAGATATAGAATCTTCCGTTCCCTTCTGCCTCATTGCCTCTGATCCTTGATACATTTTACCATACCCAGAACACCTTTTTGATAACATGTTTTGTTAGCCGACATGTACTCAGCCAAATCTGCATTCACTCTTACCACTTTCAATGGCTACATCAAAAGCATTCCTTCCTTCCTTCCTCAACAGGCAATGATTTGTGTGGCCTGGCTGCTGGGAGGAAATTAAACTCAGCGCTTGATAAGCTGATGTTGGCTCAAACCTGCACTTGTCTGATGGCATCTTCAGAAAAGCCTCTGCAATCCAAACCTTCATGCTCAGTGCAAACCAGAAAACTTCCTCTAAAAACTGGTTCATTTGCTTTAACCACCAGGCCTGATTTCAAGGCAGCACATCCTGATAGTGGCATGGTGTTTTATGCATGCACCGCCTTCCCTTCCTTTGCATTATTAAAGCCTCCTTAAAAAGCAGCCGAGGGATCACTGGGGAGAAGACGAGCCAGCAGTGATTTTACATCTCTCTGCAAGAGGCAACATCTGCCACCAGAAAAACTCAGGGAAAAGATTCTGCAAAATTGTAGCCTATGCCAAATCTAATAGAGATGGCCCTTGGACCCTGGGCTTATAAAAGTAGCTAATTTGTTCAAACGTGGCTAATTTTTGTAGCATGTAATCCTTGAATGCTAAATAACCTAGATGGGAAACTGTGAGAGAGACTCATGAGCCAAGAGTGGCTGTGATGAGATGGGAATTAATTAGCAGGGGAAGGCAGATCAGACGGATGTATGAACAGACAGATGGAGGCCAGAGCCCTACACTGTTTCCCCCAGGCGTTTCAGCAACTCTTTCCCCTTGTGAAGTTCACAACACTGGGGCTCAAATTTAGCTCCTGCACATCCTCCTCCCCCAAATAACCAGTGGTGAGCTGTGGCATTCTAAAGCCCTCCAAACAGTTCCTTTGTTTCCTTCATCTCCCCAAAGGAAAGACACTGACTTCTCCAGGCAAACAGTGGGCTTGGTTCAGAGGAGACTTTAGCTGGCCGAGTTCTTTGTGTAGAGGCAACAACCTCCCAGCCCCCGGGGACCTTACTGCTCTGGCTCTAGACAGACAGGATCCTCCTCTCCATGCCCACCTCTGACATCCCTGAAAGCCATCTGAGGATGGCTCAGGGAGATCCGGGACCAGACCCTGGTCTCGTAGTCTGTCCAGTGCTTTTCCCTCATGATGCAGTGCCTAGAATGCCAGCTTAGTGCCTTGCCTTCTCTGTATAGGGCAGGGGTCAAGTGCATACCCAGGAATTAGGAGAAACTTTCTACTTCATATATATGTGATCTCAATTGATCCAGATATCATTGCATTCAAATGTTTCTCAATTGGACAGGAATTAGTTGTGGACTTACTGTAAGCTCAGCATTCAGCAAGGTGCATGCATCTGGATCTGTGTAGACGAGCTTTAGGAAGGAGTGTTGCTGGCTACATCCAGAGCTGTTTTTGGTTGACAAAATGGTTTTGCAAACTGTGAAGACCTAAAGGCTTCATACTATATATTTTTGTACAACTTCATGCTTGGGTTCCAGCCCACTCACTTTGTCCTGCCTTCCTTCAGAATCATGCCTGGGTTCTCCCCTGCTGCCTGTGCCACTTCATCCTCTCAACTCAATGAGAAGGGAGGGGAAGATTGAAAATATGACCATAAACATTACCTTGGGGCATCAGGTCCCACAGAACATCAGTGGTTTCATTTTGCTTGTGGTGCTTCAAAAATGAAAGGTGGAAGGCACCCCAAAGAATTTCCATTTGTTGTCTTCTGGTGCAGAGCCTGCCACTCATTGGAAGGTTTGGTTAAGGGAAACTTAAGGCTGGTTGGTGCATTGTCTACCTCCTCTTGTGGGACTGCCTGACATGACACATATGGGCTGGCCATATAGCAGGTGCTGCCTAATGAAGGCAGTGTCCCTGGGGAACAGCAGAACTCAGCAGTGCATCGCTGTGGGGTCCGTAGAGGGATTTGTCTTTTCTCCAGCAGCCCATTTATAACTCCAGCAAGAGATCTGTGCAGCCACACATGATCATTGGGCCTTGAGGAAATGAGGGGATTAGAAGGGTCTTGAGGTGTCCTCTGCTTGCACTTTGGTGTGTACATGCACCGAACCAATTCCTGCTGAGCACACCTCTTAACGCTATTCTGGGTGCTGGGGATATGGTGATGCACAAAGTCAGACAAGGCTTTGTCTGCTTAAAACTTCCAGTCTAGTGACAGGTGAAAGCACAGTCTAGTTCTTTGCTATTTTTAGGATTTCAATAAAGAAGTGTCCCCCAATGAACTTTCTCCTAATCGCACATGGTCTTTGCCATTTCCTTTGTCCCCTACTTTAGTGTCAGCCTTCTGCTCACATCTCCTTTACCCTAAAGAGGAAGCAATCCTGAGACAGTAGTAGGTGTGGACAGTGGCATCCTGTCCAGGCAGGGTAGTCCTGTGCAGACCCTGGGTAAGCAGACATTTCTTCCTCCTTTTCTCTTTGGTGTCCCATCAGTTTCTAAGTACCCCTTTTCCCCACTTGCCCAGGTGTCCAGGGCTCCCCATTACAATAAAGCAAGGCAGCCTGCATCCTCCTGGTATATTCCCCTAAGCACTCCATATTCTTTGGGTTCTCCAACCTGTCAGCCCCTGATGTCTGCAAAGCACCAGGAAGAAAGCTGTCTCATTTGGCCACATTGATGTATGAAGGATTAAAAATTTAATCACATGTTGCTTAATGACAAGGCTGTGTTCTGAGAAATGCATTGTTTGGTGATTTCATCATTGTGGGAAAATCAGAGAGTGTACTTACACAAACCTAGCCTGCTACACACCTAGGCAATATGGTATCGCCTATTGCTCCTAGGCTGCAAACCTTGCAGCATGTGACCATACTGAATACTGTAGGCAACTACAACACAATGGTAAGTATTTGTGTATCTAGACATAGAAAAAGTACAGTAAAAATATAGTATTATAATCATATGGGACCACCATCACATATGTGGTCTGTCATTGACCAAATCATGCAGCATGTGACTGTATCTGATCAACTCTTCCAGGAGCACTGACTTTTAAAAAGAGGAGACATATTAGTCAAATCAATCTTCAAATGATTGAACTTCAGGCAAAGAGGAGTAGGGGAGGATGTGTAAGTGGCCTGGTAAGATTTGGGGCAGAGAGGCCAGCCTCACTTCATGCCCATAGGTTAGCTTGCCTTGCCTCTCAGGCTCACATAGACTGTGGCTATTTTGTCCTGCAAACACAGGACATAACAGGTGTGTGTAAATGTGTGCCTGTGTGTCCATGTCTTCTTGTTAGGTCAGTGTTTAACTTGCATGCATCTGTGTGACTAATTTTGGCCCATAGGCCCATGACGGGTGGAGGGGGTCTGCCTTTTGAAGAACCTGTGTGTGCAGAGGCCCAATGTGGTATCATGCTCACATGTCCCCAGCATCCAACCCCAGAGCAGTCACTTTCATCTTCTCACCACTCCATTCACACTGGGGGAAGGGCTGAGGTATCTCACGTATAGCATCCCAGGGCTGCAATTTGGGAGCAAAATAGGATTCATTTTCTTGACACTATATTTCACCATTTACAAATGGTAACTATTGCCTGTGGGACTCTTGAGAAATCATGAAGTGTTAATTAGCAGAAGCACTGTGTATTTAAAATATATGGCACTCTTAAGTAACTATTACTTTAAACCTACTTTGCAGAGTTAAGAAACCATCTGGTCCAAAAATGTGTGGACTTGAATTTTGCTACATATATTAAAAGAAAGTTTTAAATGGTTTTAGAAATGGTCATTTCATATTATGTTAATTTCCTTAAATATGGAAATGCAGGCTGGAAATGCAAGCCTGGAAGCAGGCAGTGACCTGGTTGTGGTCACAGTCTGGGCTACTCTAGTTGACGTCTCCATCTCTCAGAAACAAGGTTTAAATCATTTCTGATGGTCCAAGGGGGTATTTAGAAAGTGTAAAGGACTGGAACTGCAACTGTGGTTTTTCCTTAGAAGCCACACATTTCAAAACTGTTGATCCCAATGACTCTGGATTCTTTTGGATTAAAACTAAAAATGAAGCATGTCCTGCCATATTTTGCAGAGGTGTAGAGGACAGAAACTGAGAAACCCAGGCCAGTCACTGACAACTAAGTATCCGTGAGTCTTTTTTGGACAAAGCACACCACTCTTGGCCTTGGTTTCTTCATAAGTTCAATGAAGGGGTGGGGGAGAGGTTGGGCTATGTTTCAGTCAGGGCCTAACAAGGTAAATAGAAATTTCTTCAAGTGTTCCAACGGAGGGAATTTAATGCAGAAAATTTACATAGGTAATGAAGGAGCTGAAAACCAACCAACCAACAAACAAGCCTTGGGGAAGTGACCCAGAGACCTACCCTGAGGCAGAGGGAGGAAGGAGGTAGTGTTATTCCAGCCCAGGGGTCAAGGTCACCCTGCAGAAACTGGAAGGAACATGGTGGGCCTCTGGCAGAAGCTGGGGCCACGGAGGAGGTATTTCTTGAGACAGTGCATGAGGGAAGGAGTGCCCTGGCATCTCCTCCCATCTTCAGGCAGTGCCTCTAATTGCCCCCAACCCAGCATGGAGCCAGCTGCCATGGGAGCCTGCAGGGGTCAGCAGGAAAGGCTGAGGAATGGTTAGGCCAGTGAAGGCCCAGGCCAGGCTGCCTTCGAAGTCCCTGTAACTCTGACATTCAATGAGAGCTGGAAGCTCAGCGTATCTTTGAGAGTTTGCCAGTGGAAAACCATGCCGACAGGCCCTAGTGGTCTTCAGTGAGGCTTCCCTACTCCCGCACCACCAAAAACAAACATTGCCAAGGTGCCTTTTCTGCACTGGACTTGCCTATGTGGGAGGAAGACAAGGCAAGCCCTCAAGGAAGGTGTCTGTGTGTGGGTAGGAGGAGGATGAGAAAGAGGAGATAGAATAGGGCTTATGCTTGTGGATGGAAAGGGACAGATGAAGCCAGACCCAAAGGTACAGACGTCAAAGGGCTTCTCCCATGAGCGGGGATGGTTACTGTCTGTGCAAAAAGTATATATCCCATCATAAAATAACTCGCAAAAGGGCAATATCCATAGCATGTTTTTCTAGAGCATTTAATGTATTTTCACACACAGCACCTTTTTCAGAGAGTGTCTTCAATCAATACCTGTCAAACTGGATTGATTTGGTATTCATTCACCTAGTGCACCTCTTCTCGAAGGAGGGCAAGTGGTATTGGCAGGCACACTCTGACATCAGCCCAGGACTGACTCCTCACACAGGCATCTCAGCTGTTGTGAAATTTGAGGTGCAGACTGACCCCCCGCTGTGGGCTTCAGGCTCTTTATCTATAAAGCGAGGGGGTTGGGTATATGCTAAGGGCTTTCCCAACTCTGTCACACTGGAGCCCAGCCCAGATCCTGGCAGACAGGTACTGGAAATGGCCTTTTAAGACAATGGGAAAGAGAGCACATACAGGCCGTGGCCTATGAGGTCCAGACAGAGAGCACTGCAGTGGCCTCAGGGACAGACAAGAGTGACCAGCAGAAGCTCCTTGTAGTGACTCCAAACATTTACTTGTATTTCTTGAATATGACATGGGGAGAATGCGGAGCACAGCAGTGTTTCTTCTAAATCCACTTTTCTCTGCCTTGCCGTTGCCCTTGAACCTCGCAAAGCTTCTCCTCTCTCAACAAAAGGCCCCTACAAATCCACGGACGTCCTTGAAGGTCCCATCCTCCTGTTCTTATCCTGTCTCCCTTCCCTGACAATTCTGCATTTTATTTATTTATTTATTTATTTATTTATTTATTTATTTATTGACAGAGTCTCCCTCTGTCGCCCAGGCTGGAGTGCAGTGGCACGATCTCAGCTCACTGCAACCTCAGCCTCCTGGGTTCAAGCAATTCTCCTGCTTCAGCCTCCCAAGTAGCTGGGATTACAGGCATGCATCACCACGCCCAGCTAACTTTTGTATATTTTAGTAGAGACAGGGTTTCACCATGTTGGCCAGGCTAGTCTTGAACTCCTGACTGCAAGTGATCTGCCCACCTCAGCCTCCTAAACTGCGGGGATTATAGGCATGAGCCACCGCGCCTGGCCAATTCTGCATTCTAAAGACCCAAGGAGCCAGTGAGTCAAGGCAGGCTTTTCTGGGAGTTCAGGGAAGAAAAGGGTCTGAGGGAGTGGAAAATCCGGAAATACTCATACAGGAGTCATTTTTGTCCTGACTCATCTACAGAGATGAGTAATAGCAGGAAAAGAAGGCAGTTTAGTGATGAATGGGAGGCACTGGAGCCCAGGAGAGGGAGAGGGAGAGGCAATTAGGCGTTGGGGAATGGAGGGATGGATGAGGAAGGGGAAAGTTCTGCTGGACCCCAGCCACAGAGGCAGGGTCACATGTTGGGGAGTGTTGGGGCTGGTATGGGCTTTGTCTGGAGTAAGCGTTTCATATAAGAGTGGGAGATGATTTAATGGTAGCTCGAGGAGCTTGAAAGCCACAAGATAACTTTATCCTGTTGTCCTGAAAGAAATGGCACAGTGCCAGTCTTCCTGCTCCGAGTCTATGGCAGACACTGGAAATCAATCCTAGCATTCTTCCCACGGAGCGTGAAGAAGGACTCAAGCCCTTCTAGGTAGCCACTACCGATCGATCAAAGCCTGAACATGGTATAAAGCTTTGTGACCATTTGGCTGTGGCCCACAAGAAGTCATGGATGGTTTTTCTGGAGCATTTTGAAATAAAACCCTGTGTGCATTGTGGGGTTGGGGACTGGAGAGACAGCAGTGGGAGAATCCAGTGAGAATGTAGGCTAAGGGCTGTCTGTATCTCCTACCAATTCCTGTGTTGGATTTGGTAGACCAGCCTTTTAAAAATATTCTTGACATAGGCTGTTTTAGTGGGTAAAGCTACCTCCCCAAACCTGGGGCATGCATGCCAGGGGCCTCTCCTCTCTAGTCTACCAAAATGAGCTTCTCGGAAGAGCACAGGCTACATTAGAGGTGAACTCTTGTCTTTTTGGATCAAGTGTTTTTCGCCCATAAAAGCATTAACACAAAAGTCCTGAATTATACATTTCCATCAAGTTCATTGAAATTAGGAACCTGGGATTCTGTCACCAACATTTCCATTCTCCCAGGAATTGTTCTGGGCCCTCCATAAGGCAGGGATCATAAAACCTTTTTCTCACCCCTAGCAAAAAGGATGAGACTACTTCTTGGTTGACCCTGTTAGGGAGTGATGAACTGGAGCAGTCAAAACTCATTAGCACTGCCTGGGTGAGCTGCTATTCAATTCAGAAGCATTGATTGATCCCAGGGACAAGTGCCACTAAAGGTCAATGGCTTCCTTCCACTCTTTATCCCACAGCTGAAAGCTGGGCTCTCATATGCTGTCACAGTGGCCCAGCATTGTGGCTGACTGGATCTACAACCTCTGCCCCTTTGTTTCCAGTGGTTTCCTTTGTCATCATGGTGCTGCTGATGACAATACATTCTTAAACCTTGCTACTCAAAGTATGGTTTGTGGACCAGCAACACTGGCATCACTGGGGGCCTTTGAGACATGCATACTCTCAGCCCTCACCCCAGACCTGCTGAATCAGAATCTGCAGGTTAGCAAAATCCTCAGGTGGTTTGTATGTACATTGTGGTTGGAGAAGCGCCATGACAGTTTTGGAGGCCAGAAGTCCAAACTCATGGTGTCGGTAGGGCTGTGCTCCATCCAGAAGTTCTAGGGGAGAATGCTTCCTTGCGTCTCCCAGCTTCTGGTGGCTCCTGGTGTTCCTTGGCTTGTGGCTGCCTCACTCCAATCTCTGCCTCCATCTTCACAGGGCCATCTCCTGTGTGTCTGTGTCTTATAAGGACACTTGTGAAGGGATTTAGGGCTTACCTGGATGATCCAGGATTATTTCATCTTGAGATGCTTAACTTTATTACATCTGTGAAGATCCATTTTCTAAATAAGATCACATTCGCAGGCTCTGGGAGTTAGGACATACACACATATATATATATTTTTGGCAGGGGGTTGGGGAGGAATATTCAACCCAATACAGATTCCCTTGGAACATTCCCAGACAGCATTCTTCCCAGGTCCTCACTTGCGCTCAACTTCTTCAGCTAGTCCAGCCTAGTTTTCTGATTTACCGACACTGACTGTAAACTGTCAAATAAGACCAGCATTATTGAATGCTTCTTCTATGACAGGCATTATCCTAAGTGTTTTACATGGATGAACCCATTTAATTGCAACAGCCCCTTGGGGTGGCTACCATAATTACCACTCTGCTTTACAGATGAGGAAACTGAGGTACAGGGTGGTTTGGTAACCCTCGCAGCTTGTAAAAGTACACCCAGGATATAAACTAGGCAGACTGCACAGTCTTTGTTCTTCACCCTTATGGGATAATGCTTCTGAAATTATGAAGGGTTTAAAAGGTTATCTTCCTGACAGAAAGAAGAGGCAGTAGAGGAGAGAGATGGCATCAGGGGCCTTTGTTCCACTTTCTGGAGAGGCTTGGGTGCAAAGAGGCTTGGGTGTATCAAAAATATCTTGATACAGTGTGGGCATCTGTCCTGTCCACACCCAATACTGTGTAAAGTTTGGGGCCACCCACCTGTTGGCACGTGGAGGATGTAGAGCACATCTCCCTCACCACTGAGTGGCTGGCACCTAGTACAGTGCCTTGCCTCTGCGTCAGAGGAGCACAAGCACAGCCGTGGCCAGCAGCAACCCCAAGTCCTGCAGCCTTGAGAGGGGGCCCAAGTCAAGGAGAATCCAAAGCAAAAGCAGAGAGCCTGGCAGGGGGGCCTAGAGCCACAAGAGTGATGACAGCAGGCCTCCTTGTGGGGAGCTTGGGGGAGCAGCCCAGGGAGCCATGCAACCTGGCCTGAGCTCCGGGAAACCCACGTGCATAGTGTGTGTCGGGGAGCAGTGTGAGGGTGGGCGGGGGCAGAGACATACCTGCCCTGGGCAGGTGCACTGCTTCATTAGGAAGCTGGCAGCTGAGCCAAGTTCTGAATCCCTCATGAAGAGGCTACCCAGAAATGCAGGAGGAACATTTCTTATGACAGAGGTACTGCAATGGTCACCATTTAGAAATGAGCACACAGTGGTGGAGGGGCTCACCAAGGCCACAGAGCTGCTAAGGCCCTCGCTCCACAGCACGGGGTGGGTCCTGGAATGACAGGCTCATGGCAGAACAGTGCTGGCACAGTGTCTGGACAGAGAAGGCACTTGAAAGGATGTATATTGAGTCCACCCCAACACCTTTTTCATTTAACACGATGAAGGTACATGTTTCCACAAGACAGCTTTTAAGGCCTATGTCATGTGTACATCATCCAAGAAGGTCGTTAGGTGGATATTCACTGTGGCCTCATCACTGGGCACTTTTGGTCCATACCCTGCCTTGGGCTAATACATTCCATTTGTTTGCTAACCAGTATATGAAGCCTCATTGAATGTGCTTGAAATGCCCTTTTCTAAGTGGTGAGAGGTGGGGTCTCCCCTTGCATTTACCCTCCTTATACCATTCATGGTTTTTGGCCTTAGTTTGTAGCCCTTTGCCATTTTTTTTCTCCAGGCCAAAAATCTGACCCCATTCTTTGAGTTCCAAGCTCAAAGAAGATCCTCCTGCGGTGCAAGTGTGTCAGGAGACGGCTGGGCCCAGCATTTTGTGCCTATAATTAATGGCTGGGTCAAGGGGGTCAGGGAATTAGCTGAAAAAACCTGTAACCCAGTCCAGACATTCTCACCAGGCATGCAAGCAGTGTTGTAACCAGCACTGGGGGCTGCAGATTACCTGCTCAGATGGAAAAGTGGAGCCCACCATTTAAAGTGCGTATCAGCTAAAAATCTACCTATGTCTTGTAGTGCAGAAATTCAGCAGGAGACATAACCTGCCTGATTTTATTCAGCTCAGTTTCAGATTCGTTGATGTTCCCTTGAGAACATTTGATGGAGCAGTCAGCCCAGATGTGTGCTTGCTGACTAGATAGAATCCAGACTGTGATTAAAAAAAAAAAAAAAAAAAAAAAAATTCAATTGTTGCAATGTTAAGAATCCATATGAGGAATGATTTAATAGTAGCACCTAACGTTTGTGGAGTCCTTACTATTTGTTGGGCCCTGTGCAAAGCCTGTGCTTTCATATATTATCTTAGATAATGCTCTGAGGAGGGACTGTTCTTCTCCACATTGGACAAAGAACCTGAGGTTTAGAAAAATTAAGCAACTTGTTCAAGGTCACATAACTAGAAAGAGGCAGAGCTGGGATTCATTCCTAGGCCCTTAATGCCATTCAGAGCCTGGATTTGTAGCCATGGTGCTGCATGGTGGAACCAATTCCCTGGGTCCTTCATGTAGAGAAATAGTTTGGGGCCTCTATGAAGTTAATTACCTCCTCCCCACCATAGTTTTTAATTTTCTCTCCTACTCCCAACTTTGGGAAAACATAGGGCAGAATCAAATGGCAGATTTGGGAGTGTTCTTGTGGAGAGAATATAGGGGATGGGAACTAGCATCGATCGAGCACCTACTCTGTACTATGTCCCCCTGGAGAACAAAAGCCCTTGTGGTTTTCATGGACTGAGCCTAATCAGAAATATAGGTGGTGGGTCAATTTCCATTTTTATCTCATCTTGTTGCCTCTCATCTTAGTCTGGTCTTGCCTTATGACATTAAGCTCTTATTTCACAGTACAGGAAGTTGCTTCCTCAGCAGATGTACTGAGATATACACCGAGTGAAAACCTGTTTGGGGGCTATGCACATCAGTCTGCCTTGTTGTAGCTCTCAGGACACTGTACTGGGCAGAAGCATGGATTGACAGTCAACAAATCTGGTCTACTGATAAGCCCTGAATCCAGGTGTCAAGGGGCTCTCCCAAGGCCCTCATGGCCTGTTTCTCTTGTCTCATCCTTCAGCTCCCTGACCCAGTAGATGATCTGCCACCCACCATGTAAAAGGCAGTCCCAAAATGGTGACATCAACTTCTAAGTTGAGTTCCTTACTTCATTGATTCTAAGATACACATTTCCCCAGCATTTCAACATCTTTGAAGTTGGGATGTGTCCGCCAATCAATGATGACTTATAATGATAGTTAGCAATGTTTTTTTTTTTCTTTCTCAGTAATATTTAAAATAATTGGTGTGCCAATCAATCAAAGATATCTTAGAATTGAAGAATACAGTCATGCCAATGCTCGTTTTATTTTTACCCCTCTATCAAATCAACACCTGGGCTTGGATCTCTCAGCCTTCACTTCTGAGACCTACAACAAAGAAAGGTGTTCTTTATGCTCATTGGTGTGACTCACCTCCCATGCCATTCCTTTAAGCAGGAGATGTCCTAGAAGTGAGGCTGGCCTGGGTCTCCAGGATCTGCTAACCCTGTTATCAAATTGTTATCATGATGTTTATTTTTCATTCCCTCCTTCCTCTATCTTATTAATAGTTTTATGGCATTGCAGGAAATTGCAAAGCAGGGGGTCATGTTTTAAGATTTGTGGGCTCGCCTAAGTATTTCCTTAAGTCTGATGTTAGTCGCCAATCACTCCACCATCCAGAAATGAGTTTGATTGAATTTTAAGTTTTCTATAAATGGAGTACCCATTTTATAATCTGCATGTGGGATTGGGCTGGTTTCCTTGATACTTGTCCTTTTGTATCTCTAATTTTAATTGGACTAATCATTAAGGTAATTTCTTTGTTCATGTTAGTACAGAAATTGCCTGGAGATATTAAAAGTCGCTATTAATTATGTGTTCACCACACTTGATTTCCAGAAAACACGTGGCTTTCTCAACACATTTTGCCGGAAGCTATTTTCCCTGAAGGTTGTATCTTAGGGGACTTGATTTCACCTTATTTGAGAATAAAGGAAAACAATTAGAAATATCTTGAGAAAATACACTTCAGGGGAAGATAAATGATCTGTAGGACTCAAAAGGAGCATTTACCTCTGATAATAACCTGCTGTAGGAACCAGAAGAATGTCAGAAAGCTGGTATCCTTAGTATATATGGTTCAAAAAGACATGGCTTCTAAGAAATAGAGTCATGGGGGGAGAATAGACTAAGATGAAAGATCTGAGGTTAAAATGGATATAAAGTAAGGATAGTATGCAAAGTGATAAAATGTTTAATATCAGCATTAAAATCCACGTGAATTTTGCTGAATTAAAATCAGTGAAGTGGGAAATACTGACAAACTGTGAGAATGTAAGGGAAATGTCAACAACAGAATCAGTGAGAAGATAACAATAGATTTAGAGAGCAGAGATCCAACATATAGATAACTGATGGTCCTGCAGGAGACACTAGAATAAGACTATTCTGACCTAAAGGGTGGGAATATGTTTTTCAGGGTAGGTGACCTGCCATAGCAACAGCCTCAGAATCTCCAATCAAATAGATGCTCAGTGGGCTGCTTGCAGTGACTTCCCACTTTCTTGCATTTGGTGGCTGCGTCATTTCCTAGAGCCTGGGAGTTTCCACTGAATCCTCTGCCTCCAGCAGGGAGGCAAGGGAGGAGAAAGGGAGTGGAGAAGGCACCTCCACTCTTAATTGCCTTGGCTGCAGGGGATGCCATCATTTCTGCTTACTTTCTGCTGGCTTACATTCCCTAGGGTTCTGTCCAGACAAAAGCAGGCCTGGGAAACATGGGTGCCCAGGAAGAAGAGGAAATGGGTTTGGGGAGCACATAGCATTGTCTCTGACACATGGATATGCAAACATACACAGAAATATACAGAAGGTGAAATAGCTCTTTCCTTAATATCCCCGTAATCCAATAAGTGAAATGGGAAATACAAACTGTCAGAATGTAGGGAATATGTCAACAATAGAACTAGTGAGAAGAAAAATGATAGATTTAGAGAACAGAGATCCAACATATGGTTAATTGGTGATCCTGCAGGAGACACTAGAATACAGAATCATCAGGGAGAGGAGTGAACAGTCGGACAACATCTCTCCTATTTTCGCCATCCTGTTCTTAACACCCTATCATGGCCTGAGCCTCACTGCTCAGGCTTTTGAGATGTCTCCACATGGAGATTCCGGAGGCCAGCAGTTCCCCATGTGAGCCTTTAGACCTCCCACCCTTAACATACTCCCTCTGCTTCCCACCATCTCCTCTCTCTGGGCCTACTAACTTTCCTCCTTCCCCTCCTCCACACCAGCACTCCCGAGTCTTGTTTCAGTTTTGAACGTTCACAGCTTCCCCAGTCTGGAGAGGGGAGGGATAGTGCAGGATTACCCTCCAGTTTAGATGCAAAGTGTTCCTATTTTCTCTTATGCCCAAACAGTGGGGGGAAATGCCCAGTAAAAAAAACTCCACAAAACAATTTCAACCTTAATGTGCCAAATGAGCATTTATTCCCACCTCTTATGGCTTAGGATATGGTTTATTCTATTAGACAAAAAAGGATACATACCCAATAGCTGTTTCCTTGATTTCTTGGTGGGGGGTGGTTGGGGATGGGGACAAGACAATCCTGTCACATGATCCAGTGAGTTACACTTGACCTTCCTATTGAAGGACAGATGCTCTCAGATTGGGCCAAAGAGCAGAATCAACTGTTTCATGTTTGAATTTGATTGAGGCGAAACTTTTCAAAATATAGCTCCACTGACTTGCCTGAAGGCCAAAGGCAGGCAAGGTGACTGCTTAAAAGTATCTGTGACTGGATTCCAGGACAGCCTGAGGTGGAACAGTGAATCAGGACAGTCAGCTCAATTAGACAGCCTTTTTGATGGGCTTTTATCTGCATAGTTTCTAAGTTTGACCTTTTTACTGAAGGCACTGAGTGTGGGAAGACTGAGCCCAGCCATCCTGCTAGCTCAGCACTGTCTCTCCATCACCAGGGCTTCCCCAACAATCCTTTCTTCCCTTTCACGAAGGCATGAGGTCCACATGGTTTTGTGATCAGTGGCAGAGGCTGCTGATGAGTGGGTTAAAGCCCAGTGCTGGAGCCTTGAGGTTAGGACCCCCTGGTCACCTTCATGAACCTATACCAGAGCACTGTACCCCAGTATTGTAATCATCTCTCTAGAGCCGCCTCCCATGCCCCTGTCCTGGGCCTTTTGAGAAATGGGATTACGATTACATCCCTTCACATCCCCAGTGGTGAGCCAGGTCCTGACCCATGGCAGATATTTTAGTGGAAGGATTGTATTGAGTCCAGATGAAGCAAGTCTCATAGGTGGCTGTACCCACACTGCAGTGACTGGCAGCCCTGGGAGTGCAGGTGGGTGACCCACCACCAGCTGTCACCACTGCAGCCCACCTGTCCTCTTGAGGGGCCAGCAGGATCTTCTTTACCTAAAAGCTAAGTTCACTTTGTCAGAGTGAGTACCAGAGGTGCCTACTTTCTTCCTTGCCTCCTAATCCCCATTTCTGTGCTGGGGAAGAGCTTGGTTCTGAGCCCCGCATGCCAGAAATAGGAAGTAGAATCATCCTTTCTGGTGCTGGCAAAGTCCTCAAGGCTTCTGCCAGGAATATAGAAATTGGGCTGTGGCCACTTGCTGATGTCCATTCCCCCACCTCCTACCAGGCCCCTGGCATCTGCTCCCCTTTGTTCGAATGAGGGGCAGAAAGTGTGGTGAAGTAACAGGAGAACAGGCTCTGGAACTAGAGGGGTTCAAACCCAGGTTCTGCCTTTCACCAGCTCTGTGGCCTGAATCAAGTCACCCAGGTTCCTGCAGCCTCAATTTCCTCTCCCGAAAAACCAGGATGCTGGGTCCTTCACTGCAGGGCTGGGCATAGCACTGGGCACTTATTGGAGTTTCACAGCTTTTGTTGATTGAATAATGTCTTTCTTCAGGATCTAACTCAGGACCTTGGTCCTCATTATGTGCACCCAAGGTTTCCAGTCTCCCTTCCCAACAAGCGTTAAACACATTCATTTCTGATCACCTCAGCATTCATTGTTGGGGCCCTGTTGTGTGTTGCCCTTAACAGTTAAATACATACCTGCATATATGTGCATGTATCTATGTATGTTTCACTTGCATGCAAGTTTTTCAGGAATACGAACATGACTGTGGGCCTCTAGCAGGCAGGGCCATGTCTCATTTCTCCCAGCCAACTTCCCTCTCACATCCAATTCTAGTTCTTGCTCACTCCCGGGCACCAACAGATACTTGACAAATAACTGTTTATTTAGTTAGAGGGTATGGGAATGATTCCAAGTCTGTAAGAAAGAATACTCAGTCCATTCATGCCACAACAATCCAATTCCTGGATAGAAGAACAGAAAAACGTTGCCTACCAACTATTAGGTTTGAGGTCGTTTGCTGGAGGGCTTTTAAAATTCACTGGACTTCACTAGGAATGTTTGCACCAGGGATGCCCAGAAATAAGTACTTATGGGGTCTGCAGCAGTGAAGGAGTTAAAGGATTCTTCCAACTAAGGGGGTGTCTGGAGATGGACATAGACTTTACCATCGCTGTCCTGCCTCTTTCTCTCTTTCTTCTTTTCAACTATTTTTGGCTTAAATGATCACAGCAGTTAATACCTAATCTAGAACTTTGTAAAATTCAGAAGCATTTGAAAAAATGATGATAAGCTTTCCCCATAATCCCACCCGCCAGAGGCATGAGCCTTCTCTTTATCTGAACACATCAGGCAGGGTGCGGTCCAGTCCCTTATTCAACTGTCTTCATTTATTCTGCAAAAGTAGCAGCAGCTCAGCCCTGACCATCTCCTCTCTCACTTGTGGGAGTCTCATTTAGGGATTGGTAAGTCTGGCTTCTGACTTCTAGCCTAAGTCCTGGAGCAAATGCTATGCCGTCCTTGTGGGGAGCTGATCCGTGGGGCCGGGGCCTGGGGCTTTCAGAGGCCAGGACTGCTGAGGGACCCATGGCCATGGCTGTTGGGGAGCACCTGGGAAGTGGCAGCTTGCATCTTTCCACTTTGAGCTCTGGGTGCTGAGCCACACAGACTGTCTGTTCCTGTCTGGAGACTCCCCCACTGAAGTGGCAGGAGACGGCACCTGCCTCTGCTTAGGGCACATGAAGCTTAAGCCGATTTTAACAAAAAGTCAGACAACTCGGGCATCTGTTACTCCCCTTGTAGACCTTTTGTTTCTCTTATAGCCACAAGGAACGATCCATAGAAATGTGATTTCATACTCCAGTGGTTACATGTACTTGGTCTTCAGTGGGACAGGGAAGAAGATGCTTGGTGACAAGAAGCATGTCTCGTGATGTGTAGTCTCCAGCTGCCCTCCTACCAGGGCGAATCCCAAGCAGGGACTCTGCTGAGGGGCTGCAGAGGTGTGAGGAAGTGAGCTTGCCAGGCCTAGAGGGAGCTCCTGGGTTCCTCTGTGCAGAGAGGAGGGTCTCAGCTGAGGGAGGTGAGGGGGTGCTCAAGGGAGGAGGTGAGAGAGACAGAGAAGAGAGCAGGGCTGAACATGGGAGAGCCAAGGAGGTTGTTGTGTGTGATGCGTGGTATGTAATATTACCTTCCTCTCTGTCTCCCCATAATTAATGTCGGATTTGTTAATGTAAGAGTTGCAATCTGTTGCTGGGTTCTGCCTCAAATTAGGCAAGAAGGGTGGCTGAGGGGCCAGCCACTCAGTTATATACCAAGACAAGAGGTAATTTGGGCACTGAGGCACCTGCCATGCACTCCTCCATGAACACTCAGCACCTTACCCTTCAGGGTCTGTCTCCTCACACTGTACCGTGAGCTCCCCTCAGGCCTCACTTGCTGCTGGGACCTCAGGGCTGGACAGGGCTGCTTTGTTAAGCTGGCCCAGCTCTTCCCAATTTACCTTCAACTAACATTTGTTCAGCACCTAACTGGCACCAGGCCCTATGGCAACAGGGAGGATAGAGAAACGCGGAGACACAGGCCGCCTGCCAGGAGCTCACGGTAATAGATTTTTGCTGCCAGGCTGCAAGTGGAATGGAAGAGGCAAGTAAAAGTGATGTGAAAGCCCAGGGCGGGGGTGTAGGGGGCAGGCTGCCAGAGGAGAAGACACATGAAATGCAGGGAGGAGGTGAAGAGAGGAGGGTGTTCCTGGCAGACTCCAGCCCCAACCAAGAATCTGCTTTGTGCCTCTTGGGTCCTGGGAATAGCCCCTGGAAAGCAGGGCAAATGCAGAGAGGTCAGGGGGCTGGGAATAGAGGTGTCATCTGAGTCTCAGCCTCATCCTACAGGGTAGCTGTCCTCAAGGAGAAGGGGCTGGCAGAGAGAAAAACGCACAGCTCCCAGCTGGGCATCGATGGGCTTGGATTGTTAACATGGGGTGTGCATTTGGTTTGACAAAGCCCATTTGGATTTAACACCTTATATTTGGAAAATGTGAAAAGTATACCTGCCATTTTGGTAATAAAGGCTAAATTTGACTAGGTTTTGGTTGGAAAAGCAGGGCTTTAAAAAGAAAAAAAAAGGTTAAGGAACACGGCCCCTAGAGACAGAGATGGATTTTTAGCAGGGCAGTGACAGGCATGGGCCAGGAAGGACTGTGGACCAGAGATCATTATAGGATGGAGAGATGGAGGCATGATTCAGGGCCTGGTGCTGCGGGTGGAGAGATATTTAGGACATAAAACCAGAGACCTCAGTGACCAATTAAATGTGCAGGGCAAAAAGAGGGAGTCAAGGTGGGATCCCATGGTGGGATGCCTGGTTGGTAGGGGGCAGAGAGGAGGGGGCTGGGGAGGCTGTGGTGTGGGGTGAGCAGGAGTGATGGTCCGTTTGCAGGTTGATTTTTAACGAGGCTGCAGGACACAGGAATAGGCAAAGGCCCCTGAGTGTTTTAATGTCCGGATTCACAGTCCAGAGGGCAGCCAACAAGGACTAGAATGCACTGCCCTAACTCCTGCCGCCTCACAGCCCAGCTTGACTGCACACCAAGAGCAGGGGGCAGGTGGCTCTGAGGGGCTGTGCCTCTGGTGCTTTCTGAACCACCCAGGGGGTGTCAGGCATCTGTTTTCACTACATGGGGCACCATGGCTCACACTGTCCCTTGCATCTCTGCTCTGCCTGAGGGATGTGGGGGCTGGAAGCTGGAGAGAGCTAGGTTCTCAACGCATGTGCTAGGAAGCTGAAGTCTGCACAAGAGGTGATGCTGTGCTTGGTACAGCAGCTTCAGCAGGCTCGGAGGGTTCTGTCTGGCCAGGATTATCTAAACTCCCCCAGGACAGCAGCCCTGCTCTAGGTGCTGGGGCCTCTCTAGAGCAGCCCTGGCATTAGGCCTCTTTCTCTTCCCTTCTCTCATTAAAACTTGCTGATCTGGTGCCTGTCCTGCCTGCTCAGCCCAACTCCCCATTCAGAGATTTGACAGTTTCATTGCCACAGGACAATGGTTTCTAGCTAATACAATTGCCTCAAATACCTCTCAGGACTATTTTCATTTTAATTAGGGCGTAACACCATAACCCAAGGAATGGTGCTCTGGTGGGGGAATTTCAGCAGCAATGGGGGTTGGGGTGGGAATTATTTTGTTCACTGTATATTTACATTGGGGGTAAATGTTTGCTTTCTTACAAGAATGGTACAGGCTACTTCTAGGGGTAAAGGATTAATTCTATTAGTACACATAAAAAATAGCTGAGATTCTGAAAATTCAAATCTTAGCAGGTTGTGGCCACAGGGCAGCCTCAGACCTTCTGGGGAAGGAGAGGAAGCTGGTGTTTGAGGCTGCAAGATTGGTCCTTAGGGAGGGCAGTGGAGATACATCAGCAAACCCCACCCTGAGGCCAGCCCTGGAAGGGAGGCCATTGGAGAAAGGCAGCATCAAGTGGTGGCTAGGACCCTGTTCTAGCTAAAAATAGAACCTCTGGGAGAAGGGCCTCAGCCGGCACTGGATGTGCAGAGCACAGAGTCTCACTCTTAGAAGCAACCTGTTCCTAAGTAGATGGGCGAGCATCAGGACTGGGCTCAGGGACCATCTGGCACTGAAACACTGAGCCCCAGGCCCCCTGGCTGGACTGAGGAGGAGGCTGAGCCTTAGTGTGTGTGCAGGTATCCTGGATTCCCACAGGCACATTGTACCTACCAAGACGAGTTCTCCTTGTCCCTCATTGGTGGGACGAGTCTCTTCGAATGCCTCCACTCTGGACAGCATTGGGTCAGGGATGGAAGTGAGCTGCCAGTAAGCCAGAGCCATGGGCAGGCGGCGGTAGGGTGGGGGTACTCAGGGATGCTGCCAGCCCTGGGTGAGACAGCCCCCAGCAGCTCTGGGTCAGAACAACAGGATGTCCAAGTGAAAATGGAAAATGATCACTTGTCATTACTTGTCTTTATTTTTAAACATTTTGACAATTAATGCTTTGAAGACCTTGATTCCTAGGAGTTTTGGAGTAGTAACTCACCCTAGTTTGTAAGGTATTAACAACTTTATATTCCTCCTTCAGTAGTACTTTAGGACCTTTTATCCAGATATTAGCTGGGGCCTTTCTTCCCCTTGAACTCTGGGTGAAATGGCCTTGAATTCACCCATGGACAGCCTGTGCAAATCTAAAACTCTCCCATTTTCCTGGGATGCGATATTCTTCAGGCTGCTTCTGCGTCTTGGGCTGCATCCAAACATCACTCACATTAGCATCTGTGAGTTTAGCAGCTGTTAGTGAAGTGTTTTGGGGGTCTCAGGAAGGGAGATCCTCCCAGCCCAGCAACTCACCACCACGTCTGGGCTCGTGCAGGAGTTCCACATTCTGCGCCCTCCACCAGGCCAGGGCAACCGCTTTCCCTGGAGGCCTTGCCAGCCAGCACTCAGCAAAGAAATTCTCCAATTCTTCTCTTTAAAAGGAATTTTGATCCCAATTGTAAAGATAATGCAGCTTTCTTTACCTTTTTTCTTTTGAGACAGAGTCTCACTCCCTCCCCCAGGCTGGAGTGCAGTGGCGCGATCTTGGCTCACTGCAACCTCCACCTCCCGGACTCAAGCAATTCTCCTGCCTCAGCCTCCAGAGTAGCTGGGACTACAGGCACCCACCACTACACCCAGCTGATTTTTGTATTTTTAGTAGAGATGGGGTTTCACCATATTGGCCTGGATGGTCCTGATCTCTTGACCTCGTGATCCCCCCACCTTGGCCTCCCAAAGTGCTGGGATTACAGACATGAGCCACTGTGCCTGGCCTCTTTACCTTTTTAAAGGCATAATTTGCTTTTAAAATAAAAATTCATTTCAAGTTCATTTTAAGGAATTTCCCAGAAGCTCTTATAAATCAGGTGAAGAGTCATGGTGGTGCAGGCCCTGACACTTGTCATGTTTGTGTTTTGCAGTTTCCACCTGGATGTTTGAGGTTGTGTAGATGTGGCCAGCACCCTTGAGAGTGGAGCTAGGGGGTGCAGACTGAGCAGTGAACAGAAGGAGCCTTGGACAGGGCTGGGCCAGCCTCCCGGTAAGTAAGCAGTAGTTTCTGGTGGTGACGGGGGTGATGCACACTTTTTGGCTGGGCCCATCACGTGAGGTACAGACAAGGCCCTTTGCATGAGGATGAGCTTCCAGACACTCAGGTCATTGCTATGAAGTCCCCTTATCCTGCTGACTCAAGACCTACCATAGAATCTGAAGGACCTTAGAAGTCACTAGTCCACCCCCTGCCCGTGGTTCAGCAAGGACAGAAGCCCCTTTACAGCATCGTGTGCTCACTCTGATTCCCAGCAGAGAGAACTCCCCACCTGACAAGGCAGCCTGTTCCACCTTCCCATTACTGAGCAGCTCTTGCCCTTAGGAAGTTCTCCCCCATGCCCTCAGCTGCAATCTGCCTGTCTGTAACAACCACCTGGTTTCCTAGTTCTGGCCTCTGAGGTTCTAGAGAACCAGCCTAATTCTTCTTCCACATGGCAGCCCAGCAGATGTTTTGGGACAGAATGATGGAGTGGAGAACTGCAGGATGTGGGGCTAGAGACAAACCTGGTTGAAATCATGACTCCACTGTTATCTGTGTGACCTTGAGCAAGTTTGTTAATCTCTTTGTGATTCAGTTTCTTTATGGTTTTTTTTTTGTTGTTGTTGTTTTTTTGAGACAGGGTCTCCCTCTTTCACCCAGGCTGGAGTGCAGTGGTGTGATCTCAGCTCACTGCAACCTCTGCCTCCCAGGTTCAAGCAATTCTCCTGCCTCAGCCTCCCAAGTAGCTGGGACTACAGGTGCACACCACCATGCCCGCCTAATTTTTGTATTTTTAATAGAGACAGGGTTTCACCATGTTGGCCAGGCTGGTCTCGAACTCCTGACTTCAGGTGATCTATCCGCCTTGGCCTCCCAAAGTGCTGGGATTACAGACATGAGCCACTGCACCCAGCCTATCTTTATTTTGTTCAAGTAAAACTGGAACAATAATATCGACCTCATAAATTGGTCCTGGGGGCGAAAATACATCATGAATAAAAGTTGCCTGGTAATATTATGTCACCAATTCCCTGTCATCAGCTGGCTGTCCTCCAATTCAATTCAATTCTGACATGAACTACCCCAAGTTGAAGGGCACACAAGCTAACTACTACAAGATAAAGGACAAGGTCACCAATATGACCATCCCCACCTCAGGCACCAGCCACAGTTGGGGTCCCCAGGTCACCCACGCTTCCAACTGACTTGGCTATAAATTTAGGAGTTCCCATGACCCCTCTTCAGGTTCAATAATTCATTAGAATGAGTCACAGAACTCACCGAAAGTATGGTACTTGCAATCATATTTCAAAGGGTCCAACTCTGGAACACCCACATGGAAGAGATGCATGCATAGGTCAGGGTGTAAGGTGGGGCACACAGAGCTTCCGTGCTCTCTCCTGTGGAATCCAGGCCCATAACTCTCCCAGCACATCAATGTGTTCACCAACTAGAAAGTTCCCCCACACCTTGGTGTCCAGAGTTTTTTTTAAAAATCAAGGGGCATTTGTTACACCTTGGTGTCCAGAGTTTTTTTAAAAATCAAGGGGCATTTGTTACAGAGGCATGAGTGGTTAAATCATTTGCCACTTGTCTG
Source organism: Pan troglodytes (assembly GCF_028858775.2). NCBI lineage: Eukaryota > Metazoa > Chordata > Mammalia > Primates > Hominidae > Pan > Pan troglodytes. The sequence goes on from NC_072410.2 coordinate 52,013,383, forward strand.
GACTCAATTTCTAGCCCCTCTCCCCACTTTGGAAGTGTTGGGATTGGTAGGGGGTGGAGCTGCTGCTACAGGCTTCTAATCATGTGCTTGGGTTTTCTGGGGTGGCTAGACCCTTCCTTGAAACCAAGGGCCTATCATAAGTCACCTTATTAGTATAAACTCAGGTTCAGTTGAAAGAGGCTCATGATGAATAACAAAAGACATTCCTACTGTCTTTTGGGCATTTTAGGAATTCCAAAGGTTTTTGAAACTCTGTGCCAGGAACCAGGGACAAAGATGACATATAGTCTTTCTTATGTCACACCTGGCTCATCACACGCTGGTCTCCTCTGATCTTCAGCATCCTGGTGAGCTTCTTTTTTGTGATATCGAGGTTGACCTGTTCCCATTATCTGGTTGGGAAACTGGGCATTCTCAGTCTTTTTCTGGATGTTCTTCTTTTTGTCGATGTAGCTCAAGATTGAATTAGTTTTTTAGACTAAAACACATAATTACAGTTATTTAGTGTGCACCTGTTTATAATTGAATCACAAGCCTCTCATTACTTGAATTCCTAATGCTAAGATGACTTAAGCCCCTCAATCACACATAATAAGAGTAAATAGTTAATAGCACTTGCTATATACCAAGCCCTGTTTTAAATACTCCACATACATTAACTTCACTAATCCTCACAAGTACGTTTCAAGGTAGTTAATTTACTACAGTCCCCATTTTATATGTGGGGAAACGGAGGCACAGAGCAGTTAAGTAACTAGCTCAAGATTACACAGATAATAAGTGGCACAGCTGAGATTTGAACCCAGGTAGTCTTGTTCCAGAGTCTGTGCTTTTAATCGCTAAGCCATTCTGCACATAACTTTTTGGAGACAGAAGGAAGGAGCACAAGAGGATGCCTGTGATTCACAAAGCCAAAGGGTTGGCTCAGGCCCCTGCTGTGATGGTGATGGAGTCAGGGCTTCCATGTCCTACACCACCCCCATCGGAGTACCTCTGGAGCAACCCTCTGGGGCAGGGCTCTAAGAAGGGAAGGCAGGCCCTGGGGCATAGCGGTGTGAGCTCCTGTCCATCAGGCCCAGAGCTTCTTGGTTCTTTGTACTTCAGGGAGGGCAGAGCTACTTCACAGCCTTCACAGACCAGTTACTGGGGAATGCAACCACTCCATGGGGAAGGGGAGAGGGTCAATCTTTTCCTGCCTGGAAGGCTCAGTACAAGGCTGTGCTGGCCAAAATGATCCCAGTCCCAGAGAAGCTGAGAGTTCAGTTGGCTTAGAGCCTGGAGTCCTAGGGAGCACAGGGGGCTCACATGCCTATGCTCACATCCAGTGTACTCACTGGGGAAGGGGAGTTGCTTGTTGCTGTTTTAAAAATAATATCAAAGGTTCAGGGCTTTGAAAGTGCCAAAGAGAATTAATTTACTATGATGAGTCACTAAACAGAGAAGGAGTGGGGTTCGATGAGGTGATGTCTCTGGAAGAATTTTGTTCTGCCGTGCTGCCTGCCCAGAAGAATCTGAGTGGGGGCCACATGTCTGTGTGGCTCTGATGCAGTTCTATTATGTTTGACTTTGTCATCCCTTCTTATCCTCAAGGTCCAGGGATGAGGTTGGGTGTGAGCATGATAGAGGTGAAATATTCTTAACTAACGCCATGCACATGGGACTGACTGGAATCCACAAGGCCAATGTGTGTTCTTTGCAGATGTTTCTCTTTTGGCATCTGACTTGTGGGAGAGACTCTGGGGGAAAGTGGGAAGGTCTCTTGCTCCAGGAAACCCAGATCCTCCATGCTTCTGCCTTTATTACATGAATGTATCTGTCTCCAACTCAGATAAATCATAGAGTGTCAGAGCTAGAAGGGACCCCAGAGGTCATTTGGTTCATTTTCTGATTTAGAGCTGGGCAAAGTGAGACCCAGAGAGAGGCAATGACTTGCCCAAGCCCATGCAGCTACTGAGTGACAGATAGGGGCAAGATTGCAGGTCCCTGACTTCTAGTCTAGAGCTCAGTCCACCAGCAACATCCCTGACTCAATCACTCTTTTTCCATTCAGATGAAAGGAAAGGGTCTGGATTTAAATGTTGCCAAGTATGACCACAACCATTCTAGCAGCCTGCCAAATCTGTTCCAAAATCTTTCTTTACAGAATCTTTTTTTTTTTTTTTGGCTCCCACTCCCAGCAGACCCCTTCCCCTACCTCCGACCCTTCATCTCCGTCCCCTATTATCAAATATTTTGTCAACACTGCTGGTAAGTGTGGTGCTGGTTGGGGGAGATCAGGTAAGGGCTTTCATAAGAAGATGACTAACTAGTGGAATGATTAAGATTATAGGTCCTGGTTTGGCAGCTTTGCAGAAGTGGGCCATGGTGGCATTTGGAGCACTCCCACTGCCTGTTAAAAGAAAAATTTTAGACGAATTAAACTTAACAGAGTTTGAGCAAAGCATGATTCAGGAACTGGGGAGCCCTCAGAACCAGAATGGTTTCTGAGTGACTCTGAGGCTGCCACATGATTGGATACATTTATGGACAGAAAAAGGAAAGTGACCTACAGAAAATGGAAGTGAGATACAGAAATGGCTGGATTGGTTACAGCTTTGTATTTGCTTTATTGGAATAGTGTTTGAATAGTTGGCCACCTGTGATTGATGGAAGCTCAGCTGCTGTGGTTGGCTGAGACTCAGCTACTTGTCACAAGAGTAGGTTACAGTCTATTACACATCAAGTTGGGTTACAGTTTATTATACGTGGAAAAGCCCTTAGGCCACACTTAAAATATGTAGGGAGGCAGCTTTAGGCCAAACTTAATGTAACATGTCCCAGGCCAAGTGTATGATAGCAGATGGTGGTTTGAACGAGGGGAGGGGCCTAGATAGCTATGGGACTTGGCCTGTGATATGAGAGTCAGATTATGTGAGGTTTTGTGCCATCTTATGTCAGACTTGCTAGAAATGGCCAACACCTGGAATGGATGCCTTCCATTACATGTTGCAACCATTAACATCTAAACTATAGATATTTCAACCGAGGCTGCTCACTAGGGATTAGGGAGCTTTTGAAAAATCCTGATGTCCAGGTCATACCTCAGACTAATTATATTAGAATATCTGGCATCAATAGATTTTAAAGTTCCCAGGTGACGCTATTGTGCACCCAAGGTTGAGAACCACTGCTCTAGGCTGAGGGCTCAGGCCATCAGCTGACCCTTGAGGAACTCTGTCCATGCGCCTTCCCTTGAACGAACTGTTTGCCTTTCCCCTAGAGGAAGAATGCAAACAAGAACAACAGGAAACCATCTGTGTATTCTGGGCTGATGGGATGGCCTTCCACTGTCCTCCAAGCTTATCTATGGCATCATTCTCCCCTCACCCCACCCAGAGAGACTGCAAAGGTAGAGTGTGGAGTTCTGGTAGAATGTGGAAGAAGAGGTTACAGGCAGCTCAGGGACAACAAGAATATGCTCTACTGGACATCAGCAAAGCCTCCTTTGTAATGAGCTTCTGACCAGAATCAAGGGTAGGCTGGGGCCAACAGGACTGCTGGAGCAAGGCCGGAGGAAGCCAGGACTGGCCAGCCACGGGCAAAGGGCAGATCAGGACCTGGGAGGCCAGGAGTCTTCTCCCAAAGAACAAGAGAGCATTCCATCTCCTCATGGAATGGGAGCCCCTGGAGGTAAAGCAAGGGAGTGGCAGGTTATGGATGAGAACCCAGGTGTCCTGGTCCCTTGTAATGCTCTTTTATTTGTATCTTCCCATATATGTTAAAAAGCTAATTATTGTTCAGCCAAAGTACATGCTGCCTTCTGCTGAGAAGAGAATCAGCCAGCAGGGAGAAGGCCAACGCTCTGTAAGGCCACCCTGGGTGTTGAAGGGGCAGAGCACCGATTTGAAGGCCTTGCAGTGCCGACACAGGAAAGGAGACTGGCTTCGCCAAATTCCCACAGCCGGGAAGTGAAGCCCGGAACTGCAGGCTTACTCTTCATAAGGGCTCCAAGATAGCAACAGAAAACATTTCTTCATTCATCATTCACGCATTTTAAAAAGTATTCTTGATTAGAAAAAATCCACAGGTTTCCCCCAGCTTGACTCTCCAGAGGCTGTCGTGGTCCTTGCTCCAGGGAGCAGGTTTACACGCAGCACGTGGGGCTCTGGCAGCCGGGCAGCATGGCACCCTGCAAACCATATTTAGTTGTTGTTTCTCAACATGAGTTGAATGGGATTGGAGAGAAAATAATTTTCCATTAATAAAGTTGCACACCTCTTTTTAAACTTGGAATAAGAATCTGATCCTGCATTAAAGCAAGTTTCAGAAAAACAGATTCACCAATAAATTCCTTTCCAGGGGCCAGAGCGAAGTTTAAGTTGTAAAGAAAAGCATTGGGCAAAGCGCTTCCCACGTTTCAGTAGTTCCTGTGCTCTTTTAGTAGTAGTCTTAGTAGGCCCTGTTTAATAGTAGTGTTCTTTTGTGAATTTCCCACCATAATTTTTTTTTCTTTTTAGTTCTGTGGTACGTGTGCAGGATGTGCAGGTTTGTTACATAGGTAATGTGTGCCATGGTGGTTTGCTGCGCCTATCAACCCATTACCTAGGTGTTAAGCCCAGCATGCATTAGCTATTTCCACCATAATTTTTGAGGGGCCTTATTAGAGGGTTTCCATTTTAGATGAAGTACTGATTTCCAGTAAGTAGCTTACCACTGCATAGGTGCGCATCACAGAAATGCTCAACAAGGTCTGCAGGTCATGTTTCCATTCGGGGAACTCTCTACTACCAGCCAAGTGTGACCATTTAAGGGCTGGCTAGTTGGGGAAGGGAGTGGACACCTGAACCCATGTTTTTACTTAGTCTCATGGCACAGCAGCGCCCCTATAGATGGGTATATGGGGCCGCTGCTGGCGTCCTGCCCTCCTCCCCAGGCTCTGCCTCTACCATCCTAGGAACAGCCATACCCCACTGAGAATCCAACTGAACTTAGCCCTGTGCTCTGGGAAACGTGTACCCCGATGGGGAGCACCAACCTGACCGCATACCCTCTCCCCTTCTCTGTAGAGTTCCAGGAGCGAATTGCAAACCCACCGGGAAAATGAGCGAAGAGACGGTCCCCGAGGCTGCCTCGCCGCCGCCCCCGCAGGGGCAGCCTTACTTTGACCGCTTCTCAGAGGACGACCCCGAGTACATGCGCCTTCGCAACCGGGCGGCGGACCTGCGGCAGGACTTCAACCTGATGGAGCAGAAGAAGCGCGTCACCATGATCCTGCAGAGTCCCGTGAGTGGGGCTGACCCGGGCGGGAGAGGGCGCAGGGGGCGCTGGCTCTTCAGGACGTGTACCCACCCGAAAGATGAGTAACTCCTCTTTCCCTTGCTCAGGGTCAGTAGAAATGTAAGCCCACTGAGCAAGACGGATCTGGTCACCTGGGGCCTTGACACTCTCCCTTGTAACTGGTGGATGGCAGAACCTGGCTTGTGTGCGGCAGTTTGGCTTGGTGCGGGGGGAGGTGGGATGGAGACAGGAGTCCCCCTCAGTTTCCTGTGCCCCTTCGGAGCCTCAGTTCCCAGTCTTCCCTCCTCACCGAAAGCTATGACAGTGAACGGACAAATCCATGTAACCTGGAGACCAGCAGGGTGCCAGGAGGAGGGCTTGGGGCTCCCTTTACTGAACACCACAAAGTAAGAACTTTCTGTCGGGACAAATGAAGCTTTGACATGAATGGGATGGGGCTGAGGAGAGCCTGGAAGCCCCAGGAGGTGGGTAGAGTGGAGGGCTCAGCCGGGCTGTGGGATGGGGTGCGGGAAGGGAAGGCAAGTCGGGATCACTCACGTCCCTCCTTACTTGGGGCCAGTGGGTTCCTGCCTGGCATGGACACAGCTCCTCCTTGAGGCAGGTAGTGCCTTGAGAAGGCCAAAGCATGGGCCCTGTGGACCACTGAAGGCAGAGGGAGATCACTGTGGTGGAGGCAAGAGGGGTCTGACTGAGGAAGAGCTTGGGGGGCCTCAGGAATCAGCCCATGATCCTAAGGATCGGGAAGCCCAGGGACAGAGTTGGCATCTCCAATTGCTTGCCAGGATGGGCTCAAGAGATGGGAGCCACTCTGCCTTGGCCTTCTGGGCTCCAGAGAGCCAGGGCCTGTGCAGGGGCTGTGTGAGGCCCTGGCTGGGAGCCATGGTGCATACTCAGGCCACACAGAGCAGCTCCAGGGAATGGGCCGAGGTCCAATATCTGTGCCCAGATATTGTGTTGGGGAGCTTGGAGGAATATGGCAGATGCTGAAAGCATTGGGGTGAAGAGCCTCTGGGAAAACCCCCAGAGTGTGACTAGGAGGGGTGGCAAGGGGGTTAGGAGAGGCGGCAGAGTTAGCACCAGCCCAGATTTCAGGGCTCAGGCAGTACATAGGGGTTGGAGGAGGGCCTGCTTCCTTCTGTCCTTTTACAGGTTGGCCAACACACCTAAGTGGCCCCCCATTTCCTCCTGAGTGTTTTCTCCTGCCACCTGGTGGGCAGGATTCCTTGCTTATGGCTTCATGGTCTGAAAAGCCAGGCTTAGAGTTGGACATCAGGAGTGGAAGCGACCTCAGAGGTCATCAAATCTTCCTGTTCTTCCTCCTACCCTTTCATTAAGCACATGAGGAAACTGAAGCCCGAAAGAATCACAGGCATCGCTAATGGAGAGGGATGGTGGCTCTCTCCATTCAGTTCTGCCTAAAAAAAAGTCCTTCATTACTAAAGTGAAGTCCTACCATGTCTGATGGTGGGGAGGGGTCTTGGCCCTCATTTAGACACAGAAAGGACCTGGAATCTGGATTACTGCCCACAGGGCAAGGGAACACAAGATCCATTCCCAGCATTTCTTTGTTGCTTCCCATACAGCAATTCCTGAGGTCCTAGTGGAACTGCTCAGTGTCCCCTGTAGCTGGGGACCCTGAGCATGGCCCTGACCTAGCTGACCTAGGGGCAAGGGGTGGGCACTTGGAAGAGCTCATTGTTGGGCAGCTGTGTGATAGGCTGTGGGGGGACAAGCACCTTGGGGCCTGCTTCAGTCTTTCAGGGAGGAGCTGGAAGGCCTCATCCAGGAGCAGATGAAGAAGGGGAACAACTCCTCCAACATCTGGGCCCTGCGACAGATCGCGGACTTCATGGCCAGCACCTCCCACGCAGTCTTCCCAACATCTTCCATGAGTATGTGGTGTCTGGGGAGCTGCCAGGAGCAGAGGTGGAGGGGAGGGTGGGGTGGGGAAGAGAGGGAGGAGCAGCAAGAAGCATCTGGTTGCCAGGCTATGGAGTAAGCAGCCTATTGTGTTATCAGGCCTTGGGGAGCTCAGCAGCAGCCAGAGAGGTACCTGGCTCTGCTTCTGATGTTGCTGCAAATTAAACGTCCACAGAAAAATTACCCCAATGCCAGGAATAAGAGGGTGGAGGTGACTTCAGTGGATGGGAAGAGACCACTGAAGCCTGTGTTTCCATGCCCCACTAGACAGGCCAACCTGACTCCACAGATGAGGGCTGAGAGGAGCCAGCCAGGGCTATGCAGGAAGCCACCCTCCTGGGCTGTTATGCTCTGCCCATAACGTTTAAAAAACAAGCATCAAAAAATAACTCCCCCTCAATAAGATTATTACAGGGTTATGGCTGAAAACTGTGAAAATAACCAAGAAAGGGAAGCAGAAATCATTCTACTGTGTTCTTAAAGCCCTCATATTACTATTCTTAATATTTTGGTGAACATATATCCTTCCAGTCCTTTTTTTCTTAACATATATAGATTATGCAAACACAAATGTAATCACATAAAATATGGTTCTATAATATAATTTTTGGTGGATACATGCTATTTAATAAATTTCCCATTGTTGGACTTTTAGGTTATTTCCAACTTTTTCTGTTAGGAACAATGCAATAAACATCCTTGTAAATAAACCTGAGATTATATCCATGATTATTTTCTTAAGATAAATTACTAGTAGAATTGCTGAATTGAAGTACATGCATGCATGTTTTAAAGACTTTAATGCAGAATGGCAGATTACATCCTTTCTCCAAATGGATCCAATTTACGTTCCCAACAGTAATGCGGTAGAGTGCCCATTTCCTCTACCCTGGTCCATAGTGTATACTACCATTTGTTTCATCCTCCTGATTCAGTAGGTGACAAATAATACTTTATTTGTGTTTTAATGTGCATTTGTTTGACTACTGATGAGGTTGGATATATTAATGTATTTTCACATACATATTGGACATGATTTTCTTCCTTTCTCTCTTTCTCTTTCTCTCGTTCTCTCTTTCGTTTTCTTTTCTTCTTCCTTTCCTTTTCCTTTTCTTTCCTTTTTCTTTTCTTTTCTTTCTTTTCTTTTCTTCTTCCTTTCCTTTTTCTTTTCTTTCCTTTCTTTCACGCAGAATCTCACTCTGTTGCCCAGGCTAGAGTGTAGTGGTGCAATCTCAGCCCACTGCAACCTTCCAGGCTCAAGCACTCCTCCCACTTCAGCCTGCCAAGTAGCTGGGACCGTGGCATGCACCACATGCCTGGATAATTTTTGTATTTTTTGTGGAGACAGGGTTTCACCATGTTGCCCAGGCTGGTTTGGAACTTCTGGGTTCAAGTGATCCACCCACCCGGGTCTCCCAAAGTGTTAGCATTACAGACGTGAGCCACCGTGCCCGCCCCTGACTTTCTTTTTATAGTAAATTGCCTTTTTACATCCTTTGCCTATTTTCCTATTAGTGTATTATTTTCTTATAGATTTTTACATTTTTATAAAGTAAAGCTGTTTCTTTATTATCTGTCAAATATATTGCTTTTTTTTTTCCAGTTTCTCCTTTGTCTTTTAGTTTTGTCCATGGCATTTTTTTTTTGTCTTGTAGAATTCTTTAGTTTCTTTGTAGCAGAAACCATTGTAATTTTCCTTTGTGTGTTCTGCTTTTGATTGCATGCTTAGAAATACCTTTCCCATGTTTCATCATCTGATGGAACAAATACCCTTAATTATGCATTTGTCAATTTTCCTCAACTGTTTGTACAAGTTTATTCTTTACAATAACTTTAGGCCAGACACAATGGTTCATGCCTGTAATCCCAGCACTTTGGGAGGCCAAAGCAGGTGGATCACCTGAGGTCAGGAGTTTGAGACCAGCCCGGCCAACATGGTGAAACCCTGTCTCTACTAAAAATATAAAAATTAACCAGGCATGGTGTTGCATGCCTGTAATCCCAGCTACTTGGGAGGTTGAGGCGGGAGAATTGTTTGAACCCTAGAGGTGGAGGTTGCAGTGAGCTGAGATTACACCACTGCACTCCAGCCTGAGCGACAGAGCAAGATTCTATCTCAAAATAGCAAAAACAAAAATCAAACTTTAGAATTATTTTATCAAGTCCCCCCATTGACCTTAAAAATTCCTTTTGGGATTTTGATTGGGATTACATTAAATGAATAAATTGATTTGGTGAAGAATTTATAAATTTATAATTTTATATTAGAATGTAAGCTCTGTAGGGGAAATTTGTAAGTTTGGTCCACTGCTATATCCTTTGATTTAGAATGTATCTGGCACATAGTAGGTACTTAAAAATATTTACATGAGTGAATTGTAAATCTTTTCAGAAATGAGATATGTCTTTTATTTATTTAAGTCTTCTTTCATATCCATCAGAGAAGTTTAGTAATTATTTTCATGTAGTTCTTACTAATTTCTTATGAAGTTTATTCTGAAATTTTTAAATAACTTTGTTATTTTAAGTGAATCTTTATCCATTCTATTTTCTTTCTGGTTATAGTTCTCATTTAAGATAAATTGTTAGAGATATATATACACATATAAGTGTGTGTGTGCATGTGTGTATACACTAGCCCCTTATTGAACTCTTATTTAAATTTTAATATCATCTCAGTTAATTCTTTTGGGTGTTGTATATACAAAAATCACATAACCTGCAAATCATGATCATTTTGCTTCCTTCATTTCAACATTTACCCATTGGTTTATTTTTCCAGTTTTCTCATTGCATCTGTTAGAATTTTCAGAACAATGTTTAATAATAGATTAGTTATCCTTGTCTTATTTCTGACTTTAATGGAAGTTGTTTTACCACAAGAGTTTGAGACAATTATTTTTTATCGTGTTGAGGAAATATCTTTTTATTCTAGTTCACTATGAGTTTTTCTCAGGAATGGATGTTGAATGTCATAAAATACATTTTGGCCATTTATTGGTTTTTTTTTCCCTTGAACTATTGACGTGATGAGTTTTAGTAACAGATTTCTGAGTATTGAACTCCTTTTTCATTACTGAAATAAATCAATCTTGGTCTTGATGCATTCTTTTGAAAATACCCTTCTGTATTTGATTTTCCAGAATTTTATTAAAGATTTTTGCATTCATATTCACACATGAGATTGGTTAGCAGTTCACTTTTTGGGCAGTCTTTACCTAGTATTGATACCATGACTGTAATTTCATAACATGAATCAAGGTGATTTCTCTCTCTTTTTTACCCTGATATAGTTTAAATAAGATAGGAAATCTCTGTTCCTTGAGATTTATTATTCACTTAGAATGTCATCTAGATCTGGAATATTTTTAGGGATTTTTGATGTTTTTGTCCTCAGTTTCATCTGGGGTTTTAAAATTTATTTTGCTGCTTCTTGGTTAAGTTTTCGTCATATATTTTGTGTAAAATAAACCATTTTATGGAGTTTTTCAAAATTACGAGAGTCATTTACAGTATTATTTTTATCATTCAAATTTCCTGCTAAAGTAGATGAGATAACATCCCATTCTCATTCCTGGTGCTATGTAAATTTTTGCTTTCTCTTTACTGACCAATCTAGATATTTGTTTATTCATAGATCATCTCACATAAGCCAATTCTTGGATTTACTTATTGGTCCTGTTATTCTTTCTGCTTCCTGATTCATCAGTTTTATTTCTATATTCATTAATCCTTTTCCATAACTTTTCTATTTTGTTATTTATGTATTTTCTAGAGTAGCATAAAATGTATTTATTTTTATACTTAATTCAATAATAAAGACATTTAAGGCTATAAATTTTTTTCTATGAGTATATGTTTGGCCTTATCTCAGGAATTTGACACATAGTAATTATTTTATTGTTAATTTCTAAATAGCTTGCAGTTGCTGTTTGGACTTTATTTTTCTTCTAAGAGCTATCTAGGAGTGTTTTCTTATTTCCAAGTCGTTGAATGCTTAGTCTTTTAAAGGTTTGCTAATAGCATTGGATTTTATTGCATTATGTTTAGAAAATGTGGCCTATTTAATTTCTGTGTTGGAGATGTATTCAGGTATTCTTTGTGGCCTAATAATATCATTTAAAAATGATAATGGGTATATACCATCTCTATAGCATGGTATTTAATCTATATTTTTGTCTTAATTTGATTTTGTAAAAAATTTTCTCCCATTACATTTGATTTCTGTTCATTTCTCTTGGTATTTATGATAGTTTTTGCTTTCTATGTCTTGAAATATTCACGGCATAAGCATGACTGATAGTTATAGCTTCGTTATTGATTGCATCTTTAATTCATATAAAATGACCTATAAAATAGCTTCTTTGTATAAGAGAATATTGTTTTGCCCAACTTCTATTTTGATAATAGTGTGATGACCTCTGCGTAGTTTTTGTTTATATTTGCCTGGTGTATTTTTGATCTTCCTTTTATTTTTACCTCTTTGGAGCCACTTTATTTTAGTGGGGGTTTTTTTGTTTTGTTTTGTTTTTGAGACAGGATCTTGCTCTGTCTCCTAGGCTGGAAAGCAATGGTGCAAACACAGCTCACTGCAGCCTCAACCTCCTGGGCTCAAGTGATCTTTCTGCCTCAGCCTCCCAAGTAGCTGGGACTACAGGCATGTGCCACCATGCCTGGGCAATTTTAAAATTTTTTATAGAGACGAGTTCTCACTATGTTGCCCAGGCTGGTCTGAAACTCCTAGGCTCAAGCGAGTTTTCTGCATCAGCTTCCCAGAGTGCTGGGACTGCAGGTGTGAGCCACTGTGCCTGGCCTGTTTTTATTTTTTGTAAACTTCCTATAGCATTGCCATCTGACATTCTGTGGCTATAACAGAGAAATGGGATAGCCAATTTTTTTGGTTCCTTTTTAGGTCGCCAAACATTTTTTTTCTAGATGCTTATGGATATTTTCCCCTTATCCCTGTATTTCAGAAATGTTACCAGGAAGCATATAATTGTAGGTTTTTTTTTTTTTTATATGAACTTTCCCCATAATCAGTGAGTACTCACATGCGCAGGTCTTTTTTTTTTTTCAGTTCAGAAAATGTTTCTTCTACCATATTCACATGGCTTATCTATAGCCGGGCTCTCTGGTTTTTATCTCCCAAATCTGTCATATTCTCTACCATCCTTTCCATGTCTGTCATTATACTCTTCCTCCTGAGAAAGGAATAGGGCTGACCAGCATTCCCATTGCCTCACCAATCAACATCTGTCAGGAAGACAGATGGATGCCTGGAAATCTGCTTGGTACACATCCAGGATATCTGAGTCAGGGATGTGGAGAGGGGAAGTTTCAAGTACCATGAGTTCAAGCCCAGATAGGTTGTTATCTGTCTAGCTCCATTTGCCTTAGAAATTGGGGTTTTGAGCATCAGTGTGCCCTTAAGTCTTAGCTTTCAGGGACCATGGTGAGTTTTCATCTTTTTCTGTGTTTTCTTAGGTACTTTGACTAAATGGCTCAGTTAGATCTGATTTATAAACGTGACATTTAGCCATCCTAACTTTCGTGAGGCCAATTAGAATAAGCTTTTAAAAACTTGTTGTAATATTATTTTCTTTTTAAAATGGATACCTAATAGTTGTACATATTTATGGGGTACAAGCGACATTTTTATATATAAATAATAATATAATGATCAAATCAGGATAATTGGAATAACCATCACCTCAAACACTTATCATTTATTTATTGGGAGCATTCCACATCTTTTCTTCTAGCTGTTTTGAAATACACTATGAATTCTTGTTAACTACAGTTGCCCTATTGTACTTTCAAATTCTAGAACTTATTCGGTCTGTCTGTGTTTTTGTACTCATTAATCAACCTCTCTTCATCCCACCTCTCTTGAGACTCAGAGCAGGGGATCGGGAGCTCCTTTTGAGCCCTCCTGTTCTCTTCTTCTTCTGCCCCTTGTACCTGTGGGTGAGGTCATCCTCTTAGTTGAACCTCCACGGGGTTGGGGAGAGGGACTGTCTTTGATACAGACACAGATGATGTGATGGGGTGAGTGTTTTCAGACCTGTTCTGGCCCCCTGGCCATCACTGGGGCCCCATGGTTATTTGTAGGAGAAGTATTCAAAGAACTGTGGTATAGACTATATAGACCTCCCAACATCAGCCCCACCTGCCCGCCTTTGCCTGGGGCCCTGTGCTTTTGACATGCCCTCCTTGCTGCTAGGCATGAAGCAGAGAAGTAATTTCTTGTCTGGGGAACCCACAGAGGGGAGGAGGCAATCCCAAACTGGTCAATTTGAATTAGAAATCCTTAACTTTGGAAGTTTGTTGTTCTCCTTGGCAGTCTAACTAGGCTTTTGGACCACTGCTGTCCCTGCTATCTGTGTTTGCAGGGCACCTGCCCTGGAGGTGTATCACCTCTGGTTCGCAAGGCCCTTGTGTGCGTTTCCTGACATGGGTGATTCAAGGCCTGCTCTGCTCGCTGGATGTTGGCCCAGCACCCAGTCTGCCCTCGCTTTTGTAGACCACGTCATCACTTCCACTAATGGCACACTCGATGCAGGACATACATCGTCCGCCCTCGCTTTTGTAGACCACGTCATCACCTCCACTAATGGCACACTCGATGCAGGACATACATCGTACTGCAGCAAGTTTCACAGAGGTGGTAAAAGCTTCCAAAGAGCATCCTGATCCATTAAAATCTTTGGTGGGAGCTGGGAGAGGCAGCATCAGGAGGCTCCCAGCCAGACACCATTTTAAGCCAGAACCTTTCCTATTGATTCTCTTATTAGTTCCTAGATGCTGATTCAGGTGCTGGAGCTCAGATGCCCTCTGGTCCCTTCCTGAGGCATGTAGGCAGTGGTCATCATGGTTAACGGGATAGACTGGATGTCATATCCTAGACCCTTGCATGCCCTGAGGACAAGACTATCAAACCCTCTAGGCCCATTTCCAAATCCCTTCCACATCCCCTCAAATTCCCAGAAAGAACCACCGTATAGCTAAGGGACTGCATGCCCAGAGAGGAGCCTAGGTACCCTGCCTGAGGCCTCTGGTCTTTCAGCCAGCCACAGCTGCACTCACTTCCAGAAGTTTATGACTTGTTAGAAAAACTTGAGGAAGTTACTTTCAGGCTGATCTGGCTTTCTTTTTTTGGGAGGGTGTGGGGGACGGAGTCTCGCTCTGTCCCCAGGCTGGTGTGCAGTGGTGCACTGCAACCTCCACCTCCCAGGTTCAAATGATTCTCCTGCCTCAGCCTCCTGAGTAGCTGGGATTACAGGCACGTGCCACCACACCCAGCTAATTTTTGTATTTTTAGTAGAGACGAGGTTTCACTGTGTTGGCCAGGATGGTCTTGATCTCTCGACCTTGTGATCCGCCCACCTCAACCTCCCAAAATGCTGGGATTACAGGTGTGAGCCATTGCACCCAGCTCTGATCTGGCTTTCTGTTTTCCCTGTTTCTAAATCACAGAAAATGTGATTACAAGGTGTCGTTAAAACAATGTAATAGCTGGTTTAATGACGAGTAACTTCTTCATTAATAATAACTGATGAAATATACCCATGTTTCCACTCAGAGATTTATTCTTGCTTTGATTCAGTGCCCATCTTCAGAGTTTATGGTAAGCTTGGCATTCCCGGAACCTGTGTGGCATTCCCAGAACCCTTCATTCTGTGGCCTTGAGACTTGCCATGATTTTTGAGCAAAAGCTTATCTGAATGAGCAGACTTTATTGGGCACAGACGTCGATTCTGTGGACTCCTCCCCCAGGTACAGGTCAAAGAATGTTTAATTCCCTGCCTGGGGAAGTCTCCTGTGCAGTTTTAGTCCAGTGAGAATTTGGAGAACACTGGAGCAAGGAAGGGGAGGGCAGATGGGCACTGGCCCTGAGAGAACTGCACTGTCCCTGCAGATGTCTCCATGATGACGCCTATCAATGACCTCCACACAGCTGACTCCCTGAACCTGGCCAAAGGGGAGCGGCTCATGCGGTGCAAGATCAGCAGTGTCTACCGACTCCTGGACCTCTATGGCTGGGCCCAGCTGAGCGACACCTATGTCACGGTGAGCAGAACACCCTGGAATTGGGTGGGGCACTGCATGTGGTCCCACAAAACCCAAAGGGAGAACTCCTGACCCTTGGCATGGCCATGGCACTGCTGGTGACCTTTGGCTAAAATGCACTGAACCCTTCCAAGTTTTTTAACCACTGTGGTCATTGATAAGGCATCCTGCCCAGCGGGCACTTCTTTGGATGGGAAGGAACTCCTGGATCTTATACTAGAGCTACCCTTGATCATAGTGAGTTCCCTTTTGTAGCTCCCTTTCCCCTGCTCCAAATAAAAGCTGAGTTCTTTTTATCTCTTATGGCTGGGGGGAGAGATAAGGGTTCATTAGAGGTGGACTTGGGTGCAGTAGATTCAGGGGAAGAGGGGATTCAAGCACAGTGTCCTTGGAAATGTCCTCTCTCCCTCCTTGCCCCTGAGAACTTGTGTCTTTCCTCCAGTTGAGAGTCAGCAAGGAGCAGGACCACTTCCTGATCAGCCCTAAGGGAGTTTCTTGCAGTGAAGTCACAGCGTCCAGCCTGGTGAGTACAGTCCAGCATCACTGCCCACTCCTTATTGAAATGACAGCACTCTCTCTGTTCCCACAGTGCTAGGTCATCTCCAAATTGGTCACTGTTGCGCTGTGGAGCTCACAATCTGATAGGGCAGAGAAGACACATGGAACAAACTAAGTGTCCAGAGCATGATGCGACCAAGAGACCAATTGCCAGGAGGAGGTAGCAAGTGCAGTGGGAGGGAGGAGGGAGTGGAGATGGGCCTGGCATCCTCTCAGCAGACTCATGGGATGGCTACGCCTGGGATTAGACCACAATGGTTGGGAATGGGGGGCCTTTCTGGTTAGGGGGATACATTAGAATAAGAACCAAAGCAGCACGAGATTTGTCCAGCACTGGCACCATTAGAGATGCTTCTGGGTCCCTTTTCAGTGTTGCTCCTTTTAGATGAGGTAGAGGCTTGCAAAAGTTGCTTTAGTTCAGGAAATATTTCCGGATGGGGAGAGGAAAGCAGTAGAAAGGACTGTCTTAGAAGCAGAAAAGGCCCAATCCTTCTCAGATACATGGGCTGTGGCTGCTATGCCATGTACCTCGGAGAGGAGGATACTACCTTGGGGGCTTCTGCCAGGCTTGAGACATGCTCAGGTGTAGAGTGCAGCTACTCACTCAAAAGTCCAGGCTCAGCAAGTCATAGAATATCTAGGCAGGGCAGGACTTCTACCATGGCCAAGGCCACTTGAGAGGCAAGAAAGGAAACTGGTGCCCAGGGAGGGTAAGCAACTTGCACAAGGCTACCCAAGGAGGTGATGGCCAAGTCAGAGTTGGGACCACAGAGAAAAGGATGACACAGGCTCTGTCTGTAAGGTGTTCATGGTCTGGTTGGAGGAGAGAGGCGAGGTAATCAGCTATAAAAGCTCAGGGTTACCGAGTGTTCCAGTAGAGGTGAAGGAAGCTTGGGGAGCCTGGAAAGGGGCACCCTGCCCCGCCAGGAGCTGTAGGAGAAAGAGGGAATGAGGGAGGAGGCGTCTAGCTGAAACCATGGTGCAGGAGTGGAGTCAGTGGGATATGAACCAGCGGGGTAAGCAGACTTAGATCATGGTGGCAAGGAGAGGTTTGGCAGAGGTGACTGTGTCCTCAGCAGGAGTGCAGCATGCATCAAACCCAGATGCATATAAGAGCCCTGTGCATGCATTTGGGAAGACAGGCCAAGTCTGGCTCAAGTATTCAGTATCTGGAGGTGACCTTGGGAAGGGGATCGGGTCCAGGTGATAAATGGCATGGAAGATCCTGTTATGGTGCTTTGGCTTTATTCTGCTGGACACTCAGAGCCACTGAAATGCAAGCAGGGGAGTAATGCAAGCAGATTTCTGTTGTAGAAAGATCACTCTGAAAGCTGTGTAGAGGCCAACCGACACCTAGGTGGGGATATTACAGCAAGCTGGGAAGGAAATTCCGGGCCTCTATGCTTAGTAAGCCTGCTGATCAGTTGGATTGGGAATATGGGATTGAGTTTGAGAAGCTGGTGGGACTTTCAAGAGATGTCAGTTGGCATTTGGTTATTCTAGGTTCAGAAGAGATGCAGGCTAGAGATACAGGTTTGAGTCATGGGCATGAGATGTTTATGAATTGTGTGTAGACATAGGGCTGCTGTGTGTGGTTGTGCAGTTTGTGCACTGCACAAGGGAGCCTGGCTAATGAGGAAGAGAAGAGAGGGTGAAATCCAAGCTGTGCTCCACTCACTAAGTGTGTCCTAGCATTGGGCTTCTGTTTTGAATTTGCACAAAGGCAATACCCACACACCAAGCCCTATGTCCCTGGGCTGTCCTCAAGAGGGGGTACCTGCTTTCTCATTTGTACAAAGGCACCGTATGGGAGGGTGGCTGCTGTATTAGGCTGTGGAGGTTCTTGAATGACAACAGATCACACATCCAACAATGAGATATAAAATATGTAAGATCAGAGAGAGATCATCCGAGAGAGGGAATTCTAAACAGGCCACATGTCTGAGGAAGTGGGGGAGCTGGGCTGAGGGAAACCAGAGGGCAGCACTCCACACTTGGGTTTAAAGTACCTGAGGTGGGAGAGTTGCTGCAGCTTTTAGGGGTCACGCTGCTTTGAAGTCTGTGAAATTCACTTAAAATAGGATATTGTAAGTGGAGATTTGTTGAACATCTTCCTGATGCTTCTGTGTAAGCAAACGCCAGCAGCACATCCTTCCGCCCACATTAGAGTCTGTCTCCCTGCTTTGATACCCATCTTGTCTGCCTGGACTTTCTGGGGTGGGGGTGATGGGCAAGTTGAGGAACTGCCCTGTGTGCCACATTCAGGATGTCACGGGTGTCTCAGTTTTAAGGGCTAAAGTTGTCATGAGTTTTAGAGACTATCATCTGGCTTGTTAACGTCCAGGGAACAACTGCAGTCAGTGAAGTTAGGTTAACTTCCAGCTGCCGGGAGATTGCACTCCGGGAAGTCGGGGAGGTGTTCAGTGAGAGCGTACTGGGAGGGGCTGGCTTCAGGATTTGGATTTGTGCCGAGTGATTTGAGAGAGAGTTCTGTTTACCTTGGATTGTGGGCTCTCAGGACACAGGACATTCTGTGATTGAATATTTTACTACTTTTTATCCAGGAGGCAGGGGAGTGGGGGCACGGAGTGAGGCTAGAGCTGTCACTGGTAAAGCAGCCGCAGCCTCTTTGAGCCTCATTGAGAAAGGGCTCAGTGTAGACATTACTCCCCCTGGAAGGCCTCTCAGATGCTTCTTTTCTGATGGGATGAAAGACTCCCCCTGTCTCTGTCTAGAGAATTCTGTGCATGACTCTTTTCTAGCACTTTGCTACCCCATGTGTGGTCTGTGGATCACTTGAGAACTTGTTAGAAATGCAGGCTCTCAGGGCCCCCTCAGCCTCTGAATCAGAACCTGCATTTGACTGGGCTTCAGGTGATTCACGTGAACAAAGTCTGAGAAACTCTGCTCTCGCATTTCTCCTGCTGAATTATAATCGTCTGTGCTCCCGTTAGACTGTGCACTCACTGAGGGCAGGAACTGGTTTGTTTTCTTCCAACACCAAGTCCGTCATTGCTCATGGTGTCTGGAATGTGTGAAGACAGGTGGGCGGCACATGCTGGGCCCACCAGCTGGGAGAGGAGTGAGGGGCCTCGGCCACCCTGTTGCCATAAGTCTCTCTTCTTCCCTGGCGCAGATCAAGGTGAACATTCTGGGAGAGGTGGTGGAGAAGGGCAGCAGCTGCTTCCCAGTGGACACCACAGGCTTCTGTCTGCACTCGGCCATCTATGCAGCGAGGCCCGACGTGCGCTGCATCATCCACCTGCACACACCGGCCACAGCAGCGGTGAGTGGACTCCTTCTCAGCCACCCAAGGAAAGACGTAAGGCAGCCGAGGTTGTAGCAATCTCGTCACTTAAAACAGTCTGGAAAGATCTAGAACTCAGGCCAAGGTGAAGCGAGAGAACTCCCAACGTGGAAACGCCCAGCCTCTCCGTCTTTCTGACTACTGAAGTCATAGCATAACATGAAGACATGGAATGTCTGTTCCATCGCATCCCCCACATACTGCATACACAAGCAGTACCTGCTAAGTTTCTACTCAGGTCAGTCCTGTTGGACCAAGGCGTGGGGCCTGCCCCCACGAAGCCAGGCTCTGGCAAGGAGATATCTTGACAGAGGACAACCAGTTAGTGGGAACCTGGACTGTGCCCGTTTTCCCATAGCTCAGGGTAGGCTGAGAGTAGGGGACGGAGCAAGCAAAACTGGGAAAGAATACAAAGAAGAGACTCAATGAGCAGGTTGTCCCCCTCTGATCATTTCTCCATGTGTACCTAAGACACTGCGATGTCACTTGGAAAGACGGCAGGCAGACAACCAGTTCTGGGTACTCCCCCCGAACCCTACCCTATCCTGCTGACCCCCAGGCCACACGTGTACAGGGACAGAGTAGGCTGACTTGTCATCAGCCCGTTTTCTCAGCAAAACACACTGGTTATGAGCATTCAGACTTTCCAGAATTTGGACTAAGATGTGAAGATGTATTTGTGCTGAGCATGCATCTTTGCAGAGCTCAGGGCTGAGTCAAGGCAGAATGAATGAAGGAGGGCAAGGGTTCTTCTAAACCTCTCCATGCTCCTTGCTAAAAAAAAAATAAATAAATTATTGCACACTCTGTCCACCATGAGCAGCTTACTTTTAATAAGTGGTGGGGGAATGTGTTTCAACCCTGGTCCCCAGCACTTGTATTGTCCTAGTCCCAGGGGCAAGAGATTGCTTTTGAAGTGGGACCTTTATATTGGGCAGCAAATAATTTCATTCATTTTAAAATGGGACTTTTCAGTGGGCCTCTCTGTTTGTTAAAAATTGTGACCTAGTGTGCACTGAAACCAAAACTGAGGGTCTCCAGCCTACCCCAAGAGATCTGGACTCTGCTTACCCTAGCCTGGTACAAACTCCACCACAGCCTGCCCCTTCCCAGAGTTGTATGACAAGAGCAAAGCTGTGTGTGAGGTGGGGGGAGTGGGAGGGGCAGCAATAGGTCTCTGGAGTGCATTCTTTCTAGCAATTCTAAAAGGTGATATGTTGACATGGCTGCTGTGAAAACAGTGATGGAAAGACACTAGAGCAAGCAGCGTGACACAACGCCCAAGCCAGGTGGTAGAGGAGCCCAGGCCTTTCTTGTGCCTGCTCCCCAACCTCACCCCTCACTCCTCACCCCTCACCAGCCCCCAGAGTAGAGCTGGACTGTGCTGCTCTGAGGAAAGGGCAGGGAGGGCTGCAGGTGCTAACCATGCCATTGTCTCTCTAAGGTGTCGGCCATGAAGTGGGGCCTCCTGCCTGTCTCCCACAATGCCCTGCTGGTGGGGGACATGGCCTATTATGACTTCAATGGGGAAATGGAGCAGGAAGCCGATCGGATCAACCTGCAGAAGTGCCTTGGACCCACCTGCAAGGTTAGCTTAGCTCTTCTGGGACAATAATCTAGAGTGGCATTGTCAAAAGCCAACATCACAAACGTGACATATGTTCATTGGACAATAAGGGAGGGAGAGAGGGGGAAAAAAAAGAAAGATCTCTCTATCCCACTACCCTGAGATTTTGCTGTGTACCCCAAATATATTGAAATTTATGTTTGCAAAACTAGGATCATAAAATAAGTTGTTTTCCCTCAGCAATATATAGTAATTACCTTTGTATGTTATTAAATATTTTCTCTATCACCATTTTAAATTATTAAATTTAATTAAATTATAGCACAACTATTCACAGACTTCATTATGGGAATAGTTGTGCTATAATTTACCTGAATACTCTTCTGTGGTTGAACATTAAAAGGTATTTTTCAGCTGGGTGCAGGGCTCATGCCTGTAATCCCAACACTTTGGGAGGCCAAGGTGGGTGGATCACTTGAGCCCAGGAGTTCAAGACCAGCCTGGGCAACATGGCCAAACCCTGTCTCTACAAAAAATACAAAAATTAGTGAAGCTTGGTGGTATGCACCTGTGGTCCCAGCTACTCAGGAGGCTGAGGTGGGAGGATTGATTGACCCCAGAAGGTGAAGGCTGCAGTGAGCTGTGATCACATTGCTATACTCCAGCCTGGGCAACAGAGTTAGACCCTGTCTCAAAAAAAAAAAAAAATTTTTTTTTCTTCCTGAGTTTTTTCTTAATAAAAACAACACATTGATGAAAATCCTGTCAGCTAAATCTTTGTGTGAACTTGAGATGAGTTTCTTAGGATAAGTTCCTAGGGCTGCACGGGCTAGAACTCTCACTTCATGTCGCCAAATTGCCCCACACGGTTTGTTCACTCTTCCACCCCATGTCTAGGATATGAGAGTGCCACTTCCCTGCAGTCTCCCCAAACTTGAG
Organism: Pan troglodytes; assembly: GCF_028858775.2. Lineage (NCBI taxonomy): Eukaryota > Metazoa > Chordata > Mammalia > Primates > Hominidae > Pan > Pan troglodytes. Next base: position 52,035,021 of record NC_072410.2, read on the forward strand.
TGTTGTCGCCTTTAGTTTTCCACCAGCTTGCAAGAGAAAAATGGAATCTTGTTGTTGCTTGACTGAACTCTTGAGCCCTGTTTTATAACAGCACATATTTGGGGATGGTTAGCTCAGTATGGCACAGCCACGGAGGCTAGTCTTGGTTGATGGATGCTTTGCTGCTGTCCTGGCAAGGAATGCACTGCCTGAATCATTTCCCATGAGTCCCTGTCTTCTCATCTCTAACACAGTGAGGTATCCCACCTCTCTCTCCTGACATCCTCCAGAACATTATTTAGAGTGTGGGGAGAGGGATGAAATGTTCACATCTATGAAGTGCTACAAGAATTTGAGAGATGGGGTATTCGTTGTTTGTAGTACTTTTTGTGGGCCACAGCCATCGTCTCTTTCTGTTTCTCTGGCACTTGAGAGGAAAAAATACCAGCTGTTTTCAACAGGAGAGGATGCGATGTTTAGAGCCACCAGGCTTCAGCCCAGGCTCTGCCTGGAGACAGATCTGACACATGGATCTGTGTCCCAGCTCCCAGGCTGGTGTCATCTGGTTCCAGAGAGTTCTTGAGAGTAAAACCAACGAAGAAAAGTTTCGGAGGGAAGATGCAGTTGAACTTTGGGGAGTTGTGCTCTTGGTACAAATTCAGTTTGGGTTCCCCCACTTTTACTCACCTTTCCCTGACTGAGTCTAAAACATTGCACTAATAGTGAGAACGCCTGGCTTCTAGTTCAGATGCTTCCCCTAATTAGCTGAGAGACTTTCCGTTTTTGGTTTTTTTTTTGAGACGGAGTCTTTCTCTGTCACCGACTGGGGTACAATGGTGCGATCTCGGCTCACTGCAGCCTCCACCCCCAAGGTTCAAGTGATCCTCCCACCGCACCCTCCCGAGTAGCTGGGACTACAGGCAGGCCCCATCACACCCAGCTAATTTTTAAATTTTTGTATTTTTAGTAGAGACGGGGTTTCACCACGTTGGCCAGGCTGGTCTCGAACTCCTGACCTCAAGTGATCTGCCCACCTTAGCCTCCCAAAGTGCTGGGATTACAGGCGTGACCCACCACTGCTGAGACTTTTAGTCTTTTCAGGCTTTTATTTTCTTTTCTATAAAACCGATGAGTTAGATGAGAAGGTCACTGTGGCCTCTTTCTAGAGCTGTGAGATCTCAGAGCTGACAGGGCCTTGTTGAGTTCATGGTGCAGAAACCTAAGACCCAAAGAGGTGACGTGACTCACCTGTTTCTGCAGGGCCACCTCTCAGAGAGCCGCCCCCTGGGTTTTGACTCCCACGTCAACTAAGTCACAGGAGCAAGAGATTGCTATTGAGGTGGGAACTCTGTATTGGATAGCAAACAACTTCATTCACTTTAATATACACATCAGTTTTTCAAGCTTCTAAGCTTTCCAAGGCCTAAAAACCCAGGCATTGCCTAAAGAAATTGACCAAGCTATTTAGTCTCAGTTTTAAAATGCCTTTTCAATTTCAATTTTTAAAATGCCTAAAAACCCAGGCATTGCCTAAAGAAATTGATCAAGCTATTTAGTCCCAGTTTTAAAATATCTTTTCAATTTCTTAGGGTAGATGCTTTGAGTTAAAATCCCATGTAGGGTAGCTTTGGGGTATTTGATTAGAGAACATAAGGAGTTGGGAGAAGGGGCCCTGGGATTGGTTGTGGAAGTTGATCTAAATAAAATGAAAAACCTCTCCCTCTTAACTAAAGTTTAGAGGACTTAAGGTTTTAATTGACTATTTATTTCTCTACAGATCCTGGTGCTAAGAAACCATGGAGTGGTTGCTCTGGGTGACACGGTAGAGGAGGCATTTTACAAGATCTTCCACCTGCAGGCTGCATGTGAGATACAGGTGAGCAAATTCTCCTGGAAAGTGGGCCCAGGAGTGGGCTCTGACAGGGGCCTGTGGGCAAACCTGGTGACCCTGTTGGCTGTGATTCAGGGAGTCTTTTGATCCCAGCCGTCTAAAAGCCTTGCCCTATTTCTCTACCTTGGCACCATCTTATCCCTCTAAAGTTTCACACTTAGGATTAGTTCTGTGGCTTTGAAAAATGCATCAACATTGTCTAACAAGCAATAAATACCCACTTCTTAGGGGTCAGTGCCCAGTCTGGGGAGCTGCCTGGGCTCATCAACTGGACAGTGGGAGCAACTGTAATAAGGCATAGAAATTTTTTACCATGCTCATATGTTATGTGGGGTATACCTGTTGCACCTATGCCCAACAGACACACAGGTAGGTGTTTGTTTGTTTTGAGGGGAGGGGGTTGGTTTGCAAAGGCCAGGGACATGGTCAAGTCCAGAAAAAGAAGCGGAAAGCAGACCAATCGGAGTGTTGACGTGGCAGCCTTAACAGCCAGGGCAACCCCAAGTGATGTCCAGGAAGCCGTCATGAAATCCCTAACCGGGAAGGGATGGAGAAGACAGGAGTGTCAGTGATCAGGGAACCCCCTAGAGGAGTTGGAGAAGCAGTAGGAAAACAGACAAACCTGTAGTTGTATAGACAACAAGGTGGTGTTGGATAAGCCAAGCACACACTTTTCAATGTGGCAAGGTGGTGTTGGATAAGCCAAGCACACACTTTTCAATGTGGCAAGTTGGTCAGGGGCAGGTAGGGGGCCTTGCACAACCCTGAAAAGACCTTATTAACCAGACCAGGCTGACCAGGCTCCATCCTCCCCGCTCTGGGCTGTGTGCCCTTGGGTAGAGGACTTGCCCTGCTTGAGCCTCTGTCTCCTCGATTGTAGACGTGGGGCCCAGCGGGTCACTGTGAGGACACAAAGAGGGGTGTTGCTGATGCTATTTTTAGGACTCAGCTGACATATGGAGGCCCGTTGCTCCTGGATGAGTCAGCTCTTTGCCCAGCCCCTTGGTGTCCCGTCCGCCCTCTCCTGGCTGGCCTAGGCAGAGCAGCACCGAGAGGAAGAGGTCTTTCTCTTGGAGGCACTCTGGGGAGATTGGGATCTGCCTGGAAGTGTCGCTGGTGGAGGCTCTGCAGTGGGACCTTTTCAATCGTTTTAAAAGGATATGTGGTGAGGATAGCTGTGAAGATAATGATCAAGTATTAGAGGCAGTGGTCAGAACAGGGGCAGGTGGACACAGACCCAGCTGGTGCCTTTCTGATGTGATGTAGCGCCCCCCGCTGCTGCCCAACCAAAGATTCTGGCCCTAAGCTCTGACCAGTGACTGGTGGAAGAATCTGGTGGAGCCTCTGGGATACCGGGAAGCTACTCTCCCTTTCCCACATCTGAACTCTTAAGAGCTCCCTATCTTCCTTCTGGAGAAGATTCTTCAATAAGAAAATATCTCCTGTAAAAACATCATCTCTGCAAAGACAGCACAGCCCAAAAAATGAAGGGAGAGGGACACCCATGTGTCGCACCACCCCACATGGTGAAGTATGCCTCTCCTAGGATCCAGAACCCCAGAAACAGTTTCTGGGCAGTTTCAAGGGCAGAGCTGTGGGCTTCTGTACCTGACAGCCCCCTTCCCTCAGCTGCTATCACTTTCGTTTCAGGATTGGTTTGCTGAGACCTTGTTACAGGACCTCAGGCGATGCAGACAGACCCCGGGCAAGCTCCAGTGACCTTTTTTTCCCCCAGCTGGTAGAGCAGAGAGGCTTCTAGAGGCGGGAATAGAGCTGGAAGATGTGGAAGAAAAAAGCAGGAAAGCCTAGAGGAGGTGTGGGTGGATCAGGGCATGAAAGAGCCTAGGTAACAGTGACTGCAGGTGCCGCTGGGAGTGCAGCCCTAGCCAGGTCATTTTTGGGTGAAGTGGCCAGCACTGAAGCTCTGTTTCCATTGTGGGCCAAGTTTTCTTCCTTGGTGACCTTAGCAAACAAGCGAACGTGGCTGTGGTCGTGTTAGTAGTTCAAGGCTGAGAGCCTATTTATTTCTTCTGGGGATGGTGTTCTCTCTGCTCCCCATCAATTTGGGGTTCCAGGAAACTGGGTCATCCCCTGCTGAGAGAGGCAGCTCCCTGCTCTGCCGACAGGCAGATGGGAAGAAGCTCAGGCAGTTCTTCTCCATCTGCTACCCATCACCATGGAAACTGGGGGAGGAAGAGGGAGGTGGGAGGAGGCAGCTCTTGCAAGGTTGTGGGCAGTCTCTCCCTCTCTTCTTCTCCATTAAGTATGGGTCCCCAGGGAATAGCGCTTCTCAAAATTCATTCATTAGAACATTATACGGCACCCCATATGTACCAGGTGATACACTAAGTGCTTTAGATCTATTACCTTAAAGACTTCTCACAAGGTAGGTTCTGCTATTTTCATTTTAGAGGAAACTGAGGTACACAGATGGTAAATAGCTACTAAAAGTCACACAGTTGGTAAGTGGCAGAGCCAGGATTCAAACCTGGGCAGCCTGGTGCCCAGGTCTGTGCCCTTAAACACTACCTGGAGAAGCGCTGCCTCACCAGGGCTGTGAGGGGCAGTGGGAGAAGTCTGTTTATCTTCTGCTAGACACATGGCTTGGATGAGAAGGGCGTAGATAATATTCTTGCTTCCTTCTCTTCACAGGGTGACGGGGGTCACCTGGGAGGGCTGCCTGGCTGACCTCAGAGAAGTATCACATGGGCATTTGTTAAATGATGAATTTAACACACTCTAAGGTCTGTCCCTGATCCTCTTGGGTTCATAGACCTGCATTTGTCAGCAGGTTAAATTGGATTTTTTCATTTCCAGTAAAAAATAACTGTCACAAAAATACTGAAAGTTTGCATAATTAAAGCAGTTTCCCATAACAAGCAGGCTAACATGGGATATCATATCTTATTCGGAATGCTAATATAATAATGTGCAGTGCAAAACACCTGGCTTACCACCTGGAATATTCATAAGCCATTGTCTCTTTATGTAGCTAGATTTGTCATCCAGGAAGCCAAACCCTAACCAATTATATCTGAGTGGTAGATACATGAGGGTAAATAGAATGTACCATTAGATAAGCACAGAATTTAAAAAATAAGGGGATTTGTTAGATTAATGAGTGTTTTTTAGGATCATTCTAAAATTGCCTGCTGTATACACACACCTCTTGTCCTAATACTCAGAGTCCATTGCCTACAACCACCTGCATTGCCCTCCCCATGGAGCCTTAACAATGAGACAGACACTCTAAGTCCATGTGTGGGAACTCTCACCCCTGCACAGTGCTTGGCTGTACACTACAAGCATTTTATCTGTCTCCTTTCTCTGGGCTTCCTTGACTGACTAACCCCATTGTGGAGAATGTATTCTTCCTTTGGACCTGTGAATTCATCCCATGAGGTTACAAATAAATTTCATTGGCTTGGGAGCCAGCCTATTTCTTTCAAGTGACTTTTAAAAAAATATAGGAGAGGTCAGCAATGGTGGTTCATGCCTGTAATCCCAGCACATTGGGAGGCCAAGGCAGGTAGATTGCTTGAGCCCAGGGGTTCGAGACCAGCCTGGCCAACATGGCAGGACCCCCATCTCTACAAAAAAATACAAAAATTTGCTGAATGTGGTAGTGCACATCTGTAGTCCCAGCTACTCAGGAGGCTGAGGTGGGAGGATAGCTGAAGCCTGGGAGGTTAAGGCTGCAGTGATCCGAGATTGTGCCACTGCCCTCCAGCCTGAGCAACAGAAACACTGTCTCAAAATAAAAATAAAAAAAATAGGAGATATTTCAAACATACAGAAAAGTGCAGAGACTAACATAATAGACACCGATACCTACCAATCAGATCAAACATATTCATAACCTCTGGCTTCAAATCTTGAAGAAACAAAATATTACAAACAAGAACTGAAATCCGCTTTGAAGTCCTTTCCTGTCTCATCTTCCCTCCCTCCCCAGATATAATCACAATTCTAGGTTAGTCTGTATCCCAGGTAACTTTCAGTCCTCTGTTTTGATTCTTAAGGTTTAATGCTTGCTATTTCCTTCTTTATAATCTCTAAGAACTGGCATCAGAAAATAAACTAATAGCTCTTTTCTTGGAAATGGGGGCATGCCCATCAAGTATGGGTGGCTCTTTCTCAGTTTGGCCTCTAAGTTCTCCTCTGTGACTCCCCATTCCCTCATCACATACAGGAGCATAGATAAGTGCAGGGTACCCATGTGCACATGGGCTGAGGGCTCTCTGCTCTTTGCTACAGGTGTCGGCTCTGTCCAGTGCCGGGGGAGTGGAGAACCTCATCCTCCTGGAGCAGGAGAAGCACCGGCCCCACGAGGTGGGCTCCGTGCAGTGGGCCGGGAGCACCTTTGGGCCTATGCAGAAGAGTCGGCTGGGGGAGCATGAGTTTGAGGCCCTCATGAGGATGCTGGACAACCTGGTGAGTCTCCTGCCATTGCCCTTCCAGGCCAGTCCATTGAGGCTTAGCCCCCTGGAACCAGGAAGTACAAGGCATCAGGTGGGCAGAAGAATCGCCAGCATCACAACTAGGTTGTTGAAGCCTCTTTGATGGGAAATTTGATTTAGAATGTGTGGTTATTCTAACAGTAGTTGAATTTTTGTAAAATGTGGACTTTGCCACCCACAACTAAGTGCTGTGGATGTTGTCATATCTGCAGTGTCCTCTATGAAAAGTCTTAGTCCAGGCCGGGCGCAGTGGCTCACACCTTTAATCCCAGCACTTTGGGAGGCAGAGGCAGGCAGATCATGAGGTCAGGAGATTGAGACCGTCCGGGCTAATGCAGTGAAACACTGTCTCTACTAAAAAAAAAAATACAAAAAATTAGCTGGGCATGGTGGCACATACCTGTAGTCCCAGCTACTCAGGAGGCTGAGGCAGGAGAATTGAACTGGGAGGCGGAGGTTGCAGTGAGCCGACATTGTGCCACTGCACTCTAGTCTGGGTGACAGAGTGAGACTCTGTCTCAAAAAAAAAAAAAAAAAAAAAAAAAAAGGTCATACTCCAGTAAAAACTGGGACACAGAGCCTATCTTATACTGGGGCTTTGCTCATACCTCTTATATAGTTAGTTCTGTCTTTCTGCCCATTTCATGACTTTAATGCAGAAAACACACAATACTACTAATTTCCTTAATCCTAGGCAGCACCTTTGTAACAATATCCTATTGTAATGAATAAATGAACCAATCAGTCATGTAAGGAATTAAACTAGTATGTGTCTAGGAGTGGGCTGGCTCTTCAAAGGATACAAAAAAATTTTTAAGACATTCTTTCTTCTTCTAAGGGCTAACAATTTAGCTGATAATATGAGACATAAACAGGTGACAATTCAAGAACAAGAGGAAAGCATATGCAATGAGGAGCTAATTGCATAAGAGGCTGTAACTTCTTAGATTGCTCAGAGGAGTGAAAGATGAAATCTATCTTTATAACATTCCATCTGATCCATTTTTCCCATCCTCACTGCTACAATCTTGGGCCTTCTTTATCATGTCAAGGTTATGGTAATAATTAATACATTTCTCCCTGTCTTCAGTTCCTCCAAATCATCTCTACTTTGTTACCAGGCTGACCATGAGGGCCACTTTATAATAATGAAAGGTACAATCCACAATGAAAATACAACTCCCATTAACATTTGTATGCTGAGTAATCTATGCCTAAAGAAAGCACCGCGACTAGATGGTTTCATACAAGAATTCTTTCCAACCTTTAAGACACAGATAATTCTGTTATTTAAACTCTTTCTGAGAGGAGTGAAAAAAGAATACTAAGCCATAATAATTGTAACATATTTAGACCAATTTTTCTTTGAACGTTGATGAAAAATGCTACATGAAAACTAGCAAATAGTATCAAGCCTAATAGTAAAATAATAATATACAATAACTGGTGGCTCATTCCTAGAATTCAGGGATGGCTTAATAATATCAATCTATAAATCTTTTAAATGTATTTCATGATATTGAAGCATCAAAGGATAAAAACTTTTGATCTGTCCAGTATGGTGGCTCACACCTGTAATCTCAGCACCTTGGGAGGCTGAGACAGAGGTGGATCGCTTGAGCCCAGGAGTTCAAGACCAGCCTGGGCAACATAGCAAGACCCTATCTCTACAAAAAATACAAAACATGGCCAGGCATGGTGGCATGTACCTATTAAACTTTTAAACAAAACAATTATTCTTGGTCATAACACTATTATTTAATATTATTCTAGAATAATATTGGAATTCAATCCAAGGCAATGAAGCATAAGAGGTATAAATATTATAAAGGAAAGGAAACTATTATTTACAGATAATATGGTTACATGCCTATAAAGTCCAAAAAAAAACTACTGAAAAAATATTTAAAATAATGAGAATACTTTTGTAACTACCTGACGGGTTCTTCCTGCCCATTGCACAAGCAAATTCAGTTCACAGAGACCATGGCATTACAGTAAAGAGAGAGTTTAACTGATGCGAGGCTGGCCATGCCATGCAGGAGACAGACTCAAATCAATCTCACTGAAGCCTCAGAGGTTAGGGATTTTTCAAAGGGGGTTTTTCAAAGATTCCTGGTCTTAAACACTTGGGCTCAAGTGACTCACCTGTCTCAGCCTCCTAAGGTGCTGAAATTACAGGTGTGAGCCACTGTGCCAGGAAGATTCAAAGATAGTTTGGTGGGTAGGGGGCTAAGGTATGGGTGATACTGATTGGTTGGGGATACAATCATAGGAGTGTGGAATATGGTCCTCGTGCACTGAGTCTGCCTGTGGGTAGGGCCACAGAACTGACTGAGTCCCAGAGCCATCCAGTTGTCAGAAATGTGAAAGCCTGAAAAGATACCTCCAAAGGCCAATTTTAGGTTCTATAATAGTGATATTATTTACAGGAGTAATTGGGGAAGTTGCAAATCGTGTGACCTCTGGAATAATAGCTGGTAATTATTTAACTATGCCTACATTTTAGTAAAATTCAGGCCCCTTTCCTCTTCCTAACTTGGTGGTCTTTCATCAGTTTTACAAGGATAGTTTAGTTTTTGGGAAGGGCTATCGTCATTTACACTATAAACTAAATTTCTCCTGAAGTTAGTTTGGCTCACATCCAGGAATGAGCAAAGCCAGCCAGCTTGTGAGGCTAGAAGCAAGATAGAGTACTGTCATAATTTTGCAAAGGTGATTTCAGTTTAAGGTAGACAATTATGCAAATATATACAAAAATCAGTAGTTTTTGTATCTTAACTACTTTGAAAATATAATAATGGGAGAAAATAATCCTATTTGCAAATAGATCACAATCATAAAACACTAAAAAGCATAATCCATGTTTTTAAAACCATAAAACTTTATTAATAGACATCAGAGAAAACCTGAAGTCAGTGAAGAGCTATAATTTATTCTTGGTTAGAAAGCTTCAATAGGGTAAAGAGGTTACTTCCCCAAAATTAATCAATAAACTCAATGGATTTCTTTCAAAAATGGGGGAAGGTATGAGGACTTGACAAAATATCCTTCCATGTGAAATTCAGAATGGCTAGGGCAATGTTATAAAAAGAAAAGTAATTAGGAATACTAATTCCACCTCATGACAAAGTGTGATAAAACTTTGGCAACTAAATGGCGTGGCACTAGCAGAATGGATGTGCAAAACAATGCAACAGCTTAGAGAATCCAGAAATAGATCCAAAATATATGAGAATTTAACACAGGAAAAGCAGGCACTTTATAAATCAGTGCGGGAAAGATAGACTACTTGCCATCTGGGAAGGAAAACTAAGGCAGATGCTACTTCATTTATTTCAACAAGATAAATTCCTGGTTTGTCAAAATGGTAAACATAAAAAGTGAACTCATAGGGGTATTAAAAAACATAGATTTATGTTTTTGATGCCCTTGTGTTAGGGAAGACTTATCAAGCACGGCACAAAAGGCTGCAATCTTGACAAATATTAATAGAAATGATATTAAACAATTCAAAACTTGCATTTCTATAAGCCACTCCCCCACCATAAACAAGGTAAAAGACAAAGTATAGAGGGAAATATTTTCACCATCTATGATAGTGAAAAAATTAATATTCTTAATTTACAAAGAGCTTACAAATCAATGTGAAAAAGAGAAACATCAGTAGAAAAATGGGCTGAGAACATAAACAATTTACAAAGGAAAATAGTTAAGTAGCCATGATATGTAATTGGAAATATCCATTTTACTAGTATCAAACATATATGGACAAACATGTATATGCATAGAGATATGACTGGAAAGGTTTTTAGTGATTGTCTCTGGGGTGAGAGTTTGCATAAAATTCCGTTTTTTCCTTATTTTTTTTAATTTTGCTTAATTTTTCTACATGGATCTGTATTTCTTTTATAATCAGAAAAATACCTTAATGTCATTTTAATTTAAAAATAAAAGAAGACAAACAGAGCTGAATATTGCTCCAACAGCTGCCAAGATTCCAGAATGTTTGTTCTCTCCAAGAAGCAGTCAGCTCCAGCTTTGAGGGGATGTGGCCTTGCTTAGGAGACAGGAATGTTCTTGAGTCTGATTTCAGGGTTCCTAGAAGGAAATTGTTAAGAAGTTTCACAGTCAAGGAAGGGAGGGGTGACTGTTAAATCAGCTGGGAAGCTTTTAAAGATCCTGTAGCCCAGGCCACACTGTGATCTGATTAAATGGGCAACTCTGCATCAGGGCCCAGGCATCAGTGTTTGTGTGAAGCTCCCCCGGTGATTCTAGTGTACAGCCAGGGCTGGGAGCCACTGGACCAGAGGAAATCTGTGGCTCCATTTGGATGAGGAGCTCTGTCTGTCTGGTCCACAAAGGTCTAGGGATTTTCTCAGCCCTGATCAGAGGACTTGTTGGGGTAGAGAAAGAGAGGGGATGGGGGACCAGGAGGAGGGAACAGTTCTGAAATATACCAGAAGAGTGGAAAGCCTAGATTGTTTAATGGAGATTTGGGTTTACATGAAGAGTCCTTTAAGTAGACGGAAGGAAAGGTGTGTGTGCATGTATGTGCAGGTACAGGCCTTTTTTCTCACCCCATAAGTGGTTCTATTTTTGTCCTTTATAGGGCTACAGAACAGGTTACACGTATCGCCACCCCTTTGTTCAAGAGAAAACCAAACACAAAAGTGAGGTGGAGATTCCAGCCACGGTCACAGCCTTCGTGTTTGAGGAGGACGGTGCCCCGGTGCCCGCCCTGCGACAGCATGCCCAGAAGCAGCAGAAGGAGAAGACCCGCTGGCTCAATACGCCCAACACCTACCTGCGGGTCAATGTGGCCGATGAGGTCCAGAGGAGCATGGGCAGCCCCCGACCCAAGACCACGGTAAGGGGGAGCCCAGGACAGACCCGGGCAGAGAGGGGCAGGCTGCATTTGCAGGGTGAAGCATTTTTAAAACGGGAACAGAACAAACCTCTCCTGCCCCAGGTTAGTAGCATCCTCTTTGGGCTTCCTATTAGGCCTCTGGGAGCAGCTGCTCAGGCCTACTGAGCCCCTGACCACTTCTTCCTTGCACCTCTGCCTGAGTTTTTGGGTCTAAGGAGCAGATTTCTCCAGAGGGCAGTTGGACCAGGCACATGACCCAGAACAAGTTGGTTTGTGCTTCTTTCTCCCACATCCACAGGGGGCTCCTGGGAAATTCAAGGGAGGAGCATTTAACATTGGGACTTCAGATCTGATGCAAGCCCAGGAGGTGGGCTGTACAGCCACTTCTATGAAGTTATATTTTCTCTCCCTGTCCCCACCCACAGGCTCTCAGTTTTTCATTAACATAAAAGTAGCCAACAGCCAAATAGAATAGCTCTTCATAAAACAATATGAAGCTCTCCAAACTCAAATCAAGTTACCTAATACTGAAGCCCAAGTGGTTGCCTGTGTGTCAAAGCTGGTTCCCAAGGTTCTGACCCCAACTCTTGGATGTTCTTTATAGCCGACCTTTGGCCTGAGGGCCTTCATTGGTAACTGGGTCATCTGTTGCCATTCTCTGCTCCTGGAGACAGACATCAAAGAGGCCTAAGAAGAGAGAGTGTCTATGAGTAGGCTTGCTGACCTTCCATGCAGGCAGTTGGGCCCAGATCTCATGGGTGGACCACTGGGGAGGACTCATGGGCCTGTTCCCTCACCTCAGCCCCATGGCCTTGTGTTTGTGCAGTGGATGAAGGCTGACGAGGTGGAGAAATCCAGCAGTGGCATGCCAATTCGCATCGAAAACCCAAACCAATTTGTGCCTCTCTATACTGACCCCCAGGAAGTACTGGAGATGAGGAACAAGGTAAGTGGGGTCTGTTTATCCCACTCTCTCTTCTCCCACATTGGGGGGTCTCAGGTCCCACAAACAGGAGCTGAGTTCCCAGGATGTGCCTGACTCGCTGACATCTCACATGCCTCACAGGAGAGAGAAACTACCATTGACTGACCATGGCCCAGGTGCTGTGCTAAGCGCTGTACTCATGTGGTCCCGTAACCCTTTACCTAGAGCACAGCTTGGTTTACACATCAGCTGTCTCTGAAAGTCCTGCCCACAAAATGAGTTTTAATAAATTTTATACCATTTTCCTTTTGGCTTATTGGCAATATTTCAAGATTGCTGTGTTTGTTTCCGGACTTTTGCCTGACAGTTCACTTGCGTGTATTTTTAATGTTACTTTAAAAGTGCAGTTGTAGCAGGCACCTCTAACAGATCAGATCGCTCACAGGATAGTGTTGCAGTATGTGGACCCAGATACCCTACAGCACTTGTTGAAAGTTGAGATTCCTGGGTCACCCTCCTCTACCACCTTCCCTCCCTCTCCCCTCTCCCCAGATATTCAGATTCAATTGTGGGGGGTGCCTAGAATCTGTATTTAAAACAAATTCCTCAGGGCCTTCTTAGAATCAACTATGCCTCATTTTACTTTTCATAGTTTACAGCTCCTTCTGGTTTCATGAAAATCTGGTGCTTTACATAAATTGCTAATTCACCCTGGAACAGACTTGGAGGCCCCCCATTAGAGTACAAGGATTGCATTAGGATAGGAGACAGGCTCCCACACCGCTAGAGGACCTTTCTCGACCCCAGGCACACCCGTATGCCCCCTCCCAAACTCCATGCTGACCCTGAACAGCCAGCTCACTCTCCCTCTCCCCTTTCCACACAGATTCGAGAACAAAACCGACAAGATGTGAAGTCAGCGGGGCCTCAGTCCCAGCTCCTGGCGAGCGTCATTGCCGAGAAGAGCCGAAGCCCGGTAGAGCAGAGGCTGCCCCTGACTGGCGGGGAAACGTGTTTGCCTTCGGGGTCTTCTGTGCCTGGGGCTGGGTTGCAGGACCCCTGAGTCCTCATACCCACCTTTCCCTGTGATCTTGGGTGCCGGTGCTCTTGCTGCAAAATGGAGGCCAACCTCACAGGGGTGCTGTGAGGACCAGGGAGGACAATGTCTGATGGCCCCTGTGGGCACTGGGCGGGAGAACAGCAGCCCAGCCTGCCTGCAGGAGTGATGCGGCCGGCTTCCGTACCTCCTGCCATGGAACTCCACTCTGTCCTCCCTTACTACCCCATGAAGTGGGGACTCATAGGCTTGGGGCTGGAGACTCCCAGGTGCCCCAGGTGTGCCCAGCCCTGAGAGTCTCTGACCTCTGAGCCTGGTATGACATCATCCAACCAGAGCTCTGGAAAGATGATCATGTACCCATAGAGAAGGGGTATATAGACAGGACCCATGCTCCTACAGGATGGGAAGGGACAATATTACCCACACAAACCCACATTGAGTTAGAAAGTATTGTAATTGTTTTTGTGCTTGAGATAGAACAGTGTTTTGTCTAGTGCTTAGCAAAAGGGGTGAAGTTCAGAATTCTGGCATGTGTTTGAAATCACTGCTGCTCCTTGCAAGGTAGCAATGGGCATGACATTTTCCTTAGCAGTAAAAATTGGGGAAATACAGGAAATGTTCCTCTCTGCAGGGCAAATTGTGATGATACAATGATTTCAGGTCAAGACTGCAGCCCACAGGGTGGGTGTCCATTGGCAGGAGAAGTGTGAAAGTTGTATCATCACACTTACCTCCCCCCAACCCCAACTCAGCCAAGATGGGGAACACTGAATATCCCGCAGGGTCAAGTATAGAAATAGCCATGTTCTGGCGGGAGGTGAGAGTTCATTACAATGAGCAACACTGTTAAAAAAACAAACAAAAATCTCCCCTGCCATTTATACCAAGTGCTCTTCTCGGAGTCCCTCTTCTTGGGTTTTTGGTCTTGGATTCTCGGTTGACTCCATGATTCCCTACATTAGGCCTACTGTGGCCTCCCTTTTGGAAGGGGCCCGGGGGCAGAAGACCTGGCGGGCCAGGGCAGGGAGGACTGGCAGCCTCCAGGCTCACCTCCCTTTGGTTCACTCTCTTTGCTCCTCAGCTTCAGAGCACTGCATCCTCAAAGGCCAAGATGAGGATGCTGAATTAGGAAAAAAGGCTGTGGAGTCTGAATTTTAGTTCCTATCTTGGGCTAGAGGGGTCAAAGAATTCCTGAAGCTTATGTAAGGGCCGGCTGGTCAGCTCCCCAGAACCACGGGCTCCACAGAGGTGGCAAAACCCAGTGATTTTGCCAGTATCCCTGCAGGGACCTGCGGTACAGGCAGGTTGAAGATCTGAGACTCAGGAACCTTGGCCCCTTTGTCACTTACAACTGTGTGTGAAACAGGACTAACAGTTTGGACTGAGAGCACTGAAGCTGCTGTGTGTTGTGCATATAACTTAATGCTGTGTGTTGTGGCTTGCACTGCTGTGGGGGCGGGGAGGGCAGTGGTGGGGAATGGCTGGCATGAAGCTTGCTTGAGCCAATGCTATGCTTGCTGGGCTTTGGCTGACTGGCTTTGGGCCACCAACTGTATTTGCATAGTGATGGCTTGGAAGTGTCCATAGAAGGGATTGCAATAAAGGTGTGTCTTCCTTCTGCTCGGGAGCATCCTTTGATTTTATTTCAGGGGCAGACTGTGGACCCCCTATATTCATCCAGCCAGTTGCAAAATCTAGGGGTAAGGTAGCAATGGGGAGGAATGAACAATCCCTACCCCAAGGCCCTGAGCTGTTTCCAAGGAGCTGCATGCCACGCTGTCCCTAGCAAGACCGCTTGCAGCCACATGAATCTAAAAGGAAGCTGGGGCCTGCACCCCAACTGCGGCGTTCAGAGAGCGACACACCCTCTGTGGTTAACTTTCAGTCTACAGAGAGCCAGCTGATGTCCAAGGGAGACGAGGATACCAAAGACGATTCAGAGGAGACGGTGCCCAACCCCTTCAGCCAACTCACTGACCAGGAGTTGGAGGAGTACAAGAAAGAGGTGGAGAGGAAGAAACTAGAACTTGATGGTAAATGACCCTGAGGCACCCTTGCTTCCAAGTCCCCCAGGGTGGAGGGGAGAGCTCAGGACTACCAAGAGAGGACCTTCCTGCCCCATCATCAAAGAATATTTCTACCGTAGTTCCATTAATCACAAAAATGCCCTTCATTGCTCTGTTCCTGACAGTTACTTGGTGCCTTCATGACCTCACTTGACCCTCTTACCGGGCATAAAGGAGTTAATACTTGTAATGTGCTTAGAGAAGTGCCTACAAATATGGCTTAGGCCAGTAAACACCAGATCAATTTTAGCTATAATAATGATCGTAGTCATCATTATTATTTCCCACCAGGTCTAGTATAAGCCTTTTAGCCTGGCAATCAAAACCCTCCACCAGCTGACACCTTTGTGTCTTTTTCTCGCTCCTTTATTTCAGATTCTTGAGTGAAGCCCATCTCTCTGTGTTGACTCCCAAATATTCACTCACAGTAGCTTGTATGCCCTTGTTCCTACCTTTGTCTCTTCCTGGCATGGTTCCCCTTCTTGGCTAGCCTGATCAGTTATCGACACTTCCGGCTTCCTCTCAAACCCCTCTCCAGCTAGGAAGGGCCTCCCTGTCACCCTCTCTACTCCACCCAAATTGAGCTGTCCCTTCTCTTTGCTTCCTGACCACTTGGGGTCTGAGACGCATAATTCAGCTTTTGGTTGTGTCCACTGGGCTAGACTGACACTCCCTCAGGGCAGGGTCTTCTGCCACCATCTCCATTCCTCACCCCAAGTCAGCCACCTTCCTGGACACAAAGCAGGCACTTAAAAATCCCTTGCTGGCCGGGAATGGCCTGTAATCCCAGCACGTTGGGAGGCCAAGGCTGGTGGATCACCTGAGGTCAGGAGTTCGAGAGCAGTCTGGCCAACATGGTGAAACCCCATCTCTACTAAAAATACAAAAATTAGCCAGGCATGGTGGTACACGCCTGTAATCTCAGATACTCAGGAGGCTGTGGCAGGAGAATTGCTTGAACCCAGAAGGCGGAGGTTACAGTGAGCTGAGATCACACCACTGCACTCCAGCCTGGGTGACAGAGGGAGACTTCATCTCAAACAACAACAGCAAAAACCAAAAAACCCTTGCTGGCTTGCTTGGAGCTCTAATGTGCCAATTGAAAAGCAAATAGAGGAACATGGCACTTTTTATCCCTAGGGATTGTTTGGACAGAAAATGTAAATTTGATGAATTAAACAATAGTTACATGCAAAGAAATCATGGGTGTTTTTAAGGGGAGTCAGCAAAAAATAAAATAAGGGGAGTTGGTGGTTGTGGGTCCACCTCTTACCCGTTGATGTGCTCTGTGCTTACGACACAAAGCTCCTGGCTGGTTCTCTTCAGAGACAGGACAGGAACGAGAGCCAGGCTCTGGTCCGGCCGTGTGCGAGTTCTTCAGTGTTGCCCTCCACATCTGGAGTAACATATTGGTAGGTGTGTTTTGATGAAGGAAACATGACTCCACCCTCTCCCATTGGCCTTCCCAAGGAAGTAGCAGAAATCTAAAAAGGTCAGGGGGAGGAGCTAACTTCAGCTAGAAGGCTCATTATCAGCCAGGAGGATTGATGACCAAATAGAAAAAAGTAATTTTTAGAAGGCTTTATTTCCCTGCCCATCTCTTCTCTATTTGACCTCTATCCTGAGGTGTTTTTCTGTTTTTTCAGGAGAGAAAGAAACTGCCCCAGAAGAGCCTGGCTCACCTGCAAAGTCTGCACCTGCTTCTCCAGTGCAGAGCCCAGCGAAGGAGGCAGAGACAAAGAGCCCTTTAGTCTCTCCTTCCAAGTCTTTAGAGGGTGAGTCCAGCTGAGCAGGCTGGGAGGGAGGGAGAGGGGTGCATCTGCAGGCTGGGAAGGTGCCCTGCCTTCCACTCGTGTTGCCCCTAATCTGAAAATCTTTCCCCTCTGCTATTTCTAGGAAATCAGAAATAGGGATTATCAAGTTTCATGTTGTTTCACTCACAAGCTATAACACTACACCTTGCAGCTTAAACCCAGTATAAGCAATGAAGAATAAGTTACTGGCTGGCCCCCGGCTCCTTGCCCCAACTCAGACATGGCCGGGGCTGTTAGTCCTTTCCAGATGCACTAGCCCCTTT
Source organism: Pan troglodytes (assembly GCF_028858775.2). Lineage (NCBI taxonomy): Eukaryota > Metazoa > Chordata > Mammalia > Primates > Hominidae > Pan > Pan troglodytes. The sequence goes on from NC_072410.2 coordinate 52,052,349, forward strand.
CTCAGACCTTAACGTGTATAGGTACCACCTGGGGATCTTGTGAAAATGAAGATTCTACTTAGTAAGTCTGGGATGTGGCCTGAGATGCTGAATTTCCCAGGTGAGGGTAATGATGTCATACTCAACCTTAACCGCACATTGGAATCACCTGCGGAGCTTTAACCATCTTGATTCTTGGATCCCATCCCCAGCTTTTCTGAGTTAAGGAAAACTCAGAAAAGTCTGGAGTCAGGTGGGTTTAGGAGTACAGCCTGGAGTTTTCACATCTCTCCAGGGGAAATCTAAAGTGTGTTCCAGGTTGAAAACAGCTTCAATAGAGAGCTACTAGCTTAAAGAACGGAGTTCGAGGCCCAACTGAACTGCTAACTAGTAATAACTGCCAATTTTAGCAAATCAGCATCTCTGAGCCTCAGTTTTGTTGACTGTCAGATGGGGCTACTAATATAGTCCCTTTTTATACATGTATAAGGGAAGTGTAGGTGAAAACATACTTTGAAAGAGTAAAAGCAGGACTTAAATAATTTAAGATGCAATTATGGTTATGGTTAATAGTATACATAAAGTGGATAAGAATTATAGTTCCTGGCCACCTAAATCATAAAAGTATCTTTACTGAGCTCCTGGAATCACTCCAGGGCATGCACACTCCATCCCAGGTCCCCAGAGACCCCCACCAGACAGAGCCGTCCTGCTACCCAGAGAGCAGCAATCTGGTGGCCTATTGGAATCTTCTCCCTCTGGGGTAGAACGGCCACACATGTGGATTCTGATAGAATCCCCCAACCCTGAGCTCCCTCCACAAGCAAACTATTGCCTCATATGCAGGCCCAGTGTTGCCAGAAGAAACCCGTCTACTTGAGGCCAGAGCCCCAAGCAGATGTACCCCGACTGTTGTATTCGTTGTGTCTCACTGTGGTGTTGTCAACCTGTCTCCACAATGTCTTCCTTTCTCTTCCCATTTGTGCCTTCATCAAAGGAGTTTCCTCCGATTCTGAATACTTGTCTCTGTAGTAAGTATAGAGAGGCTGTTTACTAACTCACTGCAACCCTTGCAATGGGGGAGGGAGGATTTTTTTTTTCAAAAGAAATAGATTTCTCCCCACATTTTTCTTTTGCGACTCACAACTCTGCCTTTGGGAAGTTTCCTGGCTGTAAAATTCATGGCCAATTCCACATGCACTATGCATGGATTAGGCTTCTCTACATGAGATGTGGATATACACACATAGGCCACACACATACACACACACACAGGCACACACGCCCAGAAGCAACAAGCTCCCAAGAGTTTGCAGGCAGTAGGGCCAACTCTCGGGCACTCCCGGCGGTAGAGTGCTTACGGCTCTCAGGCACTCACTCCTACCCCTCTTCCTAATGCACAGGCACCTTGAAGGAACCTGTGGCCTCATCTAGGTTTTGGGCTAGAGCCTGAACTGCCTTATAAGGATGCATAGAGGGCCTGGTCTGCTAGGGTCTTCAGGACATGTGTTCCAGCTGCAGGAAGGAAATCCAGGGCTGGAGAGGAGGCTCATGGAGGAGTGGGACAAGGGCCAGGAAGGGCATGCAATGGGTGGGGTAGCTGTTTACCCACTGCCTGACATTTTACACCCTATAGCAGGATTCTTCATTCTTCCCCTGGAGGGGCCCACGGTTGAGTTGTTAGAAGAGTTGTCTTGAAGATACTTCCCATAACCCACTTCCTATAACAGACAGAGCTAGGGAGCATGGCACCACGGAGCAGACCCTGCATGACGAGGACACAAGCTGTAGTTGGGTGGGGAGCCCGGTGTGAAGCCTTGGCCAGGCTGCTCACAGGCTTGCCGAGCTCCTGGGCAGACAGAACTGACCCACCATGCAAGTCTCTGCTCTTTCACATCTAGCCCACCCATCAGATCAGGGATGGCTTTTTCCAACCATTTGCCACCATGTCCTCAAATCTTCTTATGCTGAGTCGCCTCAGTGTCACTCCTCATCTGTCTACCTGACTCCTACCCCATCAGCCTCTCTGAAGGCTGGCCATCAGAGAGAGCCTTTGCATCTGGTCATCTGTGCTATCACCTTCTCTTTAGCTCCTGTCAGACCCTTGTCCCAGCTCACCTTATCCTCTGCTGAACCCTCAGGGCAACTGGCTACGCCTGCAAAGAAATAGCCCTGTATTTGACATCACATGATCAGCTCTGCCACTAACTAATCTAGCCATCTCAAACAAGTCATTTAAAAACACTGCTGGATGGGAATAACATGAATCTGCCTTTCCTAACCCACAGCATGTTGTCAGGATAAAATGAGCTACTGAATATAAAAGCACTTTGTAATATGCTTTACATAAGTTAGTCCTTTTATCTACCATGTTCTCCAAATTGTGAGAGCTAATACAGCACTTGATGTTTTAAGCCACTAAGTTTCAGGGTGGTTTGTGATGCAGCAATAATATTTGATTTAAGTCATGGTATAGAATAAGAACTAGTATTACGGAAATTAGTTCTTTTGTGGGTTGACTGGGGTTGTTGGGGCTTAGCTGGATGATTTCTAATTGATGTGATATCTGCGGAGGGCTCCGGTCAGTAGGGAGCTTGACTAAGCTGGAACTTCCAAGATGGTGCACTTACATGCCTGGTACCTTAGCAGGGGCAGCTAGAAGGCTGGGCTCAGCTGGGACACTGAGATGGCTGGGTGTCTGTCTGTCTGTCTGTCTGTCTCTCTCTCTGTCTGTCTGTCTCTCTCTCCCTCTATGTGGTCTCAGGGCCCACCCATGCGGCCTCTCTACATGTTTTTCCATCAGGGTTGTTGGACTTTATATATGGTGGTATAAGGCTCCCAAAACTGTGAAAATAGAAGTTGCTAGGCCTTCTTAAGTCTTTGGCCTGAGGCCTGCTTTGTGGATCTTCCACTGCATTCTATTGGTTTTGCCAGCCACAGGGCCAGCCCAGATTCAGTGTGGATACCCGGAGGGATAGCTCATTGGGGTCATATTTGCACACAAGCTTTACCAGATACTGAAAGTATATTTGGGTACTTAGAGGAACATTTGTATCCTAGCTGTGGTGAGTGGATGGGAGTCACAGAGTCCACTGCATCCATTTATGAGAAGCTCTACTTTCTTTTTTATCAGTGGTACTCTCAGTTTTTGGGGGTAAGTAAACGTCGGATAAAGCATAGCATTCTAAACTTATGTTTCTCAATGTGTGGCTAATGGGCCTTTTGTATCAGAATTACCTGGGGACTTGTTAAAAATATCTATTTCTTGGTCCACCTTCTGTTTCAGTTTATTGTGAGGACAACACTAAGAAGATGCATTTTCACAAGCTCTCTGGGTGATTCTTTCAGACATGGATGTTTGAGAATTTAAACCCAGACAGAAACTCTGTTGCAAACCTCTCTGCGTGGCCAGCATCCAGCTCAATGGTCGGCCATGGGCAGCTCAGCTTGTTGCTCTTCTTCCCCTCTGCTCTGTTCTTTGAGCACCCGTGGGCCTTCTTGACTGTTGCTGCATGAGCGCCCAGCCCTTGTGTCAACATAGGACATGTTTTTTTTCAAGGTCTTTAATGAATCTCTCTATGACCTCTCTATGCAATGATGTGGCACTGCCTTTTCAAGAGAAAAGTAAAAGCAGTACATGGCAGTGACCAGTTCTCCTTGCATTTGGAATATAGGTCAGGATCCATCTGATTGACCTTGTGTTCAGAAGTGCGTCAGCAAATCCTGTTTCTAGGCCCTCCACTGGTGTCTTCCCTGCTGCAAAGAGAGGGCTTCTCAAAGCTGGGGGGCTTGAGGCAAGAGGTCATGTGTTTGAGCCTGAGATGTCAGCAGGCCAGAGAAGGAAAGGCAGCCTTGCTCCTTCAATTATGCAAGGTCCATATTCCTTCTCCATGTCTTTACCCCAGTGCACGGCCACAGAAGAGCCCAGCTGCTGAGCTGATACAAGGCATCCTCTGTTGAGCCTTCATCTGACCTCATTTGGCAGACGTCAGCAGCAGTAAACATGGCTTGAACATGTTGTCACTGAGCTGCATGATGATTGTTAGAGACGTAAAAGAGTTTCTGTCATGAACAGTGTACTTGGGTGATGAATAGACTCTCAAAAGAAAAAAAGATAAATGACACATGCAAGTGTAAAATGAATATGTGAGCAGTGGGTTTACAGGACGGCGAGCTCATTGTCCAATGTCAGGGGAGGCTGTCCAGATGCAGTGTGGCTTGAGCCAGATGTTGGATAAGTACATGCTTGGAGCAGCAGACAGGAGTGGAATGGGCTGTGCAGGGGTGGTGCCTAGGAAGCTGGGGGAGCTGGCATTCCTGGAAGGGGACTGTATTAGAGTTCTCCAGAGAAACAGAACCAAGGGGATATATAGAGAGATAAGAGGAGACTTCCTAGGGGAATTGCCTCATGTGATTATGGAGGCTGAAGAGTATGTTGTCTCCAGGCTCTAGAACAGGAAAGCCACTGGTGTAACTCAGTCTGAGTCTGAGGCCTGAGAACCAGGAGCTCTAAGCTTCAGGGCAGGAGAAGATGGGTGTCGCAGCTCAAGAACAGAGAGAATTTGCCCTTCCTCCACCTTTTTGTTCTATGTGAGAAGGCCCTAAACAGATTGGATGGTGTCCAACCATGTTGGTGAGGGCAGATCTTCTATATTCAGACTACTGATTCAAATGCTAATCCTGGACGGGCATGGTGGCTCACACCTGTAATCCCAGCACTTTGGGAGGCTGAGGCTGGTGGATCACCTGAGGTCCGGAGTTTGAGATCAGCCTGGCCAACATGGTGAAACCCTCTCTCTACTAAAAATACAAAAATTTGCTGGGCGTGGTGACATGCGCCTGTAATCCCAGCTACTCGGGAGGCTGAGGCAGGACAATCACTTGAACCCGGGAGGCAGAGGTTGCAGTGAGTTATTGCACCGTTGCACTCCAGCCTGGGTGACGAGCGAAATTCCATCCCCCCACCAAAAAGCGAATCTCTTCTGGAAACACCCTCACAGACACACCCAGAAATATTGTTTTATCAACTATCTGGGCATCCCTTACCCAGTCAAGTTGACACATTAAAATTAACCACCACATGTTCATTGGTGGCCAAGAGACAGCCAGTGGTTGGAGGCTGTGGGCTAGTGAGAAATCATGTTGGAGAGGCAGAGTGTCCAAACCAGCTCTGCGCCTCCCACAGAAGCCCCCCTCCTCCTCCAGCCTCTAGCAGCCTTTTAGTCCTTTGTCTCCCAACCCACAGGGTCTGGGTGTGGGCCCTGACTTCAGAGTCCAGTCTCGTTCCCGTCACCTGTTCTCCCAATGCCTCCTGTCTCTCCCCCAGCTTTCCAGTCACCATCCTTGGACAGAGCCCCCATTTTCCAGCTTCTGCCCCACTCTACTCACCCCCACAATATCCCCTATTCCCAGAGCTCCAGGTTCCCACCATCCAGGAGATAAAGTCAAAGGTTCTTCTTAGAAGAGGCTAGAAGGTGAGTTCCCATCTGACCCTAGTTCCTGGGGCCTCTCCCAGCCTGGTTTTCAGCCTGTTGACAGAGGAGGGGTCTAGGCTATCAGAGCCTGTCCTCAGTACTTTCCAGGGGCCTAACACATGTTGATTTCTGGAGCCCTGTCCCTTCTCTTGGCCAGTGGAACCCTCCAGTGGTCTCTGACTCTATAGTTGAGGGAGTGGTGACCTTAGTTGGGAACCTGGCTCCTCCAAGCCCCATTTTCCATTTGCTATGACTCCTCAAACAATTCATGATGTGGAACCTCTCTGAATCATGGCAGATGCACCATCTGTGGCCCCCACTTTCTACATGGTGAGAAGAACCTTGGGTGTTGCTCTCCTAAACCAGACACACACCAGGGGCTGAGGCTGTTGCTTAGGTTGACAGCAGGGCAGGTATGGGCAAAGGGACATGGATGAGGGGCATGGTTGAAGGAGGCCATTGGAGTGAGGATACTCATTGCCACCAGGCAGGAAATGACACTTGGACAGAAAGTGGGAGCCCCTCTTATCCATAGTTGTCTTCACGGAGCTAGAAGGCAAGTGCCCCAATCATCTTAGAGGAGAGAGCCAAAGGTCAGTCTTGAGAAATGCATCCTAATGTGTCATCCAAGTGAAGGCCCTGCAGTGAGGATCTAGTTTGAAGTTGCAAAGCCATGGAGAGCCCAGGAAGATGAGAGGGAAGACCAGGGCATAGGTACAGGAGACAAAGGCCAGCACTCAGGGCTGGTGTTCATTTACATGAGTGGATCCAGTTCAGCTTAGAAGGCTCAGGCTGGGATAGATAAGAAAAGATTAGGTGATGATATTGGCTTGGTTAGAATAAATCCATTCACATATTCATTTATTTGCTCATGCCTTCAACCATTCATGGATTCCACAGACCTTTTCTGAGTGCCTTCTGTGAGCTAGTGACATAGGTCATTAGACACAATTTTGCCCTAATTCATTTCAGTGTAGAAGGGGGAGGAGATAGGCATAAAAAACAAGTGTGGGCTGGATGCAGTGGCTCACACCTGTAATCCCAGCACTTTGGGAGGCCAAGGTGGGTGGATCACAAGGTCAGGAGTTCGAGACCATCCTGGCCAACATGGTGAAACCCCATTTCTACTAAAAATACAAAAATTAGCTGGGCTTGGTGGCGGGCACCTGTAATCCCAGCTACTTGGGAGGCTGAGGCAGGAGAATTGCTTGAACCTGGGAGGTGGAGATTGCAGTGAGCCGAGATTCCGCCATTGCACTCCAGCTCTAAGCGACAGAGCAGGACTGTCTCGGAAAAAAAACAAAAAACAAAAAAACAAGTGTGATCGTTTTGCAGATGCTGTGATGGAAGTTTAGATAGCAGAGGCAGAAAGGAAGGAGTGATAAACTCTACCTGGAAGTGGGAATGAGGATCAGGAGAGACTTGAAGGAAGAAGTAACACTCAAGGTGATTCATTATATGGAGTGAAGGCTGGGGACACAGAGGAGAGAGAAGGGCCTTCCAGAGGGGAATGGGCTGGGATGACAGTGAGAGGTCCAGGACCAGCAGCTTGGTATGGCAAAAAGCAGGCAAAGTGGGAATAGGAGAGTGGACAGAGAGATGGTTGTGTCCAGCCTGGTTTATGGCACTCAAGAGTACTGCCAAGTGATGGCCACAGGATTACGTGGCGGGACGGGAGGGGACACTGGATGAGGATGACAGGACATGGGCTGGGCAGTGGGAAGACTGGGAGCAGTGGCCAAAGTCTTTGATACCAAGAGGGAGCTGGTGCTCCACAGTGGTTTGGAGGGGGCACTTTGACTTGCCCAGCAGTGTCAGGAGTTACAAAGACTTTGTTACAGGGCGATCTGGCCCAGGTGGTTCACTAGTCCACTCTAACTGTCCACAAGTTACCCCACTCTGTCCCATCCTCCATGTAACCGTGCACTTCCCCAGACTTCACCCCTGTTAAGACCCCAGGCTTCTCCTAAAACTGAGTCCTTCACTCACTCCCTCTGTAACACTGACTATACCTTCCACATCACCCACGATTCCATGCACCTCAGCATGCCGGGTTCCTTCTTGTGATGTGGCAACACATACACACTGCCTTCATATGTGCCCATCACACACACACCACACAGGTGTGTCACACACTCACTCGCACACATTCACACCCTCGCATATGCTCATGTGCACTCACACACACACACACACACACAAAAACATATTTGTAAACGCTCACTCCCACACTCATATACCACTCACTGTCACACACACTGGTTCGCACATGCTCACACCACACACGCTCACAGACACACTCATGGCAAACAATCTCACTTGCATACTCAAACTTACACACACCACCCACAGCCTGCCCACTCACACACACACTTGCACACCCTCACACACCCTCACACACACACACTTGCACACACTCACACACACTTGTACACACACGTGCTCACCCACACACACTCGTTTCAGTTCCCGTGGTGAGAAGAAGCTGAACCGGAAGTTGGTAAGCCGAGGTCTGCCCACCATGGTACTGTGTTCTTCAGCCTTCTTAACTGTGCAGTGGGGAGGAGAGGCATCAGATGATATTTACCTTGCTTTCTACTTTTCAGTCTGTGGTTTTACAATCTCCCTGACTCTCACCCCATCCAGGCATCTGAAAGGTTGCGTGGAAGCAAGGTTGAGTGAGAGTGGGGAGGGGGAGAAAGTGTGGCAGGAGGGTTTGGTTTCTGGGGCCTGAGTAACTCTGGCCTTGAACATGCCCGTGATCCCAACACATTCCCAGGTGGAATAAAGACCTGGGGGCCCCAGTGGCTGCTAGAAAGGGCTGACCAGGGGTCTTCCCCTTTTGACTAACATGTCTTGGAAATATGGGGTCCGTGTTATATAAGGAATTCCACTCTCCCTCTGCCTACTGGGAAGATATTCTCCATATTTCTTGGAGTTCCTCACTGGTGTAGAAAATGAAATGGGTTTGAGGACATGTAATTTCCATATTTTTATTGGTGAAACTAAACTGGTTACAGCAATGCTTGGATGTCTCCACCAAGCTGTACACCTCATGCCTTCTCCTTTCTCTGTGTCTGTTTCTTCTTTCTTGCCTAGAAAAACTCTGAGCTGGACCCCAGCCGGGCCTCCTGCCACTTCAGACATTAATATCCATCTAAATTCATAGACAAGAGCCCAGAGCTGCCAGCCTGCAAGGGGGTGTTCCCAGGACAGGCCACATGGAAGGTGCAGATCAGAACCCAGTCCTTCCATCTGTCTCTGGTAGCCATCCCTCAACATCAGGCTGGCCCTCCCCTCGCTCTGGATTGATTTTATAGAATTCCCTAGAAATGGTTCTGTTAGCCCCAGGTGGAAGCTGTCACCTGAATGAAATCTTACAGGTCATATCTTTTGATCTTTTTCTAGAAGGTACTAAGAAGACAGAAACAAGCAAAGCCGCCACCCCAGAGCCCGAAACAACCCAGCCGGAAGGGGTGGTGGTCAACGGGAGGGAGGAGGAGCAGACGGCAGAGGAAATCCTCAGCAAAGGCCTGAGCCAGATGACCACCAGTGCTGACACGGATGTTGATACCTCTAAGGACAAAACCGAGTCGGTCACCAGCGGCCCCATGTCCCCAGAGGGCTCACCTTCCAAGTCTCCCTCAAAGAAGAAAAAGAAATTCCGAACCCCCTCCTTCCTGAAAAAGAGCAAAAAGAAGGAGAAAGTGGAGTCCTGATTCATGACACCCTTGGGCTCCCTCCTGCCTCCTCTCTCTCCTTCCCTTCCCTTCTCCCATCTCTGTCCCTGCAAGCACAGGGCTAAGGAGGGATAGAGTAGGACCCTGGACCACATTCGGAAGGGGAACTTAGAGATCACCCAACCAACCCTTCGTTTTACAGTTGCCCAAGAGAAATCAGGTGACTTGCCCAAGGTCACACAGCTAGTTAGCGGCAGAGCCTGCACTCGAATTCAGGTCTCCTGACTTCCAGTCCAGGGCTCCTTCTACTACACAACACTGCCTAGTTGTGGGCTGCCTTTGTTTGGATGCTGTCCACCAATCTGAGCCTAGGGCAAGAAGGCCAGAAATGGGCCGTGAGCTCTCACAGGCTCAGACTAAATCAGAGGTCAAGGCTTCCCCTGAGTAAGGTCCATTTCTTCCCAGGAATCCAATCTCCTGCGGATGGAGCTATCTCTACATTTAAAAATCTCTTCTCTTTTCCACTTTGGGTCCCTGCCCTGCTGCTCAAAGTAACTAGCCAAATGGACCCCTCCAACAGAAAGTGATCTTTGTTCCCAAGGGCTGATGGCTTAGCTTGTACTTCCCCAAACATTAACCCTGAGCTTTCTTCATGGAACCTCTTGAATGATGGATGGAAGAGCTATAAGAGGTGGCAGGCATAAGGGCAAGCCATGTAAGCTGAGGATTGGGGATGGTTTCATCAACATAAGAGGCCAGGAACTTGACCCCTTTGAATTGTGCATCTCAGGCACTTCAAAACTAAAACCAAATTTAGCATAGGAAAAAGTTGTTTAATGCTCAGGGCAGAAATTTGGGGAAGTTGAAATCCTCTGTTGGCTTTGGGTTGTATAAGGAGGATCAAAACAACAGAGGAAATGCCATGACTTTCTAGCTTTGCATGACACCTGGAGCAATGCACTGTACCTGCCTCACTCCTGTCCAGTAGTCAGGTTTCCCCTGACCTTCCCTCACCCCCAGAAACAGTTGCTTACAGACCGAAACTGGCATCTTACTCTTGGCACCTTGACTTGCACCCTCTGAGGTTCCAACTCTGAGTCACTCTTTGTCCAGCAGAGGAGAATCAGAAATGAGCCCTTCAGGATTAATCCTCTTGCACCAGCTCTCAGAGAAATGCTGGGTGTCCCTGTCCCTGTCCCTATCTGTCCATCCTGGGGCCTGGTAATGGCCACAGTTATTGTTTTAAATGCCAACACTGTCTTCTCATGTTCTTCCGTGGGGCATTGATTAATGAGCATTTGTTGGCTCCTAAAAATTAGACAATCCATTCTCTTGAAAGCACAGTGTCTTGAAAGAATATTTTTCCTTTTGATCTGACTATCGTGAAAATATTTTTGAAAGTTCTTAATCATAGTTTTCCACTTTTGAGCACTTGCTATCTATAGACACTGTGCAGGCTTCACATACATTACATTCTTTAACCCTCACAGTAATCCTTTGAGGGGGGTAAGATCATTCCCATTTTGTGGGTGAGGAAATTGACCCCCTAAAATGATAATTGACTTGTCCCAGCTGACTTGGCTAGAAAGATCTGGATCCTGGATTTGAATCCAGGTCAGTCTGAGTCCAGAGCCCTTGCTCTTAACAGCTATGGTGAACAGACAACTTTAATCTCCAGGGGTGGTGGTTTTCATCCAGGATTTGTCTCTATGACTGTTCTCCATTGCATAATGTTAGCACTTGAAGCAAAGGTAGGGAGCGCCCTGTGCTCATCCTCATCACTGCACGTGAAGTTCCTGGTCAATGTGGACTGTGGTGATGCTACTGTGTGCCTCTGACAAAGGAGAGGCAAGAGCCTTCTGGTTGGGGCGGGAAATACCATCCATAGTTGGCTATTTCTTGAGAAGGAAGGAAACTGACCTAGGACCAAGGTAAACCTGACACTGTGTCTCTCTAGTGCAGATTCCTAACTGCTACCCCAGGCTCCATCTCTGTTCTACTTCCTGATTGGGTCAAATTTTAGAAGGGACAACCCACTCATGCCTCAGAAAAATCTGTCATATGGGAAATGCCTTTAAAAGCCAATCCTTTGATGCCTTCTTTTAAAAAGTAGATTTCACATTTATTCATTTATCCTTACATGGTATTTGTTAAGGATCCACTGAGCACCAGGCATTATGCTGACGTTGAAAGAGAGCCATCATTATGACTAGAATAATAAGTGGCAAACGATGTTGTGAGAATGGTGAACACGACCTCTGATGCAGCCTTTTGTGTGCGAGTTGTTCTACTTCGGGGGTGATGTTGATTGCCTCTGCATTCAACACACTCTATTCCCTTGACAATGAGGCCTCACTTAGGCCTCATTGGGTGGAGTCTTGCTGCAGCATTATTCTTGGAATTTATGCCATGGGCCCACTTTCTGTTGATAGATGAACCTGTCAATTGGTTCATTCCTCATGCATTCCAAAAACATGCATTGAGCTTGGGTCAAGGGCCAGGCGTGAGGATAGGCATAGTTCCTGCCCTCAAGAAGTTCATGAGCATAGGAGGTGTATAGACAAATTGCAAAACAGGCAAGGGTACCAAGGTGGCATAAGAAAGCAACAATTAACTATCTTGGGGACCAGAGAAACCCTGAGAGAAGCAATGGCTGTTAAGGTTTTAAAACAGTAAATTTCCAGTAGAATGAAAGGATTGGTAGGGCATGCCACGATGAGGGAAGAATGTGCAAAGGTGTGGACGCATGAAATGCCATGATGGGTTCTGCTGAGCAACGTGGCATTGCCAGAGCATGATGTGGAAGCTCAGGGGTTGAGGGGTCCCTTCATAGGTAGGCAGGGCTGAATCCTAAGGAAACTGGTAGGAAGTGTGGAGGAGCTAGACTTGTCATGGAGGGGGTTTGGAGCCACTGGAGCCTTTAAATCAGGATAGAGTCATGATCAGAATTGCATTTTAGGAAAATCCCTTTGGTGGCTGAATGGAGACTGTGGACTGGATGGGCGTGGGATGGTGGCATGGGAGCTATGAGGCCTTTTTGAAATGTCAATACTAAAACATAGTTGATGGCCTGCTTTACACGATGTTTCCTCTACAGCAGATAGTGAGTTTCCAACACAAAATTTATTTCCATAAAAGTCTTTGGATAAAGCACCTTAAGAGGGATTTTCAACAAGGAGAGGGGAGCATTCAAAGAGCTAATGTTTCCAGTTTTATTTTGTCTTGGTGTAGAATTGCTGGGAGAGGTGTCCAGCCATCCTGCCATTTCTTCTTCCCTTGCACAGAATGTGGCACATTTAGCTCCAGGCTTGAGGACATGCACCAAATGCTACAGAAACAGACATGTGGTCCAAACAAATCTACAGGCTATTAGAAAGGAAAGGCCATTTTCTTTGGCTGTGGATAAAAGTTGGCTGAAAACTTTGACCAATATCTGACTGGAGAAAATGTGTATTCAAGAGCTCAGATTTGGTGGGCAGTAGGTTCATGTCTGGTTGAGCCACTGTGCTTGGATGTGCCAGAGAAAAGGGTAACATTTGAACCAATGTGCTGCTCTGTGGCTGGCTGAGCTGGGAAGTGGAGAGGTTTCTGAGCTTATTTCCATCGGAAGGCAGGCAGGAGGAGAGAGGACAAGAAGGATTAGTGGTTTCACAGAGACAGGCTTGGCTCCAACGGCTCCCTGCGTAGTGTTGGCTGCACCCAACAGTGGTGTGAGAGAACCGTCCATACCATGTGACCTTCCTCCCAAACTGCAGAAAGAGACACCTTCTAGCCCAGATCTGGACTCCCTAAGAGCCTCCTGGCCTGCATGCAACCCAAGTAACTGTCCTACTTTGGCCAGTTGACCCCCTCCACTCTCCTATAACTAAAACAGGGTTCTTCCTCTGTGAACAGATAAGTTCTTTTTAAAGGACTTGGGGGAAATTGGATGAAGAGCAGTAAGTTCTTACAGTAAGAACCCCACTGTAAAGCACTGCCCTCTGCCACTGATCCATGTAGACTGAATTTGAATCCCATTCCCTGTGGATGATACCGTCACTTGCTCATGGTGACATGGCAAGACAGTCATTCAGATGTTTGGCATTGTTGTAGCAGGGCTACTGCCAGTGTGGGGGAAAATGCTATAAATCCACTTCTTTGATTGCCATGGATTTGAAAGAACCATTTGCCCAACAGCATGATTCACCTCTGAAAGTCTAAAAATAATTTTCAATTTTTCCATGAAGGTATGTGGAGGATAGACACACAGCCTACCCATAGGTCTGCATGACATGTTTTTTCTTTTTCTTTTCTTTCTTTTTATTTTTTTTTTTGAGACGGAGCTTTGCTCTTTGTTGCCCAGGCTGGAGTGCAGTGGTGCAATCTTAGCTCACTGCAATCTCTGCCTCCCGGTTTTTCAAGCGATTCTTCTGTCTCAGCCTCCCAAGTAGCTGGAATTACAGGAGCCCGCCACCTTGCCCAGCTAATTTTTGTATTTTTAGTAGAGACGGGGTTTCACCATGTTGGCCAGGCGGGTCTTGAACTCCTGACCTCATGATCCACCTGCCTTGGCTTCCCAAAGTGCTGGGATTACAGGCATGAGCCACTGTGCCAGCTGACACGTTTTTTCTTTTGTGTGAATTTTATGTTCTAGTTTTGGGACAAGGGTAATGAGTTCTTGACTACTGAACAAATGAGAGAACATTTACCCCTTACTCATTTTACACATGCAGGTCAGCAGAAGCCCTAGAGTTGGTTGGCACAGTCGCCGTTGACTCTGAGCATAGAGGAAACAGGTCTTTTTACATTCTCTCTCATCACTTGAGCTCAATTGAACTCTCTAAGACCTTAGCACTCAAAGAGTCTGAAAAGAAATGAGGGAGAGGCTAAATTTAAGCTCTCCACTCCCACAGAAAGGACAGGGCACCCTACAATCTAAAAGCCAGTGAGGCAGCCTATCAACTGTTTCACATCTGTTCTGAAAGGGATAGTTTAATGCAAGAAGTAAGAGGCCTGTAGTGACTGTAAACTCATGAAATGTGCACATTTCCACTTGCACCATAAGAAAGCATACATGGAGTGTAATTACTTCCAGAAGCCCCGTCTAACCAACCTATTCAGATGTGGCACACTTTCTGTCATAAATGAGAGACCACACATAGAGCTCGGTCACCAAGGAATGCCCAACATCCCTTTACCTCTCACAATGAGCAGCCACGCTCACCGGGAAGCAGAGTGGGGACTTCAGTGGGGTGTCCCTTAGTGGAGAACACCTTTCATCATTTTGATAGAGACAATTCCCTTGAGAATGTAGGCTTTTCATCTTAGAAACAATTAGGAAGAATCTCCAACTGGGAGTGTTCTTATGTATACAGAAACAATGGGTCGCATTGGTTCATACTTAGGTGATATTAGGTTTGGCTATATTGATGTTTGGTGCCACTTACCTTCTAGATTTTCCCAAAAGTTGGGTCATTGCTATGGGAAATTGGGGCCTGCAGATGCGGGAGAAATGATCATTATTGATGCAGGGAAGGGGTTCAGGCAGAGCTGGAGTCTGAGGCTCAGTGTGAGAAAGCACTGGCGGTTTTCTAGTAGAGTCAGGTCCTGAGCTCCTCTCCTCACCCACTGTGTCCCGAACTGAGGCCAGCTGTGATCGGCAAATTGCTTATCTCTAGGTAGTTTAAAGAAAACGTAAGAGTTTGGGGGGTGGTGGGAGCATAACTGTAGAAAGACCCTAAACTCTTCTCTCCCCCAGCAAATTATCTTGTATAATGTTTAAAAACCCAAAGGCCAGATCTCCCCTTTTAACATGAATCAGAAGGAGGATGGCAATTGGACCAAGGGCAGAGTGGCCACACTTGAAACACATTATAAAATGGGAATATATTTCAGGGAACCCCACCCCCACACTTCCACTCCACCTCACACCTGTTGGTCCTGCTTTGTGGGTGATTGATTGATACCCAAGGACTGCCCCACCTTTAAATTCCTGCAATTTATGCTGCAACCAACATCCTAGTGTTTGCTCTCTCCGGGAAGAGGCCAGGTGGGGGAGAACATACGGTCCAGAGCCTGAGATCGCCTGGCTGGGGTGCAGGCAAGCAGGAACCCAGTCTAGATAGAGTGCAGTGTTCTCTAAAGCTATGGATGGTTTCAGTGAAATGTCTGTGTCTGACAATCGTCACGCAAGAGTACTTACTGTCTTCCCTTGTACATACATTGTCTGTGTTTAGCTTTTCCTAGTATTGTGAGGTTTCAAATAGGGGTTCCATGTAAATACTCTTTCTGCTACTGAAATGCCGGCCCCCTGGAGTATGCATCACCCCCACAAATGGTTTTGCCTTTCTCTATGCTAACACTTTTTGAGCCACTGACGTGCAGATTGGTGGTTAGTTTCTTGGGCTTTTATTTTGCAATTTTATATATATACACATATAATATATATATATATATTTATGGGTTGGTTTTGTATAGTTTTCTGTTTGAATCTCTGAGCACCAAAGCTGCCCTTTGATTTTCACGAGAACTTTCCAAAGCCACTTCCTGAGCCCTCCTGCTGCTTTGGTGTCTGACGGTGATGCTGGGGTGGCATCTCTGCCCATGAATTTCTGTATGTGTGTGCTGTTACCTCACCTGCAGACATGACCCTAGTAAATCTAACATGCTTGGCTTCCCAGCGTGTGTGCCCCATCTCTGTCGGCTCCTCAGCTCTCCTGGCTCCCAGGGGAGAAGTCAGAAAGGGGGCCCTGTGGAAACATGGACCACGCAAGAAAATTGTACCCTTGAGGCCATTTCTCACACATGGAAAGCTGAACATGTGTCTACTTGTGTTCTGATTTGGGAAGGGCGGTTATAAAATACTAGACTCCCCTGAAAAGGAAATGGCCATGTGGATTTGAAACAGCTCTGTGGAGGAAGCTCAGTTTTGGTGGGTTGGGATAGGGGAGGAGCGTTGCACAAACACACATGTGGACGGCCCTGCAGGGCAGCAGCAGCGGCAGATCTATAGGCTGGAATGGAAGAGGGTGTCAGGCCAGAGTGAGAATCTTGGAGAGGGCTAAGAAGTCACCCCAAGGGGTGAAAGGGGAATGGAGAGACTAGGTGGGGAAAAAGGAAGAGAGAAAAGAGGAAAGAGAGCCTTTGGCTCCTCTTTATTCAAAAACTACTGTGGAAGCTCAGTATTCCTTGAGCATCCACACATATGTGGCAGGTGTTGTTTAAGTATCTCATGCATCGCACCCACTGAGCCCCCATAAAACCCAGAGGGTGATTCTGTTATTACTACTTACTTTACAGATGAAGTAAGGGGACTTTTCTTGGGCCACAGGTTAATATGTGGTGAAGCCCAAGTTCAGCTAAGGTCTTGTAGGTAACCAAGCCCTGGCTCTTTCCACTGCTGCTCACTGCCGGGTGCCCTGAGCACAAGAGCAGTCCCCGTCATTACTCTCAGGCCCACTGTTCTGGGCACGTCTGCTTTCCACAGACTGCCTGTATCCAAGGGTAGAGCCCCTCTTCCTCCTCTTGCATCCAGGTATCCTGAAGTTTCCACAGCTCCTGTAAACTTGGAAACAAGGAACCCAGCCCCTCGGGTGCCCCAAAGCCATCAGTTTCTCCCTTGCTGCAGTCACCCAGGAATCCACCTGTAAGGAATATGACTTCTGTGTGCTCTCACAGCTGTGTACATCGATCAGGTCAAGGACAATAGTCAATCTGCTGACACCACTTTATAAAGCTTGCTACAGTTTAAGATTATCATGCTGAGACCAGCCTGACCAACATGGAGAAACCCCGTCTCTACTTCTAATACAAAATTTGCCAGGCGTGGTGGCGGGTGCCTGTAATCCCAGCTACTTGGGAGGCTGAGGCAGGAGAATTGCTTGAACCCAAGAGGCGGAGGTTGCGGTGAGCCAAGATCGTGCCATTGCACTCCAGCCTGGGCAACAAGAGCGAAACTCTGTCTCAAAAAAAAAAAAAAAAAAAGATTGTCACGCAAACCCACAAGTTGAACTCTTCCTAAGTTTGCACTATGACTAAAGGGAAACTAATGTAGGAGCAGAGTGCCCTCTATCTGCCAGAGATATTAAGAAATTTCTCCAGCACATATACAGCAGTACCCCCTTATCTGCTGGGGATACTTTCCAAGACCCCCCCATGGGTGCCTGAAACCTTAAATAGCACTGACCCCTAGACACACTATGATTTTTCCTATACATATATACCTCTGAGAAAGTTTATAAATTAGGAACAGTAAGAGATTCACAATAATAAATTAGAACTATTATAACAATGTGCTGTAATAAAAGTACAATAAGCATTACTTGAACACACGCATGGTGATACTGTTACAGCCAATCTGATAATCAAGATGGCTACTGAGTGACTAATGGGCAGGTAGTGTAGACAGCGTGAATACACTGACAAAGGGTTATTTGTGCTCCCAGGTAGATAGCACTGAACAAATGGGATGATGAGATATTGCAGCACACTACTCAGAACAAACACGCAATTTAAGGCACGGTGGCTCACCCCTGTAATCCCAGCACTTTGGGAGGCCGAGGCGAGTGGATCACCTGAGGTCAGGAGTTCGAGACCAGCCTGACCAATATGGTGAAACCCCATCGCTACTAAAAGTACAAAAATTAGCCAGGTGTGGTGACGGGCGCCTGTAGTCTCAGGAGGTTACTTGGGAGGCTGAGGCAGAAGAATTGCTTGAACCTGGAAGGCAGAGGTTGCAGTGAGCTGAGATTGCACCACTGCACTCCAGCCTGGGTGACAGAATAAGACCCCATTTCAAAAACAACAACAACAACAAAAGCTTATGAATTGTTTATTTCTGGAATTTTCCATTTAATTTTCTTGGACCCTGGTTGGCCATAGGTAACTGAAACTGCAGGAAGTGAAACCCACAATTCACTACATGTGAAAGGAAAGTCGGGCTGGAGAAGAAGTGGGAAGGACCTACTGAGATAGCTCCTACTCAGAGGGAGCAGTGAGGGTGGCAGAGAGATCATCAGGAAAATGTGGTGGAGGCCCCTCCTGGTTTCAAGAACAATGAGGAAAGTGCTGGGGTTCACACTGCCAGGACCCTATTTGCAAGATCTAAGTAACGAGGAAGTGAGGAAGAGTCAGGGATGTGAAGCACCAGAATCCAGATAGGATCAAGGAAGGGCGCCGTGGCCCCCCAATCCTGGCTACCTGGATAAATATGAAAAAAACAAACTTTCAGCCAAGTTATTGTGGATTCCACCACTGCCACCCAGATAACTAGATCTCAAATCTGGCAAAATGTAACCATAAGAAATAGAAAATGTTCCTTTTCTCTTCATTTGTGCCTTTGCACAGGGGAATGCACATCTCTGACAGGAGTGAACTCTAATCTGGATAGAGATCTCACTGTGTTAAGAGTAAGCATGGAGAAAAATCACGTCACAATTTAGTAGCTTAAAAGAAGACCAAGCTGGGAAACTAGAACACATTGTCCTCAATGCCACTGAGTTACTGCAAGAAGCAGGAGAATGGTTCAGGAAATCTCTATTAATATACCATTTACCGAAAAGATCAGCCAGTTATGAAAAGGGAGCACTTTAAGTCAAGAAACATTTTTTTTTTAGTGATGAAAAACACTGCCATATGTAAACACAAGGCATAAGCCATCAATAGCAGGTTGAATGTTATTTATCATAGATGAAAACATAAAGACGTGTCTAAACATGGAAGGATCCCGAGCCCATCCCTTGAAAAAAATTAGACAATCGTGTCCAGTGGATTGGAAAATGTATATAAGTGAATAACTTAAGAAGGAGAAAGGCATGTGACTAGACTAAGGTAGGAAGCAATGAAACCACATAAATGTATTGCTAAGTCTAATTTTTCATTAATTTAACCAACTCAATGCAAATGTTTAAAAGTAGTTATTAGGATATATATATATATAATAAATAATAATTTGGAGCAGCAGGGAGTTAAACATGCTAAGTTTCTCATTATTGGCAAAAGAGATTTAATAGATTATTTTTTAAATTGTTGGAAGAATATTGGCTCAATTACATATAAAATTTTTGTATTAGTTCAGGCTGCTATAACAAATGGCCAGGGATGGGGTGGGTCAGACACCAAACATTTATTTTTTACAGTTCTGGAGACTCAAAGTCCAAGATCAGGATGTCAGCGTGGTTGGGTTCTGGCGAGGGCCATTTTCCAGGCTGTAGATTACCGGTTTCTCCTTGTATCTCCACATAGTGGAAAGATAGTGAGAGAGTTCTCACCATCTTTTGTAAGGCACTAATCCGATTCATGAGGGCTCCACGCTCATAATTTAACTTCCTCCAAAATTAGGAGGTCCCACCTCCTAATACAATCACATTGGGGATTAGGATTTCAACATATGAATTTGGGAAGGCATAAACATTCAGTCCACAGCCAATTGTGAACTTAGAGATGGTTTATAAGAATTTAAAAGATAATCCTTATTAAAAGGCTCTAGATCTTCCAAATCACTAAAGAGAAAAATAAGAATAGGAATTCAGCTAAGATGGAGTAACAGACTAAATTTACCATCCTGCCTACAATAACCAAAAAATGAATAAAATATATGAAACAATGGTCTTCAAACCACTTCACATCCAGCAGTAAAGAACAATGATGCCGGAGAGTTGAGAAATCCATGAAGTGACCCCTATCTATGATTGTCCCAGCTTACTGCCTTAGTAGAATTTCTAGGCCATGGCACAGGAAAGGTGAATCCGGGCAGAGTCTGGCAAACTCAGTTAAGCAGATGGAGCTGAGAGTCCTGGGAGAAGAAGCTAGCTAGAGTTTGCAGGATAGGGTAGCAGAAGGGAGAGACTGTACATAGATGCAGATGTGCCCCTCTGAGTATTCAGATGAATACCAATCAGTATATGTATGTGAGGAAACTACCCAAGACTTAAAACCAAAACAAAACAAAACAGCCTACCCAAAGCATTAGAGGTAACACTGCCCAGTACCAACGTGGGGTCAGGAATAGTGTCTGTCCCTTCCAGGCTGACTGAAAAACTTCATGATTCATGGGTCATTGGACGGAGTACACTTGAGAGAACTCTGTCTTGCCTCAGTAGTGGGAAATAATTAGCACTAGAATAAAGACTACTCTGGTCCTGTCTAGCAAATCTTAAACACAAGACCCAAAAGGATCAAATTGTTTCTAAATAACTGCATGTCAGAACTAAGGTCAAGATTATTGACAAGAATACAGAAACATGTAGCACCCAACAAGAAAAATGTACAACATTCGGTATCTAACAAGAGATTATCAGACTTGCAAAGAGACAGGAAAATGTGACTAACAATGAAGATAAAATATATATCAATCAAAGCTGACCTAGAACTAATTCAGATGTTGGATTTGGCAGACGTATTATTATAGGTGTATTCCATGTGTTCAAAAAGTTAAGTAGAGACATGGAAGATATTAAAAAAACACAAATCAAACTTCTGGAGATGAAAACTACAATGTGTGAGATGAAAAATACACTCAATGGAATTAACAGCAGATTAGACATCGCAGAAGAAAAGGTTGGTGAACTTGAAGACATAGCAATAGAAACTATCCAAAATGAAACACAGAGAGAAAGAGAATTTTTAAAAATTAACAGAGCATCAGTGAGTTCTTGGACTATTTCAAGCAGCATAATATATGTGTGCTTTCAGTTTCTGAAAGAGAGAAGAAGGCAGAAAAACAAATTGAAGAAATAATGGCCAACATTTCCCCAAATTTCATTAAAACTATAAATCTACAGATCCAGGAAGCTCAATGAACCCAAGCACAAGAAACGAAGATAATCACACCAAGGCACATCATTGACAAATCGCTCAAAACCGGTGATAATGAGAAAATGTGAAAAGCAACCAAAATAAAAAAACTATGCACAGAGAAACAAATACAGAGATACAAGCAGATTTCTTCTCAAAAACAGTACAAGTGAGAAGACAATAAAATAACACCTTTAAAGTACTGAACAAGAAACTGTCAATGTAGAATTCCATGCCCAGTACAAATCTCTTTCAAAAGTGAAGATGATTACACAGCTGGGCTTTTAACAACAACAAAAAAGTGAAGATGAAATACTTTTTCAGATTTACAAAAGCTGAAAAAAAAATCCATCATCAGAAGCAGCACCTTCAATAAATCTTAATGTTCTTCATGTAGAAGGAAAATATCCAATGGAAATGTGAATCTGCACAAAGGAGGAAGAACATCAGAAATGGTAACTACAGGAGGAAAGATGTAAGATTTGGGGGTTATTTAAATTTCTCTCTCCTTTTTTTCTTTTTTCTTTTCTTTCTTTCCTTCCTTTCTTTCTTTCTTTTCTTTTTTCTTTCTTTCTTTTCTTTCTTTCTTTCTTTCTTTTCTTTCTTTCTTTCCTTTCTTTCTTTCTTTTTCTTTCTTCTTTCTTTTTTTTTCTTTTTTTGACAGAGTATCACTCTGTCACCCAGGCTGGAATGCAGTAGCACCATCATGGCTCACTGCAGCCTCAACCTCCTGGGCTCAAGCGATCCTTCCACCTCAGCCTCCCAAGTAGATGGGACACAGGTGCACACCTCCACACCTGGCTACTTTTTATATTTTTTTGTAAAGACAGCATCCCACGATGTTGTCCAAGCTGGTTTTGAACTCCTGGGCTCAAGTGATCCTCCCACCTTGGCCTCCCAAAGTGCTGGGGTTACAGGTGTGAGCCACTGTGCCCACTCTAAATTTCTTTAAAGGACAACTGACTGTATAAACAAAAATTACATTGTGGCATGGGGTTTATAACTTGTAAAAACAAAATGTCTGACAACAATAGCACAAATATTGGGGGAGGGAAATTGAAGTATACTACTGCAATGTTCTTCTGCTATACATGAAGTAATATCAGTTGAAGGTGAAGGTATGTTGTGATAAGTTAAAGATATAAATCCTATAAAACCTAAAATTGTCAGTAAAATTATAAAACAGTTACAGCAAAGTTTTTCATACTCAGCACTATTAATATTTTGGGCTGAATATTTCAGACTGGGAGAAAATATTTGCAAAGCATATATCTGATAAAGAACTTGTATCCAGAATGTATAATAAACTCTTAACATGGGCTACTCAATGATATCACAATAAAACCCAATTAAAATGGCAAAAGATTTTAATATACACTTTACTAAAGAAGACAGTTGAATAGCAAATAAGCACATGAAAGGATTATCAAATGAAAATGAAAGCCACATGGGATCCCACTACCCATGCATTAAAATGGCTAAACTTAAGAGCAAAGACTATACTAAGTGTTGGCAAGGATGTGGGGAAACTGGAAGTCTCATACACTGCTGATGGTAATGTAGACAGTACAACTTTGAAAAACAGTTTACCAGTTTCTTAAAAAAAATTAAGCCTATATCTATAAATGATCTAGCCATTCCACTTGTAGATGTTTGCTCAAGGGAAATAAAAGCATATGTTCATACAAAGATTTGTGCACAAATGTTCATAGCAGTTTTATTTGTAATAGCTAAAAACTTGAAGTGACCCAAATTCCCATCAACTAGTGAATAAACTGTGATATACCTATATATTGGAATAACACTCCACAATAAAAGGAATACATTCTTGATGCACGCTGCAATATAGATGAATCTCAAAATAATAATGCTCAGAGAGAGAAGCCAAAGAAAAGTATATACTGTATGATTCCATTTACATAAAATCCTAGAAAATGTAGACTAATCTAGAGTGATAGGAAACAGATCAGTGATGATAGGGGTGGGTGTCATGTGGGGTGGAGGGATTACTAAGGGACACGGGAAGTCTTTGGGGGTGATGGAGATGTGCGTTACCTGTGGTGATAGTTTCATGGGTGTACACATATATCAGAAATTGTTATATACATTGATATACATAAATATGTGCTATTTATTGCATGTCAACTGTACCTCCATAAAGCTCTTAAAAATTAATTTATACACCAAAAGTCAGAAAAAAGGGGGAAAAGGCAAGGGAACATTTTAAAAATGAAAAGCAGAACACCAAGTAGAAGCATGACTAGGCCGAGCGTGGTGACTCACGCCTGTAATCCCAGCACTTTGGGAGGCCAAGGCAGGAGGATCACTTGAGGTCAGGAGTTTGAGACCAGCCTCACCAACATGATGAAACCCCATCTGTACTAAAAATACAAAATTAGTCAGGTGTGGTGGTATGCTTCTGTAATCCCAGCTATTTTGGAGGCTGAGGCAGGAGAATCACTTGAACCTGGGAGGCGGAGGTTGCAGTGAGCCAAGATAGTGCCATTGCACAAGAGCGAAACCCCATCTCAAAAAAAAAAAAAAAGAAGTATGACTAAATATATGTTTTCAGCATAAATATGAATGGACTAAACTATTATAATTTTTAAGGGAGGGTTTCAGATTGAGTCAAAAAATGAAATCCATTGTCTGCTGTACAAAAGATACATATCAAATAGCAGAAATGTAAATGATAAAGGAATGAATGTGCAAAGAAACAATTAAGCAAATGTAACGGAAGGAAGAACAGGACAGGGTCAAAGGTTTAGGGGCCTAGTTTACACAAAAAGCCCAATCCACAGTGAAGACATCACAGTAGAAAACTTTTTTTTGTGTTGAGTAACATACTGTACACTGCAAATAGTAACACCTTATTTGAATGTATTTAAATATCTGAAGCAAAAACAGCTGGGGGAATCTTAGTCTGTTTTTTCTGCTAAACAGATTACCTGAGACTGGGTCATTTATAATGAACACAGATTTATTTCTCTCACATCTGGAAGCTGGGAAGTCCAAGATCAAGGCACCAGCATTTGGTGAAGCCTTCTTTCTGTGTCATCCCATGGCAGAAGACAGAAGGGCAAGAGAGGGTGAGAGAGAAAAGGGGGTCTTTCTTCACTCTTTTATAGCGAAACTATTCCCATGATAGCAACACTAATCCATTCGAGACAGTGGAGTCCTCATGGCCTAATTATCTCTTAAAGATTCCACCTCTTAGTACTGTTACAATGGCAATTAAATTTCAACATGAGTTTTGGAAGGGATATTCAAACCATAGCAGTGTATGAAGGAAAATAGACAAATAAAAATTATAGCCAGGAGATTTTAACATGTCTCTCTGCCCCTCGTAATTGGCACAAGAAATATATACATATATGAATATAGACTATATATTCATATATTTTCATATGCATGGATTTATATATGAATATAGAGGATTTGAAGAATGTAACAATAAAAGCATCTTGATTTAATAGACGCATATATATCCTTTAAGCAGAATGCACATTCCTTTTAAATGGCCATGGGATAGTTACAACATGATCATTCACCAGGACTCGAGAAACCTCCTTGCCTTGACATCCTCCTCATACCTAATGCTGGTCGGCTTCCTACTGCCGCTACCAACGATGCCCACCAGGGGACGACGTTTCCTTTCTCTCCTTCCTCTGCAGAAACCGGTCCAAGCAGGATGCCTTCCTTTTTCTGACAGGCAGCCCCCAGCAGTACCATCAAAAACCTTGGTCTCTTCTTGTCACCAGCAAAGGGATGAAGGATAAGTGGTGAGTCTCCTTACATTCAAGACCTTAGAATTCATTTGATTACTATGTCTGAGCAGCTATTGACATCTATTAATAATATCTAGTGCTCGCTGCCCAACTTCCTAAGAAGTCCTCATCTTTTGGGCATCCAGAGTGATGGCCCCAGTCCACCTGGGTCTGTTCTCCAGGCCAAGAGATCATGCAGAATAGTGTACAGGAGCCCGGGGCCCTAGAGCCACACTGGCGTGAACCCTGATTCAGGTTCATGAGCTCTGTGCCCTTGGGTAAGTCACTTAACGTCTCCAAGCCACAGTTTTCTCATCTGCAAAACAGGGAAATAATCAATATGGAAAAAAATCAGAATCTAGGGGAATAATTTTTGATGATTTAAGATTATTTTAATTTTGAATTTTTCAGTGGGGACACCATAACATTTTCCACTGATTCAGACCTCTAGACATTGGTTTCTACCATTTTAAAAACTAATGCATGCATACACACAAACACATGTGCGCACGCACACACACACATAGACACACAACCGCACACATCCAAATATGCATGCACACACACACAGCCACACTCACATCATTGGCATCATTCTAAAATAAACTTAAAATTGATTATCTCAGTTTACATTGTTTTACCTGTTCAAAATATCCTGACTTCAGAGTTAGGAACAGGAGTGCTTCTCTAGAGATGGGTCTTTGCATTGTACAATCTCAGCATACAACAAAGATCATTTCTGACCAACACAACTGCTCTGAACCTTTGGCGGTGCAGGGTTTGCATATCATTGGAGGCTCAATACTCTAGACATCGAAGAGTTTTACATCAAGCTAAACATTTTAAGTTAAATATATTCTATCTTCCTAGTTTTACAAATTCATCATGAGCTAGAAAGCTAGGTTCAAATGTAGAGTTCAGACTTGCTGGAGCTCCCCAGAGGAAAATGGCAGTGTGGGGAGAGGACCATTATCCTTCTGTTCCCAATGCTGTGTCCATCCCATGACACAGGTGGCCTTGTGAGCACACATGTGGACACCCAGAGCGCATGCCCAGGCTTCACCCATACCCCCCAGGCAAATGGCTGCTTTCTGGACAACCTGTGAGTCCCTGGGAAAATGAACTCTGGGAAGAACCTGTGTGGACCCTAGAAGTAGGCTGCAGCTGTCTGGGCAGGGAATTTGGGGTCCTAGATCACCAGGGCACAGTGTACCACCAGGTGAGCGTGTCTCCTTGGCCCCGCTCACTCCACCCTCATGAAAGGCCAAAGAAAGGGTCAGGCAGGGCCCTCTGAGGCACAGAACCCAAGCCCCTTTTACTGGGGTCTAAGGTCAGTATCGCTGCCTGAAGTCCCAAGGAGAGGTCAGGAAGCAGTAGTGACTCTCTGTGAAGTTCCTGAGAAGGCGGTGCAATATCCTCATTCCCATTCATTAAAAAACAAAACCTGACCACAGGCTTGGGTGGGAAATGTTTTGTTATAAACAAGGCAAGACAAACGCTTGCCAAGATTTGTCTAAGACAGCTGCTTGATTTGTCAGGTTAACGAGGGCTGGAAAAAGTAAAGCCTCCTTTTGCCTTCACTGGGGTCTAAAGGCTGCAAGAATTTCCTCACGGTGATACTGACATGCAGTGACACCAGGAACCCTCTCATGGTGTTAAAATCTTAATGGTGAGCCGTAGCCATGCTCTCCCTCCCATTCTTGGGCACTGGAGCATGATACACACAGGCAGGAAGTGTGCTGGCCTGTTGTTGGGTCACTGTCATTCTGGCTTTCTCCCTTGTAGGGCTAGAAAACTAACTTTATCAGATCACCCAGAGGTGATCCGGCTCAGGATGACAACTTTTTTGCCACAGATTGCACTTTTGGGTGCCTACTTCCTCAATGCATTTAGGGAGGCACCTTCATCGTATCTGTTAGCCATCTCCCAAACACTGCCACTCCTGAGAGTATACCATAGGTCTCGAATCCCAGCCTCTGTGCGACAATTCTCATCACTGTCACTAGAGGCAGCAGCATTTGCTGACCTGGCCTTTTGCTCTGGGCTTTATCCTAGCTGTATTGTCTATAAATATCACCCATAACCCATGAGCCAGCTTGCGGGGCATATGGGATCATGTCTCTTACTTTCTTTCCACTCACTGTTCGGGCTCCACACAGCCATAGTGACAGAACAGCCAGCACTTCCCTCTTGAGGCCTCCCCCAGACGCACCTAGAGTTGTCCTAATACCCAGGGGGTGACTGGGTCCAAAACCCAGCTCACAGGCTTCGTGGCTCCTGACACCCCAGGGCGCTATCCCAACATCATGGTGCTGTTTCCTCTCTCAGCCCCCAGCTGTCCTTGAGGGAGACAAGACCTAGTGGCTGTTTTCCTGGATGAGAAGGCAAGCTCCTCTGAGGTGCAGGGTGCTCTTCTTCCTCCTTGTCACTCCAGGACCTAGCAAGGCACCTTGGCTTATGCAGGGTAGAGGCTCAGACATTTATAGAACTAATTCAGAGCTATAGAACATTAGAGCTGGAAGAAGTTGTTGAGATCACATAGTTTACTGCTCCTTCTCCATTCTACAGATGAGGAGACTGAAGCACAGAGGTGAAGCAGCTTGCCCAACATCACACTGCTGCTTAGTGATAGAGGCAGTGCTAGACCCCGGGGCTCCTGACTGTTACTGTTGGAGGCTCTTAACCCACTGGGATCAAGAAGGTGCCAAGAGCTAGACTCTCCCTCCAGGAAAATGAACACAGACACAAAACCTTGCATATATGCTTCCGGGTAAAGAACCTGCCTGCATTTTGGTACCACTACGTGCTGGCCTGTCCTGGGCATGTTATATCATGAGAGGGCAGGTAAGTGGGGCTCTGGAGCCAGGCTGCTTGGGTTCAAGTCCCAGCTCTGCCACTGCTAGCTGTGTGGTTATTTAATGCCCTCACCTGTGGGAGGCTCAAGCCTGTAATCCCGGCACTTTGAGAGACCAAGGCAGGCAGATCACCTGAGGTCAGGAGTTTGAGACCAGCCTGGCCAACATGACAAAACCCCGTCTCTACTAAAAATACAAAAATTAGCTGGGAGTGGTGGCAGGCACCTGTAGTCCCAGCTACTCGGGAGGCTGAGGCAAGAGAATCACTTGAACATGGGAGGTGAAGGCTATAGTGAGCCAAAATCACACCACTGCACTCCAGCCTGGGCGACACAGCGAGATTCTGCCTCAAAAAATCAAAACGAAACGAAACAAACAAACAACCAATCGTGATGCCCAGCTCTTTGGGTTATTGTAAACATGAAACAATTTGATCTGTTTAAAGCTCCTAGGCTGGGCGTGGTGACCTGTAATCTCAGCATTTTGGGAGGCCAAAGTGGGAGGCTTGCTTGAGCCCAGGAATTTGAGAAAGCCTGGGCAACATGGTGAAACCCCGTCTCTACAAAAAAAAAATTAGCTGGGCATGATGGCGTGCACCTGTGGTTCCAACTACTCAGGAGGCTGATGTGGGAGGATGACCTGAGCCTGGGAGGTCAAGTATGCAGTGAGCCAAGATCACACTACTGCACTCCAGCCTTGGGGACAGAGCAAGACCCTGTCTAAAATAAATAAATAAAGCTCCTAGAACCCAGCAGGACATGGAAGAAGCTCTGTGTCAGCTGTCAATATTATTATAACCACCAAGTGAGTCCCTAAATGAAGAACAACAAGCAGCCACAATTTAAAATAAGAAAAGGATTTTGAAATCCTGTGATGAATGTTTGATTTCATTTCCTCAAGTTTATACTCCAGCCCTGGAAGCCAATCACAAAACAATGACTATCTTTTGAGGAAATCTTGCTTTATGTCTTAAATTCTCACTAGCGACATAGAATATTCAATAGACAGTGGTTTCTTTCGCAAAAAGTTGAACAAAAAGCTTAAAAATAACGCGTGTCTCTGTCTTCAGGGAATTGGCTCAGGCCCAGTCATTTATGTTTGGTGAATTGGCAGCACCCTCCCAGCCTTGCTGTCCTGCCACGAGGCCTCCCGGGGGCGCTCTTCTCACACAGGAATCATCTAGGTTTTCTAAATTCTTCTACATTCTTGCCTCAAATCCTTCTAGATTTAGCCTGGACCACATAGCGAGACCCTGTCTCTTAAAAAAAATTTTTTTTTTTTTTTTTTTTTTAGTTAGCCAGGCGCAGTGGCCTGCACCTGTAGCTACTCGGAGGCAGTAGCTACTCGGAGGCAGGAAGATCACTTGAACCCAGGAGGTCAAGACCAGCCTGGCCAACATGGCAAAACCCCATTTCTACAAAAAATACAAAAATTAGCTGGGCTTGGTGGTGCATGCCTGTAGTCCCAGCTACTTGGGAGGCTGAGGTGGTGGGAGGACCGCTTGAGCCAGGGAGGTCAAGGTTGCAGTGAGCCAAGATCGTGCCACTGCACTCCAGCCTGGGGAACAGAGTGAAACCTTATCTCAAAAAAAAAAGAGAGAAAAAAAATCCTTCAAGATTGCCCATTCCTCACTGGGCACGCCACTCATTCAACACGACTTGCAAGGATACCTTTTGGATCTGGCCCTAACTATGCCTCCAGGCTCACCTGCTGGACTTGAGGACACCATCCCGTGTCCTGACCATCCTGTGTTCCTGTGCCCGCCTCACCTACTCCTCACCTGGCCCTTCAGTGCAAGTGTGGTCTCCCATGGCTCACTACCAGAAGTGGGGGGGTCTCACCATCCTCCACCCAGTGTAACCGTGGTGCTCAGCCCGGTGCCCAGCAAACCTGCTTAGGGGGAGAAAGCTCTGAAACCACAGGCACTCTGAGGGGCTGCCTTTCCTGGTGCAGAGGGCACAAGGCCCTGGAGGGCTTTCTCTCCTGGCTGGTCATTCACAGGTACTAGAGCAAGGATCAGGCTATGGTGCTGTGGAATCTTGATGGCATTAATTTGAAGTGCATCATTGTTCATTACAAAAATCAATCTCCTTTCCAATAGCAAAAGGAGAAAAGACACTTCCCCTCCCCACCCCCAATTTTTTTTTCCACCATCAAATAATGTTCCTCGGCCCCAGAGAGGGGTAGAAAGCAACACCACAGAAGAATGTTGTTAAATTTTTCTTCCTACTATGGTGACTGCGTTCCCAGAACTGATTAAGGCTAGAACGGTTTGGCTTTCCTAGGCTGAAGGTTTAAGAAGCCATGTGAGGGGTTGGAAAGGAACAAGACAACATTTTAGTCTAGGACATTCTATGCTGTTCCTTCCATATCATCAAGTCCCTAGAAATCTGACTAAATCTTGCACAAGCACCAGCAGCAGGGAAGTTGGCCCTGAGATGCCACAGCCTGACCTGGTGTGGAAGGCAGGATGGGCCCAGACTCTGGTCCCTTGCCTGCCCCTGACTTCTGTGGAAGGCAGAACTTTCTGAAGAACCTCCACTTATTAGACTTTCTTTTCAGCCTATCAGCCCTGCCTTTGCAGCCAGCAGACTTGCATTCATACACCAGCACCTCTACTTACTGGCAAGGTCAATCATTCTCTCAAGGACTTGGCTTTTTGATCTGCAGAACGGGCTCCGTGGCCACCCTGGTCTCCTGAGGTACTGTGTGGGCCTCCTGGGATAAGGCAGGTGCAGCCCTCATACAATACCTGGAGCCAAGTGCTTCCCAAAGTTCCTGTTTATTATTATTATTATTGTTTCCATTTTTTAACACAACAAAACCAAAACTCAGGTTAAGGAATTTGCCTAAGAACCACTGCATTGACAGGGCTGAGGCTGGAACCCCATGGAACTCCTGGCTCCAGCCCAGGGCTCTTTCCCAGGGGCCTGAGATGTCCTGCCTCAGTGACAACTGCACGATTCCTCCTCCATTCAAAGGGAGGAAGGCGTAATGAATGTTTTCAGGATTCCAGATGCTGAGATGAAAGGAAGCTCCAGGATGTCATTACCCAGCGTGTCTATCTTGTCACTGCCTTTGAAGTTTATTTTGGTGGCAGCGCATGACGGTTTCCCTGCATCTGGTCCCTGTGGCCACTTCGCTGGGCCCTTGACCCGCCTTCGCCGTTGCCAGCCCCTGAGCGTCGCCCTTCAGGCCCTCCTCCGGCTGGAAGATGGGGCTCCTGGCAGGAAAGCCCACCACCCACATCAGTTCCAAGCAGAGATAGTGGAGGGCGGACTGGAAGCCATCCAACCTCACCCCTATCCCCAAATGGCCCTCTTCATACAAAAGGCTCTGTCCTTCAGTGTCCCCTCACTGCTTTGCTCTTTAACAGTGTGAAGACTCCTGGGAGGGTGACACATTACCAGAAAGGTGTGGGCCACTGCCTTTAGGATTGGTGCAATTTATGGTAATGGAGGGGAGAAAGGTAGGTAACCAGGAGGGAGACATGGAGGCCTCAAGACAAACCTCTCCTCTCTCACAATTACAGGGAAGGCTGAATCATTAAGGACATGAATCAGATTGATTCTCGTGGCTTTAAAAACAAACACCACAGGACCAGCGTGACCTGACAGCCTGTTCTTATCCACAGAGGCTTGTGGTCTCCATCGAAAAGAAGCAAAGACAGCACGTCCCAACTCAAAAGATTGTGTCATCCTAAAGGGTGAGACCATCATCCTTGTTCTTCCGTATGAGAAAGAGGCCCATGATCCTGGGCTCCTGTTTCCCTGTCACTGTGGGCTTGGTTGGGTCATTGTGGCACCTGGAGGGGAGCAGGCCATTGAACATGGCAGGAGAGGCACGGACTCAAAGTGACAGGGGCAAGGTGAGTGTTAAGGGAGCATTCTGTTCCACCTCCCTTCTCCAACCTTCCAGCCATCGCTGGGAGCCCCAGGGTAAGGAGGATGCTGAGGTATGGGAAGCAGAAGAGGACAGTGGTCCTGACATTGCATCTTCTCAGAGGCAGGGTGAGCCTTTCTCTGCCAGAATGCCCTCTGTCATGTCTGGGCTCATGAGTAGAGGGCAAAACTCAGGAAATGGGCTGGACGGATGCCAGGATGGACACGTTCTCAAATATCTCCCCCACTGCCTTTCACCAAGTTTGAAATTCTGTCTCTCACTTATCATGTATTTTATTTATTTAGTTCTGCATGAAACCTCTGACTTTTTTTTTTTTTTTTTAGATGGAGTCTCGCTCTGTCACCCAGGCTGGAGTGCAGTGGCATGATCTTGGCTCACTGCAACCTCTGCCTCCCGAGTGCAAGCGATTCTCCTGCCTCAGCCTCCCAAGTAGCTGGGACTACAGGCGTGTGCCACCACACCTGGCTAATTTTTTGTACTTTTTAGTACAGACCAGGTTTCACTGTGTTAGCCAGGTTGTTCTCAATCTCCTGACCTGGAACCTTTGATTTTTAAGAGCTCCTTTTAAAGTGCAAACTCACCTTTAAGCAGTAACATTAAAGTACTCCTATCAGTAAGCTGGAAGAACCATCTTTACAGGGAGGGATGGAGCTAGGCCACTTAACTCAGAGAGAAGGGCAGCCAGGTGACCTAGTGGTAAACCTGCCAAGCCAGGAACAGAAAATCTGTTTTCCATACTGTTATAGGTTGAATTATTATTTGCAAATAAGGTCATTGCAGATACAGTTAGTTAAGATGAAGTCATACTGGAGTAGCATGAGCCTTTAATCCAGCATGACTGGTGTCCTTATAGAAAGACGATGCGAAGACACAAAAGGAGGATGCCATGGGAAGTCACACAGACACCCAGACAAAGAGGGAAGACAGCCGCATGAAAGCAGAGGCAGAAATTGGAGTCAGGCTGCCATGATCCAAGTAACTCCTGAAGCTACCAGAAGCTGGAGGAGGCAAAGGAGGATCCCCCTCTAAAGCTTTTGGAGGGAGCCTGGCCGTGCCCACACCTTGATTTTGGATTTCTGATGTTGTAAAGGCACCCAGTTTGTGGTGCTCTGTTACAGCAGCCACAGGAAACGAATATCTCTAGCTCAGCATCTGACTCACAAAGTGGCCTGAACAAATGCTGGCTCCTATCTGAGCTTCTGCAAAATAAGGTGATTGGGCTAGGTACACTAGGATCCCTTCAGCTCTAACAGCTACTTCAGGGTTGTTCTGAGGTTAGGAAAGCAGTTCATTCTTTCAACCGATAATTTTTGGGCATTTTCTATACCAGGTTCAGAGTGGTGAGCAGGTCAGCCACTTCAGGGTTGTTCTGAGGTTAGGAAAGCAGTTTGTTCTTTCAACTAATAATTTTTGGGCATTTTCTGTACCAGGTTCAGAGTGATGAGCAGGTCTCTGTCCCCAGGGAGGGTGTGTTCTTGCCTGTCAAATGGAAGATAAGCCAGTTAAGAAAGAACTGGGCACGGGACCCATGCACTGTGGTGTGCACCTGATATCCCTGCTATTTGGGAGGCTGAGGTAGGAGGATCCTTGGAGGCCAGGAGTTCAAGGCTACAGTAGTTATGATGATCATGCCTGTGAATAGCCACGACACTCTAGCCTGGGCAACACAGCAAGACCCTGTCTCTTAAGATTTTTAAAATAAAATAAAATAAAAATCTTAAAGCTCACTATTATAGGAAAAAAAAAAAAAAAAGAACTGGACACAGGCTGAAGCCAGGAGGAGCCTGAGTCCCTGGAGCTCCCCCAGAGTAGGTCCCAAGGAGCTAAAAGGCCATCAACAGGCTAAGGGCTGAACCAGACAACACAGGAATGGGGGGGAACCTAAAGATTTCCCAAT
The DNA here is from genome assembly GCF_028858775.2 of Pan troglodytes. Taxonomy (NCBI): domain Eukaryota; kingdom Metazoa; phylum Chordata; class Mammalia; order Primates; family Hominidae; genus Pan; species Pan troglodytes. The sequence goes on from NC_072410.2 coordinate 52,085,676, forward strand.
AAGTCAAAAAGGAAATTAGCTACATGATAAATTACAATGGTTGGAGTTTAGGAAGGTGTTTAACTTGCATTTAAGAATTTCCTGCTTCGTTATAATTTTCTTCCCTGTGAATAACTCTCTTCGTCTCCAAGATATTTGATATGGGTATAATTCTTTGAAATAATAACATACTTTAAGAAATACGCAGCTACACAAAAATAAGAGGCTGGGTTTTTTGGGGAGGGGCAGGATTGTCATTATTTTCTAAGCCTTACGTTTGAGTCAGGGCAGCCATGAGACACCTCTTGCTAAGAGAAATTAATTGATTTTTCAAATTAATTTTTTTTTTCAGTGCACACAGTTCCAATCATCAAATTGAGCTAATATACTTATAACAAAACATGATTCCCTGTCCCATCCTTCCCCACCCCTACCTGTTCCCCTCTCTAGAGTCTTCCACTTTCAACTGCTTTTTTCCTGGGTTTACATATCTTCATATTTCTAAACAACATGTATATTCTGTTATCTTTTACTTTATCAATTTGAGATATTATCTACTGACTTCCTGTTATGCTAGATGAGGATCTAGTTCTCTTACAGCATCATCTCCATCCGTCTGCTTCCTGTCCCCCCTCCTCCCCATGGAATTTGATTATGGTTTTTGGTCAGATTAATATTATCTGTTTATATCATTATGCCTGGACAAATATTATTCACGGCTGAGCATTGTAGTGCACTATGATTATGTTTCCTTTCTTACCTTTTGTTTCATCTGTAGTTAATAATTGCCTTCTTTTTATTTACTTAATTTTCTGTACTTATTGCTAATTTATCTTGCAACTTCTGAAAGTCTCCCAAACACTTTTCTATAAAGCCAACAACATCAAGCAATCTAACTGTTCTTTTTTTGTTTTTAATTTCTGTTAGAAACATCTCTCATGAAGATTTGCCTTCTCCTACCTAGGCTGGTTTTTCTCTAGGCTTGCCAGGCTGCTGTATACCTGTCTTTCTGGGACTGATTCCTTTTTGCTGCCATCCTTGGGATTTTTTTTATTTTATTTATTTTATTTATTTATTTATTTGCCTTTTTCTTTGAGTTGGATTCTCTGTTTCTTTGATATCTTCCTCTTTTTAGTTTAATACCTTGTTTTAATGGAGTACATGCTCCAACAGTCTGATCAGGTTAAAATGATGGTTCAACAGTGATGGACACAGTGATGATGTTCCTCATTGTGGCTGTCCCTTGAGGATACTGCTTCAGTCTGAACCAGGTGCCCTGTACGTCATCAGATGTCACTCTGGGATCTTTGTTCACCGTACTCTTGGTGATTTCCTTCACTTCTCTCCTGGGTTGAAATTCATTTTCTTTATTTTATTTTATTTTATTTTATTTTATTTTTATTTTTTTGAGATGGAGTCTCGCTCTGTCACCCAGGCTGGAGTGCAGAGTGCAATGGCGTGATCTTGGCTCACTGCAAGCTCTGCCTGCCAGGTTCATGCCATTCATCTGCCTCAGCCTCCCAAGTAGCTGGGACTACAGGCGCCCACCACCATGCCCATCTAATTTTTTGCATTTTTAGTAGAGACGGGGTTTCACCATGTTAGCCAGGATGGTCTCGATCTCCTGACCTCATGATCCAAAGGGCTCCCAAAGGAGCCTCGGCCTCCCAGAGGGCTGGGATTACAGGCGTCAGCCACTGCACCCAGCTGAAATTCATTTTCTTTATCCCGTGTCCCATGTCCTTCTCTTTCTTGCTTTACTTCCAACAGCTTCTAATAGTTTCCTGAGAAAGCAGACATGGGAGGCAGAGCTTTTGAGACTTTGCATGTTCAAAGATGTCTTTATTATGCCCATATACTTCCTCGATTATTGGCTACCTACAGAATTATAGCTTGAAAAAAATTAAATTTCCTAGGTTGGAAAAATTTTCAGTAACTTTTTGTAATTTGGGGGGCATTGCTCTACTGTCTTCTTGCTTTTGGTGTTGCTATTGAGAAGCCCAAAGCCATTCAGATTCTTCCTCCTTTTTATACAGTATAGTTTTTCTCTCTGGAAGCTTTAAAATCTTCTCTTTGTCCTCATGGTTCTGAAAGATCACGATGAGATGCCTTCACATAGGTTTAGTTTTAATCAATTTGCAGGATTCTCACTGAGCCCTTTAAATCTAGAAAGTCATATAAGAATATGAAGTTTTCTTCAGCTATTGTTGATGATTTATTCCCTACAGCCTTCTCTGTTTTCCTTTGCAATTCCAATTGGTTGGATTTTGGATCTGTCGTACTTACCCTCTAATGTTCTTATATTGTCTCTCCTACTTCCCATTTCTTTGTCTTTCTCCTCCATTTTTCAGGAAATTTCTTCCAGTTTAGTTTCCAGTTCTACTGAGTTTCTTTCCATCATCATATTTTCATTTTAAAGAGCTTCTGTTGTTGTTATTGTTTATCAAATGTTTTATTTCTTTTTAAAATAACATCCTGTTCTTCCTTCATTGATGCAATCTCTCCTGTTCTCCAGGAATATTAACAACTTTTAAAAAAAGTTTTCTTCTTTCTGCATTGACTGTTTTCTCTAGGGGTTGCTTTCCACTATTTATTTGTTTGGGTCTCTTTATTCCACATTAGAGAACTTTGTCAGTGTTTGGCTGTCTGTTCTTGACTAAGATTGGGGTCTAAAAAGCTGTTCTAAGAAGTTCTGAGTGTATGAAGGCCTTGATAGATTAGAGCTTCGTGGTGGAGTAGTCTCAGGGTTGTGTGCTGGGAACCTCCAATTCAGGATCTTTTTCTTAGGCTGTTTAGATTCCTCAAGAAAGACTCTTCTCTCCAGCTTCTGGATCCTGACATTTTGGGAGACGAATGTGGAAAGTGGACTGGGGGTCTTGGAATTCAGTTGTATGTGCTAACTAAGTATCCTTGTTTTCTGTGCGGTGCTCAAGCCTTTGTTTCCCTTCTTTACAGAAAAACTCCCAGTCTTCTGAGAGGGTGGGAAAAGGGCAGTCACCAGGAGTATGGAGTAAAGAAGGGAACTCGGGAATCTAATCACTTCTCAATGGATTTCACTTCCTGTTCTTTCTTGAGTACCCTTTCATCCACAGTTCTGGAGGTGCCCAATGCTGCCCAGTTCTGAGCCCTTTGAGGACTCTGTGGAATAAATCAAGTTGGTTCTTCACTTTCTCTATAGATGACTTAAGATTCAGCTTTATCAATCTGCTAATCCAGTTACCACTCACACTTCTGCTTTCTAGCTTCAAATATTTTATAGCTGTTCTCTATAAAACTATTATAAAATAGTTTATAGCTGTGAGTTTATGTTTTCGGTTTGTTTTAAAATTTCTTTACTGGCGAGGGACATCAGACATATATTCAAATAGGCATGTTTTTAAAAATTGATTTTTGTTTATATTTTTAAGTTTTGTTTTATTTTTAATTGACAAGAATTACACATATTTATGGTGTAAAATGTGTTGTTTCAATACATGTATACACTGTAGAATGATCACATCAGGTGAATTAGCATATTCATCACCTCGAATATTTATCATTCCTTGTTGGCAAGAACATCTAAAATCCTCTTTTAGCTATTTTGAAATATATATTATTATTAACTATAGTCACTGTGCTGTGCAGTAGAACACCAGAGCTTGTTCCTCTTATCTAACTGAAACTTCAAACCCATTGACCAGTGTCTCCTCTTTCCCTTTCAACCCTCCCACCTGCCACCCAGCCTCTGGTAACCACCATTCTACTCTCTTCTATGAGACTGACTTTTTGAGATTCCTCATATAAATGAAATCACACAGTATTTGTCTCTCTGTGCCTGGCTTATTTCACTGAAATGTCCTTTAGGTTTATCCTCGTTGTCACAAATGACAGAATTTCCTGGGTTATTTTAAGGCTGAAGAGTATTCCATTTACATATACACCACATTAAAAAAAATCCATTCATCCATGAATGAGCACTTAGGTTGTTTCCATATCTTGGCTATTGTGTATAGTGCTGCGATGAACATGGAAGTGCAGATATGTCTTCAATATACTGATTTCAATTCCTTTGGGTATATACCCAGGAGTGGGATTGGTGGATCATATGATAATTCTATTTTTAGTTTTTTTGAGGAACCTCCACAGTTTTCCAAAATGGCTGTACTGATTTACATTCCCACCAACAGTGCATAAGGGTTCTCTTTTCCCCACATCCTCACCAACACTTGTTATCTTTCCTCTTTTTGATAACCACCAATCTAACAGGTGTGAGATGATATCTCATTGTGGTTTAATTTTCATTACTCTTATGAGTAAAGATGTTGAACATTTTTGGATATATCTGTTGTCCAGTTACATGTCTTCTTTTGAGAAATGTCTATTCAAGTCATTCGCCCATTTTTAATAGGTTGTTTTCTTGTTATTGAGTAGTTTGAGTTCCTTGTTTACTTTGTATATTAGCCTCTGATTTGATGTATGATTTGAAAATATTTTCACCCAATCTGTGAGTTGCCTTTTCTTTCTATTAATTGATTCCTTTGTCATGTAGAAGCTTTTTAGTTTGATGCAATCCCATTTGTCTGTTTTTGCTTTTGTTGCTTCAACTCGACATCTTAACCTGGAGGCCCTCAAGGCTAATTTTCCAAACCCAGTGATAGCCAACATTTATTCATCTGTCACTTAATGCTGAGGCTACTTTCTGAGAAATGCAGTGTTAGCTGATTTCATTATTGTTTGAAGATCATAGAGTGTACTTAAACAAACCTGAATGGTATAACCTACTACACAGCTATGTTGTATGGCTTCAAATCAGTACAGCATGTTACTGTACTGAATACTGTAGGCAATTGTAACACAGTGGTATTTGTGTATTTAAATATATCTAAATGTGGAAAAGTTACAGTAAAAGTACTGTATTATAACCTGTTGGTTGACTGAAAAGCTGTTGTGTGACACATGCCTGTATTTATTATCATCCAAGAGGTCATCTGACTACTTTATATATATTAATTCATTGAATTCTCATACCAGTCCTAGTAGATGAGTACTATTGTTATCAAATGAAGAAACTGAGGCACAGAGAGGTTATGTAACTTATCTAAGATCTCCCAACTTGTATATGGTGGAGCTGGGATTCAAGCCCAGGAATTTGGCACCACATCGGTACACTGTCTAGCCTAAGGAACGTTACTATTCTCTCTTATCTTCTAAGACTTGGTTACCAAAAGACAAAAAGGGATCTGGTTAGGATTCCCTTCAATGGCTCTCTTCTAGTTAAATGATCTCTTTGTTTACCCTGCCTGCTACGTTTCAGGCACTATGCACAATTCTCGTTTAATTCTCACAGCATTCTTATGTAGTAGGTATTAACAGGTGCATTATACAGATGAGAATACTGGGGCCCAGAGCTGTTAAATAACTTGCTGGAGCCTCTTGTAGCAACTTGAAGAGCCAAGATTCAAATCCAAGTCCACGTAGCTTCAAAGCCAAGGAAGACTCTGAGGCATGCTTAGAATTTTGAAAGGCCTCTGTCAAAAAGGGGAGACCAGAGCATATACTTTCACTACCTTTCACCATGTCCAAATATTTAGCAAAGTAAATATATGTGGTTCATTATTTTGATTTTCTTTGTCAGGGGTTCCAATTAATGTATGTTGGATCTCTTTTGTCTGTATCTCATATCTCTAATTTTCCTCTGTAATCCTTTTTAACATTTTGATTTTTAAATTTAATATTTTATGTCTCTCTTATTTGTTTTTCACAATGTTTCTTTTCCTTTATTTCAATCATGGCTTCATTTATTTCTTTTACTGCTTTTTTAAGTTCTGCCAGTTTACTTTTCATCTTCTCCTGCTGTTTTATCATCTCTTCCCCAGCTCTTGCATCTCTTCTTTGTCCTCTTACTTTAGAAAGATAATTGTCTGTTGCATATATGTTTAATCCATGGTGAAATATTTGTGGTCAAAATTTCATCTGCTCCATGACAACATTTTCAGGCTCTCTGTCTTTTGTTTTCCCTGTTTTCTTCTTTTCCTTTTCTTTTAACATTTTCATATAAATTATATGCTGCTTTGTTTTACATTACTCAACATTGCAGAAAATGAGTTATTTCTGGAACACCTCTTAGAATGAAATTCATGTGTCAGTGGGGCCAGGGCCATGTTCCAGGCTAACTGGAATTTGTGTGTGTGCTGGTTTCACTTTTATTGTTTCCCAGCTAATGAAGAAAGGCCAGTGTGCCATTTGTTTGTTTGTTTTAATGCAAGAGCTCTTTTTTCCCTCACTGCCAAAGAGATAGACCACTTTCCATTATTATGGCTTATCAGTATGATTTCTTGTTCTATCACATTTGTATTTTGGAACCAAATTAGATTCAGGGTCACTTTTACTGATAGAGTACTCCTCAACACAATTAGAAAAACAAGGGTTTGATTTTGCCTGCCAAGGATGCCCTTCATCTTTAAGATCGGTAATTTTGCTGGCTTTTTCTGAGATCTGTGGCCACAGCACCTTCTCTCTGCAGCATCCTTTCTGTACGCAAATGCCCCCGTCAAGCTCCCTGTTTATGGCAGTTCTTCTACTTATCATATAGACTGGTGTTTTAGTTATCTCTAAGCTTCTTTTAAAGTGAAGTTTGCAGTTTTGTGTCTCATTTTCCTTGTTGCTTTTGGATAAATTCCAGGAAAAGAGAGGGAGAAAGGTAACTTTGAACAGCCGTATTCAAACCAGACATCCACTCTAATTTCTTTTTCAGACCTGTTGCACAACTTCCTATTTACTGAACTCTGGTTAGGTTTGCCATTTATATCTCATGTCTTGCTCATTCTGTTTGTTTTTTTCCCCCTTTTCACCCTTGGTTTTGCAGGTTTTTTCCTCAAGAAGTTCCATAGGAGATAAACTTTCTATTAGTCTGGGTCCCCTGAAAAGTAAATTTCAAGTCATGAGTAAAAATAGAGAAAGATCTGGATAAGGCTTGGAGAGATATCAGAGCATGATGCAGGTTTGACCCTGAATGATGGAGAGAGGGAGAGAAGGTTGGGTAGAAGGGTTTTAGATTCCATTCAGTCAGACGAAAAGTTTGACACAGATGTTGGAGAGTCCCCTGTCTCCCAGGAATGGGTCTGGGTTAGTATCTCTGCTACATTCAATCTTTGGCTGGGAGCAGCCATGACACAAATGTGCCAACAGATTTCAGGCACAAAAGTGGGGCCCATGGTCAGTTACACTCCTGTAATCAGAGATCTGCAAGGCACATTCTCATGGCAGCCACACTTCCTTTGCTTTGCATTTCTGAAAATATTTTATTTCAGCCTGACATTTGATTGATAATTTAGCAATATATAGAATTCTATATTCAAAATAATTTTCTCTCAGAACCTAGAATGAATTGGATCCATTGTCTTCTAGAATCTAGTTGCTGATGAGAAGTTTAATGTCAACCTGACTTCTGATTTTTAAGGAATTTCTGTTTCTCTCCCCCACTGGCCACTTCCTCCGTCTCTCTCTCTCTGCTTTTAGATGTACCCTATCTTCAGTGTGCAGAAATGTGTTAAAGAGTGTGTGATTGTCAGCACTATGTGAACTTTTTAAGGCTAAAAACTGCTTCTTTTCAGCTCTGGGAAAATTTCTTATATGATTTGTTTGATCCACTTTCTCTGTTTTCTCACTCTGGAAATTCTATTAGTCGGATAATTGACTTTCTAAATAGATCCTTTCTCTCTGGCTCCATCTCTTTGCCTTATGTTCTGGGAAATTTCTTTGACTTTATCCTTCAATTATTCTATTAATTTTTCCTAATTAATTTTCTTATTGTTCCTTTTAAATAGCATTCTGCTTATGTTTTTGTCCATATTCATACAACAACTCAAAAATTCTGGGGCTATTCATTAGAGTTGTTTGTTGTTTTTTTTTTTTAATGTTTTCCTTTCTCCACTGAGTTACATATTTCTTTTGGAGTAATTTGTTCTGTTTGAATTAGCCTTGTCATTTTATGCTCAGGTGTTTGTCTTCTTTCTGGTGATTGGTTCTACTTAATAATGGGGAATGGTGTTGATTTTTCTCCAGAACTGCCATCAGTTTACTTGCTTATCCAAGGTGTGTCTATTTTTCTTCCTAGCTCTCTCCTAGGAATGCGTATGCTGACTAGAAGCTCTGCAATGTGGGCAGGGATCAGCTGTAGGCCCAATGCTCTTTTAGATAAACTGTAGAAAGTCAGCCTCTAAACTGGGATTTCCCAATTGCATAAAGGGAGGGCTTTACTCTCAAGGATTTTACCAACTCTAGGAGTCCTATTTGGCCCCTGGGAGTAAGTTCAGTATCTTTAGAGAAGTGTCCTGTAATTTTTGACCTGAAGGAAATGCCGGGCTTCCTACAATGTATTTCTTGGCAATAGGGTTAAAAAGAGGAAGTGAGAGGGGTCCACTTTGAGTTAACTCCTTTCTTTTAGGACCCTCCTTCTCACCCCTGCCCTCCTTTATAACTGCCAACTGGGGCCTGGTCCTGAAGCCTTCTGGAGCTTCCTGGGGCCATTGGCTTTCTCCTTTGCTGCAGTTTCCTCCTGCATATTCTCAGATGCTTTGTTTCACCCTGTTTCTTCATGAAATGTCTTACATTCTCTTTTCATCTGTAAGAAATTCATTGAAACCCCTTACCTACCAATGATCTCTTTCCCAATTCATTTAGGATACGAGTTTATTCCTTCACCATCATTTTACTGGAGTCTCAGGTGGAAAGGAAAAAAAATTGTGTGCATAGCCTTCCAATTTATACATTTAAATCCTCATGCTACTTTACCTGTTTCACAGTAAGGAAATAATTAGAATGCTGCCTGATTCTCTTTGAGAAGCTCATATTCTTTTAAGGACATTGCTTCTTCTGTAGCCTTCCTCTGGGAGGTGTTTTTCTCTTGCTTCCTAGCACCATTGAGTCTGGCAGGGCATTATGCTTGATGCTCATTGCTGGTATTAGACAGGTCTTCTTTTCCTACTAATAACATCTCATGTCATCAGACTACATACTACCCACGCATCTTGTGGCAGTCACCTACACCACCCAGTCATTTCCCTTTATTCCTCAAAGATTTTAGCTCTTAGTTCACAATCATGCTCTTCAACACTGCTACTTTCACAATTGATGATGTTTTATTAGTGACACGGATGACGTTTCCAGTACCCAGCATCTCAGTTCCTCGACCCTGTCTCTTTCAGTGAGCATGTTCTCCATTGTACCTCAGTTACTCATTCCTGTGGTTATACCTCTGACCTTGGCTTTACCAATAATATCTATTTCAAGCATCCACTCTGACAATCATCATGTAAATAGCCAGCTTGCTTTTTCTGATACTCAAACATCAATAATTACTATCAGATCTTCCAGCCCTTTGATCCTAGTATATTTTTCAATGCTCCTCATATTCTTATTTTATGTCTTACCTAGCTTAAATTCCATTGTCCAATCCTATAATCACTTCCTTAAAACTCCTTTACCTGCTCCCTCTTTACACAAGCTCACATGGAAAAATCCCGAACCTAGTTAAATCCGACTCTTGCTTACCTTGTACCTAAACCTGCACAAATGATTCAGAGTGGATTTGAGCATAAAAACATTCTGACCGTTTGTACCTTATAATTTTAATTCTCTTACATTTGTTGCAGTTTGTTCTGTGGTTCAAAACATGATGGACCTATTTTGATGAACATTCCCTGTGCAGTCAAAATGAATGTGTATTCTGCTGTTGCCAGGTGAACTGTTCTAGCAACGTCAATTAGGTCAAGTTGGTTGTTCATGTTCTTCAGGTCTTCTATACTGCCATTGATTTTCTATTTACTTTTTCTATCAATTAATGAGAACAGAGTTTTGAAGTCTTCAACTATAATTATGGCTTTGTCTTTCTCCTTTCAGTACTTCAGTTTTCATTTCATTTACTTTAATTTCATGTAATCATTTATTTATTTATTTTTGAGATGGAGTCTCGCTCTGTCACCCAGGCTGGAGTGCAGTGGTATAATCTGGGGTCACTGCAACCTCTGCCTCCCAGGTTCAAGTGATTCTGCTGTCTCAGCCTCCCAAGTAGCTGGGATTACAGGCATGTGCCACCATGCCCAGCTAATTTTTGTATCTTTAGTAGAGACGGGGTTTCACAATGTTGGCCAGGCTGGTCTCGAACTCCTGGCCTTAAGTGATCCACCCACCTCCACCTCCTAAAGTGCTGGGATTACAGGCATGAGCTGCCATGCCCGGCCTTCATTTCATTTACTTTAAAATTCTGTTCTTAGACACATACACATTTAGGATTGTTAAGGCTTTATTGTGAAATGATCATTATGTAATGTTGCTCTTTATTATCCCTAGTAATATTCTTTCCTTTGAAGTCTTTGATATGAATATAGCCACTTCAGCTTTCTTTTGATTAGCATTTGCATCGTATATCTTTTTCTATCCTTTTACTTTTATCCCATCTGTATGTTCATATTAAAACATATTAAGGATTTCTCGCTTACACACTGTTGGTAGGAGTGTAAATGAGTTCAACCATTGTGGAAAGCTGTGTGGTGATTCCTCAAAGGGCTAAAAACAGAACTACCATTTGACCCAACAATCCTATTACTGGGTATATACCCAAAGGAATATAAATCGTGCTACCATGAAGATGTACACACAACTGTTCATTGCAGCACTATTCACAATAGCAAAGACATAGAATCATCCTAAATGTCCATCAGTGACAGACTATATAAAGAAAATGTGGCACATACATATACACCATGGAATACTACGCAGCCATAAAAAGGAACCAGATCATGTCCTTTGCAGGGACATGGATGGAGCTGGAAGCCATTATCCTTAGCAAGCTAACGCAGCAACAGAAAACCAAATACCACATGTTCTCACTTGTAAGTGGGAGCTAAATAATGAGAACACATGGACACAAAAAAGGGAACAACAGACACTGGGGCCTCCTTGAGGGTGGAGGGTAGGAACAGTGACAGGATCAGAGAAAATAAGTATTGGGTACTAGGCTTAGTACCTGAGTGATGAACTATTATCTGTACAACAAATCCCCATGACACAAGTGTATCTATATAACGAACCTGCACATGTGCCCCTGAACCTAAAATAAGTTTTAAAAAAGCGAGTTTCTTCTAGACAGCATATGGTTGAGCCTTTTAAAATACAATTTTGACAATTTCTGTCTTTTAATAGGAGTATTTAGACTATTTACATCTAATTAGTGGCATAGTAGGGTTTAACTCTACCATCTTGCTAGTTGTTTTCAATTGGTCCCATCTGTTCTTCATTCCTTCTTTTCCCTCTTTTTCTGTCTGCTTCAGGATTGAGTACTTTTTATGATATAATTGTGTCTCTACTACTGGCTTATTCTTTTGCCTCTTTTAAAAAAATATTTAATAGCTGCCCTAGAGTTTACCATGTATATTTTTAACTTATTACAGTATACCTCTAAATAATATTATACCACTCACAGTGGTGTAGAAACCTTACAACAGTATACTTCCAATTTGTTCCTCTGATCCTTGGTGCTATTTTTGTCTTACATTTTACTTTTAAATGTTTTTAAACCCCACAATGCATTTGTATAGTTTTTGCTTTAGGCCAGAGGCCAGCAAACCATGACCATCAGGTCAGCCAAACATTTTTATAAATAAAGTTTACTGGCACACAGCCACACCCATTTGTTTACACATGTCCTGGCTGCTTTCCGACTACAGCAGCAGATCTGAGTAGCTGCAACTGAGACTGTATGTCCTGCAAGCCTAAAATATTTATTATTAATATCTGGCCCTTTCACAAAATGTTTGATGACTTCACTTTAGAAAATTATCTTTTAGTGCAATTAAAAAGAATTAATTTACCTTCATTTTTAGCATTTCTAGCGCTCTTGATTTCTTTTTACAGTTCCAAGTTTCTGTCTGGTGCCATATTCCCCCGGCCTGGAGAATTTCCTCTAACATTTCTTGTAGCATAAGTCTATTGGCAACGAATTCTCTTGGTTGTTTTTCTGAAAAAGTTGTTATTTTGCCTTCATTTTTGAAAGCTATTTTCACTGGAAGGAGAGTTCTGGATGGAGAACTTTTTTGCTCTTTGTATTTGAATGGTGTTGCCCCACTATCTTCTGCTTGTGTGGTTTCTAAGGAGATTCTACTGCGATTCTTTTTTCCTTTATATGTCATGTGCCCTTTCCTCCCTTCCTCCCCACTGGCTGCCTTCAGGATTCTCTCTTTAACAGTGGTTTTCCAGGGACACTGTGCTGTGTCCAGGTGTTTTTCTGTTTTGGTTTGTTTTATCTGTATCTTTTGGTGTTTATCCTTCTTGGTTCTCCAAGTTTTTTGGATCTGTCATTGGATGTATTTCATTATCTTTATAAAATTACTGACCACTATCTCTTAAAATATGTTTTTGCCCTGTCCTGTCACTCTTCTTCTTCTCTTGTCCAAGAGCAGGGCCTGGGGAACTGTTTAACCTGCCTGTGCCTCTGAGGGAAGGGCTTTCGGATCTCCCGCCCTGCCCATGGAAACTGGTGGGGAGGAGCTTGTGAGCGAGCCCAAAGGCCCCTGGGTCACAGCTCCCAGGGAGTCTGGACGGACACACTAGCTCACACTTGGCCTTTGGTGGCTGGCCAGTGCTTTAGCTTATTTCTTCTTACCCACTTGTCCCTCCTGGAGCTCCTTCCTCCCCAGCTTTGCCACGAGTGTTACAGTTAGTGAGTTCCATCTCTCCTCAGGAAACCTTACCTCTTTTTGAAATTCAAGTAGTTTGTTACTGTGTAACCTCAGCTCTCTGATGGTTTCCAGAGAAATTGTGATTGTGTAGCAGCTTAGAATGGGGTAGCATATTTTCTTTTGCAGTTTTCTACATCTTAAGCAGAAACGGAGTCGCCTCCGCTGATTGCACTTTCGATTCCTGACCGCATGCCCTTTACTGCTGGTGGGCAATCTTACTGTGTCTTTCATGCGCGTCAGTGTGAAGAGACCACCAAACAGGCTTTGTGTGAGCAATAAAGCTTTTAATCACCTGGGTGCAGGCGGGCTGAGTCCGAAAAGAGAGTCAGCGAAGGGAGATGGGGTGGGGTCGTTTTATAGGATTTGGGTAGATAAAGGAAAAAGCGGGGGTTGTTCTCTGGCAGACAGGAGTGGGGGTCACAAGGTGCTCAGTAGGGGAGCTTTTGAGCCAGGATGAGCCAGGAGAAGGAATTTCACAAGATAATGTCACCAGTTAAGGCAGGAACAGGCCATTTTCATTTCTTTTGTGGTGGAATGTCATCAGTTAAGGCAGGAACCGGCCATCTGGATGTGTACGTGCAGGTCACAGGGGATATGAAGGCTTAGCTTGGGCTCAGAGGCCTGACGTTCCTGTCTTCTTATATTAATAAGAAAAATAAAATGAAATAGTGGTAAAGTGTTGGGACGGCAAAAATTTTGGGGGATGGTATGGAGAGATAATGGGCGATGTTTCTCAGGGCTGCTTCGAGCAGGATTAGGGGCGGCGTGGGAACCTAGAGTGGGAGAGATTAAGCTGAAGGAAGATTTTGTGGTAAGGGGTGATATTGTGGGACTGTTAGAAGAAACATGTGTCATTTAGAATTATTGGTGATGGCCTGGATACAGTTTTGTATGAATTGAAAAACTAAATGGAATAAGAGGAGAAAAACAGGTATAAAAGGTCTAAGAATTGGGAGGACTTAGGACATCTGATTAGAGAGTGCCTAAGGAGATTCAGCATAGTCCTGCCAGCAAAGATTATTTATTTACTTCAAGAGTTAAGAGTGGCGGTTTGGGGATAGCACCAGGAGATATCAGCTGTGATGGCTTGGAAAAACAGTGTAAACCGGCAGTGTAAACAAGAGCAGGGCATGTATGAGTAGTTGAGAACGGTGAATAGGAGTATGACTAGACAGAAGACAGTAGGGATGACAAGTTTTTTGGGGCACAGTCTAAGTTGGTCTGGTGTCTGGAATGAGACTGGGGCCTAATAAAAAGGAGCGTCTATACAGGAGGTCAAATGGGCTGTATTTTGTAGCATTCTGAGGACAGGTCTGACTTCTGAGAAGGGAAAGTGGTAAAAGTATTGTCCAGTCCTTTTTAAGTTGGTGGCTGAGCTTGGTAAGGTGTGTTTTTAAAAGACCATTAGTCTGTTCTACTTTTCCTGAAGACTGAGGACTGTAAGGGATATAAAGGTTTCACTGAATACTAACAGCCTGAAAAAATGCTTGGCTGATTTGACTAATAAAGGCCGGTCTGCTATCAGACGGTATAGAGGTGGGAAGGCTAAACTGAGGAATTATGTCTGACAGAAGAGAAGAAATGACTGCGGTGGCCTTCTCAGACCCTGTAGGAAAGGTCTTTACTTATTCAGTGAAAGTGTCTACTTAGACTAAGAGGTATTTTAGTTTCCTGACTCGGGGCATGTTGAGTAAAGCTAATTTGCCAGTCCTGGGCGGGGGCAAATTCCTGAGCTTGATGTGTAGGGAAGGGAGGGGGCCTGAATAATCCCTGAGGAGTAGTAGAATAGCAGATGGAACACTGAGAAGTTATTTCCTTGAGGATAGATTTCCACGATGGAAAGGAAATGAGAGGTTCTAAGAGGCGGGCTAGTGGCTTGTACTATAGCATAGCCTGCCTTTGCTGGTGTGTGGCAATTAGGCCTGGTGGAACTGCCACCAATAAACTAAGTGTGATCAGGGTGAGAAACAGGGAAGAAGGAAATGTGGGGAAATGGGGTGAACGTCAGGTGGATCAGAGAGATGAAGGAGCCGGGGAGCAGAAAGTATATGCGTCAGGTGTGAGGAAGAAAATAGATTTTGGAAATTATGAGAGCTGTAGAGAGTGAGTTGAGCATAGTTTGTGATTTTAAGGACCTCTGAAAGTATTAGGGTGGCAGCAGCCACTGCACGGAGACATTATGGCCAACCTAAAACAGTAAGGTCAAGTTGTTTGGACAAGAAGGCTACAGGACGCGATCCCAGTCCTTGTGTAAGAATTCCGACTGCACAGCCCTGCACTTCAGCTGTGTGTAATGAAAAGGGTTGGGATGAGTCAGGGAGAGCTCGGATGGGGGCAGTCTCTAAAGCTGTCTTCAAGGAACGGAAAAAGGAGTGGGGAAAGGATTTAGGATCTATGGGGTCAGCTAGGTTTCTTTTTGTGAATTTATATAATGGTTTTGTTAGGATGGCAAAACCAGGTATCTAAAGTAGAAAGTATCTAACCATGCCTAGGATGTAGAAGGTGTTGGGGTTTGAGAGATCAGTCAGACACAATTGGCAGGGAGAGCACGTGTGTTTTTATAAGAATTACGCCGAGACAGGTAACAGATGAGGAAGAAATTTGGGCTTGACTGAAGTAATGGGGGATGTCTGTGAAGCCTTGTGGCAGTACAGCCCAGGTAATTTGCTGAGCCTAATGGGTGTCAGGGTCAGTCTAAATGAAAGCAAAGAGAGGCTGGGATGAAGGGTGCAAAGGAATAGTAAAGAAAGCATGTTTGAGATCTGGAACAGAATAATGGGTTGTAGAGGGAGGTACTGAGGATAGGAGAGTATATGGGCTTGGCACTACGGGGTGGATAGGCAAAACAATTTGGTTGATAAGGCGTAGATTCTGAACTAACCTGTAAGCCTTGTCTGGTTTTAGGACAGGTAAAATGGGGGAATGGTAAGGAGAGTTTATAGGCTTTAAAAGGCCATGCTGTAGCAGGTGAGTGATAACAGGCTTTAATCTTTTTAAAGCGTGCTGCGGGATGGGATATTGGCATTGAGTGGGGTAAGTGTGATTAGGTTTTAATGGGATGGTAAGGGGGGCATGATCAGTCACTAAGGAGGGAGTAGAGGTGTCTTATACTTGTGGGTTAAGGTGGGGAGATACAAGGGGAGGATGTGAAGGAGACGTTGAACTGGGGGAAAAGGTGGCAATTAGGTGTGGCTATAGCCTAGGAATAGTCAGGGAAGCAGATAATTTAGTTAAAGTGTCTCGGCCTAATAAGGGAACTGGGCAGGTGGGGATAACTAAGAAGGAGTGCTTAAAAGAGTTTGTCTAAGTTGGCACTAGAGTTGGGGAGTTTTAAGAGGTTTAGAAGCCTGGCTGTCAATACCCACAACAGTTATGGAAGCAAGGGAAACAGGCCTTTGAAAAAAAGGTAATGTGGAGTGGGTAGCTTCCGTATTGATTAAGAATGGGACGGACTTACTTTCTACTGTGAGAGTTACCTGAAGCTCGGTGTCCGTGCTGGTTTAAAGGGCTTCCAAGGCGATCGGGCAGTGTCAGTCTTCAGCTGCTAAGCCGAGAAGATCTGGGAAGGAGTCAGTCAGAGAGCCTTGGGCCAGAGTTCCAGGGGCTCTGGAAGTGGCTGCCAGGTGAGTTGAACAGTCCGATTTTCAGTGGGGTCCTACACAGATGGGACGTGGCTTAGGAGGAATCCCAGGCTGCGGGCATTCCTTGGCCAGGTGGCCAGATTTCCAGCACTTGTAGCAAGCTCCTGGGGGAGGAGGTTCTGGAGGAACAACTGGCCACTGCGGTTCAGGCGTTTGGAAGTTCTTGTGTGCTGGAGATGTGACTGGGGTTTGTCTCACAGTGGAGGCAAGGAATTGCAACTTTTTTCTATTATTGTACACCTTGAAGGCAAGGTTAATTAAATCCTGTTGTGGGGTTTGAGGGCCAGAATTTAATTTTTGGAGTTTATTTAATGTCGGGAGCAGATTGGGTAATAAAATGTATATTAGAATAAGATGGCCTTTTGACCTTTTAGGGTCTAGGGCTGTAAAGTGTCTCAGGGTTGCTGCCGAACAAGCCATGAACTGGGCTGGGTTTTTAATGTTTGATGAAAGAGCCTAAATGCTCACTGATTTGGGAGAGGTCTGATAAAGAAAAAGGAGCATTAACCTTGACTATGCCTTTAGCTCCAGCCACCTTTTTAAGAGTAAATTGCTGGGCAGGTGGGGGAGGGCTAGTCACGGAACGAAACTGTAAGCCCGACCAGGTGTGAGGAGGGGAGGCAATAAAAAGATTATAGGGTGGAGGAGCGGAGGCTGAGGAAGAATTGGGACCTAGCTGGGCCTGGGGAGGAGGGGAGAGGTCAGATGGGTCTGTAGAAAAGGAAGATTAGAAAGACTCAGCGATGCTTGGGGTTGGGACTGAGGGGACAGGCGGGAGGGAAAAAAGGAAGATTTGGGATAACTTGCATTGGGAGCAGAGACTAGAGAGGGACTGATGTGTAAAAGAATGCCTGGACATCAGGCACCTCAGACCATTTGCCTATTTTACAACAAGAATTATTTAGATCTTGTAGGATGGAAAAATTGAAAGTGCCATTTTCCGGCTATTTGGAACTACTGTTGAGTTAGTATTGGGGTCAAGCGGCATTGCAGGAGAAAATAAGATGCTTAGATTTTAGGTCAGGTGAGAGTTGAAGAGGTTTTGAGTTCTTAAGAATACAGGCTAAGGGAGAAGAAGGAGGAATGGAAGGTGGAAGAGTGCCTATAGTGAAGGAGGGAAGCCTAGAGAAAAAAGAGTAGAGACACAGAGAAGGGGTGGGGGGTTCTTGCCCTCCAGAAAAGCAGAGAAGGGATCGGGGCATGGAAATAAGGGGTTGGGGCACAGAGATAAGAGGTCAGAGTGCAGAAATAAGGGATCGGGGCACAGAGATAAGAGGTCAGGGTGTGGAAATAAGGGATCGGGGCACAGAGATATGAGGTTGGGGCATGGAAATAAGGGATCGGGGTGCAGAGATATGAGGTTGGGGTACTTGGCCCTCCCCTAGAAAAGCAGGACTTGCTGCTAAGAGTGAAGGAGAAGGGGTTGGGGGTTTCTTGCCCCCCAGAAAGGCAGAGAAGGGATAGAGACATGGAGAGGAAGAGGTTGGGGTACTTGGCCCTCCCCTAGAAAAGCGGGACTTGCCACTAAGAGTGAAGGAGAAGGGGTTGGGGGTTTCTTGCCCCTCAGAAAGGCAGAGAAGGGGCAGAGACATGGAGAGAAGGGATTGGGGTACTTGCCCCTCTCCCAGAAAAGCAGGACTTGCCGCTAAGGGTGAAGGACCAAGGCAGGCGCCCCTGCATGGTCTGACACCTCTGAAACGTGGGTGAATAATCAGAGAGGCATCCCTGTAATGATTAAACACCAAGGGAAGGCTGCCTTCCCAGTCCGTGACTGGCGCTGGAGTTTTGGGTCCACGGATAAAACGTGTCTCCTTTGTCTCTACCAGAAAATGAAAGGAATTGAAATTAAGAGAAGGGGGAGATTGAAGTGTGGCGCCAAGATTGAAAGGAGAAAGAGGTTGAGGGATAGCTAGGGAGGTTGGAGAAGAGAGTAAAAAGAGGCCACTTACCAGATTTGAAATTGGTGAGATGTTTCTTGGGCTGGTTGGTCTGAGGACCTGAGGTTGTAGGGGGATCTTTTTCATGGAACAAAGAACAGGACGACAGAGGATTGATCTTCCAAGGGAGGTCCCCCGATCCGAGTCACGGCACCAAATTTCATGCACATCTGTGTGAAGAGACCACCAAACAGGCTTTGTGTGAGCAATAAAGCTGTTTATTTCACCTGGGTGCAGGCGGGCTGAGTCCGAAAAGAGAGTCAGCGAAGGGAGATAGGGGTGGGGCCATTTTATAGGATTTGGGTAGGTAAAGGAAAAAGGGGGGTTGTTCTCTGGCAGGCAGGAGTGGGGGTCACAAGGTGCTCAGTAGGGGAGCTTTTGAGCCAGGAGAAGGAATTTCACAAGATAATGTCATCAGTTAAGGCAGGAACAGGCCATTTTCATTTCTTTTGTGGTGGAATGTCATCAGTTAAGGCAGGAGCCGGCCATCTGGATGTGTACGTGCAGGTCACAGGGGATATGATGGCTTAGCTTGGGCTCAGAGGCCTGACAGTGTCCCCCTGGTGTAATCAGTCTCCCATGTCCTGGGTAGTGATGAAGTGGCATTGTTTGTCTGGGGTAATACCCAAGGTTCGTGTCCTCACACCGAGGAAATCAAGGACATGGACCACAAGCAGCAAGGTTAAGAGTGAAGGTTTAATAGGCAAAAGAAGGAGAAAAGCTCTTTCTCCTGCAAATAGAGAGGGGCTCTGGAGTGCGTCTTCAGGTTCTGAGGTGAAATGCATGGGGTATCGTAGACTAGCTTGAGGAGGCAGTGTCTGATTTACATAGGGCCCAAAAGATTGGTCGGACCAGGTGTGCCATTTACATAGCTTGGGAAGAAGCTGGCCACCCCATCCTAATCTTTTGTTATGCAGATGTATCCTCTGCCTGGCCGGCCCCAGGTTGTCTGCTTCTTTACTGCACACATGTTGACAAAGAAAAGGGAAGAAGGAGCCTCCATGTTGAACATGCCTGGCTTCCAGGTATCACTTTTCTATTGGCACAGCTGCTGGCATTCGCCCATGCAAGCTTCTAGCTTGCTTTTCTATATCTGCAGCTTGAGTTTTCAGGCTGCTCTTTGTTAAAAAAGAAATGATCTTGGGGCTGCTTTTCATTAAAAGGAAAACCTTACTGAGGACTCTGTTACCCTCACTAACTGCCTAAATAATTTCTTTTGGGCTCCTGTATCAGTGATTTCAAACTTTTCCCTCTCTCCTCCTGCAAGCTCTCCTCCTCTCAGCTAACGAATTTGCTTTCAGTTTCACTGACAAAATTAAAAGAAACATTCCATCATCTCTCACTCTGTGTCTACTCCTTGCCTTCCATCTTATTCCTTGGATGAGTGGATCCTGATCCTAGCAGAGGACAACACCCTCATTTGTCCATCAGATCCCAGCCTCTCTCCTATACTCAAGGGCCTCACATAGCATTTCTCCCTCTCCCTGTTATCACAAACTTTCTCCTGTTAGCTGCATCATTCCCATAAGCAAATAAACATTTATATCTTTCTTCCATTAAAAAATGCCAAATATTGTTTTCACATCTCCCTTTAGCTATTTCCCCCTTTACTTTTCTCATTTACAGTAACGTTTCTCAGAAAAGTTGCCTGTACTCACAGTCTTACCACTTTTTCTTGAACTCAATCCAATTGGACTAAACTCAACCCTCTAGTTCACCAAAACTGCTCTTGGGGAGATTATCAGTGACTTCTTAGTTGCTAAATCTGTGTTCAAACCTCAATTCTCACCTTACTTGACCACACATCTCAGTTCGCCCAGAACATCCCTAGCTTATTGTTGTCCTGCCAAAGTTGAGTGCCCTTTTTTGACTTTAAAAGTGCCATACTTTGTATAGTAAAGTATATGGTCACTCTCTTATCTGTAGCATTTGATACTTTGGGTCCTGCTGTCTTCTTTAACATTCTTTCTTCATTTGACCTCTGAACACCACTCTCCTGGTGTTCTTCCTCCATTACTGGCTACAAGACCTTATAAATCTGCCCTTCACCCCCATTACCTGTATGATCTCATCTGCTAGTACGATAGGGTGATTATTAGATTAATGTGTTTGTCAGCTATTGCTATAATAATGCTGCATAACAAATGGTCTTACAATTTCAGTGACTTACAACCCTGATAATTTATTTCCATGCTCCTAGGTCTATAGATTGGCTGTGATTTGGGGTGGGGTAGGCTGGGCCAGACGGGACTCCCAGCTTCTGGTTGGACTCAAGACTGCTCCACATGTCCAGGTTGAAAGGGCCCCACTCACTCCACTCTAGGCAGACTGGCTCCCTGCTCCTCCTTAGGATGCCAGGAACACTCCCTCCTTAGCACCTTTCCATTGTTATGCCCTCTGACTTGTGCAGTTTCCCCTCCGATATCTGCACGGCTCACTTCCTCACCTTCTGAATGAATTGATTCAGAGATTAATTTATTTGTGTACAGGTTGGCTACTCTCAATGTTTGGCTATTCATCTATTGTCTAGCAATCATTAGCTACTTACTTAGTGGATTATGCCTGTGTTGACAGTTCTACTCTCAACTTCATAATCTCTTTAGGGCTGATAGCACACCAAAAAATGTTTTGAAGCCAACAAATTCGACATTGATGAAAATTGATGCAAGCATAATTTATTGCTGTGCCAAATCCAGTGTAGACATTTTCAACTTGTGAACACCGCTTAATTAAGAGACATTTATATGTTAAATAGAATTAGATAAAACGTAGGTCCTGACTGAAGTACAATTTATAAATCTGCCATTGTTATTGCAAGATTATTAGCTGCAAAAAGCAACCTCTGCTCCTTTCTAAACTTTCCAGGTATACTACATCGCACAGGCCTATATTTGTGTATTTTACTTTCCCATAATGGTTATGTTGGACTTTATTGCCATTTATAGAAATGGGGGTGGGTCTAATAATTTTTTTGAGGCGGAGTCTTCCTCTGTCTCCCAGGCTGGAGTGCAGTGGCACGATCTCGGCTCACCACAACCTCTGCCTCCCAGGTTCAAGTGATTCTCCTGCCTCAGCCTCCCAAGTAGCTGGGATTACAGGCATGCGCCACCACGCCCAACTAATTAGTAGAGACAGGGTTTCACCATGCTGGCCATGCTGGTCTCGAACCCCTGACCTCAGGTGATCCGCCCACCTCAGCCTCCTAGAGTTCTGGGGTTACAGGCGTGAGCCACCGCACCTGGCCAATTCTCTTAAATTCTGTTCCTGCAGACACTTGCACGTGGGCTTGCAAATCACAGAAAATACACCCTGGTGCCAGCAGGTGGCACCCTCCTCATGCCCAGCCAGGCTCCTCCCAGGAACTGCATTCTAGAGTCCAGGGAGCTTTGGTTTGGAAAATATTTGCCAGGGTTTCTGGTTATGGTCTTTCCCCAACAGGCACCTGTTTGGCATTTCCTGGCATGCACCCATCTTAGCATATTTCTTTGTCGGTAGAGTTTGGCTTGAAGGGAGGTTTCAGTAATTGATTACTTCACACCACCAGGTAAGTTCAGACTTCCTTAGCTTAGAAACCAAACTACACAGAGTGGTGAAAATAAACACGGTCTTGAGTAACTCAACATGGATATTGCTGTTATACTAATAGGGTGTTAATTAGTAAAGAGTGCTTAACTTTTTTACTGCCAATCTAAACAAGCTGGCTATGTTTTTGGCTGTGGGCCCTACAACTGCATCTCAAAGTGCTTTGCAAACATTAATTAAATCCTTCAGTGCACATCCAAGTAGTAGGTATCATCAAACCCTTTTCCAAGATGTGGAAAACAGATTCCCTAAGCCAGTCCTTGCTTAAGGTTAGGCCCAAACTGGGACTGGGTTTAGAATGTTGTGAACAGTTCTGACAGTCTCTGCGCCCAGTTCCCTGGAGTGTTCCAGCAAGTCAGCCTTTCAGCCAGACCATGGACGCCTTTTTCTTTGCCAACAACTGCAGGGTCTGAATTCTTCCAGGCTGAGGTTGATTCCTTCTACCCTGTTTGTCCTTATTGATACATTGTAACCTGTCACCTCCCTGTCACTTAATTTCTGTTTTAGCAACTGTGATCTTCAAGATGGTGGCTCACAACCTTTGATGCACAGACTTAGGCTGGCTGGATGCAACATTTCTCAGGAAATGCCAAGCACCATGCCACAGCCATCTGAGGTCCTCTCTGAAAAGATACACTTTATCTTTCTGTCATGGTGGAACCCAGGTTCTGGGCCACAGGACTTGGTGGGCTAAAAACACTCAGGCCCTATGAGGAGTAAAGGGCTTCTTCCCTGAGTCTTCTATTTCCAGAGTGTTCCTCTCTTCCTTGAAGATGCAGGAGAACAAAACGCACAGGGCACCCAGAAGCGAGGAGTGCCCCCGTGCATTCCATGCTGGTGTGTCCAAGGTGCACTGTTTATGCTCTGCCCTGCTTGGGGAGCAGTGGCTCCCAGGCAGGCTGGGCCGGTATCACAGCGAAGCGGGTGGGACCCCCTGTCATCCCCAGAGGCTGGCCTGGCTTTCAGGAGTGAGCCCTGTGGAGTATCAGGCTCAGCGCTTCCATTCTGTCTACCTTGGACACGTGCTGTGGTTATAAACCAAGGTTGCAACACTCCCTGAGCTTTACTACCTGCCTTCTAGATGTGAGGTCAGGCTGACCTGTCAAGCTGTGACAGGCACCTGGGAGCAGGTTACTCACTCCACTCTGCTGAGTTAGGAGAATATTCCCAGAAGAGGTTTCACACCAGATGAATTGTCTGAACTCCGGATGTGGCTAGCCATAAGTGGCTCACACCTGGTGGCTCCTCCAGAAAAGCTCTCCAGGAGAAACCCTGCTGCCCTTAGTGAGCTGAGCAAGGGGGTGTTCCAAGGGAATCCTGACCTCCAGCCAGATACCCTGCAAGGGCTACCTAACTGCAATAGGAGATTCTCCTGCAAAGACAGCTAGAGGGGCTGCTGTTAGCTTCCTGTCACCTGCTTTCCTTGCTTTCTTTACTTTCCAAGGCAGAGCAGAACTCCACAAGTAATTAACCCTTTACAAACTGAGTCACCGGACTTGGGCTATACAGGACTAGAGGGTTTAGTTGAAGCAGTTCACGTTGTAAAAATAGTGCCTTATGGATCTCTGGAACCTTTGGCAGTACTGTATATGGATTTCCTGAACCATCAGCAGAACACACAGTTAGGCAAGAGGCTCCTGGGGTGCTTCCAGCCTCTGGATCTCCTAGCCTTGCTAGAGACGTGAGGTCATTGGCACACACTGTGTCTATCTAAGCAGAGGCTGGACTGGAGTTTACAGTATGAATTATTGAGTGGGACTCATTTGTGGGCGCAATAAACTGAATGTTTGTGTTCCCCTAAATTCATATATTGACACCCTAACCCCCAATGTAATGATATTGGGAGGTGGGGTCTTTGTGAGGTGATTCGGTCCTGAGGATGGAGGCTGACAGTATTAGTACCTTTATAAGAGACTCCAGAGGGCTCTCTGCCTCCTCCTGCCATGTGAGGACAAAGCTAGAAGACATCCGTCTTTGGGCCAGGAAGCAGGTCCTCACCAGACACCAAATCTGCCAGCATCTTGATCTGAGACTTCCAGCTTCCAGGAGTGTGAGAACCAATTTCTGTTGCTGATAGGCCATCCAGACGGTAGCACTCTGTTACAGCAGCCTCTACAGACCAAGACACTTGAGGTCTTTGGCCACCAGCTTAATGGCCAGACACCTTCCTCTTACACAAAGGAAGAGGAAGTTTTGGCAATATTGTGCTGTTACATGGTGGTCCCCTAACTACTCCTGGAGTGGGGGGTTCTGGGAGTGCTATACAGAGGGGTGGAATATTCTATTCTGCTAATGTGTGTTCAGCCAAAAGGAAGAAGGAAGGAGGGGAAAGACAAGTAGGAAAGGAAAAGAAGCTCCTAGAATTTGGTTAAGTCACAATGTTACAATCCCGAGGGTGCCAACCTTAAGATGGCAACTGATGAAGACAATGATGACTTTGGGGACAGTTCCTAGGACATATGTAGCCATCTGGGTGGGAGGTATGGATTTACAGTCAAACCTACTTTATACCACAATGCACAATACAGACCACCACTACATGCCTGACTAAAAAATGTTTTCAAACACATGCTTTCAAGACAGTAAGGAACGTCTCTAAAGGCCCCAAACAAACAGGGTGGGAATCCAGAGAGGTGAGTGAGAAACAGTCAGTGGTAGCCCCGGGGACTTATGGCAATTCTCCATGACTGGAACATCATTTGCATGGCCATACATAGGACAGGATGCTCCCACGGTGGAAAGGTGTATTGGAGACTCAAATAAAATAGTGACTACCAAGGGCTATACCATCAGTTACAAAAGCATTAAAGAAAATGTCGATCCCACAAAAATGAAGGCAGCAAGAATGCATGTCTCAGCCTTGGCTCTAGGTAGAGGAAGAAGAAAAGAAAAAAAAAAAAAAAAAAGAAGGGCTCTCTTCGCTGTGAATTTGTAAATAAAAGCTGGCCTTCATACAGTTTGGGGCCTGAATCCATGCTACACAGGTGGCTGAAAGATCCTCAAGCCTCCCTAACTAATGGTGTGCATACAAAACTAGTTAGGAGGAAGCGTACTGATGCCTGCAACTTACTTTCCAATACATTTAAAAAATAAGACAGATTGATGGATGGAGAGAGAGGGATGTGTAGATGGACAGACACATGATAAAGCAGGAAGAATAAAATGTTAGTAAAACCTAGGTGGTGGGCATAGGGTATGTTTGTGATTTGGAGTTTTCTCATATGCTCTAAGTTCCCATGTATTTAAGCCTTCTTTAATGTCCTTCTGTAAAGTTTAATCATCTTCTCCACTGATAGCTTACATATCTTTTATTGGATTTATTCCTAGGGTCTTAATATTTTTAATTGTTATTATAAATGTGCCATGAGTATTTTTCAAGATATCTGACTTTCCACATTACCAGAAATTAATCTTTGAGATTTTGAACTTTTTTTCATGGATTTGGCTGCAAACATGTATTGTCATGGTTAAATATTCCACTTTTAAAATGCACCTTCTAACTCATTATCCCTTTTAAACTGTAACTGGTATGCCCTAGGCCTCATCAGCCTACAAGATCATATTTCTATTTATACCTAGAATTAATATGGCCTTATCACCCCCATGATGCTTTCCTGCAGGAATCTAGTGTTGTATCTAGTTGTCTCTGCCCCTCTAAGGATTTCTGAGGTTCAAGCAGAACTGATTTCATGTTCCACAGACCTCTGCTGGGCGCTGCTGGCAGCAAGGGCCTGTGTCTCACTCTTGGCAGCTGAGCCACCAAGGAGCCTTCAACAACACTAAGCTGGGGATCTCCCAAGACTCCTGCTGCTCTTGCCTGAAGCACCTCCTCCCAAGGACAAGCACACGCCCATCCCTTAATTCCTCGCAGTAATGGCTAAGCCAGGAGCGGAAGGTTCAGAGATGGTAGGGGTGATGGGTCAGGGAGACGACACCAGATGCAGCCCAGGCCCAGGATCACACCTCCGTGGGACAGGGGCCAGCTTCTCTCCACTACCAGCTCTACTCTTGAGCCTGTAAGTTCAAACCAACTCGATAAGACCCAGAGAGAGGAAAGGGTTTTTGAATCTCTTCGCTCTGAGATTTGCCTCCCTATTCCTCATTTCCTATTCCAGGTAAAACTCCTTCCAAGATGATTGACAATGGGAAACTCCACTCCATTTAGGGGGAAGCCCCACCTCCTCCCAAAGGGGATGGTCCCTTTGCAATCAATGGCCCCTAACAAGACGATCACATCAGAGCATCCTGATCTAATATGAGTATACTCAGTTATTCTGTCATAAGTAATTCTGCATTGATAAGATACTCCCACATAGATACTGTGGGAGATACTACAGACAGGCACACTCAACTCAGTTCCAAACCCATCCTTAGAAATTTGCTGATCCGTTTCCTTGCCCCTATGAAGAGTGGCTCTGAGATCCCAGGGCTGACTGTGGTTTTCCCAGGGAGAAGCATGTGATGGCAGAGTCCAGGAGAGTGATTGTAGCAATGTCTGCTGCAATCGAAGTGGAGGACTCTGAGTGTTAATGCTGATGGGCTGAGCTCATTAGATATACAGAGTTCTCCACTGCACTGGTAGTCAGAGTGCAGAGGCCCAGAGTAGCCCACCAGAGCTGCTGCCCAGCCCTGGCCTGAAGTGAAGGGACACAGAACCAGCATCTTAGAGAGAGAGCATCCACACTCCCCTCTGGCCAGGGTGGAACTTCTCATGGCCTAGAGGCACACACAGGAGGGTGGGGAATATGGAGACAACACACCCAAGGCAGCTTTCGGGAGTGATGTCAGAACTGAAAGCCTAAGAGACAGACCAAGAGATGCTGCATTTTCCAGAGGCTGGGAAGAGGGGGGGGCGGGGTTCATTATAATTGTTTCAGGAGCCAGCACTGGATGACAACTCCAGGACAGTTTCGGGCTTTGTAGGCATCATCTCCTATACTCTTCGCAGGCCTGTAAGAAAGGCACCATACTATCCCTGGTCTAAAAATTGGTGAGGGCAAAAGAGTAGAAGCTGGGTCCTGCTCAGTCTAACTTTCAAGCCCTTACTCTTAATCCCTGTTCTGTTCACTTTACTTGTTTATGCAAAAAAAGAAAGGGCAAAAAGAATAAAATGCTATTTTTTTAGCTATCATATTTAGCAAAAATTTTAAAAATAATAGTTACCGCCACCAAGAATGCAGTGAAAGGGGTAGCCTCACTTAATCATGAGCCCAAGCTCTCTAGAAATCTTTATATCACATGCTTTGAGTCAGCAATTATGTTTCTATGATAAAACCATGCAAAAACCTCTGAAATTTACCTTAAGGAAACAACTGAAAGGTGGACAAAGATTTGTGTACAGCTGTTGTTGTTTTTGCAAGTAAAGTTGCAAAAAAAATGAAAATGTTGCAAATGTTTAAAGCAATTTGTTTAGTAAGTGCTGTTATATCAATTCAATGGGATGTTATGCAATTTTTCTAAATGATGTTTTAAAAGAATGTTTATTGACTTGAAAAATGCTCATCACATAATTTTAAGTGGAAAAAAGCATGGCATTTTTTTTTGTCTCAATATCATTTAATAGAATTTGCAGGGGTTTTTTTTTCCATTAGGTCATACAGATTTCTTACTAGGGTATCTTATACTTTAATGAATGGATCATCTTTTTATCTGGTTACTGGTGATCTGTAGTAAAGTATTTGGTATTTCTATTATTTTCTAGTACATAACTAGTTTCTTTATATAATAGCTTTTTAGTTAATTCTCTTGAATATTCCAGCCACAAATACAAATAATATTTTTTTCAACTTCTTTCAAATATCCATGCCCCATGTCTGGTTTGTGTTTATGGCATTTTCTCAGAACTTCCGGGTCCAATTTAAATGATTGTCATTGTTATCTCCAATATCTCCCACTTCTCCGTCAACCAGTCTACCCATCCCCTTCCCAACTCCTCCAGAAAGGAATAGTTGCTAATTTGATTGATCAACACTGAGGGAACCACCTGGGTCTTGTTTATTGGTGGGCAGCATCATTACAGAGGTGGCAGCATCGTTACAGAGGTGGCAGCATCGTTACAGAGGTGGCAGCATCGTTACAGAGGTGGCAGCATCGTTACAGAGGTGATGGTGCAGCCAGGCTCCACTCTCACTTACACTTAATGCACCAGAATCATGGGCCGCACCATGCCTCTCTCCCACTGAGGATTGGCCTGAGCATATTGCTGATCGCTTCAGCCTCCCATACCATGGAACCCACCAGAAGGAGACAAGACCCCCAAGACTTGGACTCAGGCTTAGGGAGCTCCTAAGCTACCTGCTCCACCCCAGCTTTGACCTGCTGTGGAAGGGATTAGGCTCTGGTTCCGCTATCATGTGACACTTGAGTGCCTTTCTGCTCTTGCTCCTTGTTTGAGCAGCTCTTGCCAGAGCCTCACAGAGGGAGAAGTGATGGTTAGATGAGATTCAGCCTTCCCTTGGATCTTCTAGCCAAATACTATCCATTTCCACTAACACTTCACCCACCTTCTGCTCTTTTTGGTTCTGCCTGCAGGATTTCACTTTCATCCCATGTGGCAGGATCAGAGCTAAGCCATCGCCCCTCTAAGTCACAGTCATAACCTTAGATTTCTTCTTCCATAGGCACTACATGGTCAAGGAGTGTGAACTTTGGGAGCATCAGGTCCTCTATCCATATCCTCTTTGCTCTCTCTTCTCATGCAGTAAGTCCTGGAGCTACTGCCATGTGCAGCCTTCACAACCTTACAGTGGTGCTTGGCAGTTGGTGGCAAACTAGACATTTTTGACTCCCACCCTCTTTTCCTCTTTCTTCCACGTTATCCTGTTCTGGTAGGAATGGACTGGCTTTCCCTCCCTCAGGTTTATGCTAGAGAAGATGTCTCCAGATTAATTTACAGAAAATCAACCAAATGACCAGTCCCTTAAACTATCCAATGGTTTGCAGTAGCTGGGGATGCAATAGCCCTCTGTCCACATGCAAGGAAGAGGGGATGGACAGAGGATCCTGGGCAGTGTTCCAGCTCATTTGATTCCCTAGTCTGTCCTTAGGGATGTGGCTCCAGGGGTCCCATGGGCAGTATTCCAGGAACATCTTCCAGGATTTAGAGGTGGTTGTGGGATGGCCATTCTGAAAGTCTCTCTCATCCAATCCCACCTGGAAGGAAACAGGGGGTATGAAGCTAGGAGAAAAACTAAAACTTGGAAAGTTCTTAAAGCCTATTCAGATAATTTCATAGATCATTATAATTTTTTTTTTTTGAGACAGAGTCTCAATCCATTGCCCAAACTGGAGTGCAGTGGGGTGATCTCGGCTCACTGCAACCTCTGCCTCCCAGGTTCAAGCGATTCTCTCGGCCTCAGCCTCCCGAGTAGCTGGGATTACAAGCGCCCGCCCCCACGCCCAGCTAATTTTTGTATTTTCAGTAGAGATGGGGTTTGCCATGTTGGCCAGGCTGGTCTCAAACTCCTGACCTCAGGCGATCCACCTGCCTCGGCCTCCCAAAGTGCTGGGATTACAGGTGTGAGCCACCACGCCTGTCTATAAATGTGTCTTTAATAGAAACAGGGCTTCAGGGAATCATGGCCACAGGAAGGGGCAGTACCATGGCCTGCTCATCCCCTGCCCACCCAAGAGCAAATGGCTTGGAAGAAGCCACAGCAACACTTAAAACTTCCAAAAATATACTGGAAGCTTCTAGCAAGGCCAACTGGGTGAGAAAAAGAAATACAAAGCACTCAGATTAGAAAGGAAGACGTAAAATGATCTCTATTTTCAGATGTCATCCTCATGACTTGAAAGGGAGGTGCCAGAATGGCCTTTGGCCTTTGTTGAG
The DNA here is from genome assembly GCF_028858775.2 of Pan troglodytes. Classification (NCBI taxonomy): domain Eukaryota; kingdom Metazoa; phylum Chordata; class Mammalia; order Primates; family Hominidae; genus Pan; species Pan troglodytes. Next base: position 52,115,362 of record NC_072410.2, read on the forward strand.
CCTCACTGGCCTCTGCTGAGGGTCAGCTTGTCCAAGGGAACTTGGCATCGTCTTATTCCTCAGCTTTGTCTGCTACTGAAGTGAGGCCACCAGTGTCGGGTTTACACTGCCTTTTTCCTTCTTGTCCCAAGGACAGGACCGCTTTGGTTCTGCTGATCATCTTGGCACCTCCCTGAACCACACTGGGGGCACATGCCCTGTGAAACTGTTCTCAGGTTCACCCACCTAGATGCCTCACTCAGCCATGAATACAGCACTCCCCAGCTGCTATGCTGGAGGTGGGTCTTCTCCACAAAACTTTCAACCTCCCAGGCTACACCCATGGGTGCCAGGCCCCAGCTTTTCCTGAGAGAGAGCTGTTCAAGGCAGGAAGTAGAAGGAAGGCTCTGTGAAAAACCTGAAGACATGGGGATGTGAGCAGTGATTTACAACGGATCAATATTCTAAGGGATTATTCCAGTTATTGGGAAGGGTTAAGCAGAACATCATCCATGGAAGAAAGAATCACAGAAGAAATCACAGAATGGTGTGGAGGGACAGGTGTGACATCAAGTCTGTGGCCAGGCTAAGTAGCAGAGGCCTGACAGGGCACATGGGCCATGGGCCTGGTCAGCAGCATGAAGTCTTTGCTCAGGGTTACAAGCAGATTGCAGGGGACGTGCCACTCTGGTACCCCAAAGAGATGTACCTGGAGACCGTGTGCCAAGGGGACCAGCACCAGGCCCTGGGGACTGGGAAGGAGATTCAGTAGCTTCAAAGAGGCTCACTTCCTGAGAGTATTAGCATGACTACTGAAGGAAAATATGCGTGACCCACTCGGGATTATTAACAGAAGGTGTTTCTACTTGTAGCATCTTTTGACAGCAACAGGGGCAGGACATCCACTTGAAAAGCTGGCAAGGGCATTTCTGTGTGCCAGGACGTCATGCAGCTCAATTAAAATGAGTTCTATTCAGCAAGGGTGTCCTGAGTATTCCCCCATTCTCAGCGTGATGCTGTTACTGCAGATTCAGCCAGGATGACTCATAATTGGGAACCCTTCCATAAAAATCATTTATTACCTGTGCAAGTAGATGGGTTTCAGTTATTATTCCTTTTATACATACATGTTTATAAATCATAAACAGGCTTTCGTTAGACCATGTGTTCTGACTTTTGGATCCCAAAAAACCAATACCTCAAGTCCCCGTTACAGAAATGATGGAGCTACTGAGGTCCAGTCTCCCAGGACGTACCTGCGTCAGGATATAAACAAGTATAAAATGAATGCTCTAGGCAGGGAGAAACATCAAATTCAAAGACATTGAGTTGTGCCTTTTCCAAAATCCATAAAAGTGAAAAATGACCCTCCAACCCTCTAAGCCACTGGGCAAATGCCCACTTGCCCTCTGAGGTCATTCAATCTTGAGCTACAAATTCTTAGGATGCATAAGTGGGCACCTTGAACAGAAAGAAACACAGAGAAGATTACTTTACTGGTTTCTTTGGATACAAGGGGAAGAGTATTTGTAGGCTTCTATGTCACAAAACCTGGGTCCTAATCCCAGCCCCACCACTTATATTTATTTGTCAGTAGGTAAGTTCCTTAACCCCCTCCACTCCTCACTCTCCTCTACTATAAAAGGTAAGTGCTTATCTTTGCTTTACAGGTTGTTGTGAAGATTAAGGAAGGCCTGTTCAAGAAGGTGAACCACAAACGGCATTCAATAAATGCCTGTTTTTGTTCTTTCTTTAGTGAAAGGAAGAGATGATCCAAGCAAATTTAGGACCAATGGCAGACTCTTTACACTGCCTGGGGATAGAGGGACCACCCTGGGCTCCTCTTACTCCTGGATTTACTTGGATGACCAGACTCAGGACTTCATTTAAATAGAATTTGGTTTCATAATGGAATCTTCAGCTTGAAATATAAATTTGTTTCTGTCTCCCTCTGCCATCTCAGCCTTTCTTGGCCACCTCCTGAATAATGCATGAACTGAACTCCTTAGAGGGCTCAGCTTCACTGCCCCTCCAGCTTTAGCCATGCTCTAGCAGAGAGAAGGACATATATCTTCTCTCCACAGAAACTGTCATGTCCTGGAACACAGCCTGCCTTCTCTGGGTTTGGGCTTCTCACCTCCCAGGCTGACGTCAGCCCTGTTCTCCCTGGGGCTCTGTGTGGACTGAATAGAGGTTCTGCAGTGAGTCTCCACCTTGGGGTTTTCAATGGCTATCGTGTGGCAACAAGACAACGGATGTGTCCGTGGCACCGGCTGTCTCTGAGGATGTGGCCTGAGAACCCTCGGGTCACCAAGCCAAGAGCTGAGTTGGCAGGAGTTCCTACAATCACAGAGGCTAGGCCTCCATGTGGCATAAAGAGGAGCATTGTCTTGGCAACATAAGAGATGATTCAATGAATAAGGCTGGTAGCAAGACTGCTTATTATTACCTGACCTCAGTTGATTCGGTGCCCAAGCAGTGAAATATAGGCAATTCATGGAATTCCTTTCTTTCTTTCACACTAATTACACAACACAAACCATACAAGTCTGTTACCAGTGGTATTTACAAATGAATGTCTTGTAGACCAAATTTCACATTAACATTTTTTTCTGCATTGAAAAACCATCAGTAAGATGTCTTATTCATTTTTTTCTGTTGCCAAGAACGTATCAATTCTGGCCCACATTACACAGATTAAAATACGGTTAGGGCTGACTTGTGTACTCGAATGGAAAACCATCTTAGTCCTTAACAGTGGGGCTGCCACCGCAGGGTCCATGTGTCCAACCTAAGCTGAGAACTCAGACCCAACCGACACCCCTTTCCTTGTCCATAGGCAACACCTCTCTTTTCAAGTCCTTAGCATCATGTCCAAGCTCCCCCTCGCTATTATCCCAGGAGAGGACCTACCACCCACTTCATTAAGATAATTGGAGTGGGCATCTATAAATGACTTCCCTTTCCTGCTCCCCATCTGAAGATTTATCTACATCTGCCTCATCTTCACCTCCATTTCTCCAGACTCAAAGGATCTAGTATCTGGACTTGGGCTTGAAGCCAATCCTTCCTCTACATCCCCAGTTGGTTGCTTGCCCCTTGGTCCACCAGTCTCTCCTACATCTTCAACTTCCTCCCTACCATATGTTTTTCTTCTTCTTATAAGCATAGTGAAAAATTAATACTAATCCTCACTATGTAGCTCCTTTCCTACCATTATCCTTCCCTGTGCACCAAACTGTGAGAAGCAGGTCTGCACTTGCTCTCTCCACTCTCTCCCCTCCCTCTTATTCCTCCACATTCAAGCTCCTGCTCCTTGGTGCACTGCTCTTCCTTCTCTATTCTTACCCAAGTCACTCCCTCTCTCATGGTTTTACTACCATATTGTGCTGAGGACATTCAAACAAGTAGAACCAGCTCTGTCCTCTCCCCTATACTTCTTTACATCGGCATATATAACTGCTTGATAGGCGACTCCACTTGGATGATCTGTGAGTCTCTCAAACTCGACGTATCTAAAACCAAACATATCTTTCTTCCTTCTCCTCTTTACGAGACCTACTCCTCCTCCTGCATTCCCAGTCTTATAATGAACCCACCATATTGGATCCCAAGATATAAAAACAGTCTAGCCTCTTTCATGCATTCCCTATATTCAAAAAATCACTTAGTCCTATCTGTTTTGTCTCCTAAATACAGCCATACATTGATTAACACTGGGGATATGCCTGATAAATGTGTTGGGTGATTTCATTGTTGTGCAAACATCATAGAGCGTACTTGCACAAACCTAGATGGCATAGCCTACTACACCCCTAGGCTATAGGGTATAGCCTATTGATCCTAGGCTGCAAACCTGTACAGCATGTTACTGTACTAAATACTGGAGACAACTGTAACACAGTAGTAAGTATTTGTATATATAAACATAGAAAATGTACAGTAAAAATATGATATTGTAATCTTTTGGGACCACTGTCCCATATGTGGTCCCTAATTGACTGAAACATCATTATGCAGCACATTATGGTATTCCTAGAATTCTCCCTTTCTCTCCATCCACCCTACCACTATGTCTTTTCATTTCTGTCAATAACTTCAAAATTTATCAGATTTCATTTGGGTTATGCTCAAATCCACCTGCTATATAGCCCCTAGAACAGTTTGTATAAAACAAAAATATTATTTTGATTTGATGTGTGACAAAGACAATAACTTACATGTAATGGTTTTAAATTATTGCCTGACTTCTACTTCTGGCCAGGCATGATGGCTCACACCTGTAATCCTAGCACGTTGGGAGGCTGAGGTGGGCAGATCCCTTGAGCCCAGGAGTTCAAGACCAGCTTGGGCAACATGGCAAAACCCGATCTCTACCAAAAAAAATTACAAAAATTAGTTGGGTTTGGTGGCACTCACCTGTAGTCTCAGTCACTAGAGAGGCTGAGGTGGGAGGATCACTTGAGCCTGGGAAGTGGAGGCTGCAGTGAGCCAAGAGTGTGCCACTGCACTCCAGTCTGAGTGACTGAGCTATACTCTGTCTCAAACAAACAAACACTTCTGGGAAGATGGAATAGCTGTACTTTTTCTTATTCCTCCTGCAAATCACAGCTAAAAATCCTGGACATTATATGTAAAATAAGCCTAAGATTCTAAAAGGGGGAGAGAAGAAGGCAGACTAACCAGGGACCTGGGACCTAAGGAACCTGCCATAGCAGTGTCAAAGAAAGCCAGCTAAAAGAGAATATCCGGAGTTATAGAATGCAAAACAAAAATGTCCAGATTTTAATTGAAAATCATTCATCTGATTTGCAAGAACCAAGAAGATCTCAAACTGAATTATAAAAAAGCCAATACACACCACCATCAAGAGGTCAGAGACGTTAGAAGTATTTGACAAAGATTTAAAAGCATCTATGATAAAAATATTTCAATAAGAAATTACAAATATACTTCAAACATGAAAAAAACAGAACACCTCAGCAAAGAAACAGAAAGTCTCAGGAAGGAAAGAGAAGAATAGGCCAGGGGCAGTGGCTCACACCTGTAATCCCAGCACTTTGGGAGGCCAAGGGGGGCGGATCACGAGGTCAGGAGATGGAGACCATCTTGGCCAATATGGTGAAACCCTATCTCTACCAAAAATACAAAAATTAGCTGGGTATGGTGGCGCATGCCTGTAATCCCAGCTACTCAGGAGGCTGAGGCAGGAGAATCGCTTGAACCCAGGAGACAGAGATTGCAGTGAGCCAAGATCTAGCCACTGCACTCCAGCCTGGCGACAAAGTGAAACTCCATCTAAAAAAAACATATAGATATAGATATAGATATAGATATAGATATAGATATAGATATATATAAAGGCAACCAAATGTAAACTTTGGAACTGAAAAATATAATAAATAAAAAACTCAGTAGATGGGCTCAACAGCAGAATGGAGGGATGTAGGAAAGAATTCATGATCTGGAAGATAGAACAATGAAACTAGCCAATATGAATAAAAGAGAGAAAATTAACTTTAAAAATATACAGAGCCTTAAGGACTTATGGAACTGTAACAAAAGATCTAACATTCATGTTACTGGAGTCCTGGAAGGAGAGAAGAAAAAGGATAGGACTGAAAAAGTAGTTAAAGACATAAAGGCAAAAATTCCTTCAATTTGCCAAGTGACATAAACCTACAGATTTAGAAAGCTGAATAAACCCCCAAACAGGATAAAACCAAAGAAATCTATACCAAGACACATTATAATTAAATTTTGAAAACTAAAGACAAAAAAATCTTAAAGACAACCAGATGAAAAGCTTGCCAATAGAGGAAAAATAACTCTAATGAGACAGGATTTCTTATCAGAAACCACTGAGGCCTGAAGGAAGTGGCACAATATTTTTCAAGTGCTGAAAGAGAAAAAAACTGCCAACCCAGAAAGGAAGACAATCTCAGATAAAGGAAAACTAAGACAATTTGACACCAACAAACCTACCCTAAAAGAATGGCTAAAGGAAATTCTATAAATAGAAATGAAGCAGTTAAAGAAGAAATACTGGGACATCGAAAAGAGAGAGAAAGAAAGATTACTATAAGCAAAGATATAGGTAAATATATATTAGGCTTTCCTTTTCCTCTTGAGTTTACTAAATTATGTTTGATGATTGAAGCAGAAATTATAAAACTGTCTGATATGGGAGAAGATAAAGATGTGCAAAGGTAGATAAAGTTTCTATACTTCAGTCAAACTAGTAAAATGAAAACACCAGCACACTGTGATAAGTTATGTATATATAATATAATACCTAGAACAACCACTAAAAAAAAACTATACAAAAAGAGACATTCAAAAACAGCATAGATAAATCAAAATGGAATTCTAAAAAATTATTTAAGTAACTCACAAGAAGGCAAGAAAAAACTCAAAATAACAAAGAGAATAAACTTAAAACAAAAAATAAAATGGGAAACTTAAGCCTTATCATATCAACAATAACATTAAAAGGTTTAAATATACCCAATAAAAGAAGGATTAGCAAAGTAAATTTTAAAACATGCTATAACTGCTGTCAAGAAAAAACTAATTTCAAACATAATGACATAGGCAGATTAAAAGTTAAAGGATGGGAAAAGATATATCATGTAAATGGAAAAATAAAAATAAGCAAAATTGTCTATATTAACATCAGATAAAGTAGACATCAAAACAAACAAATTTGTGAGAGAAAAGTGGAACATTATATAATGATAAAAGGGTAAATCCATCAAGGGTAAATACATAAATCCTAAATATATATGTACCAAACAACAGAGCTACAAAACATTTGAAGCAAAAACTGATAAAACTGAAAGGAAAAATAGACAAATTCATAATTATAGTTGGAGACTTCAACACTGTCACCCCTCAAAATTTTATAAAACTAGGCAGAAAATCAGCAAAGATACAGAAGAACTTAACAGAACCATCTACCAAAAGTATCAAATTGGCATTAATAGAATACGCCACCCTAAAACAGCAGAATATACACTCTTTTCAAGTGCCCACAGAGAACATACACCGAGATAGACCATATCTTGGACCATAAAACAAATCTCAATAGATACAAAAAGTAAGTCCATACAGAGCATGCTCTCTGACCACAATTGAAATCAAACCAGAAATCAATAACAAGAAGATAACAGGAAAATCTTCAAACACTTGGAAACAAAATAACATACTTCTAAATAATAAATGGGTCAAAGATGCAGTCTAAAGAGAAGTTTAAAAATACCTTGAACTGAATGAAAATGAAAATATAACATATTAAAAATTTGTGGCACATAGCTAAAGCTGCTGAGAGGGAAATTTACAGCACTAAACGTATATAATTGGGAAAAAATGAAAGACTTGAATAAAAAACCTAAGCTCCAATCTTAAGAACTTAGCATAAAAAGAACAAAATAAACCTGTAGCAGACAGAAGAAAAAAAAAACAAAGAACACAAATCAATAAACTTGAAAACAGGAAAACAATAGATAAAATCAATGGAAGGAAGAGCTGGTTCTTTGAAAAATATCAAGAATATGGTCAAACTTCTAACAAGACTGACAAATAAAAAGAAGACACAAATTACCAATACTAGTAATAAACAGAGGATATCACTGCAGACTCTATAGACATCAAAAACGAGAGAATACTGACTGGATGCAGTGGCTCACGCCTGTAGACCCAGCACTTTGGGAGGACGAAGCGGGTGGATCACTTGAGCCTAGGAGTTGGAGACCAACCTGGGCAACATGGCAAAACCCTGTCTCTACAAAAAATGCTTGAACCTAGGAGGTCATGGCTGCCGTGAGTCGTGATTGTGCCGCCACACTCTAGCCTAGGTGACAGAGTAAGCCCGTCTAAAAAGAAAAAAAAAAAAAATTTCATTCTCAGAAATTCTCAGAAAAACCATTCCTTGGAGAAACCAAACTATCACAACTTACCCAATAAAAAACATATTTGAATAGCCTTTTACCTATCAAGAAAATTTAATCTGTAGTTATAAAACTCCTACAAAAGAAATTCCCAAGCCTTGATTATTTCACTACCAAACATTGAATAAGAATTAACACCAGTTCTACACAATATCTTCCAGAAAGCAGAAGAGGAAAAAACATCTCCCAGCTCATTTTATGAAGTTAATATTACCCTGTTACCAAAACCAGAAAAAGGCAGTATAAATTTTAAAAACAGCAGACCATCTTGCTGTTCTTTTTTATCATTATTATTATTATACTTTAAGTTCTAGGGTACATGTGCACAACGTGCAGTTTTGTTACATATGTATACATGTGCCATATTGGTGTGCTGTACCCATTAACTCGTCATTTACATTAGGTATATCTCCTAATGCTATCCCTCCCCCCTTCCCCCACCCCACGACGGGCCCGGGTGTGTGATGTTCCCCACCCTGTGTCCAAGTGTTCTCATTGCTCAATTCCCACCTGTGAGTGAGAACATGCGGTGTTTGGTTTTTTGTCCTTGCGATAGTTTGCTGAGAATGATGGTTTCCAGCTTCATCCATGTCCCTACAAAGGACATGAACTCATCCTTTTTTATGGCTGCATAGTATTCCATGGTGTATATGTGCCACATTTTCTTAATCCAGTCTACCATTGATGGACATTTGGGCTGGTTCCAAATCTTTGCTATTGTGAATAGTGCCGCAATAAACATACGTGTGCATGTGTCTTTATAGCAGCATGATTTCTAATCCTTTGGGTATATACCCAGTAATGGGATAGTGGGTCAAATGGTATTTCTAGTTCTAGATCCTTGAGGAATCGCCACACTGTCTTCCACAATTGTTGAACCAGTTTACAGTCCCACCAACAGTGTAAAAGTGTTCCTATTTCTCCACATCCTCTCCAGCACCTGTTGTTTCCTGACTTTTTAATGATCACCATTCTAACTGGTGTGAGATGTTATCTCATTGTGCTTTTGATTTGCATTTCTCTGATGGCCAGTGATGATGAGCATTTTTTCATGTGTCTGTTGGCTGCATAAATGGCATATGTATACATATGTAACAAACCTGCACGTTGTGCACATGTACCCTAGAACTTAAAGTATAAAAAAAAAGAACAGCAAGATAAACTAAAAAATATTTTTAAAATAAATAAATAAATAGATAAAAACTGCAGACCAATAGTCCTCATGAATACAGATGCAAAAATTCTAAACAAAATATTAGCAAGTAGAATTCACCAATCCATGAAAAGATTTATATAACATGACCAAGTGAAGAAGTTTATTCCAGGGATGCAAGCAAGGCTGGCTCACTATTCGAAGTCAACCAATGTAATCTATCATATTAACAGGCTAAAGAAGAAAAATCACATGATTAATCGTTGCAGAAAACACATTTGACAATATTTGACACTGATTCATGATAAAAGCTCTCAGAAAAAAAGAAAAAGAAAACAGGAATAGACAGGAATTCCCCCAATTTGATGAAGAACATCTACAAAAAAACCCTACAGCTAACAGTATACCTAGTGGAGAAAGACTGAATGCTTTCCTCCTGAGATTGGGAACAAGGCAAGGATGTCTGCTCTACTCTTACTTACCAAGTGCTGAAAGTTCTAGCCAATATAATGGGGAGCTGGGAGGAATGAAGAGCACACAGATTAGAAAGGAGAAAATAGAACTGTCCCAATTTGCACATAGACAATCCTAAGGAATATTTTTTTAAAAACCTTCATATAACTAATAAGTGACTTCAGCAAGGTCACAGAATACAAGATAAACATACAAAAGAGTGTATTTCTATATTCTAGCAATGAACACACAGCCACTGAAATGAAAAATACAATATCATGTATAATCACTAAAAAAGAAATAGATGTATATCTAACAAAACATATAGGACTTCTATGCTGAATAGTATATAATACTGATGAAAGAAACCAAAGATAATAATAGGGAGATATAATGTTGAAGAGATATAATATTGAAATATGAATGGAAGACTTCCAATATGAATTGGAAGACTGAACATAGTAACAAATTCAATTCTCCCCAAATTGATGTACACTTTTAACACAATTCCTATCAAAATCTCAGCAAGATTTTTAAAGACACAAACAAGATTATTCTAAAATTTATATGGGCAGTCAAAATAACTAGAATAGCTCAAACAACTGTGAAAAAGAAGAATAAAGTAGAAGCAGTCTATCCAATTCCTAGACTTCTTATATAGCTACAGTAACCAAAACAGTGTGATATTGGCAAAGATCACAAAGGCCACATGATCAATGAAACAGAACAGAGAACCCAGAAATAGACCCACATGAATATGCCCATCTCATTTTTGACAAAGATGCAAAACAATTTAATACAGGAAAGATAGCTTTTCAACATTTTCAAATGGTGCTGGGACACTGGACATGATGAACCTCTGAGTCTCACATCTTTACACAAAAATTAATTCAACAATGGATCATGGATTTAAATGTAAAATGTAAAACTATACAACTTTTACAGAAGAAAAGCACACAAAAAATGTTTGACATCTAGGGTTAGGCAAAGAATTCTTAGATTTGATCCCAAAAGCATGGTCCATAAAAGGAAAAACTGATAAATTGGACTTCATCAAACTTAAAAATGTTTGTTTGGTGAAAGACACTCTTAAGTGGGTGAAAAGATAAGAAAGGGCATTGGAGAAAATATTTTCAAACCATGCATCTAACAAAGAGCTAGTATTGAGAATATATAAAGAACTCTCGATATTCAACAGTAAAAAAGCAAACAATCCACTTAGAAAATGGGCAAAAGATATGGAAAGTGACATACAGATAGCAAAAAAGCATATGAAAAGATATTTCATATCATTAGCTATCAAGACAATGCAAATTAAAACCACAACGAAATGTCACTACACACTTACCAGAATGGCTAAAATTAAAAAATAGTGACACCAACCAAATGCTGGCAAGGACAGAAAGGTCATTCTGGAAAAATGTTTGGCAGTTTCTTTTAAAAAGTTAAACATATAGCTACCAAATGACCCAGCAATTGCACTCCTGGATATATATATATCCCAGAGAAATGACAACCTAGGTTTACACAAAACCTTGTACATGAATAGCAGCTTAATTCCAATAGCCAAAAACTGGAAACAAACCAGATGTCTTTCAAGGAGTAAATGGTTAAATAAACTGTGGTATATCCTTACTGTAGAATACTACTCAGCAATGAAAAGGAATTATTAATATGATACAGGCACCAACCTGGATGAATCCAGAGAAATATGCTCAGTGAAAAAGCCACTCTCAAACGGTTATCTACTGTATTATTTCATTTATATAACAGTCTTGAAATGACACAATTACCAAAATGGAGAACAGATTAGTGATTGCCAAGGGCTAAGGAAGGGTGACAGAGAGGGAAGTAAATGTGCCCATAAAATGACAACATGAGGGATCTTTATGGTGATAGAAATGGTCTGTACTTGACTATATCGATGACAATATCAAATTGTGCTATAGTTTGGCAACATGTTACCATTGGGGAAACACACAAGGGATTAATCTGTATTATTTCTTACAACTGCATGTGAGCCTACATTTATCTCAAAATAAAAAGTTTAATTAAAAAGTAACTGCAGAAAAAAAAAATTTATCCCCCTGGTCCTTTTAAGAAGGGTGGGCCTCAAAGGAGATGGTTTTGTTTTGCTGACCAGAGAAGCAGATGCAATGAAACACTAAGGAAATGTAATAACAGGACAGAAGGAGAGAGGGAAAAAGAGAGAAAGAAAGGAACAGAGAGGCAAAGAAATGGAGGAAATACTGGAGGGATTTAGGTATAGGGCACTCACCATAAGAAACTGATGAGAAATCAAAGTTCAGGCATAATAAGAATTGCTTAGAAAGGATTTTAAGAGATATTTTTGTCTGACGTGCTATGTAATCCTCTCTTCTGGGTTTACAAGAAATAAAGACCTGCATTACTTATCAATCTTTCTTTTTTCTTTTGAGGTGGGCTTGTGTTTATTGGGATGTGATACCATAGTGAGGGTCTACAGGGCAGCCTGGAACGTTCACATCATATTTGGTAAGGTTTGTCTGGGGTTTCAACCTGAGTATGCTTCAGGTAACTGATCCCCCCAGAACTGTGACAAGAATGAGCTTTCGGGATGACCATCTAGTTGTTATGCTCATAGTACAAGGGAAAGGAAGTTGGCCCAACAGGAGTTATGTGATCCTTGCAAAGTCACCTTCAAAAAGAGAGAAATGGTGGGGTCTGTTCCAAAATCAGAATTAGAGCCATGAGGGCATGGAGTGTTAAGGGCCCCGGTGTGTGAAATGGAGAATCACACTTACGCTGCTTTACATAAGCCAGACTGAGAGGCTAAGGAAGCCTTTCTGCAGTACAGGCTGGGATTCAGTATTTATTATAGAATCAACATGTACAAATACACAATTTCTGCAGATATTGGGAATTTCATGGATGAGGATGTCAGTAGCAGACATGCCTGGGCATGTTCTGAATCCCTGTCTGGCCACTGGAGAGCAGAGGGGTCACTGAAGGACCAGCAATCAAGCAGACCACCTGCTACCACGCACGTCCGGTCTGTGGTTAGACACCCTCCAAATGCCACAGGGGTGGCAGATCCTGGAGGCTGTAAATTGAAGAGGTTAGACGGTTGCATGGCCCAGCCCTAGTAATTACTGTGGGCATAAAGCCACAAAGACCAGCTCTGTGGCAGAATGCCTGCCAGCCCTAGAAAGGCTCTACAGCAGAGTGGAGATGTGCTGGAATTCAGAGTTCACCACAGCGTGTCAAGGGGAAGGGAAGTTGGGAACAGCATGTGTGATCAGGACCTAAGGACTTCTGCCCCAGTTCATTCAAGGGCACAGCTGAGTGCAGTTTGAAAAGGCAGAAAGAGCTGGGCACAGGTAACTGAGCAACAATGAATGGTCAAATTCATGAGCAAAATTAGATTTCCCCAGGAAGCCTGATGTCTTGCTTCTGGGGATCTAATTCAGAAAAAGGGAGAGAAAACGGCCTCCTTGGTGTGCCCCAGAGGACCTGATGGAGCTAACAGTGGGGCTGGGGCCGGAAGCGGGATGCAGACCTGGGCCCCAACAAGGATGATGCTGGTATGACTCAGTCTGCTGAGGTCAGGTCCTGGCAAGACAGGTTCCGGTGAGTGAATGAACCGATGGCAGTAGTAGATTGCTTTACGTAAGAAAATGCAGGCAGGAAAAAGATTTAAGAGGTGGTGGAAGGAGGTAGGATTTGAGCAGTGGCTGGAAGGAGAAAGAGATTCTAAGGATAATTTTAAGGAAGTACTGCTGTGTTCTAAGCCCTGTACTGAACTCCCTCCTTGGCATCCTCAATTAGCCACCAACAAATGCCAAGGCTATTGAGAAGACTCAGCCCATTGGAGGCATAGACATGAAGGGTTTTCTTTGTTTTCTTTTTTTCCCATATTTAAAGTATATATTTAAAGTGTACAACATGAAGATTTGATATAGGTATGTATTGTAAAATAATTACCACAATCAAGTTAATTAACATATCCATCCCTCAAATCACATAGTTTCCCTTTTTAATTTTTGTTTTTTTGGTTAGAACTCTTAAGATAAACTCTCTCTTAGCTAATTCCAAGTATATAATACAATATTATTAACTGTTGTCGCCATGCTGCACACTAGATCCCCAGATCTTATTTTTTTTTAACTTTACTTTAAGTTCTGGATACATGTGCAGAATGTGCAGGTTTGTTACATAGGTATACATGTGCCATGGTGGTTTGCTGCACCTATTAACCTGTCATTTAAGTTTTAAGCCCTGCATGCATTAGGTATTTGTCCTAATGTTCTCCCCTTGCCCCCCACCCCCCAACAGGCCCCGGTTTGTGATGTTCCCCTCCCTGTGTCCATGAGTTCTCATTGTTCAACTCTCACTTATGAGTGAGACCATACGCTGTTTGGTTTTCTGTTCCTATGTTAGTTTGCTGAGGATAATGGTTTCCAGCTTCATCCATGTCCCTGCAAAGGACATGAACTCATTCTTTTTTATGGTTGCATAGTATTCCATGGTGTATATGAGACACATTTTCTTTATCCAGTCTATCATTGATGGGCATTCGGGTTGGTTCCAAGTCTTTGCTATTGTAAATAGTGCTACAATAAACATACGTGTGCATGTGTCTTTATAGTAAAATGATTTCTAATCCTTTGGGTATATACCCAGTAATGGGATTGCTGGGTCAAATGGTATTTCTGGTTCTAGATCCTTGAGGAATCACCACACTGTCTTCCGCAATGGTTGAACTAATTTACACTCCTACCAACAGTGTAAAAGCATTCCTGTTTCTCCATATCCTCTCCAGCAACTGTTGTTTCCTTCTTTCTTTTCAAAAGGTCCCTCTTGTGGTCACTCTGTTTGGTATTGCTACTTCTCTGGCTAATACCAGTGGGTCCTCAGTGGCCCCTGAAGGTCAGCCATCCAAATGCTGTCCTCTCTTGGCCCAGTGAGGCCTCCCCCTGTGCAAGTTTCCTGACACAGGTGGTCCTCCCTTCAGAAAATGCCTCAGCGGCCCCTTAACCTAAAGGCCACTCAAGCCTTGCCACCTTCTCTGGTGCCTACTGAACTGTGGGAAAAGATCATGTCTTCACTGAGCCAGAAGCGGGGTACATCTTTCAGCACCCTTCTCTCATCTCTACTGTCTCTCTGCTCCCCGCTCTCCTCTTCTCCAGGCTCCAGCAGGGTTAGAAGCTCTGTGGATCCAAAGACTCAGCAAATTTCAGAGAGAGAGAGAATCAGCAGGCTCTAATGTGGCTGGGGTAGGGATGGCCATGTTCTGCTGGGTCCTCTTCCGTCGGTCACCTCTAATGTGAGGTGGCCCCATCTAACTCTCCAGCCCCAGCTCCTCTGGTCCTGCCTACACAGGTGGCACTTGTCCTGGTGACAGCAAAGTGCATATATTTTCTGTGCACCATGTTGTTCCACATATCCGAGTGCTTGTGTCTTTCTCCCCTACCCTGAACACCTGGAAAATGATCCTCTTTTGAGATCATATCAGACTCATCCTCTCCCACTCAGACAGAGCTAAGCATCTCTTTCCTCTGCTCCAATCCCACCCTGTGAACATACATGCTCCTAGTATGTGTCCCATCACAGTAAAACAGCACCTTTAAGTATCTAGTTCTCTCCCGTACCAAACTATGCATTCCTTGCAGACAGGAACTGGCCTTTTGATTTACACAATTTGTGCCTATGACAATTTCTGATTCTTACAAAGCAGTCAATAAGTGCTTGTTGATCAAACTAAAAAGAAGAAGGGAAAACAGACTAAATTTCTCATCTTTTACAATGAGGGGATATGTACCGCGGACACTTCAATGTTTGGGGTACAGCACCTGACACCTTCCTAGGTTCAAGGAATCAGCTACTGTGGGAGTCTTGGTGGAATGTGGGGCCAGCCTTTTAATCCCAGCACTTTGGGAGGCTAAGGCGGGCAGATCACGAGGTCAGGAGTTTGAGACCAGCCTGACCGACATGGAGAAACCCCGTCTGTACTAAAAATACAAAATTAGCTGGGCATGGTGGCACATGCCTGTAATCCCAGCTACTCAGGAGGCTGAGGCAGAAGAATCGCTTGAACCCGGGAGGCGGAGGTTGCAGTGAGCTAAGATCATGCCACTGCACTCCAGCCTGGGTGACAGAGTGAGACTCCATCTCAAAAAAAAAAAAAAAAAAAAACAACTAGAGCCCAGGTGGATGGCCTAAATTCAGCTACTAGGAAGCCCTGCCCAGGGTCTGAACCTAGAGGAAGGGAGGTGAGGAGAAGAGGCCTGTGCCCTGGGGCTGTGGGACTAGCAGCAGCAGGACTCTAAACAGCCTGCTCCACCTGCCCACTCCCCCAGCCTGGCTCTCCAGGCCTCCCACCAACTCTATGATCCACCAAGTATCTTTTCACTGAAATCATCTTCTATTCAGATTGGCGGAAGGCTTCTCTTTTTTGCCAGCAAGAGCCCCCTGACTAGGATATCCGGTACATAGGTTGACAGATACTGATTCATGCTTGACCCTGAAAAAGGTATGGAAGTATATACTTAACCTAAAGATATACATAATCTAAATATATATTTATTTATGTATACTTCAACTAAAAATAATCATGGAATAAAATAGAATACAAAACTTGCAAATTACTTTAAAAAATCAGTTAATATGATAAAAGATTAAAAAGAAAAGTAGAAATGCACATAAACATAAGAATAAAGAAGTTAGATCAATATCATTTATAATAAATGTGACTGGGCTACTCTCTCCATTTGAAACAGAAGGGTTCTCAGAATTCAAAAGGCAAACTTCAAAACTATATGGTAGATTCTTGGATTGGCTTTCCTAAGATGGAATGGCTTTTCCATTCCATCCTCCTACTTGGAGGGGTTGTAAAACTAAAAATTACCTTTTTCAAAGGCCTTCCAAGTGAGGGTGCTAGGTGCAAATTAGGTTGGGCCAATAAGATGCATTCAAGGGAGCTTTAGCAGGTGGAGGTGAAGTGGAGGCCACCTTGCTGCTGCTGGTTGACAGGAAACAGGTTTTGACAAACAAGACTATTGGTAGCAGCCAGACCTGTGTTCCAGTGCCTGGTCACCAGCTTCATGGGCTAAGAGGCAGTTGTGCTGGCAGCAGCAGCAGTAACTTCTCGACCCACGGCAGCAGATGTGGTGCTGTGTGTCCAGTGGGGGCTGCCAACCTCTTCATTCCTTCAGCCTAGCCTAATGCTTCTGTAAGCACCTAATTCCTTATATTAAATCCCTTTCCACTTAAAACACATAAGGGGTTTTCTGTTTCCTCCACAGAAATCTGAGTCATATACAGTGTTTACAAATGGCAGGCCTAAAATAAAATGACCCACAAAGCTCCTCTTTAAAAGGATGTACAAAAATATAGGACATAAATGAAAATAAGACAAAGCAACAACTGAAGTAGGAATGACAATGTTAATATTGAACAAAGAATTCAAGAAAAAAACATATGGAATATTATATCAATATAAGATGCAATTCACAAAGAAGATAAGCTCATCAGTGTTTATGTCCTGCATAAGATAGCAGCTAAATATTAAAAATTAGATCTTAAAACTCAAGCAGAAATGGATAAGACTATAATCTTAGTGATAACATTTATCATTTCTTATCATCATGGACCATGATGCATTAAATTGACACATAAAGGAATTAAATAATCAATAAGCTTTTCAACATTTATAGTTCACAAGTACCTAATTAATATTGCTTTTAAATGGCCAGTTTGTAAACTGAGGTAACATATTAGGCCATAAAGAAATGTCAATAAATTCTTAAAAATGTAAACTCTCTTTGACCATAATCATAACACAAATAATTAGTGAGAAAAATATTAAATAGTAGAATTAAAATAGCAAGAAATTAAGCAACACTCTTCTAAATAACTCTTGAGTAAGAAAGGAAATAAAACATATAATTAAATACTGTTCTGAAAATAGCAACAATAAAACACCAGTTTCAAAACTTTTGGCAGATGACAAAGCTATAGTCAGAAAGAAAATCATATTCTAAAATGCTATTATTATTTTTAAAAGAAATAATGAAAATAAATGAATTGTTTATCTCAATAGGAAAGTTTTTAAATGTAAAATAAAGCTGTTAAAAAGTATTCATATAATGAAAGCAGAAATTGATAAGTTGAAAAACAGAAAAGTGTCATTAATAATTCAATCCAGGCTGGTTTTTATGAAAAGAAAAAAAAAACTTCAAAACAAAAACAGCTAGGCACGGTGGCTCACGCCTGTAATCCCAGCACTTTGGGAGGCTGAGGTGGATCACTTGAGGCCAGGAGTTCGAGACCAGCCTGGCCAACATGGCAAAACCCCGTCTCTATTAAAAATAAAAAAATTAGCCAAGCATGGTGGCACACACCTGCAATCCCAGCTACTAGGGAGGCTGAGATAGGAGAATTGCTTGAACCTGGCAAGCAGAGGTTGCAGTGAGCCAAGATCATGCCACTGCACTTCAGCCTAGGAGACAGAGTGAGACTCTTTCTAAAAAAAAAAAAAAAAAACAAATAACGCTAATTTAGACAACCCTTTAAAAACATAGTGAAAGAGAGGGAGGGAGAGAGAAAATCATGCTAGCATATTTGAAGATCTTAATGAAATGAAATGATTTTCAAAGGAACATGTAAGTTACCAAAATGAACTCAATAGGAGATAGAAAGCCTGATTACATTACTAATTCTGATTTTGTTTTTTTTGTTTGTTTGAGATGGAGTCTCACTCTGTTGCCCAGGCTGGAGTACAGTGGCGCGATCTCAGCCCACTGCAACCTCTGCCTCCCGGGTTCAAGGGATTCTCCTGCGTCAGAGCTCCTGAGTAGCTGGGACTACAGGTGCGCACAACCACACCCGGCTAATTTTTATACTTTTAGTGGAGACAGGGTTTCACCGTGTTGGCCAGGCTGGTCTCGAACTCCTGACCTCAAGTGATCTGCAGACCTCAGATATTTTAAAAGTTGTAAAAGAAAACTCGTAATCACAGTTTTTAGTTCCAGAGGACTAAAGGTAGTGCCCAAACTGTGGATACCCGAGCTGTGGGTACTATAATTAGTCCTCTGGGCCTCAGCTCTTATTTCACTCACAACTATGGCTACCAGCTCTGCTCTGGCTTTGAACAACCTCCAGCAGGTGCAATCCAACAGCACTTTGTTTCACCCTGCGCCAGGCCTTCTCTGACACTCCTCAGTGCAGGATGTAGTGGCACCCTGCCTGCTCAACCAAGATGAGAAATATTTAATGTCCTTTGGGGCAACCTTCAACCAGGAATTGGGAGAAACAGGGAGCCAGTGGATAAATGCTTTCCCCTCTCTTTTCCCAGGAGCAAGGCCTTCAGCCACATGTCATAACACATCTCAGATTGTCCACTGGGATTGAGCACCCTGTAGCAGTTGTTCAACTTGATGACACATCCTTGTAGTGATTTTCCCTCTTTCCCTGTTTATTTCTTTTATTCTTCCCTTGCTCCTGTCCTAACCCCTAGATCCACACTCCCAAATGAACAATCATACCTAAGCTTTGGTCTCAGACTCTGCTTTAAGGGGAACTCAGGCTATGACAGTTGGTAGTAAGAGCAGTCCTAGAAAGTGGACCTTCAGGGTGGGACTTTAGATGGGCCACTCTTGGGTCAGATGGCCATTAGTCTCCATAACTGGCGGTAAGTAGGGTGACAAGAACTCCTAACATGCATTGACATCAAAATTACTAGAAGTCTTACCTGGGGTTGACTGGGATGAGGCACAGCTGGAAGGGAATGTGTTGGGTTAAGTGGTAGGGGTAGTGTTTGGACAGTTGGATGGCAATAGCAGTTACAAGGATTATGGAGTTGTCCAGCTTTTGTTAACTGCATTGAAAGTCTTGAAAAAAAGAAAATGGTGGAATCAGGACAGCCAACTCTGAACACACAAAACATGCTATGTAAGCCAAATTGCTTCTATAGAAGCGTTTAATGAGATCCTTCATTTCTAGCAGCTATAAGGCTGACTGCGTCAAAAGTCAGGCCCAGTATCTAATTGTAGAGGTAGCAAAATAGAAAAAGAGACTACCTGTATTCACAGTAGGTCTCACATGTTGAAGTGATACAAAAAGAATGAATCTGTGAGAACTGAGATGCGGACATTTGGATATATGAACCTAATAATCTTGAACTCCCAGACACCCCTGAATTGTCTGCACCAGGAGAAGGGGCCGTCTCCCCGTTATCAGAGAGAGAGCATCTCCCCTTGCCTGAAGGCACTTCAGAGACGTCACCTGAAGCAGGTACCTTGTGATATCCACCCTTGTTGCTCATAGTTGTCCATGGGCTAACAACAACGATCATGTGCCAAACCAGCCTGAGGATAGAAATATGGTTTTTGCTCCAGGAAGAGTTGTAGGACCTCACCCGTAGATACTGGAAGGAGCCAAGGAGAGTACATCTGAGAATGGACCTTGAAGATGTCAGACCAGGGAATGTGGAATATAAGGAGAGAGAGAGAGAACACATGGACGATGGGCACTTGCCAATGACTTGGGAGGCAACGTTCTGAAAGGGCAGATTCAAACAATTTATGGGAAAGTTATTTCAAGGCTTTAAGAAAAAAATAATTAAGGGAGAGGCTTTTAAAAATTGCTCTAGAGAATACAAAAATGTAAAAGGCTTTCTGATTAATCAAGTAAAATTCAATTTATAAAATAAAGCTAACGTAGCCCTGAAGGCAAAAATGACAACAAAAATTACAGGCCATTTTATTTTATCCACACAGTGGGAAAATTTCTAAATACAATATTAGAGAATCTTTTTGAGTAGTATAGTTTAAATAATATACCACACAGTGTATATTTTCAACGTTTATTCCAGATAGAATAGTTTTTTCCAGAATGCAATTCTGGCCCAACAATGGAAAATCTATTATTAGAATTTAGCATATAAATAGGAAAATAGCAAAGGAACATTTATCAATTTTTTTTTTTTTTTTTGAGACGGAGTTTTGCTCTTGTTGCCCATGCTGGAGTACAATGGAGTGATCTCGGCTCACTGCAACCTCCGCCTGCCAGGTTCAAGTGCTTCTCCTGCCTCAGCCTCCTGAGTAGCTGGGATTACAGGCACATGCCACCACGCCTGGCTAATTTTGTATTTTTAGTAGAGACAGGGTTTCTCCATGTTGGTCAGGCTGGTCTCCCAACCTCAGGTGATTCCCCGCTGCCTCAGCCTCCCAAAGTGCTGGGATTACAAGTGTGAGCCACCACGCCTGGCCAATTCCTTTTTAAAAAAGAGAATTCTTAGTAAATAAGAACAAGAAAGAAATGTCTTAGTATATTTCCAATATATTATTCCAAATTATTATTTATAATATATTTATTTATAATATAATATATTATAAATATATTATATTATAAATTATATATTTATATTATTTATATAATATAAATAATATATAATATTTGTATTATTTATAATATAATGTAATATATAATATTTACATTATTTATAATATAATATATTGGAATAATATAATTATATTATATTATATTATAATAATATAATTATATTATATTATATTATATTATAATAATATAATTATATTATTCCAATATATTATTCCAAATTATTGTTGGCAATAAATATATTGCCAACAATATATTTAGCAGTGAAAAGTTAAAAGCATTCCAGGGGTTAAAAATAGGGCAAAGATAGGTCTGTCTTGTTTGCTTGTTTATTCATTTGTCTAAAATGGCTAGTCAATTTCATATACCCCATAAATATATACAGCTACTATGTACCCATAAAAATTAAAAATTAAAAAAAATTAAATGGCTAGTCAATGCAGTAAAACACAAAAAAAAAAGATAAAGAAGAGAAAGACATATATAGGAAAGAGATTAAATCTTCATCAATTGCAGATATTATTACCTAGCAGGAAATATGAGGGAATCAATTTTTCAAATATCAGAACTGCAAGGGGACAAAAGTGCATCAGCAGGTACAGAGGTGGCAGCTATGGTGGTAGCCCTGGTGTACAAAAACCTCACAGTGCTTTCACTGGATAAATGTGTTCTTGGGCCTTGGTCCCCTGGTTGATCCCCAGGGTACTCACTGGGAAGCTCTCATCACCATTCTGACAACCTAGTTAGTTTGCTGCCATCTCCTTTGACTAATTGCAATTCCAGCCCACCTCAACCCTCTCCTTGGACCACAACTAAAATATGAAACGCAAGCATCCTTGGCCTCAAGGAAGAGGACACGCTGCTCAGTGCTTTGTTATGTTGGTGACAGAAGGCATTCATTTATCTGCAAGAGTGCCTCCTACTCCTGACTGCCTTCCTCAACACATCTGCTTGGCTCTCAGATGTCTTGAACATTTGAATAGCTTATTCTGAACTTCAGTATTGTGTTCCCTTCTGACATATGAGAGAAATATGTTAAATCTCTTTTAGGGAATCTGTGCATCTGAAGATGGCTCCTGTCCTTTCGCAACATGGCAGCAAGCCATGTGTTTGAGACATGCAGAGGCTGCTGCAGTGCTGAAGACCTCAGTGGGACAATCAGAAAGAGAAAGTGCGCAGAAGAAACATCTGCCCCCAAGTGATGGAAATACACCAAAGTCTGTTTTCAGGATTGCTCTGTCGTTTTTTGGAATAAATTATTTTTCTGCTTTCTACGGAACAGTACTCAAACTAATAAAAACAATTTAGTTAGTTGTGACATGCTAAAGCATGTAGTTAAAAAGCAGTAACTAGTTACAAATATCTAATGGAAAAACAGTTTCCAATAACCATAGCTACAGAAATTGTCAAATATCTAGAATAAACTTCTATGAAATGAGCAGCCATTTGTCCTACCAGATATTACAACATATAACAAAATAATGGATAACAAGTAACATTAGTTGAGATAGTCTAGGAGCAACATAGGCTAAGGCTGGCAAATTGATGAAAATGAATTACAAGTCCAAAAACAGATAAAAATATACATGAAATTGTAATACATGATAAAGGTGGCCCCTCAAACTAGATAAATAAGAGTAAATTTTTCAATAATTGGTCAAATGCCTAACCATTTGGAAAAAAATGAAATTTCTACTTCACACAATAAATCCACATCAATACCAGATAACATAAAGATGTGAATGTAAACAGTGAAATTATAAAAACTCCAAAGAAAAATAGTTATATACATTTTGGGTACGGAAGTACTTTCTAAGAATTGTGCCAAAGACAGAAATTGTAAATGAATAAAGTCATTAGATTTTGACAATGTTAAGAAATTTGTATATCAAAAAAAATCTTAAATAAAAATAACAGGCCAGTCTGGAAGGGTAAGGGGGAGGGAGGGATAAAGGGAAAAATATATATAAATGTGTTTATTACTGTGACCTGTACACCTAAAAATGGTAAAGATGGCAAATTATATATGCATATTTTACTGCAATAAAAAATAAAGTTAAAAAAGAATAAACTTATCTTTCCCTCCAAAAAAATATTAATAGGCAAACAACAACATGGGAAAAAATATTTACAACTTACAAACGAAGCAATGATTTGCTATCTGTAATATATATAAATCAACAGAAAAAAAGATGAATTGTCCAACAAAAAAATGAACAGAAGACATGAGGATACAATTCACAAAAGGAAAAATATAAACAAATGTTGATGCTGAATAAATAGTCAAGCTCAATAATGACCAGAAAAATGCAAATTTAAAAAAATGAGATACCGTTGAATACATAGCTACAAAACTGGCATATTTAATCATGATAATAACTAGAATTAAAGAAGATGTGGGGAAATGGGTACCCTCATGCCCTGATGGCTTGTGTATAATATACACAAACTCTTTGAAGGACCTTTTAGAAATAAATAACAAAAATCTGAATAATATTTATATATTTTGAACCAGAAATTACACATCTAGCGTCCATGTCCAGAGCATTTATAAAAATATGCATATTTTTGGTCCGGCTCGGTGGCTCACGCCTGTAATCCCAGCACTTTGGGAGGCCGAAGTCGGCGGATCACCTGAGGTCGGGGGTTCGAGACCAGCCTGACCAACATGGTGAAACCCCATCTCTACTAAAAATACAAAATTAGCCAGGCATAGTGGCGCATGCCTGTAATCCCAGCTACCGGGGAGGCTGAGGCAGAATTGCTTGAACCCAGGAGGCAGAGGTTGCAGTGAGCCGAGATTGCGCCATTGCACTCAAGCCTGGGCAGCAAGAGTGAAACTCTGTCTCCAAAAAAAAAAAAAAAAATGCATATTTTTATATGCACAAAATCTTGACCTAAAAAATTTTATTGCCAATATCAGAAACAATTGGAAGTAACCTAAAGCTACAATAATAGGAAATCGATTAAATATATTAATATATGCTTATATATTAACATATATCAATTTTACATTTTAATATATAGTAATATATAAAATATGTTAACTAACATAAAAAATTTTATAGTTTAACATAAACTATATATTAATTTTATAATTTATTGATGTAATTATTAATACATGTAATATATTAATTTTCTATTAATAGATAAACCTATCTATTCTATTAATAGAGTGTAATACAAAATTGTACAACCATTAAAGATAATTTTAGAAGCATATTTAATGACTTAGAAAAGACTGCAATATATTGTTAAATTAGAAATTAGCTTACAAACATTATACTTTCTGTAAAACAATATATTTCTATATGATTGGAAAGATACATACCAAAATACAACAAATATATATGTTAATAGTGGTTATCACTGGGTTGTGGGATTCTCATTTAATTTATATTCCTTTCATTGCTTTCTGCCTTTTCTAAATTTCTTACAGGCAACATAGCACTTTTATAATTTTTTAAAACAATGAATACTAAAGCAAACATTAAAATACTACTATAAGACCACACCCAAGAAGTGGCCAAATT
The DNA here is from genome assembly GCF_028858775.2 of Pan troglodytes. Lineage (NCBI taxonomy): Eukaryota > Metazoa > Chordata > Mammalia > Primates > Hominidae > Pan > Pan troglodytes. The sequence continues at coordinate 52,139,808 of NC_072410.2, forward strand.
TTTTTTCTATTGGGTTTGTGAGCTTCCCAGAATAAAAGTGGGAATAGGAAATAGAAAATGAAGTTATTATTCTTGCATTAATTACTATTATTATGGGCACACAATTGTAGTCTGTCAGTTGCCGAGTTCCTGTCATTACCTAAGTCTAAGTCTTCAGGGAATCTGTGTTCCTCTGGCCTCTTTGATCAACATCTCAGAGCATCACATAAACATCCCATCCAAATGAATTAGAAATGTAGCAGAAACATCCCCAGCTTCTGGATGAACAAACTGAGCCTCAGAGAGAAAAGGGGATTTGCCACATCGCAACACTAGGATCCCTGACCTCAGAGCTTGGAATCATCCCAGGAGGCATCACAACACCTGTTTCAATGCAGAGTCCTTGGTCCTCTGTCCCTGGTAGACTGCTGAGTATGATTCTAGTGCTAGGGAGGGCACTACCTCATAGAAAATCTTCCATTCGCTAATTGGGTCTTTGTAATAGTCAGAAGGCCCCTTCTTTTTTTTTTATTATTATTATACTTTAAGTTTTAGGGGACTGTAAACTAGAAGGCCCCTTCTTAAGGCAGAATCTGCATCGTTGGAATTTCTGCTCACTGACTTTGTTCAGAGAAAACAGAATTTTTAGGGTTTTCTAATGCAGCTTTGGGTTATACTGGAGTCACCAGTTGTTCATCCACCAGGAGAAGTAGGTGTCTGTGATCCATATTTTTTTCTTTTTTATTTAACAGCTTTACTGTGGTATGATTCACATGCTGTAATGATTTTCAACACTTTTTAGTATATTTACAAAATTGTGCAGCCATTACCACAATCTGATTTTAGAACAAGAGCCCATAGTGAAGGTGAGCCTCTTGACCATCTCCGTGGCTAGCATTTTCTCCGTACTCTTTTTTTTTTTTTTTTTTTGAGACAGGGTCTTGCTCTGTCACCCAGGCTGGAGTGCAATGATGCAATCATAGCTCACTGCGGCCTCGACCTCCCAGGCTTAGGTGATCTTCCCACCTCAGCCTCTCGTGTAGCTGGGACTACTCAATTAGCCCAGCTAATTTTTGGGTTTTTTTTTTTTTTTTTTTGGTGGAGATGAGGTTTTACTATGTTGGCCAGACTGGTCTCCAGTTCCTGGGCTCGAGCGATCCCTCCGCCTTAGCCTCCCAAAATGCTGGGATTACAGGCATGAGCCACCGCGCCTCCCCACACCACCCACCTTTTGTTTTAACTGTTTAAAATATTGTTTCCTGTTCCATCAGGCCCAATTCTAAAGAATCCAGGCTAAACCAGTCTATGGTCTGAAGGTATGTTTCCCCTCAAAATCCATATGTTAAAACCTAATCTTCAATGCAATCGTATTAAGACGTGGGCCTTTGGGAGGTAATTAGGTCTTCATGAATGAGATTACTGCCCTTATAAAAAAGGTAGTGAGAAGGTGCCATCTTTGAAGCAGAAAACTAGCCCTTTCCAGACACCAAATCTGTTGGTGCCTTGATCTTGGACTTCCCAGCCTCCATAACTGTAAGCAATAAATTTGTACTGTTTATAAATTACCCAGTCTAAGGCATATTGTTGTAGCAGCCAAAACAGACTCAGATACTGAGGTTTAGAGACTGCAGGAGGCTGAAGGCCAAAATGATGCCACGTCCTAACTGTGCCTGGATGCTACTAAACTAGGCCAATCTCCTACACCCTTTGCAAGTGTCTTTGGATAAGGCGGCCAATGTGCTCCTAAATGAGCATTTAATGTGCTTTAATTCAGTTTACCAGAGATCACTAAAGCCTAGGGGAGGACAAGACCTGAGATTCAACTTTGAAAGCTGCTGACAGATTGTTTTAAAAAACGAAGCCCTTGATTCTTGCTCACCTCACTGTCATCAGTGATGAGGCTTTGAGAATAATGTCAGCCCCACACTGAATTGCGAGAGGTGCTGGGTGTCTCAGGCAGAAACCCTGCATACGGCAATTTGGAGGCCAATGAAAGCCTTCCCAAGTCCATGTCCAAGCCATTTGGGGATGCAGTGGAGGCAGGGAGAATTCGGTAAGGATGTGACAATTTGGGTGGGTCCCGAACCTGAGATGTGTGCCATGGCCAATACTTGCTTGCCCCCACAGACCCTCAGGGTAGGAGGCTTGTATCCTGTTTGCTAAATATGTAAACTAAAGCAAAGAGCCACAGAAAGAATGACTGTATCCTGAAGGGTTATATTCACATTGAATCTCTTACTAGGAACAGAAGCCTTAAACTGTGAAAACACATCTGTAGTCTACTACACTGGCCATATGTTTTTAACTAATCCAGCCATCTCTCCCTACCCCTTCACTTTCATCTTAATGTCATCAAGCTAATCTCTTAATCAGCAACCCACTTCAGCCTGCCCCCACGAACATTTTTTGGTTATGTCTTTTAATCTTCATTCCATAAATAAGATTGCAGCCATTATGTCTAAACTAAACCAAGATGTTTAAGAGCTCTTATAACCCTATCTTGCTAAAAGATTGTACCAAAAACTACCAGTACCAGGTTCTCAGAAAATGCTTATGCCCCCATAAGTCTGAAATGACTATTTCTGTGGGTGGGATAGGGTGAGTGGTGAGTAAACTCTCTGAATAGTAGAAATAAAGCTCAGGTAAGGGTTTGAGATCCCTGAATTGAAACCCCTCTGGGGTTTACATCTGAACCTGGGGCTTCAGCAGCCTCAAACCCCCTTCCCTGCCCCCATCTCTCTCTTAGTCTTGGCTGTTTGATGATATTTTCCAAAAGACTCAAAAATTAAGAATCACTAGCTCTGAAACTCTCAGAAAAATGTGCAACACCAAACCTGAAGCTGATTTCCAAACACAGTGTAAGCCTTCACACCCAGCACCCTCGCCACTCCCTGCACCCATCTCTCCTCAAGCACATCCCTCAGACATAGAAGCTTTTCCAAAAAGATGAGAAAACCATGTCACACTCCTAAGCGTGTGTAAACCAAATTGGTTTATACCATCAGAATCTTACTTGAAGGCCTTATCCACTTGGACCTCCCTGGTAGGTGTCCCTAGCACATATACACACACAGGCATGTACTCAACAGCACCTACTCACAGGTTCCCTTCATGTCCACATATTTTTCCTGTTGTAGCTTCTTCATCATGCAGGTTTATAAGAAAGAAGCACAAAAAAGGATTTGAGGAAGACGAGTAGGTCAACTGGCAACTACGATCTGCAGAAGACACATTTGAGCGTAGGCTGCAAGAGTCACCTGATGGGAAATGAATTACCTGCAGAGCAAAATGTTTGGAAAATATGACTGGTGAGGAGGAAGGGTGGGGAAAGGAGACAGGAAGAGAGAGAGGAAAGGGGGCCTCTGCTAGATGAAAGCAGGTAGAGAAGCCCCTTCGGCGTCCCTGCAACACCTTCTTACAACGCGTAGACTCGTTGCATTTCTACCATCTCTGTGTGACATCCACAGCCCACTTTAAAAAATCAAACTACTATGACATCCAGGGTTTCCAAGGCATATCTAAAGATACACATAAAGTTAGGAAGTTTTTAAGAAGCTGCAGCTCTGTTTTCTGATTTAGAGTTTTTAGATTCTCCTCTTCACTCTACATCCTGCAGTGCTGAATCAGCTGTGATCACAGGAAGAGAAAATTATCAGCTTTATGCTTCCTGGTGGACTACTGTGCTTGGGTGATGTTTGGAGCTAGAATTATCTTCGGACTTTAAACATTTGCTTGAAGTTTGACAGAAAATTTTTTTTATTATCTTATAAGTTGGTGTGGGGGGGTATGTACACACATACACATACATACATATAAGCACATATACCCTTACAAGTATATATATATTTCCTTTTGTTGGCACAGATACAGAGATGGATGGGGGAGAATAGTTTTCAAGCTGCATATGAGGATAAAGATAAACTTCATGCAGTTAAATGAAGTCGCTTTATTTGAGAAGCCACGGACTGGGAGATGTTAGAGATTTCGTCGTGAGACTCACTGGGCTGGGGAGGCTCCCTAGATCTCACTGAAGTCCTATTAGGGCATCTATAAGGATCAGCTCCCAAACTGAAACGTGGTTTCATGAATTTAAAGTGCCATCCGCTTATTTTCCTCTCTCCATCTTAGCACCAGGTAGACAACTTGTCGATTTAATGCAGAACTATTCTTAGAGATTCAAATACTCCATGCTTTCTGTTGTGATGATGAAAGGTGGATTTTTGTTGTTGTTGTTGTTCAGTTGTCCTCTTCCATGCTATCAGCAAGCTTTCAACAACATCATAGAGAGCTTATACAAATGCTACATTACCTATTAATGAATTTATGATGTTATGTAAATTGTGGCATCAGGGTGCCCTCAGTCGGAATGGTTTTATTTTGACCATCGCAAGGGCAACAGTGTCTATAACCCCAGCAGAACCCTAGAGCCGATGTGAAAGAGTACAACAGTATGTGTGCTGTGTGTGATGGGCCCTATTATTTTTACAGCTATCCCAGCTGAACAAAGACAGCTGCAACTCCAGAGGAGCTTGTAGGGTTTAACCTAAACTAGAGTGACAGCAATTGGTCTGCTTAAAATAGCTTTTTATTTCCCCTAGAAATCCTGACTTTGGTAGCATTTACAACCTCAGGGGCCCTAGCAGTCACTTCCTCATTCCCCCACCCCCACATCCATCACCATGTCCAAATGCATAGAAGATGTAAGAAAGTGTGTGGAGAGTGGGTTGGGTGTTTGGTTTCAGGCATTCACTTTTGAAGACTGTGCAGAATCCAGAATGCCCAAGTAGATATGGTTAAACAGCATTGTGCAGATATATCTTATCAGGAAAGGCTTGGCTTGACCATGGATATTTCAGCTGGGTTATATGAATCCCTCAAATGCAGCAATATTGGAGGAGATTTCAATGAAGGCTTCTTCATTGACTCCAGTTGGCCACTCACGGGGAGGGGATTAACAAGTTAGCTGGTTTTAAACATCAGGACACCCCTAAAGTGCTACCACCAGAAATGAAATAAAATGTTCAAAGATAATATTCAGGATGTATTCAGAGACCATTTAGAACAGAACAGAAAAAAAATGGAAATTCTTATGGAGTAAACAATTTCAATTCATGCACTACTAAAAATAAAACCAATAGACTACACATAACAAGAAGTTTGGTTAAAAATGACAGAATTTAAAGAAGAAAAAAGAACAGCCAGTGAATATATTGAGAAAATGATCAATTTCACTAGTATACAAAGAAATGCAAATGAAAGTTGGCCACACAGAATGCTGGTAGGAGTGTAAGAAGTAGTTACATTTGTAAGTTTCAGGTGGCAGCATGACCTCCATAGCTGCCAAATTGTCCTTTGGGTTGCTCTTAATTGCAAGTTACAGTTGTATCCAGAAAACCCTAGTATTGCCCTTGATACCCAAACCAGGCTTTACAAGCCAGAGACAGCAAGGCTGAGACTGGGGACTGCAGCAGGCATGCCCATTATCACCACCATAGACTGCTGGAGGGCCTCCAACCCTGACCTTGCCCCTCATGGTTTTTTCTTAAAAGGGAAACATTTTCAGAAAAGCATAGAAACAATTTTAGAATAGGTGAGCAATATTAAAAACTTTTTGTTTCTTGATGAGCCAAGGTCCTATAACAAAGGCCTGTAGCATCTATGGGGGACCTGCCTGAATCCATTGATATGGAGATTTTCCAGCTTCAGCTGCATCACAAACTCACTGACATCACATTAGTTAAAAACCAGATACTGATGCATTTCTGGATCACATGTCAATGTGCTACAGAGCAATTCCTGAGGATGTTGAGGTTAACACAATTGAAGTCCAAAGCATGGGTGGGGACCCCAATAGATGCAATCTGTTCTTTGCAGTTGTGTGATCCAAGCTAAATCATCTGATCCTAAAGATTTTAATTATTAAGTTGGTTATTTGTCCTTTCCTATTTGTTTTCAGCATGGGTAGGACAAAATCCCAGCTCATGAAACAGACCCTCTTGCTTCAAGAGGGTTCAAAATCCATACCTCCAGCCCAGACTGGTATATTCAGCTGCCTATTTGGCAAATTTGCTTAGATATCTACTCTTAAATTTAGCATGTCCAAAACTAACCTCTGCACCCCCCCAAAAAGATTGTACCTTTCATTTTCTTCCCCATGGCAGTAAGTGGCATTTCCAAACTGCCCAGTTGCTCAGGCCAGAAATCTCTTCCTCTCACACCACCATCAGTCAATCCTGCCATTCCTATCATTGCTATCCACCCAAAATTCTCACCAACTCCACCAGTATCACCCTAGTCCCGGTAACCATCTCCTTCCACCTAGATTATCGCTAGGGGATCCTCCCTGGCTTCCTTGCATCTGTTGTTACAATGATGCTGTCATTAAAATATCTTCACCAAGAAATTCATCATATATTTCTGTTACATTTTATAAAAACCTATGAAGTTTTTCTTCTTTTGCAAAAATCATAGAAAATAGGAGGATGATAGCAAACATTGCCATTACTTGATCCATTGCTTTAGAATGAGTTTTCATTCTTGGCCAGGCGTGGTGGCTCACACCTGTTATCCCAGCACTTTGGGAGGCCGAAGTGGGCAGATCACTTGAGATCAGGAGTTCAAGACCAGCCTGGCCAACATGGCGAATCCCCGTCTCTACTAAAAATACAAAAAATTAGCTGGGCATGGTGGTACGTGCTTGTAATCCCAGCTACTCAGGTGACTGAGGCAGGAGAATTGCTCAAATTTGGGAGGCAGAGGTTGCTGTGAGCAAGAATATGTCACTGCACTCCAGCCTGGGTGACAGACCGAGACTCTGTCTCAAAAATAAATAAATAAAATTTTTTAAAGGCTACTGTCAGCGTGCTGCCCATGGGATAGTCCTTATCTACAAGGAGTGGTTAAAAAAAAAAAAAAAAGAATGAGTTTCTATTCTTGGTGAAAATGATCAAGACATTCAAACTCTGCCCTTTTGAATTCTTCTGGCAATGGTCACATGACCAAATTGAAGTAACTCCAGCTCTATTTCTTTACCCTTACAGTTACTGTGCCTTTATTGTTTATTGCAAATCTCTTTCGGTGTAGGACTATGTAGTGCCACAGAATTGGAGACACAAAGTGCCTCTGAAGCAGGATTAAATGACTCTAAATTGTTATAAACTTACTTTCCAAACAACCCGTGTAACTAAATCCATGTGTATCAGGGGCTGACTATTTACCTGAGAGGTCTCAATTAATTCCATGTAGGACACAATGTTTATTAATGGATAAGTAATGAAAATCAACTAAGTGGAAACATGCATTATTTAAACTCAACAATAACTGCAACAATTGTATAGAAGTTAGAGTATTTTTTAGGAGGAAGAATATTTTGTTACTGGCGTTGTTTAGAACTGTCCCTCTAAAGTGATTATAAAAGCAGGCAGACTTTTAGTCAATTTATCATTGTTTTTAAAATTCTCCACAGGATATACACTCTCTTACTGCCTACACTAAGGGAGGACTGCCCCCACCACTCCATCCATCTAACATTTTTCCAGGTAGAAAATTTGATAATATGTTTAAAATGATCATTTTTCTCTGCTTTTCCAACCTGCACTGCTTAATTATTTAAAGATCTAATTGCATTTATTAGCACTTTCAGAAAAGTGATAAGAATAGGCGATAGAATGTTCCTTGTCTTTTTCCTAGTTTGAATGGAATACCTCTAGTGTTTATCATTAAAAATAATATTGGCAGTCGGTTTTATTTAAATATATATTAAGGAAAAAACCCCTTGTTCCCAATTTACTAGAGGATTAATAAAAAGTAAATATTGACTTTTATCAAATTACTTTTGATATCTATTAATACTGTGTTTTTCTCTTTGACCTACAATGTGATAAATTAAGCATTTATGTCCATAATTATACCATTCTTACATTACTTCAACAAGGTCTACTTGGTCATGGAGTATTTCTTTCAAATTTCTGATGATTTCAATTTGCTAATATTTTCTTTATGATTTTTTTAAAATTTATATTCATAGGTCAGATCAATAATTTAAAGTCATCTCTCTCTTTTTTTCTAGTCATTGTCCAGTTTGGTATCAGGGTTATACCAGCTTTGAGAAATGCATTGAGAAATGTTCTGTCGTTTCTTGTTCTAAGACCATCTAAATAACATGAATATTTTCTGAATAGACTTCTCTACAATCTCTGTGAATGCAATAAATGTCATCACATACATTTAAGATAGTTTTTATTTCCTTTCAAGCTGGTGTTTATTACTTTTAGAGCTTTTATTTTTCATTGCTTGATCAACATATTTTTATCTATACAATTTGTTTAGGTATCTTGGGTTGCAACGGAGTATATCATAATTTTTCCATTGAAAGTTAAGGAATAAAAAAATATTTTTATTTAATGGCTTTTTACCTAGCAGCAGGGTTTCCAAGAGTGGGTTAAAGTCCTTAAGCAAGACGTAGGTGTATATTGCTTAATTTTGCCTGATCTTTGTATTTTATATAAAAGGAATCATATTATATATATTCTTATGGAACATGCTTCTTTAACTAAATATCATGTTTTTATATTTATCCATGTTTCTGTATAATCTGTAATTTGTTTTGCTTATTTTTCTGTGGTTTATTATTGTTATGAATATGTCACAATTCATGTGACCTACTTTTTATTTTATTTTTTATAGAGACAGAGTCTTGCTATGTTGCCCAGGTGGGTCTTGAACTCCTGGCCTCAAGCCATCCCTCTGCCTTGGACTCCCAAAGTGCTGAGATTACAGGCATGAGCCACTGTGCTCAGCCCTCATCTGACATACTTTTGATGAAAATTTGGGTGGTTTCCTATTGTTCACTACTATAAACCATACTGCTATAAACATTCATTGCATATAGGATATATAACTAGAAGTTGAATTCCTGGGTCAAAGAGTATCTACATGTTCAACTTTATTGGGTAATCCCAACAGTTTTCCAATGTAGTTGTACCTCTCCAATCAGCCAACTATGAGAGTTCCCATTGCTTTATATTTACTGGAGCAAATAAATCCAAATATTTCAGTAGCTTAACACAACAGAATTGTCTAATGTGTAGTTTCTGGTTTGTAGTGGGGCTTAAGAGAAGACTGTGCTCCACACAGTCATTCAGGGACCTTGGCTGATGGAACACGTGCCATCTTCAACTAATGGCTTCTAACGTCACCAGCATCAATAGCTAGCTGGCAGAAAAGGGAGAAGAAGGTATAATGACTTTTTAACTACAGTGGTCTGGAAATAACATGTGTAACATTCATTAATGAGAACTAGTACATGGCCTGTCCTAGATACAGAAAAAGGTGGGAAATGCAGTTCCTGTCTGGGAAGCTGCCTGCTGACAACACTGTGCCATGGAAAGGGGAGCATAAGTTATGGTGGTCAGTTAGGCAGTTCTGCCATAGATGGGTTCCTGTTCACAAATTTTGAGTGAGATGCAAGGAATTCTTCTGCTATTACCTAGAGTTCAAATACTTTTCTTCTGCCATATCTTTGGTTATTTCTGGTCTGCTTTGTTCTGGTCACCAATCTATGCCTATTATCTTCTCTCTTGTTTTCATGACTTGCCCCTTTCATCTTAATTATGAGGTGTTTTTTCCTGTTTTTTTTCATTCTCATAACTAATTCAGTTTTCTTCAGCACTAATTCTGCTTTTTACTGAACTCAAAGTGGATTTTAATTTATTACATTTTAGTTTCCATTAAAAACTTCCTTATATCATTCTTGTCCCTTTCCCTAAAAAATAGGGTGGTGGTGTATGCCAGTTTTCTCAGGACAGTCTGGTTATACACTTAATATTCTGGCATATTTTTTTCTGTTTTTTCTCTCTACTTTTTAGTAGGGGTATAATATACATTCAGTAAAATATGTGGAATCACTAATCTTAAATGTATAGCTCAATGAATTTTTTCATATGTATTTTCTAGTGTAACTACCATCCAGATCAAGATACCGAATGCTTCTAACATCCCAGAAAGCTCCCTTGTTCCTTCTACCCCTGCAAAGTAACCACTATTCTGACTTCCATTATGTTAATTTTGTCTGCTCTTGAACATATGAGGTAGTCCCTGGATTATCCATGTGGTATATGTTACAAGACCCCTAGTAGATGCCTGAAACTGTAGATAGTACCAAACTTCATCTATACTATGTTTTTTTCCCTGTGCTTACATACCTATGATAAAGTGTAATTTATAAATTAGGCATAGCAAGAGGTTAACAATAATAGTAAAATAGAACAATAATACACTGCAATAAAAATTATGTAAATATGGTCTCGCTCTCTCTCTCTCTCCCTCTCTCCCCCCATCTCTCCCAAAATATCTTATTGTACTCTACTCACCTATTTTTGGACCAAGGTTGACCACTGGCACCTAAATTGCAGAAAGCAAAACCACAGATAAGGGGGGGACTACTATGAATGGAAACATACAGTATGTATTCTTTCATGCCCATTTATTTTGCTCAGCATACTGTCTGGGATCTTTATCCATGCTTTTGTGGTTTCAGTAGTTTGTTGTTTTTATTGTTGAGTATTCTGTTGTGTAAATATACCATAATTTATTGCCCATTCTTCTGTTTATGAACATTTTCATTATTTCCAGTTTGGGGATGTTATTAATTAAGGCGCTGTGAACATTGTTGTATATACCTTTTGGTGAACATATGAACTCTTTTCTAGTGGGTATATACCTAGCAGTGAAATTTCTGGGTCATAAGATAGAACTATATTTACCTTAATGGATATTGCCAAACAATTTTCCAAATCGGTCACACTGTTTTATACTGCCATCCGCAGTATATAAAGGTTCCAATTTCTCCACATCACTGCCAATGCTTACTCTTGTTAGTTTTGATTTTAGCCATTCTGATGAGTGTATGGTGGTTTCTCATTGTGGTTTCAATTCCTATTTCCTGATGAATAATAATATTGAAAACTTTATATATGCTTATTAGCTATTTAGACACTCTCTTTTATAAAGTGACTGTTTAAGGGTTTTGTGAACATCTTTATTGGGTTGTTTGTTGTCTTTTTCTTCTTACTTTTTGGCATTCTTTTACATACTGTATACAAGTCCTTTTGTCAGATATGGTTTGTGAAAACTTCTCCCATTTTGTCACTCACCTTCTCACTCTCTTCTGATAAGTAGTATCTTCTGATAAACTGAAGTTCTTAATTTTAATGAAATCCAATGTATCATTTTTTAAAGCTTGTGGTTAGCTCTTTTTGTATCCTGATTAAGAAACTTCTGTGTATTCCAAGGTCCCTGTTCTGGCTTCTCTTGCTGCCTAACAACCAATTTCAAAAGAGTGATTGAAAACAACAACAGTCATTTATTATCTCTCAGGGTTTCTGTGGGAAGGAATTTGGGAAGGGCTTAGCTCTATGCTTCTGGGGTCTCTCATGCAGTTGCAGTTGGATGATGGCTGGAGCTGGAACAGCAAGGAACTAGAGCAGCTAGGGGCTGGCCAGGCATTCATATCATCTTCTTTTTGTGTAGTCTTGGGACCTCTCCATGTGATCCTTCCAGATAGGGTGACTTTGGGCTTCCTCACGTCATGGTGCCTCAGTTCAGCTGAACTGCTTACGTGACAGTTGAAGTCTAAAACAATGGCTATTCCTGTAATCCAGGTTGAAGCTGAATTGCCATTTATCACCTGCCAAGGAAGCCATGAAGCATATAAGCCTATCTAGATTCAAAGAGAGAAAAAGTAAACTTCTATTGATGGGGCAGTGGCAAAGCCATATTGTAGAAGAATATTTGGGATTTGGATTGGGATTACAATAGAATTTAGTGAGGATTGACGTCTTAACAATATTGTATGCTTTGATCCACAAACATGGTATATTGCTCCATTTATTTTGGTCTTTTAAACATTTTCCCTTCAGTGTTTTATAGTTTTCAATGTAGAGATCTTAAACATATTCTATTGTATTTATTCTTTAATATTTGATGATTTTATGCTGTTGTATATAGTATTTTTACTTCATTTAAAATTATTTATTGCTAGTACATAGAAATTAATTGACCTTGTATTCTGCATCCTTGCTCAGGTCACTTACTAATCCTAATTATTTGTACATTCTGTTGAATTTTATACATATGCATCCCCTTTTCAGACCTGGAGTACAAGTTGACATGCATGAGTCCAGACCAATTTTCAGTTTCTAGCAGACATGCACCAAATAACAGTTTCATTCTACTGAGGTAGCACATTCCCCATCTGGTTCTCTATTCTTGTGACCCACAGAGTCACCTGCAAAACTGCAATTGATAGAGTGTCCTGCTATTAGGAATCTTCCTGTCTCCACCCTTGCCTGTAGTGTTTAGCTTGTAAAGTTAAAGTTACACCTCCCAAGATACAGTACAAATTGCTGGTTCTCCTTCTTCCTACCCCTCCCCCACATATACACACACTTCCTGGCCAGTTATTTCCTGGGAGGTGCTATCTCCAAATAGATGTCGTACTGGCATCCTCAAAAAGCAGCACTTCCATGGCACATGGGTGCCCGCTTAGTGTTCTGGTTGGTACAGACCGTGAATCTCTGTATCTCTAAGAAAATAGGGGCAGCTGGCTTCCCACTGACTTCTATTACATGAGGCATAATTTGGATGGGTTTGTATCAATCCTATGTTTCTTGCCTTATAATTAAGAACAATGCTTCCAAGAATCTGGGTAAGACTTTGATTGGGTCAAAGTTTCTGGTGCTTGTTTTGAGTTCTTGTCTTTCTCTTTGTTTTCAAAGATATCACAGGAAAGTTGGGAGAGGCTGCCCGAGACGTTTCTAGCCAAATGACATTTAAAACCAGAAGTTATTTCTTTGTGGCCACCTATTTTTATATATGTGTTTAGATCTGTCATTAGGGGAAGAGGCAAAATGCCAGAAATCTGCCAAATAGGATTGTTTTTGGTTGAGCAGAATGACATAAAGAAATAGAATCCACACACTAGAAAATGTTATTATCTTGTCACTTGTAATGACATATTTATACAAGACCTGTTTTTCTGTATGTATCAGACATCATTGCATTGATTTCAGCATGAAGGGATCCCCTTTCCTGCCTCTCCTCCAGTCCCCCTCTTGCCAGGTCATCTTTTCTGACCATAGGACACTGTGCTAGCGTCTTCCTCATCAGCTGAGACCTCCTAGAGTGCAGATCTTTTCGTAGTATGTTCTTTGCAAAGTGAACACTCCAGTCTCAGCTGCTCATTTCTCAACCTGTTTCCTGAGTTTATTCTTGTAAAACTATTTGATCAGGAAGTTAAATCTGGAAAAACACAAGAGAAAAGGGTGATCTGGTAGGACCACGAGAGGTGGAAGGTGAACACTTGATTAAGAAATCTAATCCATAGGGTGTGAGGCCGACTCCTTGTTGTCTTCTTACCTTTTTTTAAAAAAAACAACAACCTGTTTTCCAAAAGTGATGCTGTCATATCCTGAGAGTGACGCTGTATGAAAAAAAAATTTAAAAATAAAAACAAAACAAAACAAAGCTAAGCTTTCAGACTTGCAGGGCTAACATAGACTAGTTCCCAAAGACATGTGGGGTAGTGGTGGTTTTATGACTTTGTTTTGGTCGAAGGTTCCAACAAAAGGGCTTGGGATTATTGGAAGATTTAAGGAGTTTCAAGGATTAGTTCACTCATTCATTGAATGAATATTGATTGAGAATCAAGCACCTTCTGGACTTTGTGCTAGGTATATACACTTCTAACAGAGGAAGGTAGACATGAAAACTAACAATTTTGGGAGTCCTTATGTAATTATAATTGTGCTATGGGCATAATAGTTATAAATTTAGATGAAAGAAAAGACCTTTTAAATCTGGCTTGAGAAATTAAATCTGGCTTGAGAAGCCCAGGCTGTTGATGTTCATCCGTTGATCCCTGCTATTCCTGGGTGATGTCATCCAGGAAAATGAGGTAGAGCCCTATTCCTCAGACTGGGTGGCTCCCACAGGGGCTGGCCTCTGTGGAGGAGCCCCTCCTTCTATGCTTGACTATGGCAAGCCCCCACTGAGGGACCCAAGTTCACAGGCTTAGTGTCTGGACTTCACAGCACCTTAGCAGCTCTCCATCAGAGACCTTGTCACTGCTGGGAAGATGGTGCTGTGTGGTTGAGCTCACAAAATCAGCGACTTTCTTCTCTAAGCCCAATCCCCATGGTTCCAATGCCCAGCTTGATTCCCACTTCCACCTAGGAGGCACACAGCCTCCACATCCTTCTGGGGATCCTTCCACTGACCACCCCAAGATGCCTGCAAGGCCAAGAGAATCCAGTGAGAGGTATATTGGGGTGGACGGGCATCCATACCTGCATTGTGGGATCAGACAAAACACGCTGAGATGGGGACAAAGGAAGTGCTATGAGTGCCACTGGGAGGTCTATAGGGCAGTATCAGAGTCCATGGGTGGCCCTGACCATGTTTGATGAATCAAGGGGGCCCCTGAAAAGGTGAGGTTCTGGCTGAGCCCTTAAAGGCAACTAGGAGTTAACAGGAGTCATTTAAACTTGGAAGCATGGAAGGTTGTTTGTGTGTGTGTGTGTGTGTGCTTCTGAGAATATGAGAATGCAGTAAGTGTGGGAATAATTCTAATAGAATTAGAAGGAGGGCATTTTGATTGGGAGCATAGCTGGTGAGTAGGGTTGCCTCAACCAAGTCTCATGTCTAGATATCTCTTATCTTCCTGGGACTTCCAGAGACATACCTGAGGGCACAGTACTGGTTCTGACTGCCCAGCTGAATTCTGCAAGAGCCAGGGAACTCAGAGATGTCTCCCAAATTTTACATTGTTTATTATGATCTCCGGGGGTAAATCATTAAACATGTTCCAGGTTCTTCCTTACACTAACTACAAATTCCTTCAAATCATTCACACCACCATGCATGTGAGAACATGTTTGGTGTCAAGATTCCCGTACGTGAAAGCAGCAAGGGTAGAGCCCTGCCCACAGGACGCGTACTCAGCATTCCTCATTCTCTTAGTCACTAGGTTCTCTACCCAGCTCCTATGTAGCTTCTTTCAGCTGTAATGTTTTCAAACAGTTTTTAAAAACTTGTCCCTTTCTTCTCCTTTCCCCCAAGTTTTTAAAATAATACATGGGCAAAGCCAGCTTTCTTTTCAGGATCAAAATACAGAATGAATGAAAAAACTTATGGTATTTAACCTTCCCAAGTTTGAGCCTTCACAAAGAACGCAGCCAAGTTTTATATTTGTAACAGCTCTTCTATGTACACTTTACCTTCTCTAACTTGGTTCCAAGCTTTATCTTCATTCCCAATTACGCCAATTCCATTTTTATTTAAAAAGAAAAAGCCTTCCCAGTTGTTATTAGAAACTGCTATTTAGCTTCCCCTCTCTGCTACCTAGCAAACCACAGAGAGGAGTGTCCTAGGATTAGCCAGTCCTATGTGATTCATGGGGCTGCTCAGTCCTTTTATGAACCTGACCGCTAACATGTCTGTTTTATTGTGGCAATGACTCTCAACTGTTATCCTGTGTGAGAAATAGGAGATTCCCTTCTTTTTCAAGCAGTGGTACATAAAGTAGCAGTCTCATCAGTTGAGCTGGCAGGGGACATCCAAGAGATCCGTGAGCGCTCCGAGATCTGAATAATGAACATCACAACACAACTGGGTCTTTAATTCCTCTTTGCCAGGGGTCCTGGTTGTGGGGATGTCCTTCCCTGAAGAGCTGGTCCTACAAGACAGAAGTGATGACTTTTCTTTAGCTCATGGCAGGTGTGATGGGAAGAAGAAATGTCTGCTGGGCCCACTCTGTGCCAGGCCCTGGATCTCAAGTTCAGAAGGCCAGGGTTCAAATTCTCGCCTTGACATTTCCTGGCTGTGTGACCCTAGACAAGTCACCTAGTTTCTGTGAGTCTCAGTTTTCACATCTTTAAACTGGGGATAACATTAGTAGCTTCACCTCCTAGGGTTGGTGTAAGGATCAAACAGATAATTATTCAGAAGCTCTTTGTAAGTGGCACCATGAGAAGGAAAATTTGGTTATCTCATTCGGTGTGATCCAACAGTAATATCAGGGGATCTATCCCACCCAGGAGTCTCATCCAGGGGAATCCCAAAGTCCTGCCCAACTGGAGAAGCAGGTTACAAACCTGACTTGTGTCTGGCATCAGGAAGAGGCTGATGGCCAGATCTTTAGTGATATCTAAGTCAAGGACCAGGTGAGCACATTTTTCTCAGATCTGAGGTGCAGTTTCAGAGCATAGGTGAAGGCTGTGTCATGGGCAAGAACTGGATTATGCTGAGTTACTTACTACTATATTTGCAAACATACATTGTCAAGTTTATAAAAATGCTTGCAAGAAAACGCACACACACACACACACACACACACACACACACTAGAGGTCCAGTTATCTAACAGTAAGAAATAAAATGGCAGGATAAAACACCTTTCAGATCAGCATAGAAGTCAAAGGATTGTTGTTAATTTAAAATACATGCACACACAGTGGGAAAAAAGTGAATTACATCTGAATAAGGTCAACTAAATTTAGGTTTTTAATTAAAACAAGAAAAAACGACAACATAAAGATCTCTTAAAATCAATGACGTTAACATTAAATAAAAAATCTTATGATGCTTACTTTCTCCTATTGCTGGTAAACAGAGAGAGAAAGTGAGAAATAGGAAGAGAGAGAGGACAAGAGGGAAAGGAAAATGTGATAGGAGAGCAAGGCCAAGTGGGGTGGCAAGGAGAGAGACGACACAGCCCAGGGAAAGGAAGCAACAAAAGGTTCTTTTTTTCTTTTTCTTTTCTTTTTTTTTTCTTGAGACGGAGTCTTGCTCTGTCACCAGACTAGAGTGCAGTGGTGCCATCTCAGCTCACTGCAACCTGTGCCTCCTGGGTTCAAGGGATTCTCCTGCCTCAGCCTGAAGTAGCTGGGACTACAGGTGCCCACCACCACACCCAGCTAATTTTTGTATTTTTAGTAGAGACGGGGTTTCACCATGTTGGTCAGGATGTTCTTGATCTTTTGACCTCGTGATCCACCTGCCTCGGCCTCCCAAAGTGCTGGGATTGCAGGTGTGAGCCACCGCGCCTGGCCAACGAAAGGTTCTAAAGTGAGCGTGGAGCCCAACAAACGGCTCCTGTCCCCTGAAGCATCAATCGTCAAATAAATTACTGACTTTAAGACTCTTGGTTTTCCAACAGTTTCTCAGAGCAATCACTTCTGCTCTCAACATCGCTCATCTACCTGTGGGGGAATAAACGCTTGTTCTCATCGGAATTCAGAAAACGTGATGTGTAAAGAAATGACATATGTTTAGGGGATTTTCTTTGCGTGATCTTGGCTATATCTGAAAATCTGTTGGTTCACAGTGGGTCCTCAAATAATGTTTTGTTCACTATCGTTTTGTTGTAATGTTGATGAGAAAAAAAAATCAATTCCTGGCTGAAGCCACTGTCTGAGTGGAGTCTGCATATTCTCCCTGTGTCCATGTGGGCTTTCTCCAGGCTCTCCAGTTCCTTCCCACATCCCAGAGATGTGCATGTCAGGTTCCTTGTTGTGTCTACAGGGCCCCAGTGAGTGAGTGTGGGTGTGTGTATGAGCGCCCTACGGTGGGCCGGTGCCCTGTCCAGGGCTGGTTCCTGCCTGGTGCTCTGAGCTGCCAGGGTAGGTTCCAGCCACCCCTTCCCCTGAACTGGAATAAGTGGGTAAATAATAATCTTACTTGTTTTTATTCATCTTTCTTAAATGTCAGTATAGCTCACATTTATTTCAATGTTTAATACTAGAAGTGTTTTAGTCTTTATTCAGAAGTTTGGTGGTGTTTTTGTAACCAGAAATATGCCGTAAGAACTTAACTCTTGTTTATGTCAATTAGCCTATGGTAAAACTGGTTTTGTTATACATTGCAATTTCCAAGAACCCATCAATGATGTTAAATGAGGATTTACTACACTTTTTCTTTCTGCATTCCTGCTGGTGGCCAGTAGAAACTCGAGATAAAAAGAAGTGGGAAGGCCCTGCCATGGTGCTTGTGATTCCACTCCTTGTGTCAGACCTTTGGAGATTCAACTCTGCATAGCACCCCCAAAAGGGCGGACTGAGTATATGACTCAAAGTTCTCCAGAGAAACAAGAACAATAGGGGCTATGAAGATACAGAGAAAGAGATTTATTAGGAGGGCTTGGCTCACACCATTACTGAAGCTAAGAAGTCCCAAATCTGCCATCCCAGCTAAGCCAGTGATGTAGTTCCAGTCCAAGCCTTAAGGGCTGAGAACGAGGGGAGCCAAGGTTGTAAGTCCCAGTCTCAGTTCAAAGATTCAAGAAGTGAGGGCCAATGGTATAAGCCCCTGTTCATGTCTGAGGACCCAAGAACCAGGAATGCTGATGTCCAAGACCAGGAGAAGGTGGATGTCTCAGCTCAATCAGAAGAAATTTGCCCTTCCTCCACCTTTTAATTCTATTCAGGCCCTGCTTGGGTAGGGTGATACCCACTTTTATTGATGAGGGCAGATTTTTACTCTGTTTACCGATTCAAAGGCTAATCTCTTCCGGAAACAACCTCACAGACACACACAGCTATTTGGGCATACCTTAGCCCTGTCAAGTTGACATATAAGATTAACCGTCACACTGAGGAACCCTTATGACCTGGGATACAAGCAAATGTCACTTCAGATACTTGCCCCTGATGATGTTAGTAATGGTTAGAGCTGACAGGGCAGAAGATGATTAAATGGATCAAAATTAGCAGGCTCCCTTTCCCCTTTCTGTATCATTCATGTGCACATCACATCCCTGTCGGAGCACCTGTCATCACAGATGGGCATTCTCACTCTCACAGTACTGGAAGAGCAGGGCAGATATGGAGTACAAAAGCCCTTCCCCAGGATTTCTATATCCACTTCCTTTGGTAATTACTGATATTATGGTAGTTACCCAACAACAAGCCAGTATCAGACAGAAAATCACTGTCCTGGCAAACTACTTTTCTAGTCCTATACACACACCAGTTTAGCCCCATCTTCCTGGACTGGGCGAATGCTGTAACCACCTATTCCACGTGAGGTGACAACAGTTGCAAGTCACAGCAGTGATGGCAGCCACTGTGCATTGAGTGATTTTCATGTGCCAGGCTCTGACTTACACCCTTTCATACACATCATCTCTTTTGATCTTCATAATGACTTTATATGCTGGGTACTATCATATCCCCCATTTTACAGGTAAGGAAATTGACGATCAGAAACGTTCAGAAAGTTGTCCTTAGCCATTAGTGCTGGAGCTAAGATTTGAACCCAGACATCACAAAAGGCCACACAGTTTCCACCTTACCACGATGGTATTCAAGGTCTTATTCCCTATAGTGTTAGGCACAGTCTTTCAACATGGGACCACTTAGACTTTGATGATTTAAAGACTTCTGTGTCTGATACAAACTCTATGTCTTAGCAGGTCTAATTGAGGAGGGTTTTGAATGAGCATCTGAAAGGAAAGGAGTATTTCGAAGTGTGTGGGAGGTTGGACAAAAGGAAGGAGTGTTTCCATAATTATGTGATTACTTCCAGCCTAGAATGAGCTTATTGCCAAAGGTCAAAGGTCACTTGGCCCAACTGACCAAGGAATTGGGAATGCCTCATTTCTTGGGAAATGAATGGACAATTCAGAGGCCTAGTCAGTCACTGCTACTTCTTAAGCTTTAAGCCATAAATCTAAAAAACATAGTAAACAAGGGAAGCTCTTTAAGACTCCTTCAGCGATTTGTCTGATTGATTTTATTCACCGAAGATGCCAAAAAAATCTCTGACTTACTACAATTTGTTTTTTTGTAAGAAACTGAAAAGAGGAAAAACTCAAATGTTGTTGCTGTCCTTCATTTGAACATTTCTAATCCAAAGTAAACAGGGGAACTCTGTCCTTTGTGTTGGACAGTGGAAGACACAGGGCCCTTGTTCCAGGAACGAGCAGTATCGGCCCATCACAGGCCCCGGTTCACACTGAGGCGCCTGTGTCCAGGCAGTGAGATTGGCCCAGACAGCCTCTGATTCCTGCCTGCCCTGGTGCACCAGTGCAAACAGTTGATGTTCAAACTTCACTCTCCACGACCCCCTAATCATCTCTACCCACAAAGGAAGAGAAACTCTCCCACCTCTCATTCCCTGTAGCTCTGTAACCAACCAAACCATTCTCACTGCTTCTCCTTCTGAAAGAAATTAATCTGTTTCTTATTACAAAAGCGAAATAGATTTATTGTGGAAAATTTAAATAAAGAAACAGAGAATAGACGAAGAATCACTCAATTTTACCACCCATAGTATTGAAACATTTTGCTATATCTGCAGCTTTCTGTTTCTCTATGCATGTATATAACATATTTATGGGGAGGGACAAAAATTGGATCATACTGTACATTTTTAGGAATATATTGTAAATAGTCATCAAAATACATTTCCATTGAATTAAAGAGCTAAAAATGTAAAATGTAAATGTGCAAGAATAAGTATAGACGAATATTTACTGCAGATGTTGTTAACCTGGGATCCATCATAAACTCCAGAGAGTCTATAAACACCTATAATAATATGTGCAATTTGGTATATAGAGATGTGGATATAAATATAAATATATATGGGAGTAGTAGGCAAAACAGTTCGTAGTTTTCACCAGATTCTCCAAGCTGTAGGTGACCCAAAAAATCAATAATTTATATTAACTTGGCTTGGGGAAAAAGGCCCAATGTTGGAAACAGCCTACCACACAGCTGGTAGGAATGTGAATCGGTAAAACTTTTCTGTAGCGAAGTTTGGGGGAGTGTGTGTATGTGTGTATGTGTGATTTAAAATAGTCATAAGAACACATTATGAAGTTAAACTAACGCAAAACAGTGTGAAGTTGTGGGAGGGGACAGAGATAGAGAAATAATTAATACAGAATATAAGTCCGGAGGGTGGGGGCGTGGAACCAAGAATATTAAAGAATTTGCCATATGATAAAAGTATTATTTCAAACAATACCTTGTTTGAAGTGGGGAAAGAATGGATAAATGTACTCAGTATCAAAAAACCTTAAGATTCTTCACACAAATCAAACTGTATGGAAAATGTTATGTAATTGTGGTTAAATTGGCATCCTTGTTTGGTCCCATTAATAAGAATACTTCAAATGTCTTAATATGAAGGATTTTATCAATGCTGATTTAACAGAGGTATTCTTTACATAAATGAAATACCCTGTTTCTAGTTAACAAAGAAATTTTCCAGCCACTGTAGATAATTATAAGTTTTATCTTTGATTTTAAGATGTAATTATTTATATTAATGAAACATTACCTGAATTACTAGAACAAACTCTACTTGGTCACAGTGTATTATTTTTAATAACATTTTAGTTTTGATTTGCTAGCATTTTATTTACCTTTTTTCATCTATACTCTTAGGTCTGATCGATCTTCTGTTTTCTTTTTTTGCTTTTTGTTTTTGCTAATTTAGTTAGTTTGGGGTATCAGGATTACTTTAGTTTCAAAAGCTGAATTGAGACCTTTTTCGTTTTTTTTAATGTTCTGGAATATTTTAAACAGCAAGAACATTAAATTTCTTGAGTGAAAAGAAATCCACGGTATAACTCTATGGAACAGGCCTTTTTTATAAAGTAATTATTTAACAACATATCCCTTTCTTCTTTGATTATTAGTCTTTTCAAGTTTTCTAGTTCTTGAGTCAATTTAGCAATTATATTTTCCTGGAAAATTTATTAATTTTAATAACATTTTAAAATTCATTAACATTCAATTACATATTTTCTTATAATTAAAACACCTTTTCTATGCCACTTCTCATTCCCAACGTTGTGCATTTTCAATTTTCTCACTACTGTTCATGATTAGTCTTGTTATGGTTTCATTATTTTCAAAATGCTCTTGCATTTCTTTCCAATCTTTAAATTCATTAAGGTATGCTTTAATTGTAAACCCATATTTTTGCCTTCCATAGTTTTACTTTATTGCTTTTTCCTTCTCATTTCAGTCAAATTGTTGATTTAGTGAGTTTAGTTTCTTGATAATAAAAGAAAATTTGTGTCTACAAATTTTTCTTTGCATATAACTTTAGCTGAATCCCAAATGTTTTGATTTTGCTTTCATAACCATTTTGTAGCATACATTTTCTCTTTGATCCAAGAGTAATATGGATTAAAAAATTTATTTCCAAGTGATTAGATGTTTAAGTTGTCCTTTTGTTATTAAGTTCTAGTTTAATTGTATTATAGTCAATGACTATAACCTAAAAAGTGTTTTCTTTTTTTTTTTTTGAGATGGAGGGTGGAGTGCAGTGGCGCAATTCCGGTTCACTGCAACCTCCGCCTCCTGGGTTCAGGTGATTCTCCTGCCTCAGCCTCCCAAGTAGGTGAGATTACAGGCATGTGCCACCACATCTGGCTAATTTTTGTATTTTTAGTAGAGACGGGGTTTCACTATGTTAGCCAGCTGGTCTCGAACTCCTGACCTCAAGTGATCTGCCCGCCTCGGCTTCCCAAAGTGCTGGGATTACAGACGTGAGCCACCGTGCCCGGCAAAAGTGTTTTCTTAGAATTACTTAAGATTCTGAGGGTTGGCATATGATCATTTCTTAAAAATCTTCTAAAGATACTTGAAAGGAATATATATTTACAGAGTAGAAAATGTTGATTTGTATATATTAATTATATCAGACAAATTATTCAAATTAATCATAACTTTACTTAATTTTTCCTTTTGAGGAGCCACAGACAGAAAGAGATGCTCGGGTTTGACAAAGTGTGGTCATTACTTACTGCTGCATAACAAGCCCCACTAAAATTTAGTGACTTAAAACAATGGCATTTTATTATTTATCACAATTCTATGGGTTGACTGGGTTCACTCTTACAGCCAAATTCAACTGGTAGGTGGGGTGGGGGGCTGGGTTCAGTAATGGGGGCTGTGCTCCATGCAGCCCCTCATTAGCCTCTAGTAGACTAGATTGGCAGCTGCTCATGATGCAGAAACATTCCAAGAGCACAAGCCCTAATGCACAGGAGTTTATGAAGTCTCTGCATGCATCATTCTCTTTACTCACATTCCATCAACCAAAGTAAGTCTCATGGCCAAACCCACAGTCCATGTGGGAGGGGACTACACAAGGAGTGGGTAATGGGAAGTTTGCTTCACTGGGGGCCATTCATGTTACAATCTACCAATACAAAGGAATTATAAATTTGTCCTTGTAGTTTTTCTTATATTTCTAACAGTTTTGACTAAAATGATCCTGTGTATATATTAATTTCCTTTTTGTTGTGAATTTTAGTTTTCTCCTCATTGTATCACCTCCCCAGGTTTTGTTTGGTTTGCATTTACTGAGCAATGGTTTTTGCTTAATAGTGATATAAATCACTATTGGGTGTGTTTCTTATAAGCCTCTCGTCAGATTTTGTATTTTAAAGGAGCAGTTAAACCTATTCATGATTAACGAGAACACAGATATATTTGTGTTTACTTCTACCATCTGATCATATTTTACATGCTTCCTGGCTTTTCTATCTTGGGATTTTCCTTGTTCTTTCTTCTTGCTACATTAATGTTACACACAACATCTCTTGCTCACTCTCTTTGTTCTTTTAGAAATGTGGATAAATTCTATTTTTATTCTATTACTAGTTACCTTTAAATTTTTAAATAAATTTTAAATTTCTCTGTCAGAGGAAAGATTTCACGGTAGCTATTAATTCTCTTCAACAAAAGATGAGCCTGGTACCGTGGCTCACACCTGTAATCCCAGCAGTTTGGGAGGCCGAGGCAGGCAGATCACCTGTGGTCAGGAGTTTGAGACCACCCTGGCCAACATAGTGAAACGCCATCTCTACTAAAAATACAAAAATAAGCCAGGTCTCGTGGCATATGCCTGTAATCCCAGCTACTTAGGAGGCTGAGGTGGGAGAATTGCTTGAATCCAGGAGGTGGAGGTGAACCAAGATTGCACCATTGCACTCCAGCCTGGGTGAGAGGGCAAGACTTGGAAGGAAGGAGGGAAGGAAGGAAGGAAGGAAGGAAGGAAGGAAGGAAGGAAGGAAGGAAAAACAAGCAAATACAAGCACATTTTTACTTTCCCTTCTCCTATGCCACCCCGTCCTCCCAATTTCTAAGACAATAATATGGGCCTTTAGATTTACTTTATTATTATTTAGTCCCAACTCCTAATCCATGTATACTGTTTTAGAACGCTCTTCCATATCTCAGACATTATGGACATGTAATTATCCCACATAGAAACATGGGTGAAAGAAACAGATCCAGGGCTGGCTCAGCAGCTAGCTCTTCAATATCAAGGTGGGCATGTCTCAGATTCTGTTGGCCTCCTCCTCAGAGTCACAAGATGGATGCCACAACTCCAGATATTTCATCTTTTGACAACCAACTTTGAGGCAGAAAGTCAAGCTACCTTGCTGCCTGACTTTATCAAGAAGCAAATTCCTTCCCAAAAAGCCTAACAGGCGACTCCCCCTGACATTTCATTGGCCAGATTTAGTCATGTGCCTGCCCCGAGGCCAATCATCAGCAAAGGCCAAGGGATTGTCTTGCCTCCTCCTGTGGGCAGAGGCATGCTGTCAACCAAACAAAATTGGGATTCTGTTAGCAGGAAGGAAAGTAAAATCTCCATCCTATTGACAACCAACAGTGAGCAGTACAACATATTAAAAATCAGGAGTTAGGTTCAACATTAAATTTTATTGCTGTCATTCACTGACATTTCTTTCACTTTATTGAGTTTATTTGCTTGGCTGGAATATTTTCTGTGGATTCTTTCGTTTTCATTTGGAGTGGTACATAAATGGTTTACTTTTAAATAGATTATCTGAAATATGTTGGTAAGAAACAGAATTTTGTGTCACAATCATTTCCCTTCAAAATTCCATGGTTATTGCTTTGTTTACTTTGGCAATTATGTCAAATGTCAATGTCAATTATGATTTTTTTTAACTTTGGAGGTAACCTGATTCTTTTGCCTGAGTAGCTCCACAAAGCAGAAAACACTTCACTTGTCCACTGTTGACAAGTGCCTAACCCAGTGCCTGGAACACAACAGGCTTGCAATGGACACATGCGGAATAAAGAGATAAAAGAAAACTATTAAGAGCCAGTGGTGCTCTGTGGGGGCCCCCAAGAGAGCAGAGTTTCGCCTTTATATTGAAGAGTTTCTTTTCCCCACTGTTGTAAACACATAAAGCCAGCAAGGAGCTTGTGTGGCTGCCTTCGCCACTGCCCCCCAGCAATGTTGTCTCTGTACCAGGCACCAAATTAGGATCCCCTCAGTGGGATCCCTGCTCTGTATGCACCCCAGTACCTGGGCACTTCCTAAATGTTTCAAGAGGATGGAGACTTGCCCCACATGAGTTTTCTGTGGTTTATTTATTTATTTGAGACAGAGTCATGCTCTGCCGCCCAGGCTGGAGTGCACTGGCGCGAGTTCGGCCTACTGCAACCTCTGCCTCCCAGGTTCAAGAGATTCTCCTGCCTCAGCCTCCCGAGGAGCTGGGATTACAGTTGCCCACAACCACACTCAGCTAATTTTTTTGAATTTTTAGCAGAGAAAGGGTTTCGCTATGTTGACCAGGCTGGTCTCGAACTCTGACCTCAGGTGATCCACCCACCTCGGCCTCCCAAAGTGCTGGGATTACAGGCGTAAGTCACCATGCCCGGCCTCTGTGGTTTATTTTTGCCTGCAGCTCCTGTCATGACCAATTTGGGAGCATTACTGAGTCTGGGGTTGGGGGCGGGGTCCTTCCCTGGAGAGGCTTTTCTCTGAGGTGAATTGAAGGTTGTCAAATCCTTCTGTCAAACTGGTCTCATCTGCATTAAGTCTTACAGAAATTCCTTAAAACGTCTGGCATGTGGGTGGAATCCTTCTTTCAGTTTTGAACAATGACATAGAGTTTCCCCTACCATTATTTTCCTTTGGTTTTCAATGGAGTTTGGAAGCAGGGGGTGGGGGTGGTATGAGAAGTTCAAGGTGAGGGTTTGGATGTCTGTCACAGAATGCAAGTTTATCCTTGCACCTTTCATAGTCTCTTTAAACAAGATCCTCTCCACCTTATAGACCTGTGGGAGGCATAACACCCTCTTCCCATCACTAGTTCCTCCTGTTGGGGGATATAAGAAGTTTCTCTTCTATCAGCTCTCTGCTTATTTTCTGAGCACTCCATCAGTATTTTGGATATTCTGGCTTTGGCTTTGTCTCATACCTTAGCTCTCTCAATTTATTTTCCCTTTTCCTTTGAGCTTGGGGAGAATCTCTTGTTTATCAGGCACACTGACTCATACTGAAAAATAAATTACCAAGCCACCTTTTCAGCTCTCTATAGTTCTTTGATTTCTCCTTCCTTGATTCTTCATATTTTCTTTCTCCTATCTCTCTTTTGCTTCTGTTAATCATCACTACCCTATTTCCATCAACATCATTAAGTGTACTTGCCTGAGTATTTCTGGGTGCTTGATTTAGGACTTTCCCAGGGGCACTCCTGCTGGGCCAATCTTTCCAGTCTCCAGAAGGGTATGGCTGTGTGGTTGAGACTGCTGAGGACAGTAGCAAAGATAGGAGGACAGAATTGAATGCAGAGCTATCCTGCCTCCAAGCACGCTTAATGGAATGGCTTCACAGCGGCTGCGCTCAATCCTGTGGGTACTGCTACTGCATCCTGTCGTCTAGGAAGTTCACAAACTATATAATGTCTTTCATGTGGTAGCCACCTGGTGGCCCTGAGTCCCAGAGACTCTGACCTAGCACCTTGACTAGGACATGGAGCTGCTTGGACCACTAGTGGAACACCAACCTCCACACTTCAATACTGGGCTTTAGAGCCATTCTGTGAAATCTCCTCTGGAAAGGAAAGATTTGAGCTTCAATTTCAACTTCAATGTGCATTCCAAACGTAGGCCTGAGAGCTGGGGGATGGAAGATGTTAAGCAGAAGGTCAGACCAATCTTCGGACAACACTGGCAACGAAAATCACGCAGGTAGCTGAGAACAAAGCAAATGCCTCTTATCTCTTCTTACCTCGTCCATTATGCTGGTGATGAAAACTGTTAAAATGAGCCCAGCATAAGGTTTCCTACTTTTTCCTTTGGCAAGAGATAAGGAACACACTAATAGCTAAGGCCCCAGAGGGAGCTGATATTTAGACAATAGATTTCTTTTTCTAAATCCCTTCACACATTAAAATCTCCTCACTCTCCCTAAACACAGTTCTCCAGAGTCCTTAATAAAACTTCCCTCTTTCTTTCTCATACACAGATGACATCTCTCCTTTGCCCTCCCACTGCACCAGGTGCCCCATCCTGTTTTCCCTCTGAGCCTGGCTGTCTGCTGCTGTCACCCAGGAAGGTCCTGCAGCCACCTGAACCAGCCCAGTCACTGCTCCCTGGGGCTTGACTGTGGGAATTGTAATTCCTTCAATGCTGGGCCCATGGCTGTGCTTCCTCCCAAAGAATGTCTGGGCTGTTCACTCCCCAGTATCTTGGGTAACTGCTGATCTAAAACAGCAAGCTCAGCTGGCCTGAATTATTCAGGGAAGGCTCTGGTGCTCATAGCTCCACAATCACTTCCACAATTGAATCAGGAAGGAAAGGGAGGCTGATCACAGTGAAGAAGAGGGCTCTTTAAACATACCCTCTATAATAAGCATGTAGGAGAAAGGAAAGGGAAAACTGACAGGGCGGTTTACCGGCTCTCAGTAGAGCATAACATAGTTCTCTTGTTTGCACAGGGAGGAGAGGCTGTGATTGGCTTCTCACAGAAGAGATTATACTGAGCTCAAGGCCAGCTGCAGCAAGTGTGTGCAAAGGCAGTCCAGGCAGATTCTTAGTGGGAAGGCCACATAATCATCAGGCTCCACGTGCAGAGAAACAGGAGCTGCAGTGGCCACACGAGACAGATGCAGTGTCTGTAGGTGAAGGCGCATACCTGAGTCTCCACACAGCTTCAAGGGGCTACAGTTGGAATTTCACTTGGCTCAGAGAGTGAGGTGTTCCAATACAAAATGTCACACCACCCTTTAGGAAAAATGATTGCTTTGCTCTAAATTGCGTTCTGTCAATTTTTTTCTTATTTCTTTCACACCACAGCTGAGAAACAACTTCATACCTCCTGATTCACCTATGAAAATATTTCCCATAGGAAGAGGTATGCACGTGCATGTACATGCATATGCTCAAGCAAAGAAGCTGATATGAAAATGATAACATAAAGATAGTGGTAAGGAACTAAGACAAGGGAAAGGTGTGTCCACTGAGGGAGTTTTCCTTTAAATAATAGGTAGCTTTGTTGATGGCAAATATTATGCTAAATATGCAAATAAATTCTTGCATTTAGTACTCACATCAACCCAATGAGTTAAGCATTATCCTTATTGAAAATGTGGAAACTGAGGCAGTATAGCAGAGAAGCCAGCACATAAGCCTCAGAACCAGCTTGTTCTGCTTTCAAAATCAAGCTCTGCCCTTTATTGGCTGTGTAATTCTGGGTAAGTTACTAAATTCACTCAGTCTTGATTCTTCTCTTATAAAAGGGGATGGGGTCTATCTCATAAGATTATTGTGAGGATTAAATGAGATATATAAAATGCAAAAGATAGAGCATCAACAATTTAGGATATTAGGTTTCCTCTATGACTAAACGTTTAAAAATCATTGCAATTCAGTTTACCAAAAAAATGATCTTTAAGTTAAAAAAAAAAAAAAAAACACCCAGCCCCTGATGACCTGTTTGACTTGAATGAATTGGAGGGTTATAAAACCGCAGAT
Source organism: Pan troglodytes (assembly GCF_028858775.2). Taxonomy (NCBI): domain Eukaryota; kingdom Metazoa; phylum Chordata; class Mammalia; order Primates; family Hominidae; genus Pan; species Pan troglodytes. The sequence goes on from NC_072410.2 coordinate 52,168,607, forward strand.
ATGGACCAGCTTTTGAAAATCTTGGAGGGAGAATTAATGATTTTCAAGCATTAGAATGTACTTTGATTTGGATACTCTTTAGTTTGTAAGATGGCAAGTTATCTCTTTTTTTTTTTTTTTTTTTTTTGAGACAGAGTCTTGTTTTGTCATCCAGGCTGGAGTGCAGTGGCACAATCTTGGCTCACTGCAACCTCCGCCTCCCAGGTTCAAGTGATTCTCGTGCCTCAGCCTCCCAAGTAGCTGGGACTACAGACGCACGCCACCATGTCTGGCTAATTTTTTGTACGTTTAGTAGAAATGGGGGTTTTACCATGTTGCCCAGGCTGGTCTCAAACTCCTGAGCTCAAGCAATCCACCCACCTCAGCCTCCCAAAGTGATGGTATTACAGGTGTGAGCCACCGTGCCTGGCCTGCAAGTTACCTCTTGATTTAAAATATTTTCCAATCATGAAGGAAATTGACTTGATTCTGCTACTTCCCTCCACCTCTGACTTTGGGGGTAGGGGACAGATAAGCAGAAACTGCTGAACATGACTCTCAGCCGGCTGGGCAGCCATCCCTCAGCCACAGTGAGCTTGATTTGCGTGTTCCAGTAGGAAGCAAGGAGTCAGGTCCTTCTCTAGTCCTGGGGAACAGGAGAAGGGTGGGGGAACCCCTGATTCCTCCCCTTCTGTAGCCAAAGCAGACTAGTTTAGGGAGGAGACAGGGAAACCACCAGAGCAGGTCAAGATCAACCTGAAGGAAGTGGGAGTCAGGGACAACCTACTAAAGGAAGTGCATGTGTGCCTTGTACATGCATGGGGTGGACCAAGGAAAAGATTTACCCTAAAAGAACAAAGTATGCTCCGACAAATCTATTGAAAGGAATGATTTACACTGGTGCTTCCTGCCCAAATGTTGAGACCAATGGCCTGGTGCTTCCTTCTTGAAACTAGGTTGCTCTACTTACATGAAACAAACTGGGCAGAGGTCAACCGTGAGAGCCTGAGCCTCCCCAAGTAAACAGCAAAAGATTCCCCAGGCCCAACAGCCCCCACCCCCACCTTCAAGGAAAGTGGATCTACCCGGAGCACGTAGGCCAGAGGAGGCAGGAGAAGAGGGTCAGTCTGTGAGCTCCGGGTACCTGGAGAACATGAATCTCCCGGGTGTACTGTCCCCATGAGGGTCACCGAGGAACCTATGGATCTTCCACTCTTCGCCCAGAATGTCTTCCCTCTATCCCCTCCACCTCCCCAAATTCCAGCACCAGGGGCCACCTCAGAGCCACAAATCCTGAAAGGACCACCCAGGTGACTCGGGCCCACACACCCCTCTTTCGGGGTACACTTGGTGGCAGGCTAGCAGGCTTTTGGCCTCAGCTGGTGGTGCCATATAACCAGATTCGTCACAGAGACCCATCTTTTATCAGTCCCAGGCCAGAAGTACGAAGACTGATCTTAACGATGTGGCCTGCCTGGGAAGTAAGGCGGCAGGCGTTGCCAGAATTGATGGGAACTGTGGCACAGGTGGGAAACCTGGTTTAACAAATTCTTCATTGATTCAGGGGACCACTTTCCTTGAGCCAAGTCTTGGCAAGCGGCCGGCGAAACTCGCAGGTCCCTTTCCTGGCTGCGTCCCCAGCCTCCAGCCTTCCCCGCCCCAGAGATGCCCCAGGAGCGGCCCCTCGGTGTAGGTAACGGGTGCCCGGGCGGCTCCGCTCCGCCGCCTAGAGCCTGGAAGCCGCCACTGCGGCCCAGGACAATCCGGCTACGCGGCCGGCGCCGACCCCGCACGCTGGAGTCCGCTGCCGCACGGCGCTGGCAGTCGGGGGTGGTGTCTGAAGTCAGGCGCTTCCTGCCTTTTCGTCGGCCCGGGTGCCCTGCTCGCGCCGCCGGGCTCTGGGATCCCAGGTCGCCCCGCCCAGCAGCCCGCGCCCTGCTCGGTGCGCTCAGCGTCCCCGCCCCTTACCCCAAACCCCCACCCTCTGTGCCCTCAGGGGGGCACCCCCATCGGGGCGGGAGGTGGGGGTCAGCTGTGCCCCGGTCGCCGAGTGGCGAGGAGGTGACGGTAGCCGCCTTCCTATTTCCGCCCGGCGGGCAGCGCTGCGGGGCGAGTGCCAGCAGAGAGGCGCTCGGTCCTCCCTCCGCCCTCCCGCGCCGGGGGCAGGCCCTGCCTAGTCTGCGTCTTTTTCCCCCGCACCGCGGCGCCGCTCCGCCACTCGGGCACCGCAGGTAGGGCAGGAGGCTGGAGAGCCTGCTGCCCGCCCGCCCGTAAAATGGTCCCCTCGGCTGGACAGCTCGCCCTGTTCGCTCTGGGTACGTACGCCGGCTGCGGCGCCCCCTGCGCCCCGCGACACCCTGCTTCCCCCGGTCCCCGCCGAGTTCCCCTTTCCGGGGGTTTCTGCGCCCGCCTGGGAGAGTGGAGAGAAGCGAGTAGTCTCAATGGGTTGGCGCCTGGGAGGCAAGGGGAGTCATTAAGAATGACAAAGAGGGGACTGTCCGGTCGAGCGCCGAGGCTTCCCCGGGAAAGTGGCTGCCTGGGCCGTGCGTGAGAACACCTGGGAAGGGGAAGCGGAGTGTGAACGGGCTTGAACTTTAATCCGCCGCAGCTGTGTGTCTGCTCAGACGCATGCCTACACCTACCTGCTTACCTGGCTGCCTCCAAGCCCGGCTCAGCCGGCGTCGCTGGCGTGTAGACTGGGCTGCCTCGGAACGGGGGCCGGCGTCTAACCCTCTGGCCGGGTCTTGCCTGCGCCCCTTTGGCACCCCCTGCCCACCTCTAAGCCCCAGCGACGAGCAGAGATGTTCAGGATCGGCAGAGGCGCCCTCGATCTCCTTTCAGAGCTCTTGAGCTTTGGGGGTAGGTTTTGGATTTTTGTGCGGATTAATGGTTCCTTTAATTAACTTCCCTGGGAGAAGTGGTTTCGGTGTCAGCCGAGGGCAGGAGCGAAACCCTAGACCGAGTGTTGCCAGTTTCCTTTGAGTATGTCCTTGGAAATGAAGGAGGGATGGGAAAGGTGAGGGGAAGTTAAACCCCTCTCCCGGGTCGGGTCTGCGGAGCGGTGCGTTTTTTGGCGGTGAAGTTCAAGGGTCTGTCTGGACGCGGTGAGGGCGCAGCGCCGCGCGCCTCCTGGCCAATTCTTGCCCCTTGTGCTGGTGGGTCTCTCTGGTGTTGAGATAGCTGATCAATAGCGCGGGTGTCCTGGTTATTGCTAGTCTTCCGTGAAGTGAATTGTTCGTTCGATATGCCCCGAGTTTAACCCTGTATAGCATGCGGCTCGCTGCAGGGTGGTTAGAGTCTGTGGAAAGCCATGGAACTCCTCCCCAGAAATGCCCAGAGCCGCAGCCTCACCCAGCTCCGTGTACAACTACAGGGGGTTCGCGGCCCCGCCTGCAAGCCTGCCCTAGAAACGCTGATTAAAAACCGCAGCAGAAGGGGAGGCATCCTGTAAGAGAAATACAAGGCAGTCTTGGAACCGGATGCTCCCAGCTACACCCTTACCTGAAACTCACCAGCAGGTAACATGGGTATGGGAGGCTTTTCCCCCACATTTTTGAAGAATTGCCTTTTTTGTGTGCATGTATTGACTGTTGCTCTGATTTAAATTTTAGAAAAAGCAATAAAACATTACCAATACAAGGGAAGCTTCCTGGATATAATTATCCCTTGTAATGTTTTTGCAAATAATAGTAGTAAGTAGTAGTAATAATAACAGCTGATGCTATTCGAGCATTTTACTCTGTGTCAGACACAGTCCAAGTGCTTTACATTTATTCATGCAGTTTTCACACCAACCGGATAAAGAAGGTGTTAATATTATTCTCATTATATAGCAGAGGAAAGTAAAGCACACAGGGTCCACAGTAAGTAGCTGGACCAGGATTGTCGAAGAACGTGGAAGGAATGTGAATATGAAAAGTCACCTAACTTGTGGTCATTATAGTCCCATCTCTCTTTTGGGACTTTGCCTTAAAGAGAGATTATGTGGAATACCCTGGAACTTGTTGTTAAATTGAGTTTCCTATTGAATTCCTGGGATCTCAAGGTGGTTATTCGGTAAAAATTAGAGGCAGGAAATGATGAAGATAAGCACATTTGAGTAAGTGTTTGAAAGCTGTCCCTACACCCCACACTCCCATCCCAGAACTCTCCCCCACAAAGACTGCATTCATTCATCGTGTAATTTTTCTCTTTTGCCTGAATGTTCTTTTCAGCTTGATCTTTGTTTCCTTCTTTAAGAAAATGATGTATAAACTTTAAAAGATTGATCAATATGTAAAAGCTTGCTCACACAGTTCCAAAATGTGAGCAGTTGAAAAAATTGGAGGAAAAAAAAGGCAGGAGTAATTTACACCAGTGAGGACTCCTTTTTATTTATATGTCTTTAAAAGAAAAATCAGAGCTGTGAGTTCTGTGCGTTTACTAGAACTGCTGCCTCCCACATATAGCTTTACTTTGCACATTTCCTTCAAAGCTGCTTTCCCCTCTGATTTTTCTTAAATAGTTGAAGGCAGTTCCAGGAGAATCAACCAGTGTTCCTTCGCTACCCAAGATCTAGGAAACCTTCGTGGGGCTAGTCTGAGAAGGAACTGGCTGTTAGGAGTCTCGGTTAATGTTTGATTACTTGGAACCTGAGCATTGATTAATGTTTTCAGTAAGAGAATGTGAAGACTGTTGCCCAAATGGCAACACTGGAAACATAACCCAGGTTCCTGTGGTGGCTGCCCTCCCATGTCAGGTTTCCATCACTGGCAGGCAGACCGCACGGGGGCTTGGCATTTCCAGTTACATTTCCTCCTCTGTGTTCACGGAGCAAGATGTGTGATCTTGGGCAAGTTACTTAGCTTTTCTATGCCTTGTTTTTCTCACCTGCAAAATGGGGATATTAATAGGGTTGTTGAATATATTTAATGTATGCAGAAGGGTGCCTGGTATGTAGTAAGAGCTTAATCTTATCATCATCATCATCATCATTGTTGTTACTTTGAGCCCCATTGAATTCCAGACATCATTGCAGGTTATGTGAGTTGTATAACTGGGAGAGTTTGTAGGTTTTCGTTTATCTCATCTCCATGCTCTTTACCATTCCTTAGAAAAATATCACCCAACCTAAAAACCTACCTAGGTAATTTCTGGTGAATATTATTTGGCCGATGACAAATTCAAGCAAATCTGGAGGGTTTTTTTGTTTTGTTTTGTTTTGTTGGTTTTTTGTTTTTTGAGACGGAGTCTCGCTCTGTCTCCCAGGCTGGAGTGCAGTGGCGCGATCTCGGCTCACTGCAAGCTCCGCCTCCCGGGTTCACGCCATTCTGCCTCAGCCTCCCGATGAGCTGGGACTACAGGCGCCCGCCACCACGCCCGGCTAATTTTTTAAATATATTTTTAGTAGAGACGGGGTTTCACCGTGTTAGCCAGGATGGTCTGCATCTCCTGACCGCGTGATCCACCCACCTCAGCCTCCCAAAGTGCTGGGATTACAGGCGTGAGCCACCGTGCCCGGCCCTGGAGGTTCTTTTAGACATCATGAATTCTTTAATTCTTTTTAATTTTTAAACCTTTTTAATTTTAATTATTTAATTCTTTAATTTTTTATGCAAATTTTTTGTATCTCCTTTAGTATTCAATGATCAGTTGTTTATGGAAGTTAGCACTAAGTTCCAGTTTTGTCATCTGTAAAGTGAGAATAATAAAACTGTGCCCACCTCACAGGCTGTTGTAAGAGTCAAATGAGATGGTAAATATGGAAGCTATTTATAAAAAAAATAAGGACTGCAGACAAAATGCAACTGATCTTATGATACAAACATGGATTTTATAATCCAGAGATAAGCTTTATTATTTTTATGGCAACTCCCGTAAGGACCGAATGTGGACCTAAAGAATGATGTCATAGGAAATGAAGTAGCATTAAGGATGGGCAGAGGCGAAATAGATCACCTTCCCTGTTTAAGTCAGGACTGAGGGACCAGTACGGGAACTGAAAGAAGACGTTTCTTTTCTCTGTTACCTGGACGTGATGTCTTTCAGAGTAGACAGTGGAGGTTTTCCTAGGACACATGTTTTCTGTATTGGGCAGCCATAATTAGGGAGTGTTCACTTAGGACATGGGCTGTAAAGCTGTATATGGAAGCCTTAGAGGCTGAGTTTTCCATATTTGCTTTTCCAGATTTTGGGTTCCTCAGGATAAAGTGATCTTTCTATAAATACTCAATGTCCCCTGCAAAGGGGACTTTTCTTATAGGAATAAGTGATGCTTCTTGTTACTGTTACTGTGGCAACATATGAAAAATAGATGACTTTTCCATTAGGCCTAAGGACCTTTTCAAAGTGTGTCTTGAACAAGGTCCTACTCTTTGCACTGCCCTCTAAAAGGGATGGGCAACGGGAAGAGGAGGTTTGGTTAATGGAAATGAAAACGGCTTGTACACACTGAATTAGGCATCTTGTGCTTGGTGTCACACTCAAAACCTCTGTAGTATCTTCTACAGCAGGCCTTACATTGGAATGATCTGGAGGGCTGGTTAAAATGGATGGCCAGGCCCCCTCCACTGCAGTTGTGATTCTGTAGGTGGGAGGTTTGCCTGGCTAACAAGTTCCCAGGTGTGGCTTATGTTGCTGATGGGGAAAGGGCAGAAGGGACCCTTGGAGAATCACTGCTTTTCAGTCAGTTGCTGTTAGGGAAACTTTTGGCTTAACCAATTGCATGTTACCTAAAGTACGTTCAGACGCTTGTAAATGCCACCGTGAATTTACAAGCTATTATTAAAGGCACTTTAAGGCCTGTCGTGCTGACCAGGACAGAGTTAGCCCTCTTGCTGAGACCTCTTCATTTTAAGTGTTCTTGTTCTTTATCCATGGAAAATGTAACGATCCCATGTTATTAAACTTAAGCTTGCCAGTGCTAATCATGTCACCTTTTCCTTTGGATTACCAAAAGCTGACCGTTGTTTTGCTGCCGTTTCAAATATTTTTAATCACCTAATTAAAAAATATGAACATAGCTCTTTGCTAAAGGGCTAATATGTTTAAGATTGCACTTAGATAGAGGAAGACTGGGAGACTTTTATGGTGGCTTTTGGTTTTGTTTAGCCTTTTCTTCCCCCTAGGAAATGTCAGGTATAAAAATCTTTCATAGACTCAAGAAAGCCAGAAATCTACACCACCAAAACCATCTCTTAGGAGCTCTTCAAGTTCAAGGCACATTCCCTTTAGAATAACACTACAAATCTAGGTAAAAACTGGGTAAAATGGTAAATTCTGTTAAAGATTACACGTTTGTTATACTGAGTATGACTTAAGAAATAAATAGTTGCTACCTGGGCTTAGAAAAAGTTGGAAGTTTATTGAGATGGAATTTAATGTATTTTGCTAGTATTCTAAGTCAGAGGAAGCAAATTTGTTTCACATGGAGCTGCTCCCCTAATCAAGTGAGTTCTACGCCTAGCACTTTTGGCTTTAATTTTTGTTGTTGTTGTTCCCTTACTGTGAAAGGCTTTCTGTTTTCTTCACCTTCGCATTTGTACCCTTGAAGTATTTGCTGCTGCTTAGGGTTTCCTCAAGACGGAACCCCTTTATGTAACAACCAGGCTGCCATTGCTTCACCTGTTTTCATCTTGGAATGTGTTAACTTTTCCAGCTGGGAACCCCGGTAGCAGAGCCCTGGCCCCATGTGTTCTGGTTTGGATTAATGTTGATTGGTGCTTAACCTCTCTCCTCTATCAGTTTGAGGGCTTCTTCCTCCTCACCTCTGTGTTTGGCACCTCTGAGCACAGGCCGAGCCTCAGCAGGGACCAATAAGTATTTGATGACCTCGTGGGGACCCAGTGCAGGATACTCTGAGGTACTCAGTTGGCAAACACTTGGTGGTGTTCATGTTAATCCTGAAAAATTCTTTATTATGGCAATCAAGGGTGGTTGCATATAAAGTCTTGCATCACTAATGCTGGTAGTCTTCAGGATAGCATTTTATTGTTTTAAAAAATAGATTATAATTTAATGTCTTCACAATTGCAAATCATATTTTTTCTCTAGAACACTTGGAAAATTAAGACAAGTGTAAGAGAGTGTTTTCATGACCTATAATTCCACCACTGAAAGATAACTGATTCACATTTTGTTTTAGAACCTGATGGATCTATTCTTTATAGTATACTATCTATCTATAGATATATATCTCTATATATATCTATAGATAGTATATATATATATAGATAGTATATATTGTATAATATAGTATACTATATTATATATAGTATACTATCTATATATATAATATAGTAGTATAAGTATAGATAGTATACTATCTATACTTATTCTATTTTTATACTCTTATATAGATAGTGTAAGTATTCTTTAAAAGCATATATGAATTCCAGTGGGTTCACACTGTTTAATGTACTTGTTTTTGTAACTTAATCTTTCATAATAGTTTTTGTTTGTTTTTCGTGTTTTTTTTTTTTTTCTTGAGATGGAGGCTCGCTCTGTTGCCCAGGCTGGAGTGCAGTGGCACGATCTAGGCTCACTGCAACCTCTGTCTCCCAGGTTTAAGTGATTTCCAGCTAATTTTTGTGTTTTTAGTAGAGACAGGATTTCTTCTTGTTGGCCAGGCTGGTCTTGAACTCCTGACCTCAGGCAATCTGCCCGCCTCGGCCTCCCAAAGTGCTGGATTACAGGCGTGAGCCACCGTGCCCAGCCAACAAACATTTTTTGAGTCATTAAACATTCATCTATAGCATTTCTAGTGGCTGGGAAATACTCCCTTGACTACATTTATTGTAACGACTTTTGAAGCACTTTGACCATATAGATTTTTCCTATTTGTCACTATTATGAATAATCCACACATTGTTGTGGGAATATTAACCGATACAACATTTTTTTAAAAGTCAGCGTGGCAATAGCTACAAATTTTAAGTGGGCATAACTTCTGAGTCATCAATTTCACTTTTTGATATATCCTACATAAATACATGTTGAAATGTGCAAAGAAAAATGTAGAAGATGGTGACTATTGAATTGTTTGTAAGAACAAGTTGCTAGTACCACACTGCTATAATTATTTAAGGAGATTTCTTAAATCCTTTATTTTTCTATGTCAGTACAATGATTTACTGTGTAGCTATTTAAAAGATTTAGCTATTAAAAGGTTTTCTGGCCAAGCAAGGTGGCTCACACCTGTAATCCCAGCCCTTTGGGAGGTTGAGGCAGGCAGATCACTTGAGCCCAGGAGTTCAAGACCAGCCTGGGCAACATAGTGAGACTCCCACCATGGCTGGATCAAAGATGGCCAGATAGGAACAGCTTTGTCTGCAGCTCCCAGTGAGAGACTCCCCACAATCTCTGCAAAAAAAAAGAAAAAAGAAAAATTAGCGGGGTGTGGTAGTGCGTGCCTGTAGTCCCAGCTACTTGGGAGGCTGAGGCTGGTGGATCACTGGAGCCTGGGAGGTTGAGGTTGCAGTGAGTCATGATTGAGCCACTGCACTCCAGCCTGGCCCTGTCTCAAAAAAAAAAAAAAAAAAATAAGGTTTTTCATTGGGATGGAGAGAGGGAGCAAGTGTTGAAAAACTATCTATTGGGCACCATTCTTACTATCTGGGTAACAATGAATTGTACCCCAAATCACAGAATTACACGATATACCCATGTAACAAACCTGCACATGTACCCCGAATCTAAAAATAAAAGTTGACATTAAAAATAAAAATAAAGTAATGAAGCGTTTTCACAATACACTAAATTTAAAAGCGCAGGTTCCAGTACTATATGTATAGTACAGTGTCTTGCTCTGAATTGGTTAATTTTTTATAAGAAGCATATATTAAATCTATAGTGCCTAAAGTCAAAGAAGTAATACAACAGGCATTCTTGTACAGAAATGTTTGGCACATCTTGTAATATTTAGAATAAATTTCTAGAAATTGGCCTTTTCTCTCACTTTCTTGATCTTCCATAACACTGTAAGTTAGATTTAACATTTGCCAAGTTGATTGGAGAAAAATGATCTCAGCCCAGTTTTCATATGTAGTATTTGTTAGGGTCAGTAAATTTGTTGGACATTTGTCATTTTGCTACTTGCATCTTAACCTTTAAAAATTTTTTTCTTATTGATTGATCATCCTTTTCTTGGAGTTTTATAATAACACTTTATATGAAAAGAATAGTAATCCTTTTTCCGTCATACATTGCAAGTATTTTCCCCCATTTATTTTTTATCTTTTACTGTTTTGTTTATGGTATTTTGACATACCTAAGGTTTTTATTTTTATGTAGCAGAAACTGCATCTTTCCCCATTAGTGTTCTACCTTTACTTATATATTTAGAAAAACCTTTTCTTATTCCAAGATATGCCAATATTTTCTTACTTTTTTTCTTGTAATTCTTTAGTGATCTCATATATTATGTTGAAATATTTTATCTATAATTTTTCTAGGGTATGTTGTGAGATGTAACTCATTTTCATTATTTGAAACAGTTAACCAGTTAGTAGTCTAAAATGCTATTTATGGAATAATCTACCCTTCCCCCTGTGGTTTGAAATTCCATTTTCATCATATGACAAATTCTGGTTTTTTTAAACAACTAAAACCGGTTCTTTGTAAAATGATAAGATCTGGGGCATACTGTGGCATAGGAACTAAGCGCACAAGACTTGGACTCTCACAGACTCTGGATTCAAATCTCAGCTCTGCCCGACTAGCAGTTTAAAATGAGACACAATATGCTTTCCTCTTCTTCTTCTTCTTTTTCTTCGTCTTCATCTTCGTCTTCTTTGTCTTCTTCATCTCCTTCGTCTCCTTTGTGTCCTTCATCTCCTTGGTCTCCTTCCAACATTTTTACAATTTTTAATTCTTGTGGGTACATAGTAGGTATATATATTTATAGGGTACCTGAGATATTTTTATATATAGGCATGCAATGTGTAATAAACACATCAAGGTAAATGGAGCGTCTGTGACCTCAAGCATTTATCCCTTGTGATACAAACAATCCAATTATACTCTTTTAGCTATTTTAAAATATAAAATTAAATTATTATTGACTATAGTCCTCTGTTCTGCTATCAAATACTAGATCTTATTCTTTCTAACTATTTTTTGTACGCTTTAACCACCTCCACTCCCACACCACCCACTACCCTTTCTAGCCTCTGGTAACCATCATTCGACTCTGTCTCCATGAGTTCAATTGTTTTCATTTTCAGCTGCCATGAATAAGTGAGAACATGTGAAGTTTATCTTTCTGTGCCTGGTTTATTTTCATATGCTAAATTCTTAAGTATTGGAATCTGTTTATGGAATATCAGTTTGGTTCCATTATTTGGTATTTTTGCCCTTATTGTGAATTTGTTCACTCATTTATTCTGCAAATAATTACCAAGCACCTGTTCTGTGCTGGGACCACTTCTAGATGCTAGGGATTCAGCCAAGAATGAGGCAGAGTTCCAGTTCTCGTGGACCTGTGTTCTAATGTGGGAGACATTTCCCCCTGCTATCTATTCTAATTGGTTATTGCTGGTATATAAAAGCTTTTTTTTCATATTTATATCTTAACGAGTTTTGTTAATTCTAATAGTCCTTCAGTTGATCCTCTTAGGTTTTCTAGGTAGATGATCATTTAAGCTTGAATAATAATAACTTTGCCTCCTTCCTTTTAATATTTTAATCTCTTATTAAATATCTTATTTTAATCTTTTATTAAATATTAAATTATTAATATTTGAATCTCTTCTTACTTATAGCATAGACCAGGACTTTAAGGGCATGGTTTCTTAAAAGGCAGTAGATATCCTTGTATTTTTCATGGCTTTACGGGTAATGTTTGTGCAATTAACAGTTAAGTATGAAGCTGACTTTTTGGTTATATATTATATATACACATATATTCTTTATGATGTTAAAATATGTTTCTCATCATAATTTACTAAAAGAGTTGGCATTTTTTGTTTTGTTAGTTTTTTAAAGCAGGAGGCAATAATGTGTGGGTTTTTTCCCTCAAATGTTTTGAGGACATTGATTGACTCAATTATGTTAAAGCCACCTTTAAATTCTTGAAATAAACTCTTCTTGGCTATGTGGTATTATTCTCTGTATAAACTGCTAGATCTGCTCCATTATGAAGTATTTGGGGCTTTGTTTTCTTTTTTAGATTTTGATATCAATATTATGTCAGCTTTATAAAATAAATTTTAAAGCATCTCATCTTTTTTGTGTTCTGCCAGTTGAAGTATCAGGATAACCAATAATTTTGTGAAGGCTTGAAAGAAATTGCTAAGAAGCTTCTGGCCTGGTCCCTTTTTAGTGGTCAGTTCAAATTTTCTACTTTTTGAGTCAGTTTTGGTAATTACGTATTTTCCTCACAATCTATTCAACTCAAATTTCTAAAATTTTAGCATAGATTTATAAATGAACTCCTTTTAATTAAAGAAACATTTTTTGTATCTGTGGCCCCAGTTAATGTAGTCTTTTCTTTTCTTTTCTTTTCTTTTGAGACAGAGTCTCGCTCTGTTGCCCAGGCTAGGGTGAAGTGGCGCAATCTCAGCTCACTGCAACCTCTGCCTCCTGAGTTCAAGCAATTCTCGTGCCTCAGCCTCCCAAGTAGCTGGGATTACAGCTGTGTACCATGCCCAGCTAATTTTTGTATTCTTTAGTAGAGATGGGGTTTTGCCATGTTGGCCAGGCTGGTCTCAAACTCCTGAACTCAAGAGATCCACCTGCCTCAGCCTCCCAAAGTGCTGGGATTACGGGCATGAGCCACCATGCCAGGCCTAGTAATATGACTTTAACAAATGTGAAATAAAGTAAGTATCAAGGCCCCCAAGATAAGACATATTTTAAAGTTTGTTTTTCTTGATGATATTTAGAGGGAAAAAACCCTTCTTTTATTTTTAAGTTTTCTTTTTATTTTTTTTAGGTGGAGTTTCACTCTTGTTACCCAGGCTGGAGTGCAATGGCGCAATCTTGGCTCACTGCAACCTCCACCTCCCGGGTTCAAGCGATTCTCCTGCTTCAGCCTCCCAAGTACCTGGGATTACAGGCGCCCGCCACTACGCCCGGCTAATTTTTGTATTTTTAGTAGAGATAGGGTTTCACCATGTTGGCCAGGCTGGTCTCGAACTCCTGACCTTAAATGATCTGCCCACCTCGGCCTCCCAAAGTGCAAATACCCTTCTTTTAAATAAAATTGAAGGAAAAGTTTCATAAGTAACAGTGTTCCCATAAGACCAGGTAAATAACCTTAGTTTGTCTGCATACGTGCATATACCACAGTTGTTATAGCAATGCCACTTCTGATTTGGAGAGTATATGACATTGTAATTTGTAGCTGAGGCTGCTGAGCAGCATCTTGATGCTTTGTTAAACTTTAAAAAGCTTAAAAACCTCCAAATACACCTTAAAAACCTCCAAATTTACCATTGTGTCCATTAGGTGCACAACCAATGCTTATATGAGGGAATTTATTGTTGGTTGGTTGATTTTGTTTATTTTCTGCTGTGTTTTTAAAATCAGCACTTCTAGGTTAAAATATTAGATTCTTACAATGAGACCATATCTTCAGCTTGGGTTCCTTAGGGGCTTTAGTCTGAGTTTGAATGAGGTCAGTAAACAATTCTCCTAGGCGTTGAGAGGACAGATATACCTTTACTCGTTTTCATCATCTCTTGCCAGGTCTGAGGCATTCTCTTTGTAATTACTGTACTTCCAAGAGGCATAGGAGATTAACTGGCTAATAGTTCAGGTAATGTGGTCACACAAAAGCGGCTGAAGCTGATAAACAAGGGGTTTGCAATTACAGACTTTCCTCCCTTCCCTCTCCCAGTTCTTAGCAACTAACAAGGAAAACTCAAATTTATGATATATATATTTTTGGGGGGGTTGACAGAGCTTAAGATCTGTAACTTCCGCCATGGCAGCAGCCCTGAGGAATTGCCAAATGAATTATGGTGGCCATAACCTGTCCATCTTATTTGTCACCGAGCACAGTTGGAAACTTTTGGCTGGAACCTTTCTCACCTCGGGATGGTTTCTGGGTTTTAAGTTTTGCAATGGAGGATCGCATCATCAGGCCGGTCTGCGTGCTGTACACACTCCCTGCCAGCAAATTTCAACAATGACAGATGTTTTTTGCACATAGCAGACCTCGGGTGTTATAATTAGGGTTTCAGGGGATGAATCATAGGTCCCTGAACTGGAACGAAAGCAAGCCTGGGGCCTGAGCAGTTTTTAGGAATGTGAGGTAAACTCATAGATCACACAGATGGAGAATCCTTCTGGATCTGGACTCTCTCTGAATCTCATCAAGCACTCTCCTCCCCCAACAAAGAAAACCCTCAAAACAAGCACACCCCTGTGCTGGCCACAGCACCGGCCTCTTCTCATTCATAGAACACGTGCATCCTCTGCTGCCATCTCCCTGTGTGAGCTCTTCACGACACACTCCTTTTCCACCAGCCTCAGTTCAATCCTGCACATTGTTTTCCCAAAATGAAGCAGAAATCAGAATCCGCAAACAGCGTGTAAAAACACCCCCAGACTGACTCATCAGAGACATCCTCTTACTAGATTTAACTGCCAGGTGTCCTACCAGCCTTCTTTCTGGGCAAGGATACAGATATTTGTATAGTCATTTTTTTCCCTTCACAACATTGCTAGATTCTGTTTTAAAATCTGCTTTTCGCTTACAGTATATGGGGAAAATATTTCTGTGGCAAACATATAAATATATCTATAAACTATTAATTTTTAATGGCTAGGATATATTCTGTTATACAACTCTTATCACTTATTAATCCATCGCTATTGATGGAGATATAGATTGCTTTAAACTTTTAAATATTCAAACCTGAAATGAAAATTCTTGCCAGAGTTATTATCAGCATTTTAAAATTATTTTCTATGGATGAATCATGAGAAATTGATCACTAGGTCAAAAGTTTCACACTTTTTTTGTCTCTTAATATATTTTGACAACAGAAAAGCTGTACACGTTTATACTTCTATTGTTTATGTGTGAATAGTTGTGAATATTTTCATTCTCTAGACTTTGCTAATTCTGTTGGCAAAATGGTATCTCATTTTAATTTGTATTTCTTTGGTTTTCAGTAAGATTGAATGCTGCTTCATGGTTGAGTATTTAAATTTATTTTCTTGTGAGTTACCTGTTTGTATCCCTAGGCCCTGTTTTGGGTAGGTTAGTGATTTTATTATTGATTTGTAAGCAGTTTTTAAAAATACACACTGAAAATATTTTGTCATCTTGCCTTTTAAATTTATGTGAGTTGTATTTAGGTTTACTAAAAGTGTAATTTTTTTGTTTTTAACCTTAGGGACTAAAAATCTGTTCATAATCCCTTTATGATTTCTACTTTTGTGTAATACTTAGTCTTGGGGTAGAAAGGATTTTCTGTGACTCTTTGATCTCTGATTTCCCCTCATACATTTATGTAGTTACCTTCAAATCTAAATTTTAATTCTTTGGGTGTGGATTTTGGTGTAAGATGTGGGGTAAACATCTAACTTGCCTTTTTGTCAAATAATGATCCAGTTATTCTAACATCATTTATTGAATAGTTTATTCTCCACTCACTGATCTCAAATCTCACTTTGTCACTTGATACATTCTTAGGAGTACTTGGGTCTGTCTGTCGAGTTTCTGTTCTGTTCCATCGATCTAAGGATCATGGCTATAATGAACCACTCTTATGAGTTGGAATGTGTTATTGCACTAGAAAATTAAGGCAGAAAATATTCAGGACCAAGAAGATAAAGTGTATTCCAGTGGATACCCATCACTTCTAACCCTCATAATGAGACCTTGACTTCCCTCCTACCTAGGTGATGTTGAAGGGAAGGATTACTTACCACGTTTCTCTCTCTGTTCTCTGGCCATTCTCTCACTTGGCCAGAGACTGGTGGGCACTGGGTCTTACTGTACTGAAAGGCATGGTGAACCTGCTTATCCTCTCTCCTATTGTTTCTGGAACTTGGTGTTTTATAAGAATTGGGCCGGGTCATGAGGCAGGCCTGCAATCCTCCACATTCTGGTGAACTGACACTGTCTATTTTCATGTCCCCTTCTCAAATGGGAGTACTAGTGTAGAGTATGCCATGGCATATGTGGAACCACAGACCACACCTGGCACGGGAACAACTAGAGAATGAAAAAGGAACTTAAGTGGCAAGTCATAACATTGTTTTCTATATTAAAACAAACTTAGATGTGTTAATGAATAGGATGCAAGATTGAAATATCAAGGTTGTCTGGCTGTGGTGTCTCATACCTGTAATCCCAGCACTTTGGGAGGCCGAGGCGGGCAGATCACTTGAGGTCAGGAGTTCAAGACCAGCCTGGCCAACATGGTGAAACCCCAACTCTACTAAAAATATAAAAATTAGCTGGGCATAGTGGCAGGTGCCTGTAATCCCAGCTACTCGAGAAGCTGAGACAGGAGAATCGCTTGAACCTAGGAGGCGGAGGTTGCAGTGTGCTGAGATTGTGCCACTTCACTCCAGCCTGGGCGACAGAGTGAGACTCCACCTCAAACAAACAAACAAAAATATCAAAGTTAATTTTTAGGATAAAAGATAAGGCTTTATGTAAATTGTGATTTTTTTTCTTCCATTGGATTGCTTCAGGCTGTGTTCCCAGACTAGAGGGATAGGTATGAGTTCCCTCTCTCTGCCATTTTACGGGGGTTTTGATGGAAAAGTTTGAGAAGTATAGGCATACCTCAGAGATATAGCAGGCCCAGCTCCGGGCCACCACAATAAAGCAGATATCACAATAAAGTGAGTCACATGAACTTTTTGGTTTCCCGGTGCATATAAAAGTTATGTTTACACTATACTGTGTTCTATTAAGTGTGCAATAGCATTATGCCTAAACAAATTACATACCTTAATTAAAAATACTGTATTGTTTAAAATGCTAACAATTATCTAAGCCTTCAGCAAATCATAATCTTTGTTGGTGAAGGATCTCACCTTGATGTCGTTGGCTGCTGACTGATCAGGGTTGTGGTTGCTGAAGGTTAGGGTAACTGGAGCAATTTCTTAAAATAAGACAACGATGAAATTTCCCATGCTAATTGATTCTTCCTTTCATGAAAGATTTCTCTGTGGCATGTGATTCTGTTTGATAGCATTTTACTCATAGCAGAACTTCTTTCAGACTTGGAGTCAGTCCTCTCAAACCCTACCACTGCCTTACCAACTAAGTTTATGGAATACTCTAAGTCCTGTGTTGTCATTTCCACAATGTTCACAGCATCTTCACCAGGAGTAGATTCCATCTCAGGAAACCACTTTCTTTGTTCATCCAGAAGAAATAACTCTACATCTGTTCAAATTTTATTGAAATTGCAGCAATTCAGTCTCATCTTCGGGCTTTACTTCTAATTCCAGTTCTCTTGCTATTCCCACCACATCTGTAGTTGCTTCCTCCACTGAAGTCTCAAACCCCTCAAAGCCAGTCATCAGGGTTGGAATCAACTTCTTCCAAACTCCTATTAATGTTGATATTTTGACCTACTCCCATGAATTACAAATGTTCTTAATGTCATCTAGAATGGTGAATCATTTCCACAAGATTTTTAATTTACTTTACCCAGACCCATCAGCAGAATCACAAATCTGTGGCAGCAATAGCATTATAAAATGTAGGTCTTAAGACTTGAAATTTGAAATTGCTCTTTAATGAGCATGGGCTGCATAGTGGTTGCTGTGTTAGCAGTCATGGAAACAACTTTAAGCTCCTTATACAGCTCCATCAGAGCTCTTGGGCGACCCAGGTGCATTGTCAATGAATAGTAACATTTTGAAAGAAATGCTTTTTTTTTCTGAGCAGTAGATCTCAACAGCGGGCTTAAAATATTCCATAAACCATACTGTAAACAGATATGCTGTAATCAGGCTTTGCTGTTCCATTTGTAGAGGACAGGCAGAGTAGATTTAGCATAAGGACTTTGGAATCTTGAATGGTAAATGAACATTGGCTTCAACCTAAAGTCACCAGCTGCATTAGCCCCTAACAAGAGAATCAGCCTGTCTTTTGAAGCTTTTAAGCCAGGCATTGACTTCTCCCTAGCTACAAACATCCTAGATGGCATCATCTTCTAATTGAAGGCTGTTTCATCTGCACTGAAAATTTATTGTGCAGAGTAGCCACCTTCATCAATGGTCTTAGCTAGATCTTCTGGATAACTTGCTGCAGCTCCTATGTCAGCACTTGCTGCTTCGCTGTGCACTGTCATGTTATGGAGAGGGCATCTTTCCTTAAACCTCTTGAACCAGCCTCTGCTAGCTTCCAACTTTCTTCTGCAGCTTCTTCACCTCTCTCAGAATCAAAGAACTAGGGGCTTACTCTGGAGTAGGCTTTGGTTTAAGGGCAAGTTTTAGCTGGTTTGATCTTCTTTCCAGACCACTAAAACTTTCTCCATAACAACCATAAGGCTATTTTGCTCTCTTATCATTTGTGTATTCACTGGAGTAGCACTTTTAATTTTCTCCAAGAACTTTCCCTTCGCATTCACAACTTAGCTAATTGTTTGGAGCAAGAAGCCTAGCTTTTGGCCTATTTCTGCTTACAACATGCAGACTTCACTAAGTGCAATCATTTCTAGCTTTTGATTTAAAGTGAGAGACATGCCACTCTTCCTTTCACTTCAAAACTGAGAGGCCATTGGAGGTTTATTCATTGGCCTAGTTTTAATATTATTGTGTCTCAGGGAATAGGGAGGCCTGAGGAGAAGGAGAGAGATGGAGAAATGACTGATAAATGTGTGTTCTGACTGCTCCATTGATCAGCTAAGTTTGCTGTCTTCTACGGGTGTGGTTCATGGCACCCCGAAACAATTACAATAGTAACATCAAAGATCACTGAGCACCTGTCACCATAACAGATATTATAATAATAATGAATTGTGATTATTACCAAAATGTGACACAGAGACACGAAGTGAGCGCTTGCTGTTGGATAGATGCCACAAACTTTAAATTTGTAAAAAAAAAAAAAAAAGAAAAGAAAAAGAAAAAAGAAAACAAAACAAAAAACCACAGTATCTGTGAGGCACAATAAAGCAAAGTTCTATCAAATGAAATATGCCTGTGCTATCCCATGTGGATGACTAATTTTCAGATACTCAGCACAGAGCAAAACAGTAACTAAAATGAATCACTTCATCTTTCTTCTGTTTACTTTGCACTTAATTGGCTCTTCTCTTTCTAGTTTCCTAAAGTGGAAGCTTAGCGTATTGATTTTAGATGTCTCTTCTTTGTAATATATTCAGTAAGTGCTATAAATCTTCCTCTAAGCACTGCTTTTGCTGCATCCCACACATTTTGATAAGTTGTATTTTTATTTTCATTTAGTTCAAAATATTTTTAACTGCTCTTGAGTTTCCTTTTTGACCCATGTGTTGTTTAGAAGTGTGTTGTTTCTTCTCCAGTACTGGGGGATTTTTCAGCTCTCTTTCTGTTATTGATTTCTAGTTTATTTCCATTGTGGTCTGAGAGCATGCATTGTATGATTCCTATTTCTTTAAATGTGTTAAGGTATATTTTATGGCCCAGAACGTGGTCTCTCTTGGTGAATGTTCCACAGGAGCTTAAGAAGAATGTGTATTCTGCTGTTGCCAGAGCTCAACTATGTCCTTACTGATTTCTGCCTGCCAGATCTAACCACTTCTGCTAGAGAGATATTGAAGTCACTACCCATAATAGTGGATTCCTCTATTTCTCCTTGCTGTTCTATTAGTTTTTGCCTCATGGATTTTGACACTGTTGTTAGGTGCACATACACATTAAGGATTGCTTAGTAACTTCATCATTCTTTAATGATTCAGAAGCTATTTCTGCGTCTCTCAATAAAGGTCTTCTCTAATAAACTCTTTATGCTCATGTGATACCTGTAGTTGACATAGTCTCCCTCAGTACTTGTGAATGAGAAGTTCCAGTGAGTTCAGTTTTCTTCCTGACTTAGTTAAACAGAACTCTGCTCAATTTTAACTTTAATTGTGGAGAGAGAGAAAAAAAGCATTACTCCAATTTCCTGGACAAGCATTCTACTAGGGTCAAGATAATGGGGCTTTCTTTTATTGAGGTCATAATTTCAAATAAATTCTTTTTTGAATCCTCTATGGGTTGTAGAAGATTTTGGCTAACAGACTGGTATTGCACCAGTGAACCACTTCAAAGTTAGGGATTTACTCTTAGGAAAACAACATCAATTCACTATGTAATACGACCTTATTTTCTTGTGAAGTGTCTCTTTCCCATACGGTGCAACAGAGGGAAAAACAAACAAAACAGTCCTTTCAACTAAATTGGATGTTTTGGATTTCAGATAAAAAGCAGGGCATTTTTCTTTTAATAGTGAGAGCAGAGGCATGTGGAATATCTATGCTATCATCCCATGTAGGATATATCTAAGTGATCAAACAGTAATTGTGATTTTTGTGAACTAGGCCTAATGTAACATTTGGTGCTTAATTCACCTGAGGTAGCTACTTTCTTTACTTAATGCTTATAGAGGCAATGGAATGAATAACAAAACTAAGATCAGCACGAAGTGGGAGATGCTATGTATCTACATATTTATTTTGGTGATTTATTTTGTGGATTGTGCACTTTAGTAAACATTTAACTATATATTAGATACTCTGCTGGGTCTGGTGTTATTAATGCAAAGAGAACCATGACCTAGCCCTTGCCCTCAGCTCCTGAATTTTTTATAGATCGTGGCAGGAGCAGACACACAGTTTTTTACAATATGGCATGAGGTACACAGTGGAAACCTTGGGCACCTTCTTGGTATGACAGGGCAAGGGTGCTTTCTTCTAAAAGATAATGGCCAATAGTTAGAAGGTTGCCTGGCTCATAGTTCTTCCAGTACCTTACATATCATACAAACTCCTTTAACCCACCTAGCAATCTTATGAGATATGGTATCTCCATTTTAGAGATTTAAAAAAAAAAACTGAACTGAGGCACAAAATTGTTAGGTGACTTGCCCAAGTTCCCTCTGCCAGCAAGTAGCAGAATAAGGATTTGAGCCCAGGACCCTTGCCTGCCATCCTAGCCACGCTGCTTCCATTCTGACTCTCCATATCAGCCTGTGGAAGGCTGTGGATGCTGAGGTGCCTGGAGTTGTTTGTGTGTGAGAGCACCATCGTGTAACAGACTTGGGCTAAATGCAGCCAGACTTTCAGACAGCCACTCTCCGACATATTTACCATGATGAGAGTAATTCCCACATAGGTGGTTGTCATGCTGGTTAAAAAGAAATACTGCCCTTCCCAGTGCTAGGAAATATCATAAAAAAACAAGTATGGTAGAGTGGTTTTTTCCCTCCTTCAGTCAACAGTTCAGGTGTTCAGATGATCACAAGAGGCACGCTATTTGACATATTTTATTATGACCAAGGAACCTCTAATAATAAATTCATTAGTGGGGGCTTGTTTGCTTTTCTACCATAAATTTTTTTTAAAGGTGTTTGATTTGAAGAGTGATCTGTTGATGTAGGCAGTCTGTCCCCCAGTGAGTGACACGCCTGGAAGTCATGGGGCACATTGAGCCGCAGCCCCTGGGGCACTGGCTTCACCTCCTCCTCATCCCCCTCTACACCTCCCCACCAACATTTTCCCCAAACAATGGCAGAAGGCTGCAGAGTCTTTAACACTTTTACTTTAACACTTTTAGTTCTTCACAGTCCAACTAAAGATAGAACCTGCGAGAGCACAGTTGCTAATAGCTGGCTTACTTTCAGACTTGTCCCCACCAACTTTAGCGATGACATGAACCTACAAAAAGCACAGGCATTTCCACTGACTTGAAGGAACAGCAGATGAGAACAAAAATAGCATTTGCTCTTTTACTTGTATGTAAGAACTTCATTCAGCTGGCAGCATTTTTGGGTGGTCTTTGTACCTCCGAATAGTGGACACTTCAGTATCTGGTTCGGGTCTGCATCCCCAAGTGTTAGAGCAGGGCCACAGTGTGTGCATTCTACAAATGTTTGTTAAAGGTGTATTTTTTTTTTTTCCTTTAGATAAAGAGAGTTGTATGCATTGGCAAACAGTGTATTGCTAACACACAAAACAACCAGTGAGACAGACTTCTTTGCAATGAATGAGCTTCTGGAAAAAAAAATGTGGATTTTAAACATCTGTCTCTTATTTAAAGGACCTTATGGTCTTCCTTTAGGAGAGTTTCCCCTTAATTTGCTTGTAATTCCAAATCATTCACATCTCTGAATTACTTGAAGCAGATTACATCTACTGCAGGGCCCACCCCTTCTCCTCGACAAAAGTTGACTACTTGTTAACTGTGTTAACACAGTTAATTTGTTAACAGTTAACAGTTAACGTAGTTAACACAGTTCACAAGACCAGCAGCCTATCCAGCAGCCTATCCTGCTGGTATGTTGGGGAGGAAGAGTTGATGTTTTCAGAAGCCAAGAAACTAACCTATCTCCTGAGATTTAAACACACAGACATTAGCTTCTTTTAAAAATTCTGCTGCTCAGACCAGAGGCCCTTGTGGTATTTTCTGCAGTTTTTGTCCACATTGCACTAGAGGCTTCCTTGATCTTCATCTGGGTCAGCTAATCTTTGTGACCCACAATCTAAAATTTTTCTTCCTCATCTGATTGATGTGCTTCAGTTGTAACATTCAGCAGGCGTTGGGGGGTGGGGGTAGGGGGAAAAGGTTCAACATTTTATAACAGAGCAGTCCCTTTGGGTCGAAATTTCTTCATCTTTTCAGCTTGTACCTCAGAACACAAGGAGTCCAAACTGCACAGAACCAGTGAGTGATAACAAGGAAAAGACGCTGTTTTCCAGCAGTAAAGAAAATAAACCGCTGGGCGTGGCGGCTCACGCCTGTAATCCCAACACTTTGGGAGGCTGAGATGGGCGGATCACTTGAGCCCAGAGTTCAAGACCAGGCAATATGGTGAAACCCTGTCTCTATGAAAAAAAAAATACAAAAATTAGCTGGGCGTGGTTGTGTGCCTCTGTCACCCCAGCTACTTGGGAGACTGAGGTGAGAGAGTCACCTGAGCCCAGGGAGGTCGAGGCTGCAGTGAGCAGTGATTGTGCCACTGCACTCCAGCCTAGGCAACAGAGTGAGGCCCTGTTAAAAAAAAAAAAAAAGAAAAAGAATATACACTTGCTTAATTATTCAGAGATGTGCTTCACCTACAATCAGGGAACAGCACTTTCTGGCTGTTTTTGGCTCCTCTTGGGGAGGAACTGCCTAAAGCAGGGAGAGTGTTCTGCTCTAGCAGTGACTGTTCACAGGCCACGGATGGGGATGGGCTAAGAGAGGATGGGCAGTTTCTCTGAGTCCCGAGCCTTGAGAAATGAACCACAGGCGTAGGAGGCTAGTGTATGTTTTTTATCCCAGTAAATAAGATATGATATGCATCTTCCCTTGAATATACTTTAAACAAGGCCGGCACCAGCCGCCTTTGTGAATGAGGAAGAGGATTGTGTTGGAAAGGGAATCCCTATCTTTGTGTGCATGCTCCTCTTCCCTGAGCCAAGGCCCCAGAGGCTGGAGGCAAAGCCAAGCGTGCCTGCTCTCTGGGGGCTGTGATGTCATCTGACTCCACTGGGGCAGAGCAAAAGTAGATGAATGGCCTCCCTGCTTGGCCTTGAAGATAAAGTCATTAACTTTGGGAAAACTCATGTTTAGGTTCCCAATAAGATAATTAGAAAGCAAGAATGAAATCTGGATTGTTCTAAACTCCCTAGCTATGTGCTGGTTTGGGTTTTCTCTATTTTAGCTTCTCCCATAAATGGTTTCGTCGCTTTCAACTGGTCTGTTTATCACCTGATGAGCTATTTTCAGAGGCTTCACAGGCAGAAATTTTCTGAAAATCTGGAACTTTGTTTATATAAAAACCATTTGCTTTAAGGAGGTAGATAGATTGGTATGAATAGCTGTTGATATTCTTGTGTACTGCCTCCCTTATACTGGGGGGGAAAGAATCCACTTTCATTTTGTAGTCAATACCAACGAGTGTCTCTGGATGACCTCTTGCTCCATTGGCAATAATTTTGTGTGAGTATGTGAGAGTGTGGGTGTGTTTCAAGTAGAGGTTTCATTTCCTACTTCATGGACTTTTTATTTCACCTTTCCTCTTGCCCTTGTGTTCATTCTCTGCAGTGACATTCAAGGGTTGATCAATGTTTTCATTGATGACATACTTTACCCTTAAGAGTCTCTCTTCACTTCCCTCTTTTTTTCCTTCCACCCACATCCTTGACATAGCAGCAGATATTGTTTGAAGTAAGTGGGAAATATTCCATCTTCTGTGACAACTGTGATCATTTGGAAGTGACTGTTTAGAAGGACTTGGAAGCTGCATCTGAGTTCAGCAGGAAGTAGTGCTGTGATCAATTAGTAATGTCTGCTGTGGGTTCTGTATGGAGGTGGTGATACAAGCGCAGTGTATTTGCATTCTTGCTTGAGATGGTGGACTCTTTTCCTTGAGAATGAGGAAAATATGTGTTTCTAAGAATTAGTTGAAGGTGTCCCCACTTATGTTGCTTATATCTCATGGCTTTTTATTTTTTTAAATGCAGTACTTGAGGCTTTAAAAGGTGTTCCATAAATCTAGTACCATAGCCATGGAGAATCACTACGGAGTCCTGTTAGACAGGATTGGCTTCCCAGCAAGGCAAAGAGCCCATGAGGGTGTGGACTGGTATGTTTGAAACCCTTCAGGACACACTGGGGTATCTGCCTCCCCTCGAAGTAAGAGGCAAAAAAACACAGCTAATGGGACTGACCATACTCTGTGTGGACATTCAGGTCTGTCAACTTTGGGCCCTTGTTGAGTTATCACATGAGTATTCTGTCTGGCTCTTAGTCAGAAGGAACACTGCCTTCTACCTTTTCTTAGAGGGGAGGACTCCTTTCCCTGGAGGATATAGGGTATGTCTCAGTGCTCCTGCCCGAGCAGCCAGCTCAGCATCATCACACCCACTTCAGTGGAGGTGGCTATCTCTGTTAAACTCTCTCCCACAGGTGCAGTGTGGAGATATAAAGGAAAGTGGAGACCTGGGGCCTCAGGGATTGCTGCAGAGGTGGTACATTGAGGGCATAGAAACCTAGAGGAGAGCACAGTCTTGGGCTGGGCATTTGCAGCTTGCACGTGCTCTGGTACCAGGCCAGCACCGAGCCTGTTTGCTTTGGTCCTTGTGGACCCTTCACCTCTGAGCTTGGGTTGCTGTCAGACCTGCCTGCAGGTGGTATTGCTGAGGTCTGTGCTGAGCTAGATGAGACACTGTGTGAGCTTCCAGAAAGCCTTGGGCATAGCCGTTGTCATCTGCAGGCTAATTTCTCCTGGGTATTTAATGCATGTCTCATAAGTAAACCTGGGGTTACCTTAGACCAAGGTTGTCCAACCTGTGGCCCATGGGCCGCCTGTGGCCCAGGAGGGCTTTGAATGTGGCCCAACACAAATTCATAAACTTTCTTAAAACATTACAAGATTTTTTGTGATTTTATTTTTAGCTTATCAGCTATTGTTAGTGTATTTTATGTGTGTTCTTATTCTTCTTCTTCCAATGTGGCCCAGAGAAGCCAAAAGATTGGACACCACTGCCTTAGATGGAGATCCCTGGGATCTGCCTGTGAATGACCAAGGACAAAGCCTTCATTCCAGGTGGCAGCATCCTGAAGTATTAATATTTCAGGGATGGTGGGCAGACCCTGGAAGGGAACTTGAAAGTGCTTCAGAGAAGTTTTAAACTATCAGACCAAGATAAGATTTACTCATGTAGGTCTGATTCTCACAGGAGTTGAGCCTGCTAATGGATATCTCTAAGCCTGAGTTACTACTTCTTCATGTTTGCTTTTTAAATTTTTTTGAGGGAGACAGAATCTCCCATCTGAGGTGGTCAGGAAAGGTTCTTGCAGACATTGGTACTTGAACTGGCCTTGGAGGTTGAACATGGCCTAGGAAGTAGAAGGAGAAGGCAGGGAATAGTATAGATAGAGGCAGAGGGAAGAATGAGGCCAAAGTATACCCCCACATTCAGTCCCTCAGGAAGTTCTGCTGGCTCTGTTTCTGTTATATTCTATGTCTGACAACTCTCATGTCCCAGTGGCCACCCCACTGTGACCTTTGCCTGAACTTCTGCAGTGATCTCACCCCATTCTTCCAGTTCCCACTTGTGCCTCCTTAAGGCCTCTTCTGTCCCCAGGACCCTGAGTGTCTCTTCTGTCACATGCATCAGATGTTATTGCTCCTCTGCTCAAAGTCTTCCAGGGGCTGCCCAGCTTGGAATAAAGTCCAGGCCCCTAGTGCTCCCCACTGGAGGCGTCTGCCCCAGCATCTCTCCAGCCTCATTTCCCGGTGTGCCCTCCCCCAGCCACAGCAGCCACCTGCTCTTTTCTAGGACTGGGGGGGGATTCACTCCACAGGACCTTTGCACGTGCTCTTCCTCCAGATATTTCCAAATCTGGCTCCCTCGTTTTATTCAGGCCTGTGTCAGATGTCATCTATTCAGAAAAGACATCCATGATGACTATTTATCTATTTACACGCATCCGTGATGAAAAATGCTCCAGTGTCTGTGTTATTTGTTGGAGAACTGTCATCACAGAAAGGTTGGAACAGTGTCTCCTTACTCCAGATGGAAATCACCTAGATTCCACAAGGTGCTTATAAAGTGCTGCTGCTCAAATAGGAGAGTCCAAGTGTTGTCTTCTGTAGTTCATGCCCCCCGGATGTCTCTGCGGAACTGCCTGGCAGGTTTGGCTTGAAAAGAAACAATTCATTCAGCAAGTATTTGCTGAGAGCTTGTCTATGTGTCAGGCACTGTTCTGGGCAATGAGAATACGGTGAACCAAAAACACTCCCCTCCACCTCACACACCTGACTTGGTCCCAAGGAGACAGAAAACAAACAGACATACATACCATAAAATGTCAGGTTGTAACCGTGCTGGGAACAAAGATAAGGCCAGGGATGGGAGTGAGCTGCTTGCTACACATTTTCACCAGAGGTGGATGCTGGACAATTAAAAGCCCCCCTCGTCCCACCCAGTGCTCTCTTGTTCCTTTCTCTCCTGAAGTGTAAGAAGGAACAGGAAGAGGAGGCTGGAAGAGTTCTGTGTAGCTGTAGCTTCATTTTATGATAAAGGCCGTGTCTGATACCCACTTGGGAGCCCTCCCTTATATAGCTGGAGGGTCAAGAAGTTGAATTAAACCACCCTTGTAGTAACTCTTAGGTTCTGCCCTCTTGGTCACAGAGCTCACTGACAATAGATTTTTAAAAATTGTATTGGTAACTTATCCCCAGCTGAGAGCCAGAGCGCCTAAGATACATCATCTTTTTTGTGGGAAACCACACAAGCAAGGCCAGTTGCACTAAAACCAGGATACTGGCTTTTCTTGGTTGTTTCAAAGGCTGCTCAGATTCCTGACTGTGTGCCTGTCAACCTTTCTACTAGATGACTTCTCTGGAAGACCCCCTCCCACATCGTTCTACCCTTCCCTCCCCACTCCCCCAACCCCTGCCTTTTCCATGCCTCTTTCCACAGGGATCATGGTTTTTCTCGGCCTCCTCTCGTCTGACATGCTCCCAGTGTGAGAGTGAGGCTTGGGGTACAGGGCAGCCCAGCCCGGCGAGATCAGCTACTGACCGAAGCTGGTCATTGCTTCTCCCTGGGAGCCACTGTGAATACATGCTACTATGACCCTGTTATTAACATGTGATATTGGTGTAGTATGTTTGTTACAATTAATGAGCAATTGTTCAAAATGTATCAAAAATATTGATATATTATTAACTAAAGTTAAGACTAGTTGACTAAAATTAGATGTTACTGAACATAGCCCTTCAACACATTTCACCATAGGTGAGAAATAAGCATGCTTCTGCCCTCTCTGTTTTCAGCAGGGTAGAATTCATAGTGATGGCAAAGGCTGGAAGTGAGCTTTGTCTGTCTTTGCAATCAGCTGAGCCCACAGGGCAGCAGATGAGGCTGAGAGCCACAGTGCTCCGTACAAGGCTGCTCATCCACGACTAA
This sequence comes from Pan troglodytes, assembly GCF_028858775.2. Classification (NCBI taxonomy): domain Eukaryota; kingdom Metazoa; phylum Chordata; class Mammalia; order Primates; family Hominidae; genus Pan; species Pan troglodytes. The sequence goes on from NC_072410.2 coordinate 52,196,626, forward strand.
GCAGTGTCTCCTCTGCATTTCCAGAAATGTCTGACTCAAGCTGCCCCTGCCATGGCTTCCTTAGGAGAAGGACGTTGTACTTGAACCTAGGGAAACAGTATGACTGGACAATCCAGAGTGCAGAGTAAAGTCATCCAACTTCACAGTGCTGTAACTGTCATCAGCTAGTAATAGAATACTTTTTAGAGTAGCTTTAGATTTACAGAAAAATTGAGCAGGAAGCACAGAGAGCTTTACCCCACTGCATAGTTTCACCTGTTATTAACATCCTGCATTGGTGTGATATGTTTGTTACAATTGATGAGTCAATTTTGGTACATTATTAACTAAAGTTAATATTAGTTAACTAAAGTTAGATATAAACTAAAGTCCCTCGTTTACATTAGGGCTCACTCTTGTAGTTGTACATTCTATGTGTTTGGACAGATTTATAATGACACATACCCACCATTACAGTATTGTACAGAGTCATTTCACTGACCTAAAAATTGCCTGTGCTACACCTGTTCATCCCTTTCTCCCCTCTCCCAAGCCCCTGGCAACTACTGATCTTTTTACGATCTCTACAGTTTTGCCTTTTTCAGACTGTCATATAGTTAGAATCATACAATATACAGCCTTTTCAGACTGGCGTCTTTCATGCAGTAATATGCATTTAAGCTTTCTCTATGTGACTTGATGCTTATTTATTTTCATTGCTGTATAATATCCCATTGTATGAATGTACCACAATTTGTTTATCCATTTACCTACTGAAGAATATTTTGGTTGCTTCCAAGTTTTCACAGTTATGATTAAAGCTACTGTAAGCATCTATATGCAGATTTTTCTTTGAAGATAAGTTTTCAACTAATTTGGGTAAATACCAAGGAGCACTATTGCTGGATTGTATAAGGGTGTGTTTGATTTTGTAAGAAACTGAAAAACTGTCTTCTAAAGTGTCTGGACCACTTTATCAACTGGTTTTGACTCCTGAACCACTTTCATTTAGATGAGTCTAATTTTTCCAGAAAATACTTCAGAAATACACTAACTGTTAGTAACCTGAAACCCTTTTCTCACTGCACTCTTACATGGGACTTAAAGGTGAAATGCTGCCACCTTCATTCTTCTTTCTGTAGTCTTCCTGCTGGTCTCTGTTCTTGCTAGAACTAAACCATCCTAGCAGAAAACTTCCTCTTTTCCCTCTCCCTCCTTTTTGCTTCTCATCACCGCCCTTTCCCCAGCAAAAGTTAAAGGGGAAAATGGACTAGAGCAGGGTTGGTAGGGGAGATCCCACTCCCATTTTCCCATAGCAGAGCTATTGCATTTTCTCCGGGATTTTTGTTTTCCTTTAAAATGTTTTAAATTGACACTGCTAAAAGATACATGATGCTCTCTGCCCCACAGCTCTGGGGTTGGCATGCCTTGTTCCTTACTGGTTTGTCTCGAGTCAGTAAATGAGATTCTGCCCATACAACTAAGTGCATTTGGGGCATTAACTGAACAGCTTTGCTACACATGGCTGGTAAGAACATGTATTGACCTGAGGGAGATATATTAGGGGCCCTAAAATCTGGCAGTGGATCAAAAGAAAGTCAAATGCATCATCCCCGTGTGTTTCTTCCCTCTTGGGGCTTCTGAGTCTCATTGGAACCCCACCACTATAAAACACCTGGAGTGGGTTTTGTGACTTGTCAGTCTTGTTACTTTATAAATAGGCTTCATGTTGTGTAACCTGAATGCTTTGGGTTAATACAAAGAGACAGACAAGACAGGCACAGGCTGATGACCTGGAGAATAGAGGGAAGAGCTGACAGGAAAAAGCATTCCAGGTAAATGGGGCAGGTTGGATCACCATGGTCCTTCTGTGACCATTTTCAAGGCTCTAATGAGTGGCCCTGTCTGCTCGTGTGACTACAAGCTTGTTGCATTTCCCCTGAGTTTTGGGTACATCTGCCCATATACAGTTGGAAACTAAATGACCTGCAGTTGAAGGGACTTTCTCTGTTGGGGCCCAGAATTTCTCAACAGAGTGCCCTATCAATATGTTAAGCAAGACAAGGTTCTGTGCATTACAGAAATCAGAAACTTAGCATCCGCGGCCCCACCATTAAGTACCAGTGGTGCCCCCTAGTCCTTGTGACAGTCAGAAAGCACCTCCCACCACAGGTTCTCAGATGCTCCCTAAGGGGCATCTGCTACCAGCAGTAAGAACCCCTGGGCTAGCGGGTGGTCTGGTCAAGGTCTCCCAGTGAAAGGGAGTAAATCTGAGTACCACCCCGTCCACTCCTCCTCTTCAGCACCTGGAGCCTGCACTTGTTGCCCAGGCCTTTCTCCCCTACTAGCCTCTTCTCCCTCCTCCTGCCCCTTGCTTCTGGGGCCCAAAGAGGAGAACTTAGAGATTCTGCCAGTTTGCAGTGTGATGTGGGTTGAGAAATGTGGAGCTGCAAGAAGTAAGTGTATTTACCCCTTAACTCTTGAAAACCTGTAGTTCTGGGGATTTGTTTCCTTCTTGATTGAACTTGCTTCTTAATCAGCCACCCTTATCAACTCAAGTGAGCATGCCTAAGGGGTGTCCTGTGGCCAGCCCCCAAGGTGGACAGTGGGGATTAGCAATGGGGCAGCATTGTCCCCTTCCCCCATCCCCTACTTCCAGGCTGATGCTGCATTGATCTGAGATTCTGCCAAGTCACACTGGTATTTGTATTGGCCCAAACCCAAAGCCTCACAATGCCTTCTGCAGGGTGGTTCCGGGGTGTCCAGGGTGTCGTGCACCAGGGTGCAGGGATGAGTTTGTCATCACCAAGCTATTCACATGGAGGAAATGGGACAGAGTTCAAGGATTGCTTGTTTTTACCTCCTCCCTGCTCATACCCTACTTTCAAGCCACTTGTGTGAATGATGCCCACACATGGCTTTGACTGAGCTGAGGGGATGGGCTTGGTTTGATTTCAGCCACCAAGGGTCTAACTCTGCTGGCCCGAGGTGCACACCAGAAGAACCACTGCTCACCTGGGCCCAGAGGATGGCAATTCTGAGACATCACAGGCCAGGGAAGTTGAGATGGGGCCAATGGGCCTTCACGGATAGGGAGGGACTTATAACATCCCCATGGATCCTTCCAGAGGTGGTGTTTGGTTCCTGTACTTCTTGTCAGCCAGGTGCCCTCTGCTCAGCTGGTTCACAATGCAAAGGGCCCAGGGCCCCTGTGGATAGCTATAGCATCTGCCACTTTATCCCCAGCTTTGTCCCTAGCCCACTGCCGCCATCCCCTTCTTCCTCCCTCCTGGACTCTGGGAAAATCAAGTGTCACCCTTTCCAGAGACACCTCAAGGCCTCATGTCACAGTGCCAGTCAGCTGGAACAGGTTTTCAGAGTGCCTCAGCTTGGCACGGCTTCTCTGCAACCTCAGAACTCGGCCCTGGTAGAGCCTGTTGGTGATTCAGCAGCTGGGGAACTCCAGCCAGCCCGAGAGGGCTCGGCGATACTCGCCCTGTTGCCTTGAAATTCCAGGAATTTGGATGGGGGCCCTCAGCCAGCCAGTGCGTGAGCAGACCTGGGGAGGAGGAAGGTTGACTCAGTACCCAGCCCCTGGTCTAAGTCTTTGATAAGGCTTAAACTCTTCAGAAGAGACAATTGCTTCCTCCTGGCACAAAAGGGTGTGGCATAGATCTGCACAGGTGGGAGCAAGCACAGGGCCTTCCTCACCTCTAGCCAGATGCATGCTGCATCCTGGTTAACACTGTTGGATAAAGATGTTTTACCTATCTGCTATTTGCTTTGCTTTATGAGAGAGGGTTCTCTCGGACCACCAGATCAGTGGGCAGCCTTATTCTATAAGGCTTTGAAGTGGGTAACATGTTGGGGAGAATACAGGAAGATGTCTGTGTGGCAGTGTGAGTTGTTGCATCACAGTGGCCGGGCCTTAGAAACAAAAGTGTCTCAACAGGAAGCAACTGGCTCCTCCTCCAAGGGTCTCTGTGCCTTTTTTATTTAGTTGTTTATTTTTTGCATGCTTCTCCAGATGTCAGGAAAAGCATTTCACCTCCTTTTGCAGCTATGTTACTTCTCTGTTAACATAGCTGCAAAGGGTTATGTAACAACTATGTTACTTCTGTGGTGTCAGTTTGGGGCACTTGTTAGTGGCATTGACTCTAAAGAGTTCAAAGCAGTTTGCCAATATTCTCATTTGTCTCTTGAAGTAGGGAAAGATAGTAACCAGCTCTCCTAAATCAGTAATGGTGGGAAACAAGGTCTGGGCTGAGAGAGGGAGGGACAGGAGATACTAGTCCATGTGAGTGACCTGATCTTATACCCAGCCCAGTGCTGGTGGGTGTTAGGAGGTGCAGGCAGGGAGCTCTGCCTGCCAGAGTGGTCAGGGGGCATCGTGGAGGACTTGGGGATTGAGCTTGACCTGGAAGGCTGGTAGAAATGACGTCAGGCAGTAAGGAGGCTTTTCTACGCAGAAGAGAAGGAGTTAGTGTTTGTAAGAGACCCGGACTAGGTAGAAACATTTGGGTGGAAGAAAGGGCTGTAATAGGGAGCATCAGAGATACAGGAACACCAGTGAGTGTGTTTGCTTCGATCATCTGGATTGTAAACTCCTTGTGGCAAGTCTTGCCTTTGTTTGAAGAGCCCTGGGACACAACATTCACAACGAACGTTCACAATGAGAGTTCACTCATCTGTCTTAGCCTCCTTGGGATATGGCCAGGCCTCTTTGGGGTCACTGGATGGAAGTCTTTGTGTTCTTATAAAAGTTTCAGGAAAAGCCAACAAAATGAGTTAAGGGTAGGAAAATAAAATATTTCAGGGGTCATCTCATCGGGTGACCAAACAATGCAGGATCCACTTGACAGGCCACTTCAGCAGACTTAACTCCGGGCTTTGCATAAGGATGACAGTTCCTTCATTCCTCATGGATTTTTCAATATTGTAGTGGGACTATTTAATATCATTTAAATAGAAAAACACAGATTTAACTTACCACCCAACTGAACAATGGTACAGCTATTTATAATGGAGTTCAATGGCTTTTGAGAATTGGAAGGATTCTTTCTCATAGGAAGGGACTTTTCATTCATTGTTCTCTGCCCAGCACCTAGACAATGTCCCGCTAATGGTGCAGCAGGTGCTCAGTGAGCACTTGTTGAATGAATGAATGTCAGGATTCAAGTGCTCTGTGCAGCAAACCACCATGGCCCACGTCTACTTAAGTAACAAACCTGCACATCCTGCACGTGTACCCCTGAACTTAAAATAAAAGTTGGCTGTGATCCCAGCACTTTGGGAGGTCGAGGCAGGTGGATCACTTAAGGTCGGGAGTTTAAGACCAGCCTGGCCAACATGGTGAAACCTCGTCTGTACCAAAAATATAAAAAATTAGCCGGGTGTGATGACACACACCTGTATCCCAGCTATTCAGGAGGCTGAGGCAGGAGAATTGCTTGAACCTGGGAGGTGGAGGTTGCAGTGAGCTGAGATCATGCCACTGTACTCCAGCCTGGGCAACAGAGTAAGACTCCATCATAAAAAAATAAATAAATAAAAAATAAAAGTTGGAAATAAAAATTCAAGTGCTCCTCATCTCCACTGAAATTAGAGTAAGAACCAAGACCTAGAGCTGTAGCGGCAGGGATCTAGACTAGAAGTAAAGGAATTCCCGAGGATCTGCAGGTTTTCCCATTCCCCATCTGTACACCCTCACTACTCACTACCCAGCCCCTAGTCCAAGTCTTTGATGAGACTTTAACTCTGTTTTCAAGCTGGTGACCTCTTAGAGAAATTCAGTTCAACATAAATGTATTAAAATCCTATGTAGGTGCGTTAGGCCAGGTGTAAGGATAGAGATGATTTAGCCACAGCTCCTGACCGCACTAGAGAGGAGAGACAGGTAAGATGTAAAAACTTCTGAACTGCAAGGCAGAATAAAGTAAGGATTCCTCTGAGGAAGAAATGATTATTTCTGACATTTGAGCAAGGCTTTGAGAGGCCAATTTGATTCCCATGGGTAGAGGATGGGATATGCCGACTTGAGAGATCAGCATGATGTGAATGAAAACTGTCAATAGGCTGGGTACGGTGGCCTGCGCCTGTAATCCCAGCACTTTGGGAGGCCAAGGCAGGTGAATCATGAAGTTAGGAGTTCAAGACCAGCCTGACCAATATGGTGAAACTCCGTCTCTACTAAAACTACAAAAATTAGCCAGGCATGGTGGCACGTGCCTGTGGTCCCAGCTACTCGGGAGGCGGAGGCAGAAGAATCGCTTGAATTCGGAAGGCAGAGGTTGCAGTGAGCCAAGATCATGCCACTGCACTCCAGCCTAGGAGACAGAGCGAGACTCAAAAAAAAAAAAAATCCAACAACAACAAAAAAACTATCAATAGTAGCAGCTACCATTTGTTGCGTGTTTATTGTGTGTCACTCAATATACCACATTTTTCTCATGTGTCCCTCGTTTAATCTCTAAACAACCCTGTGCAAGAGTTGGATATCTTTATCTGCTTTTACAGTGAAGGAAACTGAGGCTCAGGCAGCTAAACTAAAGTCAGCAGCCATAAGAAGTTGGGTGAGGATCCTAGTAGCATGAACCCAAGGCACCAAGCTGGGAGTGCCAATTTTTGTGCAGGGAAAAGGGGCAGTGCTGGGCAGCTGGGGTCAGAGGACCTGACAGGAGGGAATGGGTGGAGTTTAGGTGGAAACGGGGTCTAGGATCAGGTTATGCATGCTAAATCTCTACTCAGGACTTGGGGCTGGGTTCTGTCTCTGCGCTGGGTTCTGTGAGTGGTACAGAGCCCATGGAGAGCTTAGAGGAAAGGAGTGATTTCATTCAGCAAGGTCAGTCTAGTAGTAGGAGCAAAGATTTTTTTTTTTAAGCTGTTGGCAAGAAAACCAGTCTAACAACTATTTTGATAGCACAGGGAGAGATGATAGGGCCTGAATTGGGGCAGTAACAGCAGGGATGCAGGGGGATGGATAGGATGGACGGTGTGGAGGCTGGGTGTGTAGGAGGGCTTGGCTTGGATACTGGGTGAAGGAGAGGGAAGGGCTGACAATGACTGCCTAGTTATCAGTCCCGCCCAGAACCAAGGAAGAGGTGGAAGACATGAGTTCAATTTTGAACACATGGTCTGGGGTACAGGCCTTGTGGAGAGTGGTGGAGGTTGGAGATAGTGTTTGGGCATGGAAGCAGGGGAAGCATCTATGGGAATATAGGGTCGGTCCAGTGCCTTGGTGGGCTGTAGTGATAACTGCAACAGCCTACACTTGTCTGCCTTTGTTGAAGTAGGGAGGATTCCATTTTTCTCGGGTAGTTGCTGTCCCACGTGACTTGAACATTTTAAGGGAAAGTCAAAGGTCTCAGATTTCTCTTTTTTTACTTAATTTGCTCACAGTATGTAGGTGCTAAATAAATATTTGATTAGTTAACATAAATAAATAACAATTTTTTTTTTTTTTTGGAGTGGGAGTCTCGCTCTGTCGCCCAGGCTGGAGTGCAGTGGCACAATCTTGGCTCCCTGCAATCTCCGCCTCCCAGGTTCAAACAATTCTCCTGCCTCTGCCTCCCAAGTAGCTGGTATTACAGATGCCCACCACCACACCCAGCTGATTTTTGTATTTTTAGTAGAGTCCGGGTTTCACAATGTTGACTATTTAAACCCTCAAAAGGCGTAAAAGGCATGCTATTTCAAGATCAGTCCATGGAACATCAGTAGCCTGCAGCTGGGCGACCCCGGGGCCTCAAGTAAAACCCTTTGTTGAAGTTCCCTTAGTGATTTCCAAAGGGAGGAGGGTCATGACCACCTCCTCATCATCCTGAACTTCCTGGAAGTTATGATGAAACAGGACCAACATGAAGCCCCATCAAGTGCTGTGTTCAGTGGGTGCTCATGGTGACTTATGGACCTCATGTACTCTATTTCATTTTGTTTCACTTAATCCTTGCAAGTCCCATGAAGGGCTCTTATCCTTGTTTTATGGATGAGCACACCAAGCCTTAGCAAGGGTACATAATAGAGCCAAGATCTCACAGTGAAGGAGTGGCAGAGCCAGGATTTGCACCCAGGCCTGATGGCAAAGCCCCTTTCTGCTGTGCCGTGACAGGCTAGAAAGTGGTAGGGGGTTGTGGTGCAGGCACCCATCTGCCCATCTCTCTTGCCTCCCTGATCCTGAAGGTTCATTCTGAATACTTTGTTTTTTGCTATTGTCAGATATGTTTAGATGGATATGGAAAATTCCTATGAGCTTTCAGGTAATGCTGGATCATTTCCTGTGATGTCATAATCATGAAGTATTTCCCGAGATTTTTCAAGTTGGAACTTGCTGCTGTCCAATGGAGATGCCACATGGCTGCTTTTGACCTTAATATCCCAATGAGTTTGTGGATAGTCCATGGTACGCTCATCCTACCAGCCTTGCTCATAGTCCTCCTCTGCAGGGCCTTCCCTTTTTCCTTCTTAATCAGTTCTTACCCTGAAGCCAGCATCCTCACCTGGCTGTCAACCTCTTGGATTTAAAAATATTGATGAAATCATACAATTTAGTGATTTTTGCTACACAGTTAAAATCCTGCCATGCTTGCAAATAAAATTTGAATGTTGGGATATAATTCATAAGGGAAGATGCCATGAACCTATACTAACTGGCCCTGGGTTCTGTGTGGCCCATTTCTTTATATATTTATGCCTACATGGGAGCCTTTGCAGACCTCTCCCTGAGCAGCAGGATTCCCACCATCTACGTACCACTAACTACTTCCTGTTCCTTAGGACCTGCCAGGTCTAAGAATGGTAGGGGAGGAAGGGGGAAACCTGCTGCCCTCTGAATACCCATACTCCCTTCTGCCCTGCCCTCTAGCACAATTCCTATCCTCCCGCCCTGAGCGTGTTCTTCATCCAAAGGCCTTTCCTCACCACCTCTTCTGAATCCAGAACATCCTTCATCCAAAAGGACCTGCTGCAGCCTCTTCATCCTCCCACATCCCCCTGAAAACAAAAACTTACCCTTCATCCCTTCATGCAGGAAGTCTGGCTTAGAGGATCCCAAACAGGTGAAAGGTAGAGCTCTTGATATTCTAGAGGGAGCAACTGATCTATGCAGTGGAGTACATAGGGGCCTGAAAGCAAACCCCAGCCCCAGCAGAGGCCAGAGCAGGACATGGTCCACTCTGCTGAGGTGGTCAGGGGCCGGAGGATGCTCCTTCCAGCTCCAGGCACTATACCTGAGTGTCCACAGAAGTGGTGGTCACCAGGCCAATGGGTGGTTGAGGATGAAGGGTGTCCGACGCTGAAGGCACAGCCTGGGTATCTGTGCAGAATTGCTAGTCCCGTGCCTGATTGAGGAGTTGGAGTGGGGGTGTCCTCCTCTGGGGCCCAGGGGAGAGGGGTGTCCAGCCTCTCTTAAGAGCATTTCCCATTGACACATCAGCACATAGGTTTCGGGATGGCTCCACTTCTGGGGACTCATGAGCTAAATCGGTGAGCCTCCTTTTTACCTTGTTTCTGTTGGGAACATTTACCTGGGTACCAAACAGCTGAACGATAAGCATGGCAACACTTGTCCTTCCTAAGGGCAGACCAGGTTCCCACTCTATTTTGGGGGACACAGGATCAGCCTTTCATAAGGGTTTTCTTCCGTTGCATGTGGTTTTCCCCTTGATACCACCCCCTTCTTTTCTTTTTTCTTTTTGAAGTCCACAGTCTTGGGATTTCCCTCTTAGGAGCTATTTAAACAGAAATAGGATGCCAGCAGGAGTGGCCTAGAAGGGATTCCTAGAAGCCTTCCTGTCCCGAGGGCCTGCGGCAGGCAAGGACCAGCTTTGAAACTTAGGCAGGAGGAGCCTGTGGCTGTGGGCCACCAGGCCTGTGCACTGTGTGTCTCCCTGAGCCACTGCATGTGGCTGCAGTGCCTGTGGCTGTCCTCTCCCCATCCTTCCTTTGTTTGGAGTGACCCTTGGAGCCTGCCAAGGCCACATGTTTCTGGAAGGTCCTCACACAGCCCGGCTTTCTAAGCACAGTCGTGTGGCCAGAGGGCTGGGCAGCTGGTGAGCCTGGGTGCTCATACCTTTGCCCCTCATTAGACCTTGTTCATGGCAGGGAGACTGGAGGCAGTGGGAGAATCCCCAAGAGGCAATGCATGACTCTCAGGGAGAGACGGATCAAGGCTCAGCCGCTGGGCCTGCAGAGTCTGTTGTTTGGACTCACTTGGGGTTTGTGACTGCTGAATACACACCTGTGTCACAACTGGCCATGGTGAGAAGGACTGTGGTGTGGTCTGGTAATTAGACACTGTCTTGTGCATGGGAGTTGGAGACACTTGAGTTTGAATGTGGCTGCAGGAGCTTGGGCAAATTTCTTAACCTCTCTAAGCCTCAGTTTCTTCATCTCTATGACTGGGCATTTCTACCAGCTGGACCAGAAGGTTGGGAGGCACCAATGTCATGAGTTGTTTTAAGGACTAAGTAAGAGAACACATGCAGAACCTTAGCACTGGGCCTGGGACTAGGTCATGCCCAAAAAGTGGTACACATCCACCTGCAAAGTGAGAGACCTGAGCCCTGTCCTCCTGCTCCAGGGTCCTCTTAGGTTCACCATATAATGAAGACAAAGCAGAGGCCTTGCCGCTCATCACAGGGCCTCAGCTGATGCTGGGCATGGATCAAGATTGCAGAGTGAAGCCCAGGGCACCAAGAAGTTGTTTTCCGTGAGGGTATAGAAAGGACCTATTCTTCTTGTGTTGCTCAAATTATGAATAAAAAGCCAGTGTCTTTCATCTGTGGAACATCGTGGTTTTGCAAACTTTAATTCATTCCCAAAACACCTCTGTGAGTTTAGCAGCTGCGAGCTCACAGGTGAGGAACAGAAGGTGAAGTAATTTGCCCCAAGGCTGGGGAGCAGGCCCCCATTGCACACCCTCATCTTCCTGGAGCAGTGGTGTTCATCAGTGCCTTGTCCTGGATTCAGCTGTACAGTGTTTGCTTTCTTGTCTGGGTTTTGCTTAAGCAGAGGCCAACATGGAGCCCAGGAACCATGCTGACTGGGTTCACCCTGACTGACAGGATAGGGAGCAGGAACAGGGCATGAAGATAATTCTTTAGTTCAGGGGCAGTTTGTGACAGGCAAGTCACGCTTCCCCTCAGAGTATGCAAAGCATCCCCGGTGTCATCCTTGGACACTATTATGAGTCACTGGCTGACTTTAGCCAAGGGTGGTTTGTGGCAGTGCCAGCGAAGTCAGAACATGACTGTTCCCCAGCTTCAAGGGGGCAACCGCTGACTTTTCCCGGCTTGGATGGGGATGCCTTGTTTTAACACTTGTGTGTGGGTGACAGAGGGGCCCTGGGAGCCTTGCTTCCAAAATTAGCATCAATTGGACAGCAAGAAAGAATTGCACAGGGAAGACATGCATAATTTTACTGATTTTCTCTCCCTGTCCCCCTGCCCTGCCTCCAACTCCAGCCCAAACATCTGGCTTAGGATTCTGTAAAAGTCTTTCGGAGGTCCATGCCAGACCTCCAGTAAAAGCAGTCTGAAGTTCTTATGTTTCTCATTTCAGAGGTTGGAAGGAACGTCGGGAGCATGATTGCTTTATCTATTCCAAGTGTGTTTTGTTCTTTGAGAGTCAGGACTTCTGTATCTACACCCTAAGTGAAAAGGGGCAAGGAACCCTCACAGCCTGCAGAGTAGGGGGCTGCATCGATCCTGTAACAGACAGAACTTTGCTTGTTTCCTGTGCTAACTTGATTCATTTGCCTTCTGGGCTAACCTGTCAGAGGCCCAGCCCCTCGGCACAGCAACTGTGGCATCTTTTTGCGTTTCAGTTTTGGGAAGTCATTCTAATGTGGCTCATGCTGATTGCATAACTCAGAAGAGGTTCCTTCTTCATTGGAAGGTTGCTACCATTTCCAGAAACCTCGAGTACTGTAATCTGAAGGCACATAAAGGTCGTCTGTTGGCAGGGCTGGTTTTATGGGCATGCAACCTGTATAGGTCACACAGGACCCCATGCTCACAAGGGCCCTGAGCTTGAGGTTTAACACTCTGCAGTTGCAGTCTTAAAAATCTTGTAGTTTTATCTTTACATTTGTGTCTTGTAGGTGAAGTCCAGTGGGACAATACAGTACGCACTGGGGGCTTAGAGGCTTGGTTCCCGTGGTCCTGCTTATTAATATCTCCCTGCCTCCCCTAGGTTTTCTTGCTCCTGCCATGATCTATCCCTGGCGGGGCCTGGGGTTAAGTACATGGCATCTCAGGGTACGCCATGGTGGCAGCTGTCCCCATTCTGGACTGGCAGCTCCATGGCATCTTCAGTGGGCAACTAGAGAGGGGTGAGCTGCTTGACTCCCCCTGATCCAGGTACCTAGTACATCCTGGCAGGGAGGAGGCAATATCCTTAAGGGGTCACCCATCCATCTTGGGTTGGGACAGCCACTTCCTGGGAATAAGAGATACCTGACTAGACCCCTCAACCCCCAGCTGGGTCACAGCACATTGGCCCCGCTGCCAGCTGGAAGGAAACCCCAGAGGGAGTGGGTCCTTTGCTCCCTTACACACTCTGTCCCTGGGGTATACCTGTGAGAGGCTGCACTCAACCTGTGGGTATCCTCATACCCAAAGGACAGCAATGACATAAATAGCAAACAAACATGATGACATGAACAACAGGGTGAAGGTACTTAATGTCACTAAAATGTACAATTAAAATGGTTGAAATGGTAAATTTTATGTTACGTATATTTTCCCACCATAAAAAAATATATATTTATAAGGTGTTAAGAAAAAACAAAGGCCAAAACCACCCTGACAGATGGAGAGAGAGACTGGGAAGAAGTGGAAGGCTCCGGATTTCAGTGCTTTTCATGGGCATTTTCTTCTTACTTTTTCAACAAGGGGTCCCATGTGCTCATTTTGCACTGATATCCACAAATTATGTAGCCGAGCCTGTCTACCGGCCAGTCTGTGAAACTACCGAACTTTTGCCTGTCAAAGGGCCTGCCCTCTAAGCGTCTGAGGACATCATTTGCCAAGCAGACTCTGACCTTTTCCCTCTTCTCCTCCACCCAACAGGTATCGTGTTGGCTGCGTGCCAGGCCTTGGAGAACAGCACGTCCCCGCTGAGTGGTGAGTGCAGCTGCCGTGGGTGTGTGGATCATGTGTGGGAAGGGAGCGGGCCTGCTGCTGTGTGGCTCCTCAAGAGCTCCCTCCCTGGCCTCCTGCCCACCGAGCACACGCCTGTCCCGGAGTCCTCTCTGCCCCCTCCTCAGGGGCGAGGAGGTGCTCACTGGAAAGTCTTAACTGCAGGCCCAAGGGGGGGCTGTTCCTGGCCCTCTCAGGGGCCTCCCCTACGTGTCTCTCTTCAGCTGTTCAGACAATTCCTGTGGGCAAGTGTGCCAAAACAGGGCCTGCAGGACCCCAGAGCTTGGGGCCAGCTATGTTTTCCCCACTCTCGTAATAGTCCACCTGAAGTAGAACCCAGATTTCTGAACCCCCATCGGTGACCTTTGTTTAGTTATTTTCTGGTTTACGTTTTAATACGTATAGTAAAAAAAAAAAAAAAAAAAAAATCGGTATTTTTTTTTAATTATTATTTTAAAGATCCTAAATCAAAATAGTGGAGAGCTTGGGACATGTAGGAGGCAAACCACCAGTGGCCACAGCACTGCAGGGGAGCAACCTCTGTTTGATTTGCATGTTGCTTTTGCCCTTTCTCCATGTGTGTTAATATTTTTATACGATTAGTCCTGGTGAGGAAACAATGTGGATTCCTGCTTTTTAAGCTCAAATGTTGGGGCTGTGCATTGTTCCATGTTGCTGGAAAGTCTTGAAATCTCTTCTCTTAAAATGTCATGCTGTCTCATTAAAGTGAACATGTGTGATTTAATGAAACATTTCCCATTGGATATTTACGGTGCCTCTAGTTTCTTAAGTTATGATGCTACCTCTTCATGCCTAGAAGCTTTTTCCACCTTTTGGATTCTTTCCTCAGAATGTGTCTCCGGAAACAGGAATAAATACAGATTTATGACCCTTGGTACAAACTGCCAGATAGCTTTCCGAGTGAATGGTGCTGATTTCTCCCAGCAGTGTGTGAGTGCACCAGTCCCACAACTCCCTGGTTAGCACAGAGTGTGTTTCAGTAACTTCTGCTCCCATCTGTTACTGCACTAGCCTCCTGCTGTGTCTCCATAGTTATTTCAGAGAGGTTCCAGTGGGAGGGGGTGGGTTTCTTACCTATTCATAAATTCTGTAGCCAACCACAGTGTCCCTGGTCTCTTCTCCTCCTTCAGGCCTTTCCCTCCAAACCCACTGGAGGCGACACTGCCAGTCCCACTGGGTACCACTGCTCCTGCAGCCCCACCAGCCCCCCTTGCTACTGTTATCCTTGATGCGCTTGGACCCTTAAGGTGCCTAAGCCACTTGGTGGTCCATGATGACACAGAAGAAAATGCCTGTCCCACTCTGTGTCGTGCTTTGTTGGGGCTGGAAGTGGAAAGGTGTAAGTGTGTCCACCTCAAAACAGTGCATCTGGAGTCCAGGGTCTACTAGGGTTTCCATAAAGCAGTACTTTCACTTTTTAATTACCTCCCATCCACAAAGGACTCAGATATGAACATATAGGGAGGAAAAAGAGGATAGCTTAGTAACTTCACCATGCCATTCTCAGAATTGCCTCAACCCCCTTTCTAGAATGCACTTGCCCCAAGCTTCACCTTCTGCCCCTCCTACAGATAGACCTCTGGTGACCTGCCCAAACACTAGAAAGTACTGATACTCTAGCAACACTTACGCACTGGGTATCATTTGAGAGAACCTGGACACTGGGCCAGTTGGGGGTTACCACTCATTTTGATACTTGTCACTATGATCTCCACGCATCTCCATGGGCTAAGAAGCCTCCTGTGTTTTCCTCACCCTCCCTGTTCTCTTCTAAGCCAAATTGGGTAGAACTGAGGTATAAAGGCCTTGAGATTAAGCCAGAAGGGGGAGATGGAGTCCTGTGCCCCAGGCCTCTATCCCTAGTTTCCCGGCTCTTTGGTGAAGCCTTCCTCCTGCTCCTCCTGATTCACACTCTAAGACCTGGTAGGCCAAGAGCCATGTTCTCTACTGAATCAGGTGACAAGTTGCAATGATGGCAAGTGCTGACACTGCCATGCATAGAGAAGGGGTTCCTCTTGGTTATTTGACCCCCTCCTCCAAGTCTCCATCCATTCAGACAGACAAGAAAACCCTAAGGGATGTCGCCCTGGAGCCTGTTCCCCAGGAGCCTGGCATAACTCCTGCCTAGGCCTTTTGGGGTTCCCTAGGCCCTGCTGGGCAGATGTGGGCAGACCTGATAAATTTGTCCAGAAGGGGACTATTCTTTTTGCAGTCGTGAACAGCCTCTGTTCCATCTTTTCTTCCTGAACTTTCTATGAGAACATCTCTGAGGTTTACTTCCCCTCATTGTGACATGTGGTCAGAAAACAGCAGTTGAACCCCTGCTATGTTGCATATTAGCCTGTAACCAGCTCAGTGCCACTCTGAGGCCTGAGGTGGTCTGTGAGAGCAGAGGCAGTGCCACACCTTCTAAAGTCCAGAGAGCCTCAAGCCCCCCGGGTTGGCTGCCAGTCTGCAGAGGAGGGAGGTGGCTCCCCGTCTGCCCTCTCTGTTGCTCTCTGTTTGATGGGTCACTGAGCTACAGAACTTGCACCCCAGGGCCTTAGAGATTTAATGAAATTACTCTTTCCAGAGTTATTTACTCTTGGCCCTGCCCCATGAGACCCAGACATGAATCCAGAGAGGGCTGGGCCAGGAGAAAAGTCCAAGTGGTGATGACCGTGTTATAGTCACACCTCCAAAGGCTGGGGCTTTATGACTAGATCGGGCTTATGCTTAACTTTCTTTCCTTTAGGGTGTCCTTCCTGTCCCCTAGAGGACTGCTCAGGCCCTGGTAGGCCTTCCCACCCCATCCCACCCACTCTCTCATCACCGCACAGAGCTGAAATCCTGTGGTGGGCGCAGCTCAAACTGGGGACCAACTCCCACCAGCCACACTCACTGCCCGTCATTGTAGCAAGTGTGTGTGTGTGTGTGTGTGTGTGTGTGTGTATTCATGACTAATAAGTAAAACTCTCTGTTAACATTGTATTAGAGAAACCTTCATCCACAGAAGAAGAGATAGTGAAATCAGTTCCTGTATACCCATCACCCAGGTTTGACAATTAGCATCATTCTGTCATTTTTCTTTGATCTATTCTCCCTATCTTTCTAATTTTTCCCTGTGCCGGGGTATTTTAAAGCAAAGCCCACTTCACTCGTAACACTTCAATGCGTATACGTAACAGATAAAGCCTTTTAAAACGTCACCACAATTCCATTACCGCACCAGCAAAGGCAATGATGATTCCTTTTTGTTAGATCCTCAGATATGGAAGGTAGATGATGCTGTATTTAATTTTGTGCTACTTCGTTTTAATTTGCATTTACTTTCATGTTTTTGTATCTTGCATTCTACTTATATTTCTTTTCAGGTGAACACTGTTTTCATAAAATGTATTCATGTCTCTGCTGGGTGACTTTCACATCTGAGTGCCCCTAACTCCCAATGCTCTGGATGCTGGTGGGCTCCTTTACTCAATCCCAGAATCAATCCAGAAACAAACCATCCAGAAAAATGTAAATGGTGTGAAACCATCCCCACCAGTTAGGTGTGAAAATGGGTAATTTTAGAACAAAAGCTATAAGGACTTTACCCATGATGTAAATTTGCAGGCCTTCTCACTGTAAGAGTTAATGGGAATGAGAAATAATAACGGATGCAAGATAGGTTTTGATACATTCCTGAGTGACAGCACTAGAGCATAGGGCAACAGGAGTACTCAGGGTGAAGCCGTCACACTTTAATGGAACATTGTGGAGAGAAAATTGCAAACTCCATGTGCTAATCAAAGGTGTTAAATGGGCACAAAAGGGCATGGGGCTTATCTCATGTGGCTTTCTTGTGCATTTTTTTTCTTTTATTTTTAGAAATGAGATCTTGCTATGTTGCCCAGGCTGGTCTCAGATTCCTGGACTCCAGCAGTCCTCCCACTTTGGCCTCCCAAAGTGCTGGGATTACAAGCATGAGTCACCATGCCTGGCCTTTCTTGTGCATTTTGGAAAAAAAAAAAAAGTTCTGTGTTCTTATAACTTGACCATTGCTCTTGGCCTTTCTTCTTGACATTTCATTGGTTTCTTCCTGTCTTCCTTTCTCTTAGATCCCCAAATATAGAGGGCAGGTGATGCCAGCGTCATAGGAAACTGGCATTGTCATTAGTAAACGCTTCTCAGACAATTTGAGTGGGACAGCAGAGGGATGTGGTGCCTGAGGCTGGAGGTGAGAGATCATGGGTTTTGGGCCATTTGGTCTCAGTTTTTTCTGAGTTTTCTGAGGGTTTTTTTGAGTTTTTTTGTCCAGTCACTGGGCAAGTTAGTTTTCTGGTTCCTGTTTGGATTTGTTTCCTCATCTATTGGACTTGAATCAGAAGTGGCCTGTGAGATTTTTCACATGACCACACACTGATGGATTGGTAGAGATGACTTGGAGAGCCAGGGTGGGGAGGGTTATAAGGCTGACTGCAGGTTTTAGGAAGTGCTGCACTGATCCATTGGTGATGCTAATGGTCATAGGCCCAAGGTAGGGAAGTGGTAGTGTCACTGACACGTATTTGATTTTCTTGGAACTAGATGCTTTTTTACATTCAGGTTCAAAGATTCTAGTTGCTGGAACTATACAAAGGAGCAGGCTTTCTCTGCCTTGCCCTCAAGGAGCCTCCCAGGCAGGTGAGAAAAGACAGCATGGGAACCCGTGGGGGAATGTGTCACAATGATACGGGCAAACTTGGCTGACTGCTTAATGCATGATTTAGAAAATAGTTGCCATGGGAGTGAAATCAATAGCATGGTTGGGGACAGAGTATTTTTATCAGGTTGGTTGTCAATTTGTAAAGCATGCAGAGAAACATTAGCTGGAGGCAGGACGAGGGTGGCAGCACCTATAGCTTAGAACACCTGTCACACCCTCTCCAGGAAGGAGTTATGACCTATCTTCAAAAGACACTTTTAAATGCCCCTTAAGAGGGACAGAATGCACCCTGGTTAAGAAGTTGTTGGGTGGCTACTTGCTTAACCCTGAGAAATGTTGCACAGTTCCCAGGCTGCCCATCTGGTTCTCATATTTTCATGAGACTCACTCTAATGACCAAGGGGGTGTGGTGAGGGCATTACTCAGGCGCCCGGGAACCAGCCTCCAGGCTTCCATCTGCTATCTGCCTCGCATGAGCTGGGTACTCAGGGCGGCACTTTAAACCTCTGAACTTCTGCTCCTTCCTCTGGCCTGTGTCTAGGGACACCCACCTGGAATCAAGGCATGTTTGAAGGCTTGCTTAATTTAGTGTCTGGGAGGCTTCTCAGAGGTGAGGATGAAAGAACATGGAAATTTACAGTGCGATTATTCATGGGGAATGTCACCATTATCAGCTGGCTTAGGGAGATGGTGATCAGATCTCAGTGGTGACCCTGGGCTTAAATATGTTTAGGTGGCAAGTTTGAGCTGGGGGTGCACAGAGGGAAGGCAGATGAGATTATAGGGAAAAGCCTTTGAAGGCTTTACTTGTTTGGAAAACAGGTAGAACGTGTGTCAGCCAGCAAGCAAGCAATCTGGTTATTGCTCATCTCGCCTAACAAAAGCTTTTCAGAACTGCAAACTGCTTCCCCGTTCCATTGTCTAGAGTTTTCCCACATGGAGCTGAAGTCATTCTAAAATTAGAAGGCTCATGTGTTCTACCCAGGTACTACATGGCTCACCTGCTCCAAATAGGTGTCTATAACACAAGACACTTGGTATGTCTCAGTTTGGGGATAAAACCACATACACCCATTTGTGTTTACTTTAAAGAATGCTTAGAAGAGCATTAGGAGGGAATGAGGGATTCTTCCTTTCCTCTCCAAGATTTATCCTTGTCATCCACATTCTCATTTCACCTTCTACTTTTTTGGCAAAGGAAATTGTGCTGGGTCAGTGCTTTTTGAGCAAAAGCTGCTCAGGGTAGTAGACAGAACACAGGATAGGCAGTCCAGAATCGTAATTCTGACTCACTGGCTGCAACACCTTAACAGACCTCTTAAATCTTCTTGAACCTCCGTTCTGCCATCAATAAAATGAAGGAGTGGAATGAAGTCAATGTCTTTTCAAACTGAGTTGCAGAATCACTTTACGGGTCATAATCAACATTTTTAAAAGTGGAATTGAATAGTTTAGAGAATTTCAGAGTGCATCACATGGAGGAAGGACAGGTACCATTTCATGACTCTTGTTTTAGTTATTAATAGATTCATATACTGGCATTCTGCATCACTTTACTTGCATGAATTACACCCATATCACTTCTTCTATAATTTCCAGATTTGATTTATTCATAAATAAGAGCTTAGACACTTGCAGAGTAAGTGCCATAAATCTTTCTAGACCTATAACATTCCCCCCTTCACCTCCCTAGTTTTTTGTTTGTTTTGAGATGGAGTTTTGCTCTTGTCACCCAGGCTAGCATGCAATGGTGCAATCTTGGCTCACTGCAACCTCCGCCTCCCAGATTCAAGCGATTCTCCTGCCTCAGCCTCCCCAGTAGCTGGGATTACAGGCACCGGCCACCACGCCCAGCTAATTTTTGTATTTTTAGTGGAGACAGGGTTTCGCCGTGTAGGCCAGGCTGGTCTCGAACTCCTGACCTCAAATGATCCACCCGCCTCAGCGTCCCAAAGTGCTGGGTTTACAGGCATGAGCCACCATGCCCGGCCCTCCTAGTCTTTTATAGTTGTCTTATCCACCCTAACTTAGCAGCAGTTCATCTTCATTTTTCCAAAACTCTCTACTTATAGAAACAACAGCTCTTTTCTTATGCACAGGTATTTCATTAATTTACATAATATGTAATGAAGTTACATAAGTACAATAATGAGTACAGCTGACATAAACAGGTTTGGCAACAAATGCAAATGGCCTCTTGGTAAATATATAGCCTAACTGTTGAGAACAGAAATAGGTTGATAAACTAGAGTAGCCAACTGAGGTTTTGCATGCTGAGGGCATTGGTCTAGATGCTTTAGCAAAGAAATGGAGAATATGGGGTTAGGTAAATCAGGGCCTTGGTTTAAGTGGAGCTCAGTTAATAGCGCATCTACCATCTTCAAAAGAGGCAAGGCAAATGACAAAACTAATGGATGTGAATATGGACATAACCTCCTGAGAAATAGCTTAACATTAATAGCGAACTGAATTCCTTAGTATTAGTAAGTGAAAACTTAAAAATTGTATATGCCCTGTGACCCAACTATCGTACTTAGGGATCTGTTTTACAGAACAATCAGATGTTAGGTTATTATCCAGTAGAGTGAAAAGTAGCCAATGTCAACAAGAGGAAAATAGTTATGGAACAGGTAGACAGATAGGCTACTATGTAGCCCTTTAAAATCATGTTGATGAGGAATGTTTAAAGATTGGGAAAATACACATGATATATACATAGAAAAAGTAGTATATAAAATTGGATGATGTAACTCGAACTTATAAACTATATACACAGATGCAAAAATACAGGGCATATAGTGTTCACATTAATGATCTCTGGTTAATGAGACTATATGTGAATTTCATTTGCATTGTGCTTTCCTGTTTTTCCAGTGTCTAGAAAGAAGAGGCAGTGGCTGCCCTGCAGGTCTGTTGGCCAGTGTGCACTGAGTGCAGGCTGCCTCGGCCTTGCAGTCCAGTGACTGCACCTGCCGAGGCTCCGAGGCTCAGGCAGTACGGCTGTTTCTAGAGCATGGGGAAACAGTGGCGCCTTGCATGAGGGACACCCATGTTTGTAGCTTGGCTCCCAGGCCTCACTCCCCTGCACAGCAGCACTCACAGGACCTTTGCTGTCTGGATGAGTTGTCCCCAACATTTGCCACTTTGCCTCAGAAGTCTGGGAATGTTCATCCAAACTCTTCTTCAGTTCCTGTGACTCCTAAATATTGACCCACTTTGCAGAAATTTCAAGTACTTAACACTTCCAGGTTTCAACAGAGAGGTTGGGTCTTTCTGGGCATCCAGGTCTATGGTCAGTCTCTCAAATGTGAAGACTCTGAAACCAGACAGTCCAAGTCCAAATTCCACCTCTGCCACTTACTAGCTGTGAGACCTTGGGCAAGATACTTAACCTCTCTGTGCCTGGCTTCCTTGCCTGTAGAATGGGGATAATAATAGTACCTATCATAGGGTTGATGTGACAATTAAGAGTTGACTATAAAGCACTTACAACTGTTTGTATACACGGCAGCTACTCTAAGTGTTAGCTGCTGCTGCTGCTGCTATTACTACCCTTATTATCATTACTGGTGATGCATACAGTGTGAAGCAAAGCTGTATCTTTATGGTTACTTTTTGCCACCTGGAGTTAAGACCTATGGTAGTGGTCTTACATTTCAGTGTGCATAACAGTCATCCTGCTGACTCTGTTGAAATGCAGATTCCTAGGCCCTTACAGCATGCGATCCAGAAATCTGCATTTTTAGTCATCAACCACATTTTGTTACAGTTGGATGGGAAGATGAGGCTGAATGTACTGTCCTTGTAGGCTGAGATACTCTCACCAGAAGGTGACAGCACGTCTCCATCCCCCAAGTTCTTGCTTTACCTCGGCCGGACAGTGCTGGTCACTGGGAGTCTGTGAAATGTGTGTGACCCAGGACTGACTTTCTAGTATTCACCCAGGACTTTGGTAAAGAAAAGTCAAAAACCTCAGAACTTGGGCCACCTCAAACCTCAGACGTCTTCTCTCTCATTGGCCTTACTGTGATGAAATGATGAACACGGTGGCTTTCTGGTAAAACATCAGCTCTGTTTTCTGGCTGTGCAAGCCCAAACTCCTGGCTTCTGAGTTCAGAGATTGACCTGGAGCATCTGGTTATTTACTGATGAACAGACCTGCAGCTATTTTAATCCAGTGAGGCTCAGATGTCCCCACAAGCAGGCTCTCCCACTGTTTGCTTTATGGATTTGTTCAGAATCTCCCTTTCTCGTTTCCTGTCTTGAAAGTTATGGCCCAATTACCTTATCAGAATGTGAAATGGAAAGTGATTTCACACATCTGGCCATTTTATCACCAGGTTGCATTGACTAAAATGTTTCTTAAATACCAAAACACAGGAGAAAATGGATTAGATGAAGCAGAATGGAGGGCCTCAGTTCTATTCACAATGTAGCGGGGGCTCAAAAGGAGAAAGTTTTTTGTTTTTTTTTTTCCTTCCTAGTTGTCACTTAGCAGCTTCAGGAGGAATCCCTCTTTTAGGGTCTTTTTTCGTTTTGACTTTTAGGGGCTTGGATTTAATGAACATGTCTCCCTGCCTTGCACAGTAGGTCCAGAAAGGTATCTTTAAGATCTCGAAAGTGAAACTTGTCAGGTATTGCTATGAAATCTGCCACAAATGAATCTTCCTGGTGCTCTTAGATATGAAAAATAGAAATACAATTAATCACCTAACAGTCCACAGGAGCCTCTATATCTGATATCCTGTTAAATAAGCAGCCCAGCACAGTGACAGGCTCTGGAAACCTAGATGCACCCCTGACCAAATGATAACCAGATTGCAGTTGCCATTGTGGGCAGTTTCCCAGGGATTCAGCCCTTGACCAGTGCTTCCCAACCTTTTTCAGAATAAAGATCTATTTTTAACATCAAAATTGTGTGAGACCCCACAGAGAGTAGTTGTGCCTTTACTATTAACCTAAATTATATTCAATGAATTAATAAACATAATGGTCAAAAGCTGCTATGAGAACTCAGTGACACTTTAAAATGAATTTGTATTTTATCAATCACAGTAGAATTTACATAATAATATGAACTAACACTTATAGAGTACTCCCTATATGCTGGGTGCTGCTCCATTTAGCTTTATTTATTTCTACAACAACTCTAAGCAGAAGGTACTACTATTAGCTCCATTTTACAGTTGGCAAAATTGAGGCACAGAGAAGTTAAGTAACTTGCCCAAGGTCACCTGCTTAGAAATTGGCAGAGCTGGGATTTAAACCCAGGTAACTGGCTGCAGAATTCTAAGCACTTCACCACTATGCTTCAAAAACATACACACACACAGATACGCATACGTCTCACTCAGACCACAGGTGTTATTTGAGGGGAGATTTACAAACACTTTACACTAAATAACTGTGTGACTCTCTTTCTTCCCCTTCTCCAAGACAGATTGGAAACCACTTTCTTGGGTTTTTAACCCTTCATTTCATTAAAATTTAGACATACAGCTTAAAGCCAGGTATGTGTGTGTATAACTATATGTGTGAATGTGCACATGTATACATATATACCAATGCACATGTGAGTATATGCATGTATGTATATATAAGCTTTTATTTTTATCTTATCACAAAACTATGGAATCTTTTCTGTGTGTGTGTGTGTGTGTGTGTATGTATGTGTGTATATATATATATATATATATATATATATATATTTGTTTTGTTTTGTTTTTGGTTTTGGTACAGAGTCTTGCTCTGTTGCCCAGGCTGGAGTGCAGTGACGCTATCTCAGCTCACTGCAACTTCCACCTCCTGGGCTCAAGTAATCCTCCCAACTCAGCCTCCCAAGTAGCTGGGACTACAGGCACATGCCACCACACAGGCTAATTTTTGTATTTTTTTAGAGGTGAGTTTTTGCCATGTTGCCCAGGTTCATCTCGAACTCCTGAGCTCAAGTGATCCACCCACCTCGGCCTCCCAGTGTTGGGATTACAGGCATGAGTCCCCGTGCCCAGCCTGTATACATTTTCTTCCACTCAACAAACACTGACTTGTTTCCTGTGATGGACTTTGTTCTGTGGTGTCTAGGTTCTTATTATTGTAAATGTTTTTGCACAAACCTGGTCACAAATAGATGTTTCCTAAAAGAGTCTTTTCGTGAATTGACTGAAGATGACTGTGTCAGTAGGCTTATGAAGCACAGGGGATTGAACCTGTCAGACTCCAAAGTCACAAAGTCAGTGGGGATGAAAACGCAGTCTTCCCTCTCCTTAGCTTGATTCTGTGCACAGAGCTCACCATCTGCTAGCCGCCTTGGGTGTATGTCCAAGGACGGGGCCTCTAGGTCAGAGCAAATGGATCGCTTGATTTCTGCTTCTCATTAACATGTGAGGAAATCATGCCCTTTTATTATTTAAATTTGGCTTGATGAAAAGTTGCCTACAAATAAAAACTGTAAGTATTTGATAGCACAGTGGTTAAAGTCAGGAGCCAGATGACCTAGATTTAAAGCTTAACTGTGCCCCCTGGGGACTATGACCTTAGGCAAGTTTCTTTTTTTTTTTTTTTTTTTTTGTATTTTTTTTATTATTATTATACTTTAGGTTTTAGGGTACATGTGCACAACGTGCAGGTTTGTTACATATGTATTCATGTGCCATGTTGGTGTGCTGCACCCATTAACTCATCATTTACATTAGGTATATCTCCTAATGCTATCCCTCCCCTCTGCCCCCACCTCACAACAGGCCCCAGTGTGTGATGTTCCCCTTCCTGTGTCCATGTGTTCTCATTGTTCAATTCCCACCTATGAGTGAGAACATGCGGTGTTTGGTTTTTTGTCCTTGCGATAGTTTGCTGAGAACGATGGTTTCCAGCTTCATCCATGTCCCTACAAAGGACATGAACTCATCATTTTTTATGGCTGCATAGTATTCCATGGTGTATATATGCCACATTTTCTTAATCCAGTCTATCATTGTTGGACATTTGGGTTGGTTCCAAGTCTTTGCTATTGTGAATAGTGCCGCAATAAACATATGTGTGCATGTGTCTTTACAGCAGCATGATTTATAATCCTTTGTGTATATACCCAGTAATGGGATGGCTGGGTCAAATGGTATTTCTAGTTCTAGATCCCTGAGGAATTCCCACACTGACTTCAACAATGGTTGAACTAGTTCCGTTTCTTAACCACTCTGTGCCTCCGTCCCCCATCTGTAATGTGGAGATAACAGCAGAACTTACCCCACAGGGTCTCCATGAGAATGAAATGAGAGAATATACGTAAAGCACTTAGAACAGGGCCAGGCTTACATAGGACACAGGTAAGTCCTATGTAAGTATTTCTTATAATTCTTTTCATTTAGATTTACAAAGACAGAAAGCAATAATATTCAAGTAAGAAATGGCATCTGAAATACCAAGATGGCCTGAGCCAATTGATGGCAGAGACATGATTTGAGCTTAAAGTCATAAGGGCCATGACAGGATCAATTGCATAACTCAACACTAAGGAGTTATTTTTGACACTTAAAGAACAGATCAGCTGGGTGTGGTGGCTCACGCCTGTAATCCTAGCACTTTGGGAGGCCAAGGTAGCAGATCACTCGAGGTCAGGAGTTCAAGACCAGCCTGGCCAACATGGTAAAATCCCGTCTTAGCCAGGCATGGTGACTCATACCTGTAATCCCAGCTACTCGGGAGGCTGAGGCATGAGAACCACTTGAACCCGGGAAGCGAAGGTTGCAGTGAGCCTAGATCATGCCATTGCACTCCAGCCTGGGCAACAGAGTGAGACTCCATCTCAAAAACAAAAACAAAAACAAACAAAAACAGATCAAAGGAAGCCACATTTTGGCTGTTGGGAAGTAGGGTCATGGAACCCGCTATTCCAGTAGATGCCAAAACACTGAGCTTTACTTTTAGAATTACAGCACCCAAAGCAGAGAAAACACACCCCCTCGGTGGTTTCCTTTACTTATGGGAGACGTGGAATGCTTTGCACTATTCCAGCAACAAGATTCAGGAGGAACATCGAGAAATTGGAGGCAACCACCAGGGCTGCTGTGTGGAAAGGCTGAAGGCCAGAGAAGCAGAGGCACAGGAGGGCAGAAGAGGAAGGCAAAGGAAGGTCTCAGCTCCCTGCAAGTGCCCAGAACCTGCCACACAAGCACAGAGGTGAAAATGGCAGGACCATTTGCTTGAGGAAGTCATGTTCTCACTTGCTCGCTTGCTCCACAGAAGCCCTTTTCACACTGTTCTTTAAAATACAAACAGGTTGCTCTCCTTTGGTGTGAAAGGTTCAGGGAGAGGTGATGATCACAGATGGAGACTATTCATAGCACTTTATGTGAGAAAAGTTAGCGCCTAATTTCCCTTTTGATGCTAATGCTGTAAGAATTGAAGTGAGAGTACAGGTTAGAAATGTATAAAGATGGAAAATAATTAGCTCATTAAATGGAGAGTATACCTAATTGGGGAACTAGAGCTATTTGAGTTTAAATTCTTTACCATCTGGGGGACAACGTGGAATAAAATCATACCTGCTCAAAAAAAGAAAAAGAGAGTTCTTCGGTACCCTGGAGTAACAGGGTATTATTATACTGAAGGGCTCTTTGGCCCAATTTAAGTTGACTTTCTCTCTTTCTTGTTTAAGCATTTTTGTGAGTGAGCAGGAGGGCTTACTGCAGAGGGCTGTACTGGGCATCAGAGATGAACCAAGGACAGTCATTGCCCTTGGGTTCTTCTCAGTGGTGAAGGTGACAAATAGAACTGCAAACCATTGCCTGAATTAAATGACTGTCTACCAGACTTGTGAACGAAATGGTGTTAGGAAGGATGCAGGCTGTCCTCTCTTGAGGGCACTGAAGAAGTTTCCCTGGAGGAGAAAAAAAAAAAGTTTGCAAGCAAAGAGCACTTTAAAAATTTTTTCTTTAAAATTTTTTTGACCAAAAAATATATGTGGTGTACATGTTCCAATATAAGTATACATTAGGGAATGGCTAAATCAAGCTAATTAACATATGCAGGAGTTCATGTACTTAAGACCCTCATCGCATAACAAATACAAAAATCGACTCAAAATGGATGAAGACTTAAAAGTAAGAGCTGAAACTGTGAAACTACTAGAAGAAAACAGAGAAAGAGCTCCATAACATCAGTCTCTGCAATTTTTTTTTTTTTTTTTTGGAGATGGCCCTAAAAGCACAGGCAACAAAAACAAAATAGAGAAAAGGATTACACCCAATTAAAATGCTTCTGCGCAGCCAAGGAAACAATCAACAGTGTGAAGAGACAACCTATGGAATGGGAGAAAATATTTGCAAGCCATCCATCTGATAAAGGGGCTTATATGGAAGCCTACACAAGGAGTTCCTGTATAAAGAACTCAAATGGCTCATAGCAAGTGTGCCCAGGGCCAGCTCTTCTAGGAGAGAGAGCTCCTTTGATTTAGGATACAGTGGAGGCAGCACCAGACAGTCTGTTTTACTGCACTGGGAGAAGGAGCTGAGTTGAGCAGTTCTTCCTCCCTACTGGTCACGTTTCAAGTCAAAATGATCAACCTTGGTAGAGTGTTGGTACTACAGGGCTATTCAAATAGTTGCTCTTGGAAAAAAAATAGTACTAACTCATTTAGCCACAAGAATTCTCCAAAAGTACATTTTGCCATTAAGACTACAAGTTAACTTTTTTTTTTTTTAACTCTGCTTAAGTAGTATCACTTTGTCAGTGAATGTAGCCCCTGAACCAGGATGTTGTTTGGGGAGAGAGCTTTGATGATATCAATATTTTAAAATATCAGTGTATTTTTATTGGTGTTCAAAGGCTGATACTATTAAAAATCTGGTCCAGAAAGGATTCTCAGTTAATATTTTTGTTTTTAAGTAAAAGAGTTCCCGATGCCCAGGCCACTTGCATGTGGTACCTCCTTGAAGAGGACATCCCGAGAAGCCTCTGGCAGCTCTGTCTAGAACTGCATCGTCCAATATGGCAGCCACATGCAGCTGTGGAGTGCTTGACACATGGCTAGTTCCAATGGAGATGTGTTGAAAATAGATACCATATACCATATAGTAAAGACTTAGTATATTAAAACTGAATATCTTATCGATAAATGTTTGTATTGCTTGTTTATAGAAGTAACACTATTTTGACCTTATTTGGTTAAATTAAATACATTATTCAAATCAATTTCACCTTTTTATCCTAAAGGTGGCTACTAGAATATATAGAATTACTTATGCGGCTTATGTTTATTTCACAGTTTTAGAACCTTGCGACACGTTTGTTTTCACTCACATCCTTTCCTTCAATCCTGGGTTTCTCCCTAAACGCCAGCCCCAGGGTCATCTTTCCTCAGTCTCACCCCAATATTGTGCTGCAGCCAGCTGTTGAGTGCTTTCTCATGTCCCTGTACTTGTGAAAATGCTCTGCATACGGATGAACCCCTAGTGCAATGTCTGACACAATAGATACAAAATAAAAGTTGAGTAAATAAGTGAATACTAGCTCTCTGTAGCTCACCTATTTCTTTATAAAGAAACGAAGTACAGAAAGTTAATATGGCATCGAGGTTACTTCTAAAAGTGTGGACCATAGGCTGTTGGCAGAATCACCCAGAACGCTTGTAAAAATTAGGATTTACTCCAGACTAAAAGGTTCAGTCAGGAGATGTTAGGTTATGCTGCAGTGACAAAATTTCACTGGCTTAACAGCAGGTTTAACTCTCGGTCACTCTGTGTCCACTGCGGGCCCTGGGATACTCCCCAGGAAAACTGATAGTTCAGGTTAGACCTCCATATCAGCAAGTGGGATCCATCAGCAAGCTGAGTACTCCCGCCTAGTTATGCGTTACTTGTCAGTGCTCACATTTCATTCTCTGAAACAACTCATATGGCCATACCTAGCTCCAAGGAGATGGGGAAGGCCTCTACATACCTAGAAATAGAGGTGAGTGTACACTGGTAAGCAATGGGAATGTCTGCTTCATAGGCCAAATGCAAATCTCAGAGGTAGGGCCTAGGGATCTGCATTTTTAACTCCCCTGGTGATTCATATTCACTGTAAGTTTGAGGACCATTGAGTAGAACTAGAGTTCTCAACTATGGCTGCACGTTAGAATTACCTGGGGAGTTTTAAAAACACTAGTGTCCTGGCCCCACCCCAGAGATTCTAATTTACAGGGCCTGGGGATGGCATCCAGGCATCAGTAATTTTTAAAACCTCCCCCAGAGATTCTAGTATGCAGCCAGGGTTGAAAACCACAAGTGTAGGGGAAAAAGAGGGAAGGACTCTTGAATCCTGATGCTAACACAGACCGAATCTGGTTTTGCATGTCTGTTGAAGGCAGTAAAGATCAAATGAATGTGAAAGCATTTGTCAACTATAATATAGACCAAATACTGGCCATTATACACTGGCAGGTGTGGACTTTTATGCAAACTAGATCTGTGCAAGCTGTCATATATGTATGACATGATCTCACTGCCACACACAAAACCAGGAGAGGAGGGGCAGCATCCACCCCACCTTTGCACCTGCCACCTTTTATAGTCAGTAAATGGGTGGTCCCTTCTACCTCCCCTCCCCTCCACTTATCTTGATGATAAAGGGGATAAAGAGAAGAAAAAACT
Source organism: Pan troglodytes (assembly GCF_028858775.2). Classification (NCBI taxonomy): domain Eukaryota; kingdom Metazoa; phylum Chordata; class Mammalia; order Primates; family Hominidae; genus Pan; species Pan troglodytes. The sequence goes on from NC_072410.2 coordinate 52,226,055, forward strand.
CATTCCTTGTCTTGATTTTTTTCTCTCCAGCCTGTTCCAAAACCCTTAGCCCAAGCCCCGTTGCCCTTACTCTCTGTTAACCTGAAACTGGTGCCTCAAACCTCTGGTCCTCTGCAACCTCATCTCCTCCTCTTCCTGCAGCCTATTTCCCACCTGCCACCCTAGTCCCATGCCTGGAAAGGCAGGGCCCTGGGGGAGCCCCAAGCCTGCTGGCTGATGGTTTGAACAGCATACGGAATCCATATTCTCAGAAAATTTGTGCCCAACATTGTCCCTGGTGGTATTGTTAAGAATGGCAGATTCAGCAGCACTCTGTTTAAGAGGTGAGGTATGCAATAGGTAAGACCAGCTTTTATGAGCTGCTCCAGCTCTTTCACCCACTTTTTGTAATATTCTGTTTCCTGTGGATTCTGAGATCTCACCAAATGATTTACAAACAAGCTCTTGGAATGCTACTGTTATGTAAACTGGAAATTGTACCAACAGTCAGTTTTCTTTGGTTATAAAAATACCACATTGGCTTTCTTCCATTGGCAGAGCTAAGAGTTAATGCTGGAATAAGCTGTTTTTAGTTATTTTTCCTCTTGTATCTAACAATTTTCAAGGCAGAACAATGCAAGAGTACCTCAAGTAAATAACTGTAACACCTTTTGTGAAAATACAGATTTGCACATTTGATATGAATTAGCTTTAAAAAATGATGGAAAGAATTGCTTAGCCTGGATAGCTGTGATATAGGTTCTGTAAAATGATTCTTACTGGTCAGGCTGGCATGGCCAAGGTTCTTGGCAGTGGAAGTTTTATGTCAAGCAGCAGATCACAGGCCACCACTGTCTTTTCAAAACCTGGAGGCCACTTTCTCTTATCCTACCCACCAGCCTGGCCCTCCTTTCTACAGCTGGTTCTTAATCAGAAGTTAGCACGGCTGGGATGCAATGTGCCCAAAGGAGAAGATGCTCAAGGACCTCAGCTCCTTGTAGGCAGTGACCACTGGTGCAGGCTTTTCTTATTTCAGTGCTTCCCATATAGTAGGTGAAGAAAGTGCTTTTCATTATTTTGTGCATGGGGTTAGGTCTGGTTGTGGACCTTGGAGATTCGCTGAATTGAACAGAAATGCTTAGCAATCTTAAAATGATCCTTCTAAGTTAAGATCTATGTCATATACTTTGTTGCAAAGAAAATAGTTAAAAATGTGTGTAAGCTTCTGGTTTAAATGGCAAACCCAATAGTGCATCTCTCATATCAACAGCTACAAGAACATACATAGTAACATACTCTCAGAGTAAAGTCCAAGCTCTCCATTGCCCTGCAGGGCTCTGCCGGGTGCAACACCCATTCCCACTCCATCTGTAGCTCATACGTCTTTCCTCCTTACTTTCTATGCTCCAGTTCCCTGGTCTCCTTTCTTTTTCCCAGATGTATCATGTCCTTCTCTAACTTCTAGGCTTTGCACTTGCTCCTCCTTCTGCCTGGAATGCTCTTTCCCCAGTTTTTCCAGTGGCTGACTTATTCATGTCCTTCGGGTCTCAGATGTGCTTCACCATTTCAGAGGAGTTTTCCCTGCATGGTGATTCTGGCAGTAGCTCTTCATCACATCTCTGTGCATTTCCTTAGTAGCACCCAGTGCTGTCTATAATGATTTCGTTTGTTTATTTACGTATTTGCCTGCCTCCCCCATTAGACTTAAGTTCCTTGAGGGCAGGGACCTTGTCTGTCTAGTTAATTAACGGATCCCCAGTACCCAGCACAGTGCATGACGCATACAAGACACTTGATATTTTGTTGAGTGAGTAAATGAATGAAGGAAGTAAAGAAGGAAGGAACACTATGCACCATACCAAGTGCTTTATATCACCCATTTTGCCTTTATAACATTCCCTATTGATTCATGGGGAAACTGAGCCCCAGAGAGTTTCAGTGACTTGCCCAAGGTCAGAATTAGTAAGTCACAAAGAGCCAATATTTGCTCTCAGGTTTGTCTGCCTATAAAGGTTTGTGCCAGAGTCAGGTCTGAGGTTATGGTTCAATATTAAGTTTTTGCCTCTTTCTGTATCTTCATAGGTATAATAGCATGAAGTATTCTGTTTTTTTCCCCTGTGGCTCAAAATGTTTTGTCCATGGCCTTTGAAATAGGTCCTTTTCTGCTATTTTCTGCAAAAGAACTTGGTGGTAACAAGAAAGGGTTCCGGTAGAAGCATATTTTGGAGGGAGCTGTGGAGATCTGCCTTGAGTGTGAAGATTACGAATGACTCTTATTTGAGAAGCAATATGTGTCTTAAAGTCTCATTTTTAAAAAACAGTAAAAATAATTTATGGCAGCAACTGGAAAGCAGTGTCCAAGCTTCAGATAACAGTGATACTGCTCTGGTAACACCACCTCCTTCCCCCAGTCTCGGGGCCTTCAGGTTCACACATGTGGGTATGGCAGCAGTTTTGCAGTATTCAGCTGAGATCTCCACGGCAGCCAGGCTCCTCAGTGCTCAGGAGCCTCTGGTTGGAAAAGAGATAAATCACTATTTCTACAAATTATATGAGTATATATCAAGGAAGCACGCACAAACTGCCACAAATGCCTATTAGAAATCTTAAAAGTAGCCAGTAGGGTGCAAGTAAGAAAACAGTCAGTAGTTTTCCTATAAACCATCAATAACCAATTAAAAATATACTGAGCAGGAGGGGAAAATGGGGAATTATTATACTATTCAAACAGTAGAATGTTCCAGTTATGCAAGATGAAAAAGTTTATTGATCTGCTGTACAACATTGTGCTTATAGTTAATGATATTATACACTTAAAAGAATCTCCCTCAAATAACAATAATCATAGTAACAATAAAAAATATACTGGAGAGAATCACCTTCAAAATAGTTGTAAAATATAGACTATAGACCAAGTAGAAATAATCTTTAAAAGATGTGTCAGAATCTGTTTGAAGAATACCATAAAATTTCCTTTTAAGGTAATTTATTTGACTGATAGAGAGACCTGTACCCCTGGGAAAGTAAATGGTTATAGAACTGTTCTTCCCATTATTACTTTAGAAACCCAAGGCAGTTCTAGTTACTCTTTCCACAAGATTAGGATGAATAAGGGGGAACTTAACTAAATGATTCTAAAGTTCACCTTTAAGGCACAAGAAAATGCTTATGTAAAATGTGGAGGGATTTGTACCTCCAAATATTAATAAACATTAAAACACTGAAATAATTAAAACATTGCAACACTGGGACAAGAATAGACACATTCATGAGCCAGCATGGCAAGCTCCAAAAGAAACCCAGTTATGCATAAGTTGACATGTGATAGTAGTGGCATTTCACATCCATAGGGAAGGAGCGGACCATGTCACAAATTATTCTGAGATGGTAGGTTAAACATTTAAAAAGAATCTAGATCTAAAAACGTAATGACATTCTAAAATAAGTTCTAGGTGATTGAAATACTTTTTAAATGGAAGCATAAAATTTCTCCAAGGAAATAAGTGGATATTTATATAGCTTACACAAAAGGAGGTCTAATCAGAGCATTGAAAACAGAAACCATAAAGGAAAATAGAGACATAAAAATTATGATTTTCTGAACATCTCCTGAAAACCACTATAAATAAAATCCATATTTGCTAGTGTTTGAATCCTAAAGAGGATTTATATCCTTAATATGTAAAATACACTCACACACCAATAACAAAAATTTTAACACATCAATAAGAGAATAAGCAAATTATTGGAATAGGCAAGTCACAAAAGAAAAACTACATACGGCCAATAAACATAGAAAAGATGTCCAGCCTTACTAGTCATCAAAGAGATGCAAATTAATGAAATATCATTTTCATTGGTCAAATTAGTGAAGACAAAAATAAGAGCTGCGTACAAAGCAGATAAGGTCGGAGACTTATTGGGTATATAAATTGTACAACATTTATGAGAGCCATTTGGTAATACTTATCATAAGGCTGAAAAATAAGCCCTGCTTATCTGTTGACCCAGAAATAACACTTCTAAAAATTTGTCCTAAGGAAATAAGCATGGGTGGATTTGTGCCAAAACTTAGCTTAGTGTTCATTGCAGCCAGATACTTATCAGGAAAACTCCAAGCACAGACAGATGATTGAACAAACAGAAGGAAATTATTTTCATTTGGTGCAGAAGGCTGAATTGTGGTCCCCCAAAGATGTCCAACTCATATTCTCCAGAAACTCTGACTATGCTACCTTACATGGCAAAAGGGACTTTGCAGGTGGGGTTAAGGACCTTGAAATGGGAAGAGTATCTTGGATTATCTGGGTGGGCCCAGTATAACCACAATACCTTTATAAGAAGATGGGAAGAGGGTCACAAACAGAAGAGAAGATGTGTTGAGGGAAGCAGAGCTTGGAGTGATGCAGCCTTAAGCCAGAGGATTCAAGCAGATTCTAGAAGGTGGAAAAGATGAAACAGATTCTCCCCTACAATCTCCAGAGGGAACCAGCCCTCCTGGTGATGACACTTTGAGTTTATCCCCATAAGACTCATTTCAGACTTCTGACATCCAGAAATGTGAGATAATGTGGGTGATTTTAAGCCACTAAATTTGTGGTAATCTGTTACAGCAGCAATGGGAAACTAATGCATTTGGAAAAGGAGGAAAAATCAAATTTGTACTAATGTAGAGCGTATACACGAGTTGGTCCTGAGTGGGAAGTTCAGAGGCCTAGATTCTAGTCCCAACCTTAGGAAGTCACCTCTTTAGAGCTCCTTTTCTTCATCACTAAGGTTCCCTTCTTGCTCTAAAGTTCTGTTCCTCCTTAAGCATTTGTTTACCATCATTAGGTATGTCATTGTTATGGCACTGGTAAGTATGGGTGAGGCTGCCGAGTAGATTTTAGTTTATTTGTTTTAAAAGCTGGCTACGCTGTTGTTAGCATTTTCCTTTTTGGGGTGGGTGCTTGGGTGAATAGTGTGTTCTCATATGGGGGATTCTGGAACATTTCAGAGGGTACTGTGGAGGCAAACACAGAGGTTAGAAGCCATCAGAACCAAAACAAATCGGGGGTGGAGGCCTCACAGAGTCTCCCATGGTGGTCCTAGGTCTTTCTGCAAAGATGTCCTGAAAGATCCCTCCTACCTAGACTCCTATGCTAAAATCACTGCAAAATTTTGTACATACAGAATAAGAAGTTTGAAGCTATAGTGTCACGTCAAGGCCATGCAGTGGAACAGCCCAGGTTCCCCCGGTCACTTGTCCAGAAGGGAAGGTGGGCCTCCTGAGTCTCCTCACATGCTCTCTGGCCCATAGAAAGCCACAGTCAGTGCTGCTGAAGGAAACTGAAATGTGAATGGTGAGAGTTACTGCTTGATACTACAGGGTATATGGCATGTTTAATAACTTGGTACGTGGAGCATTTGGGTTTTATCGTGTACATTCTTTCATCTATATATAAGCACAGGAACCATAATCAATATTCATTACCATTTGAGATTGAATATATGAAAGATAAATATATACATGTAGTTTTCATATTTGTATATGAGCCTATAGGGAATGAGGGCTACATTTTAAATTTTTTAAGTGAGAATGAGTTTTAAAATCAGAATGAATTAATCTTATAACCATTGGACACAAATAGCTATAGAATTTAGCATTCTAACTAAATGTAAAGTTTTTTTTTTTTTATCAGGGAATAACATGAAAGGCACCTTTGTTTTTCAGAGCACATTTGAAGCACAATTGGTGATTAAGAAACATGTAAAAGGGTCGTAGTTATGACTTGTTAACCCAACATTTGGAAAGGTTGTGAAATGGAACCTGGGTTTTGAAGTTAAAGATGAGAATATGGAAAACCCCTACTTTACACAAATTCAGTTCAATAATTAAAAGGGATGTCCAGAAACATCAAGGTGAACAAAGCCTCATACAGTGAGAGAAGAAAACAGAAGCCTGGGCTTGAATCACCAGACAGTCGTGGCGCTCTGGAATGGCCCTGGTGCCAACCAGCAGAGAACATCCTTAGACAAGTCACTTAACCTCTTGCTTCTGTTCCCTTGTCTATGAAATGGGAAAATAATGCTTGTTTGCCTGGCGATGGTGAGAAATGGGGCATGTAGCCACTCATCTTGTCCACGCTGGACCTCAAGGGACCACAGTCCAGCTGAGAAGATGCCAGGGCCATGCTCGATTGACCATGATCCAAGCCAGAGCCCATTAATTCCTGCTCTAGAGTCCTCTCCTCTGGGCTCCACCTTCACCAGGTGTGGAGAAGGAAATGGCGCATTCAAGTATCTGTTAAGGTGCAATTATAGGTTATGGGGTAGCTCGCATCAATATAGGACAAGCTTGCTCTCTCTTCTTCCCTTCCCAACCCCTGGCTGTGTCAGGTCCCAAAGTTTTGTCTATATTCTTACCTTCCCCCATTTCTTCCCTTCTTGATACTTTTTCCTCTCCCTGTATCATCATAAATCTTAGACCTCATGCAGATCTAAGATCCTGTGAATATAAGGCATGACTTGCTCATGGTTTTTCTTTTCTGCAGCATCTAGCCAAGTATTCCTGCACAAGGAAAGAGCTAAGTTAATATTTGGTAAGAAATTTAAAAAATGTAGAATTGAAGTTCTCACCTACAAGAAGCTGGAGATGTGCCATTGTGCAGCTCATTTGCTGGGTTTTATGCACTCTTACTCTGTGATGTGTGGAGTGCTGCCCTGGGACTTCCCAAGGGATGAGGGTAGGAAACTGACAGAGCCATGGAATCTTGCACAGGGCAGGGAAGCCATATGTGAGCCTTTCCTTAGGGGGCCAGAGGACAGCAAAAAGTGTCTTTTGCTCATAAAGGAAGAGCCCTTCAAAGAATAAAGGCAGTGCCAACAGTCATGTGCACGGGACCCTGTTATGCCACTGTCTCCGGGGAAGGGGCATGGCTGGCTGGGGACAGGGTAAGAGGGAGACTTGACATTGTACACTTTCGTACTTTTTGAATTTTCAAGAAGATAAAGGGAATGAACATTTTTAAAAACCAAGTTTCATATAGGCCAGTTCACAATCCAGAGACTCATGGAAGCACAGGTGGGCTTTGGTGGAGCCATCTTGAGTGGAGTGGGCTTTCCTTGCCTGGTGTGGTATGGATGACTTCTGAATCATACCAAGCTGAAAACTTTGGTTTGGGTTGGGAGGGTTTTGGGCCCCCCACACTTTACTGAACTGAAAGCCACTGGTCCTGGCCAACCTCCCCACACCTTATTGTTGCCATGCCCCAACATGGGTTTGTCCTGGGAGACCCCATTCCAACCCCATCCCTGATACTACATACCTGGCTGCTGAATAGCCTGAAGGAAGCACCATCCTGAACCTCCACTCATTGTCCTCAGACCCAATCTCAGCAAACTTGCTGGGTTTCTGGTGGGGCCATAGGAGCTGACAGTGCCTTCTTAATAGGAGTTCAATTAAAGGTAGATGGGTAGGTGGGTGGGTGAACTCTGTGCTGCCTCTGGGCTTGGACTACAGAATGCTGTCAGTTTTTCTGTGATCAATTCCCCACCGAATATGGTGATATCCTATATAAAACCTGATCTGATTAGGGAAACCTGAACCAAGAGCCACTTTCTATTTTTCTGAGTCAATTTTATGAATGGCTTGAATTGAATGGAAAGGCACTAATTGGTCCACAGACATATCTACGCTTTATGTTTTGTAAGCAGACTCCAGGACCAGATAAACAAAAAAAGCATGGGAAGCACCATAAGCTGAGACTTGTCTTTGGAGCTGACATCCTGCCTAGGTGGCTGGAACGTTAGGGCAGATGTCTTTTCATAACTCACCTATGAGTTGAAAGCAAAATAAGGCAGGAAGTTAGAGAGAGACCAATTCATACCCCCTTGATTATTTACTCAACATGATGCTGAAAGACATTTGTGTTTTTTGGAAGTTCTATCCCCTGGCAGTGAAACAAAACCTCCTTTCTAAGCGGGAAAGATTGATGTCCAACTGCATTAAAGGAGTGTGTGAGTAAAAGGAAACTCTGTATTCTACAAGTGAACACAAGAACTTCCACTGTACTTACGTAACTGCAGTGCAAAGCGCATTATCCGACTGAAATTTCCAGTGCTAAAGGAAAATTGTGCTAAGGCTGAAGCACAAAAATGTTCCCATTTGCCATCATTTGAAAATTACTATATGAGGAGGTTTTGTTTTAATTAGTCACAAGGTGGAAAGAAGATGGGAGAGAGAATATGTTATCTTTTACCTTCTCTGAATAGTGCAATTCGTTGTTATTTTCTCAAGTGCATCATTTATTGACACTATATGGTAAAGACATCAGATTGGTGGTTATATGTTCAATTTATTTTCAATAAATTTTGCTACAGTTGTTTATAAACTTTCTATGATTCTATTTATAGTCCAGGAAGGGATTTCTCATTTTTTCTTTTAATCTATTTGTATGTATACTAGACCAGTTGTTCTCAAACTTTGCTATATATTAGAATCACCTGAAGAGTTTTTAAAAATCCCATTGTTCTGGCTGCACCCCATAACAATTAAATCATTATCTCTGGGTGTGGGGGTGGGCCCTGGCATGGGTACTTTTCCAAGGTGATTGCAATGCGTGTGGAAGATTGAGAGGCAGTAAACCAGAGCCACATATCTCAGCCTACAATGTGTGGAGGACTCTCCTGGGGGCCTGGTTAAAATGCAGATTCAGATTCAGTGGCTCAGGGGTGAGGCCTGACACTCTGCATTTCTAACAAGCTCCCAGGTAGCACCAGTGGCACTTGTCTGTGGACCACATTTTGAACAGCAAGTTCCTAGACTATAAAAGAGAACCTATAGCTAGACCCTACATGGTAGACGCAGTGAGTATAAAATGCCACACAGGTTCTCACTTGTCCCTTGACTGCTTTGTAAACAAACAGCAAAGCCACCACAGCCTTTATCCTCCTTTTCCTGTGAGGATTTTTGTATTTTATTTGTAAGCACTGAAGGAAAAGCCCCTCTCTCAGACATTGTCTGATGGTTTTCTCGTCCTTGAGCACATCAGTGACCCCTGAGTTGGAGACTGGGGCGCCCCCGCCTTGAATGGGTGGCAACCGTGTGATTCTCTGCCCAGCGGCTCACCGTTGTGGGAACATTCCCCAGGCAGCCCAGAACATCCTGGTCTTGTGCTTCGTCTGGTGTTGAGAGATTTTAGTAAACACTGCGTGGGAAGAGGAATGAAATAGGGAGAGAATGAGGTTAAGGAATGGGCGTGTGAAACGCCAGGTTGAGCGAAGCCAGGGTGCCTCTGAGCAGCATTCCAACGCCCACCTTTTTCTAACAGCTGGTGGGAGAAGGCGCTCACCTGCCCAGGGAGCCTCTGCCTGTGGCACAGAGCCAGGCACCCTCTCCCCAGGAACAGACAGGCAGCACAGTTTACAGAGGAGTAAACTGAGACACAGGGATGGGAAGGACTTGGCCAAAATCATCTAGAGTGAGTGTGACAGAGCTGCTACTGGGGCCCGTGCTGCTGACTCGGAATCTTTTGTGCCATCTTTCCAGCCCTGGAACACCCTTCCAGCCTCCAATGTGTGGTGTTATAGCAGGGCTTGGTGGCTGGAGGCCTTTCCTTTTTCTGTCAGGGATGGTTAAAACTAAGCTGACGGTGTTACAGAGAAATAGTAAATCCAGCAATGGTGGTTGTATGCAGGACTTCCATGGAACTTTACTGCAGGGTGCACCACAGAAATGCGAATAAATGGAGAAGCATAGCACATTTGTGACTGGGAAAACTCCTTGTTGTAAATGGGCCAGTTATCTCTAACTTGATGTATAATTATAATGTCAGTCCCCTAAAGGTTTGGATATGGGGAAGAGAACTTATAAATGATTCTAACGGTCATCTGGAAAAACAAGCGGGGGAGAATATTCAAAGTGTTTTCAAAAAAATGAGGGGTAGGGGCAAGGGAAGATGACCAATTTGTACTGCCAGATATTAAACATATTGCAAGGTTACAGTAAATGCTTTGGTGCTGGTACAGAAACAGAATCTCAGTGGAACTAAGTAGAAAGACTGAAAGTGAGTTATTAGCCTATGATAAAGGTAACATTTCAAATCAATAAGGAGATGATAAACTGTTCAACAAATGGAGTTAGGATAATTGGTTGGCTGTTTAGAAAATAATGAAATACGTCTTATGCACTAAATATACATGGTTTAGAATTAAATATAAGCAATAAAATAATGGAAGGAAGTGTAGGTAAATATTTATATAATCTTAAGAAAGGGAAGACCTCTAATAATGTCAGGGTGACTTCTGCATAAGCAAAAGGAAGACACAAACCACAAATTATTTGTAACACATATAACGGGATACAGAGTTATTAGTATTTTAAAGAGTACTTTCAAATAGACAAGAAAGAATGTATCACTAGAAAAGTAGGCAAAAGATATGAACAGCTAATTAACCAAAGCTGAAATACAAATGTTAATAATCATATGAAAAAAATCTACATCAAGAAATTAAGAAAATGCAGTCAGCATAAGAGATTCTTACACATTGCCACGAAATTGACGAGAAGGGAAATGAAAAATATCTAGCATTGGAACGGTTATGAAGAAACACTCATCTCCTCCTCAGGGGAGTGTAAATTGTTACAAATTTCCTGGAATGCAGCTTGATAATGTGTCTCAGAAAAATGAGCATTCCTTTGCCACACTAATTCTACTCTCAGAAAAATAATCATAAATGTGCATGAACAAAGATCTATGTAGAAGGATATTCGGTTTCATATAATGTTTCATAATAGTGAGATATTGGGAAGCTATCACAATGCCCAATAAGAGGAGATTGGTTAAATAGTATATATTAGATGAAAACTTCAGCCATCAAAGATTACCATGTCCAGATTGAGCATCCCTAATCCCAAAACCTGAAATCTAAAATGCTCCACAATCTGAACCTCTTTGAGCACCAACATGACACCACAAATGGAAAATTCTACACCTGACCTCATGTGGTCGCAGTTAGAATACAGTCAAAACTTTGTTTCATGCACAAAATTATCTACAATATTGTATAAAATTACCTTCAAGATATGTGTATAAGGTATATATGAAACAAATGAATTTTATGTTTAGAGTTGGGTCCCATCCCCAGGATATCTCATATCTCATATATGTATATGCAAATATTCAAAATTTGAAAAAATCCAAAATCCAAAAGACTTCCAATCCCAGGCACTTTGGATAAAGAATACTCAACCTGTAGCATAATAGTTAATTGAGTTGGGGAAATGTTCGTGAGTAGTATCGTTTTATTCCCTGTTGGGCACACAGAACACAAAATAAAGACAATATTTATATTCCAAAGTTTTAATAGTGGTTATCTGTGAATGGCTTTTGCATGCTTTGAGTTTATTCTTTCTTTGTACTCTTCTGTTCTCTCAAGTTTTCTCTCTTAAACATGTATTGCTTTTGCAATTTCAAAAGTGATTAAAAACAAGAAATAGGGCTGGGCGCAGTGGCTCATGCCTGTAATCCTAGCACTTTGGGAGGCCGAGGCGGGCAGATCACGAGGTCAGGAGATCGAGACCATCCTGGCTAACACAGTGAAACCCCATCTCTACTAAAAATACAAAAATTAGCCGGGTGTGGTGGCGGGCTTCTGTAGTCCCAGCTACTCGGGAGGCTGAGACAGGAGAATGAGTGTGAACCCGGGAGGTGGAGCTTGCAGTGAGCCGAGATCGTGCCACTGCACTCCAGCCTGGGCAACAGAGCAAGACTCCATCTAAAAAAAAACACCAAGAAATAGTCAGGCATGGTAGCTCACGCCTATAATTCCAGCACTTTAGGGGGCCATGGCAGGCAGATAGCTTGAGCTCAAGAGTTTGATACCAGTCTGGGCAACATGCAAAGCCTCATCTCTACAAAAAAACACAAAAAGTAGCCTGGCGTGGTAGCGCACACCTGTAGTCCCAGCTACTTGGGAGGCAGAGGCAGGAGGATGACTTGAACCCAGGAGGCTGTGTTTGCCTCACTGCACTCCAGCCTGAACAACAAAGTGAGACCCTGTCTCAAAAAAAAAGACAAACAACAACAACAAACAAATAAAAAAACACAAGAAATGAATAAAGGCAGGGGGTGCAATTATAAGGATCTTGTTGGAATTTGCTTAGATGTTTTTGAGAGACAGCTTCGGTGTTTGTGGTTGGGGTCTCATACAACCAAGAGGAGTATACCTTAGAGGTACTCAGACACGGATGGAAGGAGGCAAAATATCCTGCCTTTGTTCCCTGTACCCTTCGTCCCTTAAGGGCCACTGTGGAATAGGTCAGAATATTCATTGTTTCACCATCTAAGTCTACAGAGGTCATTTTTGCCATATTGGCTGGAGGCAAAATATAGACCTCCATCTGCAAGAAGAGTGTCACAAGTGGGTAGGTGAGGGAAAAGTCCACTCCAGTGGGCAGTAGAAAGCAATGACTTCCTGATGTAGCAGGCTAGGAAAAATATGTTCAGGGCACTGTAATTAAGATATATACTTTGTGAGCTTTTGCCTTTCAAATACCATCAGCTTGGCATTTGGGAGTGTAGAAGAGTCCTCAGTTCCAGGAGGAGGAAATATGATTGTGAATTGTGACTTCCTGCTGAAGGATACAGCGTTGCCCCTGATGTAGCCAATTAGTAAGTATCTGGTCTTTCTTGACTGTTCATCTGAGACTTGATGGAGAAGGGCCAACACAGCCAGCCACCAGAGTGGGGTGGTTGCCTGTATAAATGCAATATATGAATATAATTTCAGCTATAATGTCTTTGTAGCATACAAAGACAGGGAAGTAAGTAAGTACATGTTTGGCAAAAGAGCCACTGAGCTGATCAGTATGTCCCTAAGCTGAAATTGTGGGGAGAGAAAAAAGACTCAAAATGGTCAAGCCAGATGCTATGGGAAGGGTAGCAGGGATGGTTTGAAAACTAAGCAGTGCTCGGTTCCTTTGGATTGATTCTCAGTCTTCAGAGGTGATCCTGGATTTATTTTCTAATTTCATAAAACACTAAAAGGGACTGTGCCAGCACTTTGGGAGGCCGAGGCAGGTGGATCATGAGGTCAGGAGTTCGAGACCAGCCTGGCCAACATGGTGAAACCCCATCTCTACTAAAAATACAAAAATTAGCCAGGCATGGTGGCGGGCACCTGTAATCCCAGCTACTCAGGAGGCTGAGGCAGAAGAATCACTTGAACCCAGGAGGTGGGGGTTGCAGTGAGCCAGATCGTGCCACTGCACTCTAGCCTGGGTGACAGGGCAAGAGTCTGTCTCAAAAAGAAAGCGGGGGTGACTGTGAAGGTAGGTGTATCAATTTAGGAAGGGTGAGCTTGAGAGAAGAAGGAAGAGTGGTAAGGCTACAGAACACAGTATTGCTATAAACAAGACTTACCACCTTGGGTAACTACAGATTTATAGCTCACTTTGGGGGCAGTGAATAGATGAAACTTGGCATTTTAATTCAGTTTCTGCCTGTGGGCTTATTGAGGAAATGTTTTTGGAAAACTGAAGCGAATCAATGGTTGCAGTGAGTTGAATGGGTGATTCCATGATCCTGTGGGCACTGGAGAGTTGGTGACAAGGAATAGCATTATAAGTCAGTTGAAGAACAGATCTTGTTCCGAATACATCAACTAGGGTTCTTTGGTTGCAGCAATCAATTCCAACTAACTTGAACAAAAGCAACTTTGTTGGAAGGCTGTTGGGAGCACACAGAATCTGTGGGAAAGCTGGAGAATCACCCTTAGAACAGAACAGTAACCCAGATGACTCCAGGAAGCCAGGAATCAGGAATGGCAGATTCTATCTCAGAACAGAAACTGTGCTCAACATGCCACAGTTACAATGCATGAATTCCATCAGCATTATCTTTTTGTCTTTCTTATCAAGATTCATATTTTAGGTAGAGAGGATGGAAGGGTGGGTAGCACATCTGATCATGGTGATAAGCCAATGTAAACCTGTAGGGGAAGAGGGAATTCCCTAAAAGAAAACCTGAGTGCTGTTATGAAGTAAAGAAATGTTTGCCAGGCAGCCCCAAATAAACAAATGGGCTCAAGAACGACATGGACAGTTGCTTCAAGAAAAAATAATCGGGATATCAAAAGTTAAATCATCATAGATCAATTCTGTAGATAGATGGTTGATCTAAGAAATTAATATTGTCTGGATCTTGATGACAAAGTAGTCATAAGGATAGAATGTGGCTTGGCAGCAAACTTCAGATGGGTACATTTTCTGGAAATCTCAGCATGCCGCAAATTGAACACCTGAAGAATTCTTTACATACTTGTTGGTTATGTATTACTCAGAAGATAAAGAAGATAACAGGGACACCTGCTTCTGTGAATGCAGTCTTGATCAGAAAGGATAACAGGTTGGTATCTATATGTGCTATAGAAGTGAGAGAAGGAAACACTAGGTAGAGTTCAATTTCAGGCAATCAGAGTGTCCAAAAATTCAGGGTAAAACCACATGTGATCCTACAAGCATGATTCTACAAGGGAATATGGCCAGGCCAGTTGAGAGGCTCATAGAGTTCTGAGTTTGTAGTCAAAGGGTTCATGAGAAAGTAAAGGGGAGAGAGACTGTAAGGAACCCAAATGTGGCTGCAGAAGGAATTCTCTGATACATCATCTAATAAGTTATGCAAGAACATCAAAAGAAGGATGTGTCCCAAGAGGTGACAAAGAATAGAATGGAAGAGCACTTTGTTGAGGGAACAAGCACGTTAGTGCCTCCTAGGTGGCAGGTGTTTATGAGAATGTCAGGAAAACTGAAGGACAGAAAGAACTAGAGTTGTGGCTATTGGCCACAAACCAATGGTTTTCTGAGGCTATCTTTGGGAGCAGACAGGTAAAAAAAAAGGAAGGAATAAGTCCATCTCTTGTGGCAGGTAGAAAAGGTTAGTGCAGGACCAGGAAAAGACTATTATTGACATAATTTTGCTTTTATATTTTCTGTCAAAAAGAATAAAACAAACATAGTAAATATGAAATAAAAGGTTGAGTGAGTATCCTAGTAAAAGACCCCTAATACCACAGATGAATTTACTCATCACAGGTACAGATGAATTTTACTTCAATGTACTGAGAAACCTGTAGCAAAAAATCACCCATCCCTGTTGGTGATTTTTAAGAAATAGCAGCAAATGTAAAAATTGCTCAGAGAATGGAAAAAGACAAATACATTTCTGACTTTAATGATGTAAAAATGCCTGAAGATTGTTTAGAATGTAGATTATAAAACTTGACACTCCCAGGAAAACATTAGACCAATTTATTACAGCAAATAAAGAATGAAAACCTAGGCCCTTGAGTAAATCTATCAAAATGAGTCACAGCAGATTAACTTTACTTCTTTTTTAGTGTTGTAAGACTGATGAGGGAAATGCCACCAGCATAAGGCTGTATAAGAGAATACAAGTTGAGTTCAACAAGGCACATGACAAAATCAAAATATTCAGTTGGACAAATTGGAGAAATATGAGTTACAAGAGTTCACAGTTGGCTAGTTGGTGAGAAGGAGCAATGCCAGTGACCTCTTTAAATGAAGAGATCCCCAAACATACTCAACATGGGTTTACCTAGAAGCTTTTGGGAAGGGCAGGACATTTTTAACTAGGTCATCTTCAGAAAACATTTGTTGATGTATTCACATTGACCTAGAAGGGGGACTCCTGGGTGTGCCAGCAGGCTTTATCCTTCTTTCCTGTTGATAATTTTATGAGCAAATCAAAGGAAGACATGTAAGGAAAAGTTTATCAGATTTAGAGACAACACAGTGCCCAGAATGATAGCTGAAGTATTGGATGATAGAATAAAGACTCAAGAGAAAAAAAAAAAGTTTTGAGCCAGAACAATGGATCACAGCCAACCAACCAAGTTAAATTGAACAGTGACACATTTATAATAACAGTTAGTATTTAGGTTAAGAGTAATGATTTAATCAGGAAGATATGAGGCCAAATTTGACAGTAGTTTAAGTGGAGAAACAGCCAGAGGCCTTAGCTGACCACAAATTTATATAATCCAACAGCATTCCAGGACTGCTGGCAAAATTGATGGAGAACTAAGTTCTATCAATGTAGAAATCAGGTCATGGGAGGTGGTTTTCCTACTGTACTCTGTTCCTGTAACCCAGAGCTTTAGAGCTAGGACTCTGAGGTCACACTGCCTGTTTTTAGATTTCCCTTCTGCCTCTTCCTAGCCCTACATCTTTAGGCAAGGCTTTTAACCTCTCTAAACTTGTATTTCTCATCTGTAAAATGGATAGAATAATAGAACCTATATCACAGGGCTTTTATAAGAATTAACTTAGGTAGTAGGTATAAAACTGTTAGCACAAAGGCCAACATCCAACGTATTTGGTAAATGTGTTTTGTTGTTGTTGTTGTCCCCATTACTCTATAGTAGACTATTTTAAGAAAGGCACTAAAAAAAAAAAAAACTGAATTTTCCCTGAGGTAAGAGGTTTGCAGACTTTCTTGCTTAAAGAATACTTACAGAAACTCAAAGTGTATGTTATTTATTGCTATATGACAAATTAAAATTTAGTAGCTTAAAGCAATAAACATTTATTTTCCCACACAGGGTCTGAGAGGAATTCAGAAGTGGCTTTGCTGGGAGGTTCTGGGTCAGGGTCTCTCATTGCGGTTGCTGTCAAGATGGCAACTGGGGCTGCACTGTCATCTGAAGGCTTGAGTGGGGCTGAAGAATGGCTCACTTACAAGCTGTTGTTGGGAGGCCTCAGTCTTTCCACATGGACCTCTCCATTGTGTGTCTCAATGACTTAGCAACTAGCTTCCTCCAGAGTGACCAATCCAAGAGAGAGAGACAAAGAGAACAAGGCAGAAGTTACAGTGCCTTTTATGACCTAGTCTCTGAAGTCACATCCCATTCATATTCTATTGGTCGCACAGACCAACCCTGAGACAGTATGGGAGGGGACTTCACAAGGCTGTGGATACCAGGAGGTAGAGATCATTGGGAGCTACCTTGGAGGCTGGATGTCAAGGGGAGTTTAGGACCACAAAGACCCAGAGGTTTGGTGGCTGACTATAGAAATGGGAAAGGACTGCTGTATAGAAGAGGGAGACTTATTCTGTGTGGCTTCCAAGGATGGAATTCAAAACAATACACAGAGGTTTCTGGGAGGCAGATGTTAATGTGTTTAAGGAAGAACCTCCTAGCAATAATCTGCCCAAATAGAATGCCAGTACTAAGGCAGCTCATTCTATTTGGGGCAGTAGTACTTAGTACTACCTTAGAGACTGAGCCCCTGAGTACTGGAAGAGTAGAGCACAGGCTGGGTGTCCTCTCCCAGGGACACCATATGCAGAACCCTGACTGGGTAGAAAGTTAGCTGTGAGTACCTCCAACTCTTTGATATTTCACTTCTGGACTAGGGGAGAATTTTGTGAAATGAGACCCTTAGGGCTTCATTTCTTTTAGTTCTGAGGAAAAACAAAGTTTTCATGGAACTATAAGGTCTTTGCTTCTGAACCAGTATGGCTTGGAGAAACTATTAAGAGGTAAAATGACCCTGGTGTTTCTGGAATCCCCCAACATTTCTCCTTTTAAGAGCAGAGCTCCAAGTTGCTTGATTTACACTTAGCCCAGGGGATTTAAACCAGGAATTCCCAACTTTTTTATGAGGCAGAGTCTTTAGATCATGGAAGAGGCAGGAATGTTGGCATGGAGTTTTCCTCACGGGGAATCCTGGCACACCTTGGAGAGAGGGAGGGGGGTTGCAGCTCTGGGGGATATTGTCCAGGGAAGTCTCAGATATCCACCAACGGAAATCAGTCCACTCTTTGAGCATGCAAAAATACTAGCTGATGCTTTGCTGGGGATTCCCATAGAGAGAACTGAGAATGCACTCATTTTTAAAATAGCCTCATGGAGAAACTTTTTAAGTGGTTGGTGGGGGTGGCGAGGCACTGTTATATTGGTCACCATGTGGGCATAAAATGTAGAAAACGTCCATAAGCAAAGGGTTTCCAGGGAAATTAACACTACAGTATACCACGTTTACTCATCCCTTAGTCCAATCTACCCTTGGACACTCACTGAAATGATCTGTGAAATATGAAACCATTTCTAAATGTATATCAGTACTAGAAGTTCTGAAGAATTTCTGCCAGTGAGCGTGCAGGTGGCAGCCCTCCTACCCTAGTCCAACAATCACTCCTCTGGAAGACAGGATTGTCAGGAGCAGAATCACCCAAACAGCCCAACCTTGGAAGGCCAAGGTATGAGGGTGAGGGCAGGCCATCTGGATCCTGCCAATGCCTCAAGAAAGGACATAGTCAAGGCCACAATAAGTGACAAACTCAGTCAGCTCTCACTACTGGCATGGCATGAATGTCTGGAAAACACAGGGGAAAAGAGAAAACTCTTTGGTTTGTACCTGTTGTCTCCTGCTTCTACCAAATAGATTTCTTAGGTATTTGAAGGCGCTACAGTTAAACTTCCCCTTTTCTGTCTTTATCTGGCCCCAAAATATTGAATAGGGCCATTGTCTCTGATGAAGCCCAACTTAACTCCCCATGATGCTACACGAAAGCAGATCTTTCTCTGTAAAGATGATGATGCAAGAAATCGCTGGCCACAAGAAAGGATTTCATCATATGAGAAGATTTTTTGAGGAATTTCAACTAATGCCTCTATTCCTAAGAAATGGGTAAAGATATTGAATAATCTAATTTATGTCTTCAAGACTGAAGCTGACATTGCATCTATGAAACAAGTAAGAAACAGCTACAAAGAGATGACAGAATATGGTGACCAATTTTAAATCCATAATATACTAATGAGCAGAAGATTAGATATCACAGTAAAGTCAGTAATTTTTTTTAATGGGCTGGGAAATTTCTCCCAGAACTCAGGACTGAAAAACAAAAATAATGAGAAAAAAAGGAAAAAAGGACCAGGTGATCCAACATACAGATAATTCCAAAAGGAAAAAAGAAAACTAGGGCTGACACAATCATCAAAGATCATTAAAGAGAACTTTCTTAAGCTGAAAAAGACTTGTCCTTAAGATTGAAAGCATTAACTTCAGGGTAATTTAACCAGTTCTCATTGCAAAGAAAAGGTCTTATAAGCACTGAAGTGAAAATAAAAGCAGGTTACAAAGGAATATAGTAAATCTAGCTTCAGTTTTTTCATCAACTACAAGCCAGAAGTCAGTGGTGGGAGGCCTATGGGGTCCAAAGCTCATGACCCAAGTTGTCATTCATATGCAAAGCCATGTACATGAATGAAACACAGATGTTCTCAGACATATAATATTTCGTTATATGGATATACCTTTCACATGCCCTTCCTGGAAAAAATGTCCAAAGAGCCTCTTCAACTAGATAACAGCTGTATCAAGATAAAAACCCCCAAATGGGGAGGATATAAGTTTTTCAAAACCAGCGATAATGTGTCCAAGCAACTGTTGTCAGTTTAGTTATACTAGTACAGATGTCAAAATTAATTATTGAAATATAAGTTTTATATATAAAATAATGAGGATATGAAATCAGATGACAGAAATAAAAACTGGTAACTGGGAAGAAAAAGAAGGAGGAAGTAAGTATGCTAATTTTTTATCAAATGACACATCAAATTTCATTTTTAACATTGATAATTGAGAAAATAAACTACATTTTTTTAAAATTTAAACAATACATTAAAAAGAGTATATTCTAAATCACCACAAAAGGGGAAAGAAGTCAAAGAAACATGATCTTTTATACAAAAGACAAAAAAGGCAACCTACTAAAAATAATAAGTATTTGTAAAATGTTTTCTAAACACAGGTTATTTCTTCTCAGTGATAAGACGGCAAGTCGTTTGCTTAGGATATTTGTATTTCCAAAAATTATACAATGAAGATGCATAACTTTTAAATAACAAATTATAAAATCCCTTGTGGGGGCTGTTATAAAAAGTTGTTTGATGTGTAACACATTGCCAGTAAAACTAAAGAATGGATGGATGAAGTTCCCAGTTATAATAAGATATGATCAAGATATTCTGGGCCAGGATGGTTGTGCTTTTTTTTTTTCCAGTGGTATTGATTTAAGATTTTGCAGCTGGTGAGATACATGATCATGGCCATTTGGAGAACTGTAGGGCATCCATCTTCTATGTCAAGAAGATTGATGTTATAGTAGTTACCATGCTGTCCTGCCTTGGCGATTTCTGCCCAGAGCGTTTTGAGAATGCAGTATATTTGCATCAGCTGTATAGCATTTCCATCAAAACAGTTGTGCCCTGCCTGCTGTCAATTGTGGCGGCACCATTTTATATTTTGTTTTATAGAGTTGCAGAAGCAGCCTTTGCCCCATCCACACTTTGTTCAATTACAAAGCTGATCTCACTCCTCACCCCAAAAGACTATTACTACTCCTGGAGAGGTTTATGAAGGTCGACCTGATCCCTCCAGGATGGAGAATGGACAGAACAGACCTTAAGCTGGGGACCAGGGTTTCAAAGTGGAGCCTCCCAATCAGGGCCAGATTGACTTCAGATTGTAAGCACAGGGCATGTTGATGTTTGGATGAGGCTCTCAGAAGAGACAGAGAAAGAGAGAAAAGGATATGATTTATTGTGAGGATTCATCCCACATCAGAAATTCTCTAACCAACCCCTAATGCCAGACTTCAGGCTTGGCATTAGAGTAACACTCCCTGCTGTAACAGATAAACCCTGAATATTGTTTATTTCCTGCTCATGTCAAAGGCTCTGCAGGTTTTCCTGGCCCTGCAGACTTCTTTCCATGTGCTTATTCAAGGACCCAGGCTTCTTCCATCCTGTGGCTCCTCCCTCCTCCATGTCCTGCAGGAGCCTCTCTAATCAGACAGCAGCTGGGAAAAGACAAAGGGAGGTCACACCGGGAGGTTCTTATGGACCAAGCCTGCAAGTGGAGCATGTTACCTCTGCTGAGATCCATTGGCCATATCCTGGTCACATGGTCACACCTAACTGCAAGGGAGGCTGGGAAATGTAGTCTCTATTCTCAGGAGAAAAAGGACTTTGGATTTAGGGGAACTCCTGGGAGTCTCTGGCCCACACTTTATCTTTTGCATATTCCCTGCCTCCTTCAGAGAGCAGTTTCCCAGCTGAACTCTTTCAATTAAAAGAAAAAAAGTGACATAAGTATAGTGGTTGGAAATGGATCAAATAGGCTGTACTGTTGGGATTTTGTTGTTTATGGTAGGAGTGTGTGAGGTTTCTGTCCATAGAGACCAAGCCCGAGGTCATCTCTTACCAAACATCTTTCTTCTGAGCATCTTCTGTCTTCTCTAAATGATGATTTTGTCTCCTTCCTCCTCCTTCCTTTTTATTGATAAAACATGAGGCAGTAACATGATTTTTCTTGTGCAGATTAAATCTAGATTCCTCAAGGCCAGTCTTCTATAACACTACAATTCTGTCTGTGAATAAAACACTAAAAATAAAAATTGGTTAAGCTTTAACTGTGTTTATAATGTTATGGGGTTTTAATTTTAAATGGTTGTGTTGAAACTCTAAAATGCTCACTTCATGAAATTTGAAAATTTATAAAAAAAATAATTGCATATAATTTGACCACTCTCTTACATCTCAGCTTCTTTCCTCTTGAATATAATCTTGATTGAAGGGCTTTTATCTAAGGACAACCAAAATCATCTGTACAAAACTCAGAGGGAATAGGAAAGAGAGTCACATTTTTGTCATGGGACGTAGTCCCAACTACAAATTCACTTCTATGTTTTTAAGACTGTTGAGCTTTGCCTTAAATTTACCTCTGTTTCTTCAGTTTCCTCACTTAAAATGAGGAGTATCCTTCTTCCACCCACACTGCATCTGCAAACTGCCGATGAAAAAAGGCACCTGTCAAAAGTTCTGAGGACATAAAATGTTCTAGAAAAACAATCATCCCAATAGCGCTTATATGTGCTCAGTGTAGAGGGTTTAAAGGGATTATGGTTCAAAGACTCAACAAGAGGAAGCATTTTTTTCCTAAGGGTGGATTGAGAGTTTCCTGCCAACCACTTTACCTAACAATTTTGATATTTATAAGGAGAATAGAGGCACACAGAGACTGCAAAGGCAGGTAGCCCTGGGCTCTAACGGGGCTGTTCCTCCAACAAAGCCAGAACAGAATTCCCCATCCAGCAGGACTGGGCTCCAGTTCCCAGAGCCATTCACATTCTCGTTCAAAGCCAGCTGATGAAAGCCAAACATAAACCTCCTTGTTTACCTTGTGAATGGAACTTGGAAGTAAAGTATTTTCCAAATGCTGGTTGACACCAAGAGGATGTAATTACAATAAGGGGCTTTCTGGTTTGAAGATATGAAAGAAGGAAATGATTTGTCTCTTTGAAATCAAATTATCACATATTAAAAGAAAAGGGGGAGGCTTAGCTTCCAGTCCTCAAAGCAAAATCGTGACCTGTAATTTTCTTAATTTTTTTTTTTTTTTTTTTTTGCTTAAAATTACTAAGACCAAGGTAGTAGGGATAGAAGAAGCAACCTGGGAGCTGGAGAAATGGGGTCATGAGGAGGAAGAGGAGCTTAGTGGCAGAGAGTGTGATCTTTGTCCAGTATATTTCCTGTCTATTTCCATTGCATTTTAATCCATAATGAATGTAGAATGGTGATTGGCAGGCTGCTTGTGGAGTCTCATACCTGCCTCTCTCCTCCTTGTGCCTTTTTGGGGAGGTAGTGGTGTTCCCAGGGGGAGTCGGGGTACAGGTAACAGGCCAAGTTGAAATATGTATGTCATGCATCTTTAGATGGATACAGTCTCTGGTTTTAGCCCACACTTAACATGATTCCACTGAGGTTTTATTTTAATTTCCCAAAGCCTCTTTGCTAATTAAAGCCATTTGCCTTGGGACTCTTAGCCCTTTTCATTCTAAAATGCCCCTAAATTTTCCTGGTAATTCCTGATTTGTTTATTTTCCAAATGAGAGTCATCTTGAGTGTGTGGAAGATGCCCATAAGGACTTCTTAACTCTCAACTCTCTCTCACACACATCCACACACGCACACATGCCCTCTGAAGTGACAGTGTGCTGTATTAGAAAGGGCGAGAGCTTTAGAGGAAACCAACCATGAGTTCTGGTTTCCGCTCTGCCATTTGCTGACTTCACAGCATTGAACAACTTTAACCCCCCTCAGCTCCACTTTCTTCATCTGTAAGATGAGATAGTGAGGATTCCCTTGCAAGATTTTTGTGGGGATTAAATAGAATTCGCTCTATAAAATGCTGGGCATAGCACTTGCAATAGGTGGACAATCCAATAGTAGCTGCTCCTAATAATAATATCATCATCATCATAGTCCAACCTCAGAAAATTCTACATTGGGTTAAAAACTCTAAGACCAGGTACTTTAGATAAAATTGAAAGCTGGCAAAATACTTCTGTGTTCATGTTATCTGATTTTCTTCTCCCTGTTGGAAAATAAAAAGGTACCAAAATGATGCAAACTCTGCTTTTGCCTTCAAAGTAAGCATGATGAACCCCACTGGGGCTTCTCTGACTCTATCTTTTTTCCCAGTACACACACACACACACACACACACACACACACACACACACACGGCTGCTGTGTTATCAATAACCAGTATCTCTGTAGGAAAGTAGAAACTAAATTGTCTGTTTCTTTACCAATATCTTTGTTTGAATTTGGTTCCATCACATCTGATGCCCCTTGGGTTTTTCCCAAAGGGAGAAATGGTCAGAGGGAATTAAAATGGCTCAGATGTTCCCTTAGGTTTCCCCTACAGCATCTTGTTTGAAGCTGCAAAAGCAATTCAGAAGTCCATCTTAGGCCTGCTCTGAGCTCCTGGACAAGAGCACTGTGTAGCCCAGAGGTTCCTGCCCTTAGTGGAAGGCCTGATAGCATCTCATGTTCCAGCCACCACCCTACTTCCAGCAGCTCCTCAATTAACCATCATCCCTGGACATGTAGAAATCTCTTTTGCATCTGTATGTTCAACCACTACTCCCTTGTGAGAATAAGTTCCATATGTATAGTTCCCCACTCCTCCCCCAAATAAAGTAATACTTCCTCTTGTTTCTCCTGAAAGTGCCCCTTTCTGATTACTAGAAGATGTTCACTAGTTAAGTGTTCCCCTTCCTCACTGCCAGCGTGATTTGTGGGTTGGGATCATGTGCCTTCTCAGCATTTGTCTTTCTGGACTTGAATAGCATCCTAATTTTCTATAGCTCTTCAGTATCTCAATATCAGAGAAAACTGAGATCAAATTTCAGTTCTACTACATTCCAGCTACATGTCCATTGACAAGGTTATCTAAGCTTCAGTTTTGTTTTCTTATCTTAAAAATAGAGACTAATAATGCTAACCCCACAGGGTGCTTTTGATGTTTGGTGAGATAATATGGAGTCCCTGCCCTTCAGTGGGGATGGAGGGGTGGGTAGGATCTAAAGTCAGTGTATGATCAGGGAAAGTTAAAAAGCAAATAGGGTCAGATTTGGTCAATATTGGAAAAGATCACTGAAGAATTAGGAGATTTTTCAGGGATTATGTTATAGGAAAAATATGTTCTCTTTTAAGCATAGGAGTCTCTCAGTAAATTGAGAATCTGGGGTTGGGGGATGGTAGAGACAAAAATGGCCTTGCCCCACCCCACCCAGCTGAACAAGTGGAACAGCAAGAGAACTGTAGCACTATAGTTACCTTTCTCTCTTTCACTGCTTAACTACAACGAAGGCCCCTTCTCTCTTAAATGATGGTACTGCAGAGCTAAACTCTGTTTTCAAATGGTTTTATATCCATCGTTTAAAAGATAGTGATCTTGGGTTTAATAATGAATGAGTTGCATAATTATATTTATCTCATCTGCACCATCCCACACACCCCCCTCTAAGACAGAAAAATGGAATTCCCCTCATTAGTTGGTAACACTTGAGATCAATTTCCTACTGTAAATGTGACAGGGATTCCCTTTCCGTAACTCTGCTGACATCCGCCGCTCATTTGAAAACCCTCTTGTTCTTCTGCCTGCACACACAGCCCCAGGAAATGCCCCTGTCGATCAATTTCCTTGATGGGGCATTGCTCTCTCTGCAAAGGTCAGTAGCATTGCCACACTAGATGCTGACAGTGCCCTTCCTCTTCGGGATCATTCACAAAAAGTAAGAATTATTCTCACCTCCCCCCACCTGCCCAGGGGAGCAGGACCCCTGCTCACCAAGTCTCTCTGGACAGCCACTAGGTTCTGGACCATTTACTTCTCTAAGCTCTGGCTTAGCAGTTCTGCCACCCGAGTGTAAGCCTCCGCACCAGCCTCTCCTTCACTCCATAGCTGCCTTTGCAGGTTCACGCATCACCTCCCAAGCTTGGAGTTCCACCCTTGTAAACTGGGCCTGCTGCTGCCCTGAAGCCAGCCTCCCATCCCAGAGCTGAGTCCAGAGCTTTGGGTGACTCCAGCCTGGCCTCGGGGTGGAATGGAGGCCTTGATACCTGGGAGTATCAGATTTATACCCACCCCCCAGCTTCCCCAGTAGCTACTGCTGACTCCCATCTTTACTAAATTAATCTACTGCCTTTTCTCCTAGACATCCAAAAAGTATTAGTTGGCTTTACCATTGTAGTATCTGAAGACAAAATATTTAGTCCCAGGTCAGAAATTTTGGCTGAAAGTTCCTACTAAAAAGCCAGACGTCATGATTAAATTGTTAGAAAGTTAGCCATGATATCTGAGGAAGTTATGAAATGGCTGTAAATGATGTAAGCTCTGCAATGGGCAAACATGTTCACAACTTTTGACATCTGGGGAAGAGAGTTAAGAGCCACAGGCTCAGCCGGCTCCCACTGACCAGCACAGCATGAAGTCCAATTAGGGCTGCTTTTAAAGGGGGTGATTGTGCTCAGTGGTGTGGATGCTGCTCCCAGGGGAGCAGGGCTGTTGGAAGGAGCTGTCCAGATGGCTGTCTCCCTGGCTGCTCTGAACTGCAGAGACCCCTCCTGTGAATTGGATGGGGGATTTCCCTGCCCCTCAATTGCTATTCCAGACCCTCTTCCTGTAAGTAGGGTTGGGCTCCAGGCCCTATTAGTGGGTCTGTGGTCTCTAGGCAAAGCTTTCACAGCTTCCCCAGAGAGCAGTGGTGTCTGCAAGATGTGCGTTTGGTTAACATGCTGGAGGGGCCTCTCATAAATTTCATGGCAACAGGAACTGAGTGGCTTTGAAACTCCAGCTGCTGGTGGGCTCGATATGAGGTCTGTTCCAAAACCTGGAACATTTGCTTTTCCTATCATCAGCCCCAAGTGCTACTCAGACTTGGTGTCTGGAGGAGATGGGCCAGAGTCCTGGGGGCCAGTGCCAGTCCTTCTCTGCCCTCAGCTGGCACATCTTGGGGAGACTTTCTTTGGATATTCCCTGCTGGCCTTTGCCACCTTCCTTTTCTAAGTGATTCTTTTTTTTTAATTTTAAGTCTCTAGGCCTTTCCTTCCCTCACTCGCTATTTTCTTGAATTTTCAGAAAAAACAATAGAGTGGGAAAGGGAGAGTGAAGGGAGGTAGAGAAAAAAATAGGGGGAGAGAGAGAAAAGCAGGAAGAAAAGAAAGAGGCAGACTCTGAGAGAGAGGCTGAGAGAATCATTCTTAGGAAAGATACCAGGAATTTGGGGGATTCCTTGTAATGCTCATTTTTATAAAATAACTGGAGGCAGTTTTGCCCCCCAAGGAGGAGATGGTACTCTAAGTTACTGAGCAAACCCTTGCCCATTGACAAGGTTGTCTAAGCTTCAGTTTAGTTTTCTTATCTAAAAAATGGAGACTATTTAGGTTAAAGCAGGCCGCCTACCCTGCCTCGACTTGGCGGATGATGTAAGGAAAGCCCCCAGCACTTAGCAAGCACTCAATAAGTGACATCCCTGTCCCTGCCCTCCCCTACCTTCACCAAAGTGCCTTTCATAGGAATAGCCTTGTCTGCCTGGGCTGACCCTGCCGTGGTATTTGGGGTGTTCTTTGCTGAGTCTGGGAGGATCTAAGACAAACACCTTTAAAGGCCCTCAAATGAGAACAGTTACTCCGCCCTCACTTGTTGGAGATGGCTTTAGTAAAGCACATCAGCTCACGAGGCTCGCACAGCACCCTAGGGACGCACAAGCCCCAGTGCTGCCTCTCCTGGAGCTGGCTCATCCTAAGGGGGCACAGGAAGAGCAGAGTGGCCACAGTGTGGCTTGCCCTTGGGACTGTGGTTTGACCCACTCCTCCCTGTCCACTTAGGTCTCAAGTGTGAATCACATCCCCTATTAGAAAACCTGTGACAAGCTCCAAAGCTGCCAAATATGCCAGTGGAAGAGGAACCCGTTCTGCACATGGTGCACATTGAACTTCCTGGGTGGTGGGGGCAGGACAGCACCCTGCGCAAAGAACCTCGAACTTGAATTAAATGCTTGTTTTTAAGAAGTTTGGTTATAATGGGGGGGGCGTCGGGGGGAGAATGCACGTAACAGAATAGAAAGAGTAAGTTTAGGTGCATGTTCGTGTGCAGTGTATACTTACATGGTTCTCTCTACATAGTGGATTACAGATGGGTTTTATTCTCTAATATGGTATTTATTATATATTGATTTATTTTAATTTCCTAAAATATATCACTTTTGTAATGAGAAAATGTCTGGAAACTGTTGAAAAAGTATCAAGAGTGAATGTATCATGGTTGTAGTCAGGAAAAGGGTTTTTTTTAATAAACAACCTTTTAATGATAATCCACTAGCATCAAGCTCCCTTCATCCTCTCTGCCCTTTGGGCTGAGGCAGACAGGTGGAATTATGGAGGACCAGGAACTTGCACTCTAAGCCTCAGGCTTGTTTCCACTCTGGTCTCTGAATACACAGAGCGAGACCACCACATGTCATCTGCCATCACTGTTACTGTTGCATGGAGCTTCTTCACAGCTTGGACTCTTCTGGCTTCTTAGTGAGCTGTGTGAAGTGAAAGAACTGATGGTTTACACGGGCAGATACTTCTTTGGGAAATTGTTCAGGATGTCATCCACCATAGCACATGAAGTCCCCTTCAAAAACACCCGCAGAAGAAGAGAAGTTGCTCTCTGACCGTTGCTCTCCAACCACAGACTTAGGGAAAGCTGAGCCTGTCCAGCTTGTGCAGAACAAGTATATATATTCCTATCTAATGAACCTTATACGTCCTTGCTAAGACTGCCAGGAGGCATAGAGTTAGATTTGTCCCTCAGCTTTGGCATGTGCGTGTGATTTTCTGATATCCATCTTTGTGTATTAACCTGGTGCCTGTTTTGCTCATTGCTGCTCCTTACCCTTACTTTCCTTTGTCCCAATCTCTCCTTCCCTCTCTCACTGCCCGCCTGTCTGTTTCTTCCTGTTTCCCTCCCTCCCCTCTTCTTCTGTTCCTTCTCTCTCTTATCGCTCTCATAACCCCACCCTGTCTCTCTCTACTCTCTGTCTCCCTTCCTGTCTCCTTCCCTCCTCCTTCCTTTTTATGTCCCTCTCTCCCGTCTCTCTCCTTCTCGCTGTTTCTCCCACACACACTTGTTTCTCGTTTGCATTGCCTTTTTATGGTACCTATTTTTATAACACCACCTCATGTCATTTATAAAATGAGGCAAAGGTATCCATCAATAGGGGTTAAATGAGACCATAGCAGAGTCCACCCTTCACCAGTCAGTTTTGGAGAAGTGTTCCAAAACAGATTCCAAGTTTTCTCTTTCTTTGAGTGTATTTCTACTGACCTAATACTTTACCACGAAGAACCTCAGCAGATTTCAGGCTTTAGAGTCACACAGGAGTTTGAAGAGCTGGAAGATAATCAGCTCCAAAAAGGACCCTGGCCTTTCCACTTTTGCAAGAGCCCATTTATCCTTTGCTTCTGTGTAACACAAGCCTGCGTCTCAAACATTAGTGTGCATCAGGATCACCTGCAGGGGGCCAGATGTGGCGGCTCGCACCTATAATCTCAGCACTTCGGGAGGCCGAGGTAGGCAGATCACTTGAGCCCAGGAGTTCGAGGCCAGCCTGGGCAATGTGGTGACACTCTGTCTCTCTACTAAGATACAAAAATTAGCTGGGTGCAGTGGAATGTACCTGTTAATCCCAGCTACTCTGGAGGCTGAGGTGGGAGGATTGCTTAAGCCTAGGAGGTCAAGGCTGCAGTGAGCCATGAACGTGCCACTGCACTCCAGCCTGGATGACGAAGTGAGACCCTGTCTCAAAATAAAAATATAAATTAATTAATTAATTAATTACCTGCAGGGCAAACATTACAGTATAGCAATTCTATTTCAATAGGCCTGACTTTAAAAAATCACCTAGCAAGTTTGTCCCACAGATTTCTGGGCCTCACCCCAGAGATCCTGATTCAGTAGGTCTGGGCTGGGGAGGGGTGGCAGGCAAACTCAGGGGAATGTGAAGCTGTCTGTCTGCAGATCACACTTGGAGGAACCCAGCCCAAAGTCCTGACAAAGGGACTTCCTCTAGCCACTTGGAGGTGGTGGTTTAAACGGCCTTTTGTGGAGCCTGTCAAAAGCCTTTTTGAACATGTACATCAAATGAGATCCACTAGCCCAGCAGTCCCCAACCTTTTTGACACCAGGGACCAGTTGCATGGAACACAATTTTTCCACAGACTTGGGAGAGGTGCTGGTTTCAGGATGATTCCAGCTTGTTACATTTATTGTGTACTTTATTTCTATTATTATTACATTGTAATATTTAATGAAATAATTATACAACTCACCATAATGTAGAATCGGGAGGAGCCCTGGGCTTGTTTCTCTGCAACTAGACAGTCCAATTTGGGGGTGATGGGAGACAGTGACAGATCATCAAGTATTAGATTCTCATAAGAAGTACACAGCCTAGATCCCTCACATGCACAGTTCACAATAGGTTTCCCGCTCCTATGAGAATCTAATGCCACTGCTAAACTGACAGGAGGCGGAGCTAACGTGAGCAATGGGAAGTGGCTGTAAGTACAGATGAAGTTTTGCTGCCTTGCCGGCCTGCATTGGCCTCTAGAGTCTAGCCCCTTCATCTCTCTGTGTTTGTTCCTTGACAAGTTCAGCGAGCACAGAGAAGCCAGTTATGCAAACTACAGCAGACCCTTCCTGTCTCAATTCAGCATCCAGCGTCTACTGTTAGCCAATGACTGGGCCTGTTCCTCAACCACTCAAGCCAAGCACATGCAGGTGACTGTAACCAGCCCAGGCAACTGGACCCAGCAGTCCTGCAGACTCCTGCTCAGAGGAGGGTCCAGCAACCCCAGGTCGATATCTCCACCTGGCTTTGGGCTTCTCTGCTTGTCCTCATGTGTGAAAGACAGTAACTGTCATTAAGGGCTAAAGGGGACACTTGGACTTTTAGTTACACCTCACTGAATGTATGGGGGGATTACATACTGTAGTGGTTTTATCACATGTGGATATTCATTCATATCTTGGGATTGTCAGTGGTGACAACAGGAGAGCTAACAGCTGAGTGTCATACCAGACAATCTCTTGAGTACAGAACTTAACAAGCATTACCTCATTCAACCACAGAGGACCAAGGAGGCAGGGGGACCCGCTGTCTTGTAGCTGCAGAGGCAGGCTAGGAGAGGCCAGCTGCTTCAGGTGGCAGAGGCAGGATTCAAACCCGCGCCTCTGACTGCAAAGCCCATGTTTTTAACCACTACACAATGTGTCTCCTTCAATGTCAAGGATTCCGTTGTATTTTTAGCCTCTGCTTTTCCCCCCTGGAATTATGGGATTTCTAAAATGATGACACTTCTAGAAGCAGCTCATGAATAGAAAGATAGCAACAGGAGTTTAATATTTAGTGATGGTCTAAAATCTCCCAAGATATTAAATGTTCTGTCCTTTCTCAGAGAGTAAGAGCTCCAGGAACATGGATTTTTTCCCCAAAAAAAAACTAAGTGGGAAAGACTCACTCCTGAAATACCCAAAATAGAAGCATACGAGGACCTGTTGAAAGAAGCAGTGGAGACTATATCGATGGAGCTGTCTTGAAATAGCTACATACCATGCCTCAAATTTACTTTGGACAAAATGGGAGTGGAAAAAAATAAGCCCAAAGTGCTGCCTGGTCAGCAGGTCTGTTGTGCATGACGGTGCTCCTGAATTGGCTGGCTATTTTTATTCCTGTCTGAAAGCCAGGGATGGAAAACCCTGAGGGTGGTGACCACCCCAAGCTCGTGAGAGTCATAGTACTAGGGCTCTGAGTAGGACCCATCTCAGCCCCTACTCTGCTCTTTTTTCTCTCTCCCCATTATGGAAAAGAGAAAAGAATTTCCCAACACTGACTGTGCTGCTCTCATATGGGTTTCTTGCTTTAAGTAATCTTTTTTTTTAAATTATTTAATTTTTTTAAGTTCCAGGGTACATGTGCAGGATGTGCAGGTTCGTTACATAGGTAAACATGTGCCATGGTGGTTCGCTGCACATAACAATCCATCACCTAGGTATTAAGCCCAGCATGCATTAGTTCTTTTCCCTAATGTTCTCCCCCAACACCCTCCCCCAAAAGGGTGTGGGGGGAGAACACTCCCCCCACACTCTCCCTGTGTCCACGTGTTCTCTTTGTTCAGCTCCCACTTATAGGTGAGAACATGCAGTGTTTGGTTTTTCTCTTCCTGCGTTAGTTTGCTGAGGATAATGGCTTCCAGCTTCATCCATGTCCCTGCAAAGGACATGATCTCATTCCTTTTTATGGCTGCATAGTATTCCATGGTGTATATGTATTACATTTTCTTTACCCAGTCTGTCATTGATGGGCATTTGGGTTGGTTCCATGTCTTTACCATTGTGAATAGGCCTGCCACGAACAGACGCATGTGTGTATCTTTATCATAGAATGATTTATATTCCTTTGGGTATATACCCAGTAATGGGACTCTAAGTAATCTTTATAGCCTTATCACTCCTAATCCTACCAAGAGAAGCCCTGCTACCATCTTAGTGTATGTCCTTCCCAGACTCCTTCATGTCTAATTTCTATTTGTGTTGGGTTTTTTTGTTTTTTGTTTGTTTGTTTGTTTGTTTGTTTGTTTTTGAGACAGAGTCTTGCTGTCGCCCAGGCTGGAGTGCAGAGTGCAGTGGCACAATCTCAGCTCACTGCAGGCTCCGCCCCCCGGGGTTCTCACCATTCTCCTGCCTCAGCCTTCCAAGTAGCTGGGACTACAGTCGCCCGTCACCTCGCCCGGCTAATTTTTTGTATTTTTAGTAGAGACGGGTGTCACCGTGTTAGCCAGGATGGTCTCGATCTCCTGACCTCATGATCCATCTGCCTCGGCCTCCCAGAGTGCTGGGATTACAGGCGTGAGCCACCGCTATACAGACAATACTGGAAACCCATTTACTTAACTTACTGTATATCATAAGCACCTTTTTGCATCATTAACTCTTCTGCTTCTGCATCAATTTAATGGTTACAGAATATTCTTTTGTACCTTTCCGTTCTCTTGCTTTCAAAACAGATTCTTATGACAGCTATCTAAAAAAAAATCACTGTCACTTTGCAAAAGTGAAATTAGGTAGCTCTTGTGTTGAAATAGTAAAATTGCTCTGTTGTCTTTGAATTACGTTAGTTTGAGGGGAAATTTGTTTTGCTGTCTACAAAAACAAAAAGCTGGAAAGCATGCTATACAGGAGCTCTAGGCCTGTCTTAGGCTTTAGAAAGTAAATGAGAGCTGAGGAGGGTGTGCCCCAGGTGAGAACCCAAAGTCCCAGCCATCAGGGGCTCCACCTTCTTGACTGGTAGGGTGGGAGGTGTGGGGTTTGCATGTCAGCTGTTCCTGGATCTGAGCCCTGCACCTTTCCTCTCCCCAGCAGACCCGCCCGTGGCTGCAGCAGTGGTGTCCCATTTTAATGACTGCCCAGATTCCCACACTCAGTTCTGCTTCCATGGAACCTGCAGGTTTTTGGTGCAGGAGGACAAGCCAGCATGTGTGTAAGTATCCCCTGTTCTGCTAGAGATCTGGGGCTGGGGTCAGTCCAACATCCAATTAGAAGAGCATTTACCTCCACAAGACTTGCCAGAGGCCCCGAGACCCCTGGAGCTAGATGTGTCAGAGGATTGGAACAGTGGGGCTGAGGGACACCTTTTTCAAAACCAGATGTCTAAAAATCCAGGTTCCAAGGCCCCCAGCCCACAGCCACTGAGGCAGAACCCCGGGAAGTTCAAGCCTGGGGCCCTGCATTTTTAACAAGCATCTCAGGTCACTCATGGGTTTAGCAAAGTCTGAAAATTCTTGGATTCAAATTTAATTCACAACTTAGAATTTCTGGAGCACAAGGCACTGGGATGGATAACTTTGTGGTCTCTGCCCTCTAGCATCTTCACAATCCAGCTCATAAAACAAGCCAGAAGTGCAGGCAAAGGGCTAGTGTACATAAATGGTAACAGAACCAGAAGCGACTTAGAAATAAAGATGCAGGACATGCATGGTGGTCTCCACACCTGGCTGAGCATCATCCTCCTTGGGGGGCTTCTCGAAGTATTACTGAACCCTGCTCTGACCTACGGAATCAGAATCTCCAGGAGTGGGACCTGGGAATCACATTAGTTCAGAGCCACGGTGACTGCCACAGTCAGCCAGGTTGGGGAAGAAATTCACTCGAAGAAAGCTTCCCAGAGCAGGTGTTAGGGTTAGACCAGTTGGGGGGAGTAGAGAGGTTGTTCCAGGCCTCACATGCTCAGGGGATCTGCTACTGCAGATCAGTGTGGCTACACCAGGGAGACAGAGAGGAGACCAGCTTAGAAACAAAGTGGAGGCCACAGCCTGTTGAAAGCTGTCTTTATTCTTTAGGCAATGGAAGCCATGTGGGTTTCAGAAAGACATATTTAAAGACAATCAGTCTGTCTATAATAGAATACTATTAGGGGGACCTATATTGAACCGTGGCACTATTACATTTGGAGCTGGGTCATTCTGTTGTGGAAACTGACCTGTATACTGAAGGAAGTCAGCGGTATCCCTGGCCTCTATCTACTAGATGCCAATAGCACTACTATCCCTGGCCGTGCCAATCAAAAATATCTCCAGACATTGTCAAATGTCCTCTGCAGGGCAAAATTGCCCCCCAGTTAAGAGTCATGGATCTACATGAAATTGCCATTTTTGTAGGTCAAATATGGTTGAGGATTGGCAGTTTCATACTAATCATTAATAAAAACTGGCACCTATTAAGCTTTTGGCTTCATGTCAAGTACTGTTTGAAGTACAATCCATGTGCTAACTCATTTAATCATACTGACCCCAGGAAGAAGAAAGAGAGGCTATACCCAGCCCGCATAGCAGGGCCTGGACTCAAACCAGCCTCTTTGGCTCCTGAAGCTGAGTTCTTAGCCATGATGCTTAAGGCCATCAGATGCATCAGCCCAGGAGCCTGGGGACCAGGAGAGCCTGCTGCAGTAGGCGGTGTGGTCAGGGCTTTCCTCTCTCTGAGGTGCAGCTGTGTGAGTCTGGGCAGGCCCCTCAGGGTGCCTCTGAGCCCTCACCTGGAGAGGAAGAAGGAGAGGCACACTGGCCACCCTCCTCCTTGGAACACCGCAGGGCTAAGAAACTCCTCCAGATGACAGGCCTCCACACCCTGTTAATACAAAGCACGATGATGATGATGATGATAGACACTGTCATTATTCATGATTACCATTCTTATTAATAATTAACACACTAGGGGCCCCTGGGGGACTGATGGGGTTGTTTTCATGAGTGCCCTGGTCGTTGTGGAAAACCACTGGCCCTGAAGGAAGTTTGCCCTCTTGACCCAGATATCAGAAAGCTTCCCTGTACAACAGGCAGAAGGTACTCTCCCACCAGCCACGTCCAGGGCTCGGCCCAGAATCAAGCATACAGGGCCTCTTGTGCACTGGGATATGAGTTGAGAGAATCCTCTTTGGAGACAAAGGGCAGGTCTTTACCAAGTTCTGACCCAAAGTGAGTCAGAAGCTCAGTTTTTCTTCCTCAGGTGCCCTCCCCACCAGATCAGGGCTGGTGTAAATTTTCCAAGAGCTGGCAGCCAGGCAAGCCAAGCCACAGCCAACCTGTGTGGCAGAGGAGCCCCCTCTTCAGCTGTTGGAAGCCTTCTGAATGCTGGGGTGGGTGACTGCTCTCCCATTCCCCTCAGTCCCAAGCCTTGCTCTTGGCCCAAGGGAACTGTCCATCACATTCACACACCCTTGCACTTTGCTAATCAGGGTGATTGGCCATCTCTCCACATTCACATCATACACATTACTATTAATAATAATAGTAAGTGCTCAATAAAAGCTTAGTTCATGGCAGGCATGGTACCCAGCACTCTGCATACCGTAACCATGGATCCCTCACAACTCCCCTCTCAAGTAGGGATTATTACCCTTGTTGCGTAAGTGAGAAAGCTGGGGTTCAGAGAAGTTGAGCGACTTGCCCAGAGTCCCAGAGCTAGTAACTGGCGGAGGTGGAGTTCAGTCCCATCATTCCAGCACCAGAACCCATGCTCCCAGCTGCTGCCCAGAGGGTGCTGTGCCTCTGCTTGGCAAAATTCACCTCAAACCACTCAGCTCTTTTGTTTCCAGGCATTTTCCCCCTGCAAATTAACCCTCCTCCTGAGAAAGGTCAGGGTCATCCCCAAGCTCAGTTCCCTGACCACAAACTCTTAACAAGTTTTTCCTATGGGCCAAGTGTGGGGCTACAGAGACAGCTGAGACATACTCGCATTTGGAAAAGCTGACCATCTTGGGGGAGGCACGGCCATGCAAGCAATTACACCTCTTTACCTCAGTTTCCCCCCTGGATCTTGATGGCCCAGGGACAGTATTCAGTCTGCAGAAATGCTTTACATGGCAACACATAGTGAGCCACGCTGTTCTTAGATGGCTTTAATCAGTTGTCAGCATTTTAGAAGGCAGATTTCACATTTCCATGCAGACGTCCAGCTCCTCTTGAATAAGCAGAATGGCAACACCGGGCCTGAACTTCCAAACACAGCCCCTCAGCTGGGACTCACTCAGGTGTGCCGCCCCAGATAGGGCTCGCGCTCTCCAGCCCTTCATTCTCCACCTCTCCCCAAAATTCCCGACAGCAACGTGACACTGGTCCCTGGTCACCTGTTGCCCTGATGCTGTGCTTACACTAGGCCACTTGCCTCACTTTGCCATCCGTGGGACCCCTTGGGGCTTGCATGTGTTCAGCCCTGGGACAGGGTCCTCTGCAGACCCCTCTGACGGCACTCCTTACCCCCCTGATGGCTTGTGAGCTCTGGGAAGACAGAACCACACCTTATCCCTTTTTGTATTTACAGTACCCAAAAGAATGTTCTAATTAATGAATTCCCACTAGACCAGAAACTCTTGAGTGCATGCAGAGCAAGTAGAACATTCTGTCCCTGCTCCTGTGACTTGCCCAGCCCTGGGAAGCTGACACACACATCCTGGTCAATAAACCTGACATACCCTGAGGTCAGGCCCCATCTGTCATGGCCTCATCAAGCAAACCCACAGGGAGCCAGGATTCTAGTCTCGAGAGAGGGAGCACTTTCTAAAATATCGTAAGTCTTAAACTCCGTCCTCCATAAGAACAACAGTCTTTAGGTTTCCAGAGAACCTAAAATGACATCTCACGCTATAAAATGAAGGAAAGAAAAAAAAGTTTAAACAAATAACTAGTCACAGACTGCCAAAGGTGGTGAAAACTATCCTTACATATTTATGCTTCAAGTGAACCCTAGATGGTATTTTACAGCTCCCTTTAATAAATCCCCTAGTCCCAACCACATCAGAAAACTAATGGGAAGAGAATTTGCAAAGACAGTAAAGCTATAGAAATGCAAGGTTAGGACTCTCACCACTTTTTCCCCGAGGCGGATTCCCCACACCATTGGTCTGCTGCCTGCAGAAGCCTTCAAACAAAGGAAAACCGTTGAAGGAAGCCACCCAGGTGACAAGTTTACCCCTGGCAACCAGTTTGAAGTTTCTCACCTGTCCCAAATGCTCCTTGGTGACCCAACTCCCTGACAACTTTCCCACAGCAAAGTATGAAAGCAAATTCCTGTCAGCCAAGGGAAACATTCCACCTGGCCCTGGCCACAGAACCTTCCAGTGGAATCTGAACAGAGTTAAACACCCGAAGAGACCTGACCGCCATCAGTTCATAACTGGCTGCCTGTGTGACCAAGGTGGCGCCTCCCCAGAGATTAGGATTGGGGGCAGTTTTCTTGTTGGTACTCGAGCCCCCTTACATAGATCCATCAGCAGGTGGTGGGGGTAGGGTTAAGAAGGATGACATCACTGCCATCCGCAGGTCTGGAGAAAGTGCAGGTCCTCCCAGAGTGGGGGTCACACATCAGGCAGGAGGACAGCACAGTTAAAGGCATGGATGGGAGGTCAGGCAGACCGAGGTAAAGTCCAGCTGAGTCTCCCATACAAGTGACTTGGCCCCTTTAAGCCTCTGTTTCTTTGTGCACAGAATGAGGATACTAATACTTCATAGGATTGTAATGGGGACCCAGGGATGATAATATATAGAGAGCAATTGCTGCCTATGACAAGAGCCACTGGACTCTTAAGTAGTGGGACTACTTAAATTAATTGATTAAAATTTAGTTTCTCAGTCTCACTAGCCACATTTTAAGGATGTAATACCTCAGGGTAGCTAGTGGCTACTGTATTCATCTGCCCAGATATAGACTCTGTCATGGTCACGGAAAGTTCTATTAGACAGCACTGGAGAACATTCAAGCCCAGTTCCCAGCACAGCATATGAGCTCAAGTGTTTGCTATTGTGGCCGCTGTTGGCACCATCACCACAGCCAAGGGATGTTGTGAGGTCCTGCTGGAAGGAGTATGTAAGTAGGGCTGACCATACTCCAGCCCTCTCCCCACCAGCCCCCAGAGCACAGAGGTTATAGGACTTGGTGAATCTGGTTCTTGAAAGGCTGAGAATGTGTGAGCCCAATACACGTGCCCTTGGTCCTAGTGCACCCACTGTCTCATAGCCCTGTGGAATGTGCAGCCAGGTGAGAACCAGCGCCTACCTGAGGCAAAGGAGAGAACAGCAGCTGGATCAAGTGTGATTCATTTGCAGCCAGGTGAGGTGACTCTTCCCACTCCTTCTGTGACTTGTGCCTAAAATAATCAGCATAATTAAGTCTAATATTAGTAGAAGCTTGGGAAGTTTTTTTTTTTTTTTAAAGTATGTCACCAAACCTTTTTCTTTTTCCGTCATAAAGAGCAGCTGAGAAGCATTTCCATTATTACAATTAGGAAGAGAAAGGATCGCCCTCCCCTGCCCACTGGAATCAGCTAGGAGCTTTAAAAATCTTGATGCCCAGGACTGACTCCCAGAGATTCTGATTTAATTGATCTAAAGGTGTGGCCTGGACATCAGGATTTTTGAAAGCTCTGCATGCAATTTCAATAGGCAGCCAAGGTTGAGAAACATTGGTTTCTCTGTTAAAAACTTCATGGTGGCTCTCAACTCTGGCCGTGTCAGAATTACCTTTTGGCCCTTTCTTTAAAATGCCCAGGCCCCATTTGCAGAGAGATTTTGATTGGGGAGGTCCCAGCTGTAGGTGAGACCCACTGGGCTGCTTGGGGCTAAGACGCACTGTTCTTGGAGCTCTTCTAGGTCATGACCTGGAGTCCCAACGATGAGGCAGTTACCCAGGTGCCTCCCACCTTGGGGAAGTGTTCGCTCAGAAGCATGTTGGGCTCCCTCACTCTGTGGGACTGGGAGTTGAGCGTTTGCAGCTATTAACACTAGAGTGATAGGCATTCTTGTTGGCATGAAGACTTTCCTAAGGGGCTGGGGCTCCTGCTGGGGCGGTTTTAAAGCACAGCTGATTTGCAGGGGCCAGCATGCATGAATGGCAAATGTTCCTCTGGTAGAAAAAGCATGGAAAGTCAGCAAGGTGTGTCCCAGCCCAGGGGGTTATCTCCCTTGGTGCATTAAGATGGCACTGTCTGGGGGCACCTTTGCACCTTGCCACACTGAGCAAGGAGACCTCGCTCCAGGACAATCAGTAGCCCATCTCTTGTGCCTGATCAGATTTGTGTTTGTCACTAAATCACTAGCCCAGGGTATCTTCCAAACCAGTCTGCATTAACCCAGAAAGGTAGCCTTACTGGGTGAGATTGTTAGTTCCCAAACCTCTAGAAGCTTTTGTTTCTTCATCTGTCAAACAAGGTAAATAATAGTCGCAACCTCACAGGTCAGTTGTGATTGCTGGGATTAAAAGAGATGATTCATGTAGGAGTTTAGCCTAATGCTTGCAGTGAATGTTATGTGTTGTAATTAGCACTTGGCTGCCACTATTTTATTTCAATGAAATGTATTGGGGTCTCCAGTATTGATGTGTTAAATCGCAGTGTTTTTAGAGCCAAATAATAGGTGAGGTGCTAGAATCCCTCTTTCCCAGGGCCTGCTGGTTAAAGTAGAAACGTTTCAAGCTGTGTGAAATTGTCATGGGTTGCTCACCTTCCTATACGCTGAGACTTTCACAAAAGACTCTGCAAATCCTCATTATGGTACCTTTCCCCAGGAGAAAGAAGCACTAACCCTAACCCTAACCCTTTGAATAGAAGTCTCATTGGCTTGTCCACAACTCCTGGTTACAAATCTGATAATCCATTCCAAAGCCCAGGCTCCCCGGCCCCATTCTGTTCAGTGGTTCACCGGAGGTTTCTGTAGAGCTAAGCCCTGCCCTGCAAGAGCAAGAAGGCTGGGACCAGAAGTGAAGCTGGTCAGAGAAGAGCAGTCAGAAAGGTGGGCATAGTCCTGGGGGGTTCAGGGAGGAGAGATTAGGGAGATCCAAGTGAGCTATGGAAGAATGGATGGATGGATGACAAAAATGAACGTGAACGAGTCTGTAAATTACATCCTTCTGGAGAATGTGGTCCTTGGGATGGAGCCTGAGGAGGAGAGTGAGGAATGATATTCCAGGTGGAAAAGGTAGCCGGAGTTGAGATGCACAATGTAGGGTAGTTGTTCATTCATTCTGCAGGTGTGTCCTGAGTCCCCACATGCTGGGAACTGTGCTAGGTGCAGTGTGTGGATTTAACACTGGGCTGGGGGTGGGGAGTGGCAACAACTTGGATTGGCTGGAACCTAGGTGGGTGGGAGATAAAGTACAGGGGTGGATTAGGGCCCTGCAGGAGAGAGGGCTAGATATCACAGAGGAAGTGCACGACTCAGGGACCCCATCTGGAAGGTTGGAGAGCCATCTGGGTGCAGGGGAGGAGGAGCTAGAGGGAGGGACCCTTTGCAGGATTTTCTTGAGATATGGATGGCTTAGATTTATGCACTGCCTAAGCCTGTTGCTTATCACCTCTCAGCCTGGAGTCTAGTCCACTCTTCGCCTCCGCCTCATAGGAAAGGGCCAGTGCCTGCAGGGAGGCTGTTTCTTGACCTTTGCCTTTATGTAATTTTGTTATTAAAATCAAAGCAAGCAAACAAACAAAAAAAACCCTGCCCCTGTCCCATAGCCCCTGAGCCGTTGAAAGTCAGTGTTCTTATTCAGAGTTCTGTGATCCCCTCTCAGTGTGCCTGGTCTTCAAAGGCCTTTTAATCTAAAAGCGAAGGTTAGAGGCTAGCTAATTAATCAAAAGATAAACTCTTTAGAAAAGTTTAGCTATCACTGCCATGTCTGGGGGAAAAACAAAAGTAAACAAAACTTTAAATCTAGCATATGATATGGGGCTGCTCTGTTAAGAAGTCCCCACCAGCAGGCCGGGCACTGTGATTCACGCCTATAATCCCAGCACTTTGGGAGGCCGAGGTGGGTGGATCACCTGAGGTCAAGAGCTCGAGACCAGCGTGGCCAACATGGTGAAACCCCGTCTCTACTAAAAATACAAAAATTAGCCAGGCATGGTGGCATGTGCCTGTAATCCCAGCTACTCGGGAGGCTGAGGCAGGAGAACCACTTGAACTCAGGAGACGGAGGTTGCAGTGAGCCGAGATCCCGCCACTGCACTCCAGGCTGGGCACAAGAGTGAGACTCCATCTCAAAAAAAAAAAAAAAAAAAGTCCCGCCTGGCAAAGGAAGTGGCGATCTTAGATTTCTATTGATGATAAGAATGTTACTCTATACAAAGGGAGTAACGAAGTAACAAAGGGACCAGTGTCTAAGCTAAGTATCTTTTATTAAGAAGAATCACATGCTTGGGGGATTAGTGGCTCAGGGTGAGGGGATGCCTGTAAAAGAAAATGACCATCCCATCCTTATGGCCAGGGCACATCCTGAAGCACCTTTGAGACCCATTTGGGCATAGCAGGGGGCTGTGATTGAAAGATTAATACCAAAGAACCTCTGAATGACTCGCCCTCCCCTGCCCACTGGAATCAGCTGGGAGCTTTAAAAATCTTGATGCCCAGGACTGACTCTGAATGGTAGCAATACCAGGAATTACATCACCTGGTATTAGCACCACACTGTACAGGCTACACGCACATTCAGACACGACCTTGCTTGTGCCTTTACTAAGCCTGGGTGGAGGTAGGCCAGGTATTGATGGATAGGAGGACACCAGGGTTCACAGGAGAGTAGTGATTTCTCCAGTCCTACAATGATCAGGTAGTCATGCTGAGTAACCTGGTAAATACTTGAAGAACTAATTAAACTTGAAGAAGATAAAAAGGCAAACCACAAGCCTATGTCTCCACTGGTTTCAGGTGTTTTCTTTCTCATCACCAGAAAGTCTGAAAATACACATTTGGTTTAAAACTAACCTGGATTTTTTATGAACTGCCAAAATGAGGCTTATGTCATGAACACATGTGCTGCCTTCATTCCTCCAGGATTTGGCACAGTCACAGTAGTCACGGATTGCTTCAGACATAGCTTGCCTCCGCAGATGATAAGGATGATTAGATTCCCCTTCCCTTCTCCACATAAGCAGCGGTGCCTGCGGCAGGGAAACAGGCATTTTGCTGACACCTTTCCCTCCAATTGCAAAAGCTGGCAGGGCCCCTTTGGGCTTTACCTGCAGGTTCTGGGTCCCTCCAGGAAAGCCCTCCCTGGAGAGCTAGGGTAACAAGACCTTTTGTCAGGAGAGTGCACTGATGTTCCTTTCTTCCCCAGCTGCCATTCTGGGTACGTTGGTGCACGCTGTGAGCATGCGGACCTCCTGGCCGTGGTGGCTGCCAGCCAGAAGAAGCAGGCCATCACCGCCTTGGTGGTGGTCTCCATCGTGGCCCTGGCTGTCCTTATCATTACATGTGTGCTGATACAGTGAGTACTTGCTGCCCCTAAGGCCAGGTCCCCTGCCCACCTCCCCTACCAGGGACATCCGCAGTATATCCAGATAACAGGGCCACCTCAGCACAGCTTATTTCTGCGATGTCTGAGTGCTGTCAGGAAAGCTAAATGCTACTTTGATGACTGTTGGCATGGCATGGCAGCCAAGCTGCATGAAAGCCTCGTGCATCCTGGGCGGATCCCCAGCTGGGGGGTTGGTGCACTGTGGAGGCCAGTGCAGAACCAAAGGCGTGCTTGTTCTTTCCACGGTTGTGTTGGAGTCTTCAGAATAGTGATGACATGGGCAGGTGCTCCAGAGAGGACTAGAGACAGCTCCTAGCCTCCTTCCATCAGCACCAGAAGTACTTCCTCTCTGCAGAAGTCACTTTGCAAATACATGTCGAGGGCCATTGTTGCTGTTACAGGCTGATGACCATCATTCTGCACAGCCCTTCCTCTTTGTCCACTTCTCTGCCCCTCCTCATCCTCCAAAACTCAGTTGCTGTGTTGTATCTTCCAGGAAGCCTCCCTGGGGCCTAGACCAGGAGAGACCTTTTCAGGTGTGTCCTGGCCCCATTTGCTTGCCCATATTTCCTGACTGGACTGCTGTGCAGGGTCAGAGACCCTGGGAATACAGTGCAATATTCCTAGCATTTGGAACTATGCCAGATTTATTCCCTGGAACTATCTAAAGTCTGAGTCTTAGGGGATTTATTAGGTTGGTGCAAAAGTAATTGCAGTTTTCACCATTACTTTTTAAGGCCAAAACCACAATTACTTTTGCACCAACCTAATATACCTAATTGGATATGCACAAAGAAGTCACAGAACAGTTAAAGGCTGCCATTCAATTCAGTGTAGGTTAACTCATGGTGGAGACAGTCAGTGGATGGGCCCCTCTGGCAAGGTTGTGGTCAGTAGCTACAGGTCGATGCAAGAAGCCAGACTTACACCCTCCAAGGTTGCCTAAGATTTGGACAGATAAACAAACTGTCCCTTTGGTTTGTGGCTATCGAGACATCTGAAACACATGGCCCTGGTTCTGGTAACAATGAGGCACCCGTTAGAGCCCCAGCTTGTTGACAGTAGCCACAACCTGCTCACATCCTTCTCCTGGAACAACCTGCTCACATCCTTCTCCTGGACCAAGGCAGCACTGAGTGGTGAGGTTTGAGGTCTGAGCTGGGCTGGCCTTTCCCTCCCCACCAAGCAGTATCCATTCTGCTTCCAGGGGCCTTGGAAAAACATGTTTGCTGGGAGAAGACAAGTAGCTCTGGTTCAGACTGGGCCACAGCCCAGGCTCTGTCACTCAGAAGGACCCTCCTTGAGGAGCCAGGAGCAAGCTAGTGGGCTGCCAGCCTTGCTTCTCATGGCCAGTAGCTGTGTGTGCTGCCCCATCCTTCCATTGTCCTGTGTCTATGGCCAGGAGGGCCACAGGGACTT
This sequence comes from Pan troglodytes, assembly GCF_028858775.2. Classification (NCBI taxonomy): domain Eukaryota; kingdom Metazoa; phylum Chordata; class Mammalia; order Primates; family Hominidae; genus Pan; species Pan troglodytes. The sequence continues at coordinate 52,269,694 of NC_072410.2, forward strand.
AGAAACAAGACTGGTGGCCCACATGGGCCTCCCCAGAGGGACCTAAGAGCTAATTTTGGCAGATTGTCTGGAAACAGGAATGATCTAGATGCCTAGACAGCATCTCTCATTTCCAGGGAGGCGGCCAGTCCCAACTCCTGTGTCCCTTCCCAGCCTTGGTCTCCCTGCCAGAGACCAAGTTCAGAATCCATGAGCCAGAGACTAAGCTCTCACTCCTGCCAGGCTGCTGGCTTCCTGGGCTTAGGGCCCTCCTGAGTTGCAGGGTCCAAATTGGGACCAGCTTGTCCCATGCTGGAGGGATCTAGAGGCCTTGATCCCATTGCCCGGGAATGCTCCTATCTGGGAAGTGACAAGGACAAGTCCACCTGGCTGGCTGTGAGAAAGTAGTCATTGATGGCTCTGGAACCAAGGCCTTTAGAGCCCCCTGGCATGGGATGTGCTGTTTCCAGCCCAGACTCTGCAACTCAGAAGGGCCTCGTGCCCAGGCACACTGCTCTGGGCTCCCGGTTTTCACCTGTAACATAAGCAGCTTGGGCAGGAAGGTCTCAGAGCCTCCTCCTTAGCCCTGCTGTCCAAAGATTCAGGGGCTCCAGTAACCTTTGCAGCTTCTCACTGCAGGACAGTGCCAAGACAGGGGCTGGGATGGGAATCGTGAAATGCCCACCAGATACCAAGAGAGAAGCCCAGCAACAGGCTTATTTCTTCATCTCTGCCACCTGGCTCACCTTAGGAAATTTCTCCTAACTCCAACCCTAGCCCAGGGATACATAAATTATATACAAATTAGGGTTAGAATGAGTGGAAACAAAGTTCTCCACGATAGCCCAAGGGAAATGGCTGGCAGTGTCTGTGGGGAACTCATCTCTCACTCAGTGCTTTCTCTTCTGTTCTTTTGGGGCTTTTTTTTTTTTTCATGCAAAGTCTGAAAACTCTCCATTCCTGCCCACAGAGGGAGGCAGGAGCCTTTATAACCCTGATGCCTCAGGACTCCGGGTCACACAGGTTTACAGAGAGGGTAGATGTTCCAAAACTAGAGAATTTTAGTCCTGAAAGCAGGATTCAAAGCCATTGAGATCCATAACTCACTCTTCCATTTTTTCCCATGGGTCAATTCAGCCATCCAAGTTCCTTGTTCTGCTACTGGCAATACCAGATGAATAACCTCTTCCTAAACCCTCACAGCCCTGCCAGCTGGAGGTGGCCCCTTTATCCCAGTCCTTTGTCCCAATTCTGAGGCCATTACACTTGTGGAATTACCCACCTGGTTCTTTATCAAGAAAGCCGAGTGGAGGACCAGTTCTCTCTGACAGCTGGGGAAGCTGGAGCCAGGTCAGCTTGCAGAAACAGAGCAAATACTTTAGGGTAGCCAACAGATGCTTTTGTTGTTGGCCAGCATCTGCCCCAAAAAAACACTGCCCTACAATGCCCTCAGCCCCCTATGGTGCCTGTCCCTCTAGAAGCCCCCATGGGGAGCTGGTTTAGAGCTGGAGCTGCCCAGCAGGCCCCTAGGGCAGATGCTGTACCACCCTGGCCCTCCTGCCAGGCTCCCGCCCAGACTGGGTCCTCTGTGTCTTTGCAGCTGCTGCCAGGTCCGAAAACACTGTGAGTGGTGCCGGGCCCTCATCTGCCGGCACGAGAAGCCCAGCGCCCTCCTGAAGGGAAGAACCGCTTGCTGCCACTCAGAAACAGGTAAGGAGACTCTTCTCTGGTGGGAGACACTATTGGGTGGAGAAAACGACCACCTTCTCCAAGTCAGGGCAGAAGTTCCTGGAGTATGAAGCAGGAAGAGGGGAGAAAAGGAAGAGACTGTTTCATTCTACCAAGTCAGGTTTAGTTTATTCATAGGTGCCTTTTACTTAGTAGGGACCCCTTACATCCTGGCTGGTGGCTGTGGGACCTTTGACAAGTTACTCACCTCTCACAGCCTCAGAGTTTTTTTGTTTTGTTGTTTTGTTTTGTTTTTTGAGATGGAGTCTTACTCTATCACCCAGGCTGGAGTGCAATGGCGTGATCTCAGCTCACTGCAATCTCCACCTCCCAGTTTCAAGTGATTCTCCTGCCTCAGCCTCTCGAGTAGCTGGGATTACAGGCTGCCCACCACCACACCCAGAAAATTTTTGTATTTTTAGTAGAGACGGGGTTTCACAGTATTGGCCAGGCTGGTCTCAAACTCCTGACCTCAGGTGATCTGCCTGCCTCGGCCTCCCAAAGTGCTGGGATTACAGGCGTGAGCCACTGTGCCCGGCTTACCCTCGGTTTTCTTATTCTTAAAAAGATGTGCAAATTGGAGGAGTACTGATATAAAATACCTAGTATAGTTTATCACCCCATTGTAGGCACTCAAGAGATGTTCATTCTCTTTCCCTTGAGAAAGTCACTTCCCCTTTTTCATCTGTAAAAGGAGGAATTTGGCCTATGAAAGGTCTCTAATGACCTTAAAACCCTTAGATCCTATGATCTTCATTAAGTTTACCTTGTTTCCTGGATATTTTCGCCAACATCCATGAAGACATCAGGATGTGGGGCCCAGCTTGCACCTCAGGAGCCTCCTCGGAGCATCAGTGGCTCTGTGCTTGTGGAGGTGAAGAGTCCTTCATCCAAACAGGGCCGGAAAAGTCTCACACCGGCCAGCTTTTCAGGGATTCAGTTTTGACCAAGAGAGCCCATCGTAAAGTTCTTCTTGAGGACATAGTGGGTCAAGAGACAGTCATTAAAGCGAATCCACCCAGAGGTGTCCTTCCCTAGTAAACAGTTGGCGTTCAGAAGTTCCAGGGTCCATGGAGAGGGTAGGGAGGAAGGCTGCTGGGAGGCTGGACACATGTGCATTCATTAGATCTCATGGTCATCTGGAGGGAGCTGAAGGCCCAAGAACATATGTGTTTGTTCTTTATTTCAATAACCATAGTCATCGTGCACAGTAAGGGAGCACACAGAGAGTGCGGGAGCGGCACTTGAGATTTAGGAGCCACAGCTCTTGAGGATGCAAATCCATTCAGCCTTACAGTGGTCTTAGGAAGAGGATGGCTCATGAGTGATGTGGGTAAACTGAGTCTGATGATAGCCTGCTTGGGTCCCACTGGGAATCAGTGGGCGAGTGAGTGAGGATGAGAACCAGGGCCTCTAAAGCCCCCTCTCAACATCTCCTTTCAGCTACCTTGGGCTAATCTATTGAGCTAATGAAGGTAAATATTTTTATTTTTTCTTTTAGCACCAATAGAAAAATGTTTTTAATCTTTTAAGAAAATTTGTAATAGATTCTGTAGCATTTGTAATAGATTCTGTAGCATTTGTCTGAACCTAACAGAGTCATTTGGGGTGGAGTAAGTTTCTTGTTAATGTCACTTCTTCTCTACCCACATTTAAGAAGTTAGCTCTAAGCCTGGGGATGGGTCTGGCCTTTAGAGATGGCCACCTGGGCTGAAGTCCCTCTCCCTCAGATGGTGCATATCACAACCTCATATAGCACCCGTCAGGCCTGCTGGGCCTAAAGGATGGGTGAACCAGGGTTACTCACCTGTGAGCACCTCCAGAAGAACCACGGCAAGGACCTAGAGAGATGTCCAGGCTAAGCTGAACTCAGGAACTGAGGACGGTCCATGCTGCCTCACCACGACAGACACAGAGGATACCCTCAGGGCCCAGCCGCTGAAAAATAAATGGGTCCATTCTTGTATGGCCTCAGGGGAAGCCTTTCTGCCACCAGAGCCCTGGACTAGGGCTGCCCACCAAGCCACCCCTTACAGGAGCTGACTGCAGGCCAGATTAAAATGAGACCCTCACAACAGGGGGCATCCCCCCACTCCCCCCCATCTGCCTTCCTTCTGCTATCACTCACTCACTCACTCACTTTCAATCAGTCTCTCTAGCTTCCTTTGGCACTGAAAGCACAATGTCAGAGGTTGCGGTCCCTGAGACTGAACCAGCAGAATTTGGACTCGGGCCTAACTGCCCGAGAGAACTTGGTGACATTGGCTCTGCCATCTCCAAGTCTCTTTCCTAAGCTTATTTTCCCAACGTGGCCAGGGTGTGGCCCACAGTGCTTAACCTGTTTTTCCTTCCTGCCAGTGGTCTGAAGAGCCCAGAGGAGGAGTTTGGCCAGGTGGACTGTGGCAGATCAATAAAGAAAGGCTTCTTCAGGACAGCACTGCCAGAGATGATGCCTGGATGTGCCGCAGACCTTCCTACTTGGCCTGTAATCACCTGTGCAGCCTTTTGTGGGCCTTCAAAACTCTGTCAAGAACTCCGTCTGCTTGGGGTTATTCAGTGTGACCTAGAGAAGAAATCAGCAGACCACGATTTCAAGACTGGTTAAAAAAGAACTGCAAAGAGACGGACTCCTGTTCACCTAGGTGAGGTGCGTGCATCAGTTGGTGTCTGAGTCCACATGTGTGCAGTTGTCTTCTGCCAGCCATGGATTCCAGGCTATATATTTCTTTTTAATGGGCCACCTCCCCACAACAGAATTCTGCCCAACACAGGAGATTTCTACAGTTATTGTTTTCTGTCATTTGCCTACTGGGGAAGAAAGTGAAGGAGGGGAAACTGTTTAATATCACATGAAGACCCTAGCTTTGAGAGAAGCTGTATCCTCTAACCACGAGACCCTCAACCAGCCCAACATCTTCCATGGACACATGACATTGAAGACCGTCCCAAGCTATCGCCACCCTTGGAGATGATGTCTTATTTATTAGATGGATAATGGTTTTATTTTTAATCTCTTAAGTCAATGTAAAAAGTATAAAACCCCTTCAGACTTCTACATTAATGATGTATGTGTTGCTGACTGAAAAGCTATACTGATTAGAAATGTCTGGCCTCTTCGAGACAGCTAAGGCTTGGGAAAAGTCTTCCAGGGTGCGGAGATGGAACCAGAGGCTGGGTTACTGGTAGGAACAAAGGTAGGGATTCAGAAGTGGTGCCATTGAAGCCACAAAGCCGGTAAATGCCTCAATACGTTCTGGGAGAAAACTTAGCAAATCCATCAGCAGGGATCTATCCCCTCTGTTGGGGAGAGAGGAAGAGTGTGTGTGTCTACACAGGATAAACCCAATACATACTGTACTACTCAGTGATTAAATGGGTTCACTTCCTCGTGAGCCCTCGGTAAGTATGTTTAGAAATAGAACATTAGCCACGAGCCATAGGCATTTCAGGCCAAATCCATGAAAGGGGGACCAGTCATTTATTTTCCATTTTGTTGCTTGGTTGGTTTGTTGCTTTATTGTTAAAAGGAGAAGTTTAACTTTGCTATTTATTTTCGAGCACTAGGAAAACTATTCCAGTAATTTTTTTTCTTCATTTCCATTCAGGATGCCGGCTTTATTAACAAAAACTCTAACAAGTCACCTCCACTATGTGGGTCTTCCTTTCCCCTCACCCTCAAGAGAAGGAGCAATTGTTCCCCTGAGCATCTGGGTCCATCTGACCCATGGCGCCTGCCTGTGAGAAGCAGTGGGTCCCTTCAAATACATAGTGGATAGCTCATCCCTAGGAATTTTCATTAAAATTTGGAAACAGAGTAATGAAGAAATAATATATAAACTCCTTATGTGAGGAAATGCTACTAATATCTGAAAAGTGAAAGATTTCTATGTATTAACTCTTAAGTGCACCTAGCTTATTACATCGTGAAAGGTACATTTAAAATATGTTAAATTGGCTTGACATTTTCAGAGAATTTTGTCTTCCCCTAATTCTTCTTCCTTGGTCTGGAAGAACAATTTCTATGAATTTTCTCTTTATTTTTTTTTTATAATTCAGACAATTCTATGACCCGTGTCTTCATTTTTGGCACTCTTATTTAACAATGCCACACCTGAAGCACTTGGATCTCTTCAGAGCTGACCCCCTAGCAACGTAGTTGACACAGCTCCAGGTTTTTAAATTACTAAAATAAGTTCAAGTTTACATCCCTTGGGCCAGATATGTGGGTTGAGGCTTGACTGTAGCATCCTGCTTAGAGACCAATCAATGGACACTGGTTTTTAGACCTCTATCAATCAGTAGTTAGCATCCAAGAGACTTTGCAGAGGCGTGGGAATGAGGCTGGACAGATGGTGGAAGCAGAGGTTCCCTGCGAAGACTTGAGATTTAGTGTCTGTGAATGTTCTAGTTCCTAGGTCCAGCAAGTCACACCTGCCAGTGCCCTCATCCTTATGCCTGTAACACACATGCAGTGAGAGGCCTCACATATACGCCTCCCTAGAAGTGCCTTCCAAGTCAGTCCTTTGGAAACCAGCAGGTCTGAAAAAGAGGCTGCATCAATGCAAGCCTGGTTGGACCATTGTCCATGCCTCAGGATAGAACAGCCTGGCTTATTTGGGGATTTTTCTTCTAGAAATCAAATGACTGATAAGCATTGGATCCCTCTGCCATTTAATGGCAATGGTAGTCTTTGGTTAGCTGCAAAAATACTCCATTTCAAGTTAAAAATGCATCTTCTAATCCATCTCTGCAAGCTCCCTGTGTTTCCTTGCCCTTTAGAAAATGAATTGTTCACTACAATTAGAGAATCATTTAACATCCTGACCTGGTAAGCTGCCACACACCTGGCAGTGGGGAGCATCGCTGTTTCCAATGGCTCAGGAGGACAATGAAAAGCCCCCATTTAAAAAAATAACAAACATTTTTTAAAAGGCCTCCAATACTCTTATGGAGCCTGGATTTTCCCACTGCTCTACAGGCTGTGACTTTTTTTAAGCATCCTGGCAGGAAATGTTTTCTTCTACATGGAAAGATAGACAGCAGCCAACCCTGATCTGGAAGACAGGGCCCCAGCTGGACACACGTGGAACCAAGCCAGGGATGGGCTGGCCATTGTGTCCCCGCAGGAGAGATGGGCAGAATGGCCCTAGAGTTCTTTTCCCTGAGAAAGGAGAAAAAGATGGGATTGCCACTCACCCACCCACACTGGTAAGGGAGGAGAATTTGTGCTTCTGGAGCTTCTCAAGGGATTGTGTTTTGCAGGTACAGAAAACTGCCTGTTATCTTCAAGCCAGGTTTTCGAGGGCACATGGGTCACCAGTTGCTTTTTCAGTCAATTTGGCCGGGATGGACTAATGAGGCTCTAACACTGCTCAGGAGACCCCTGCCCTCTAGTTGGTTCTGGGCTTTGATCTCTTCCAACCTGCCCAGTCACAGAAGGAGGAATGACTCAAATGCCCAAAACCAAGAACACATTGCCGAAGTAAGACAAACATGTATATTTTTAAATGTTCTAACATAAGACCTGTTCTCTCTAGCCATTGATTTACCAGGCTTTCTGAAAGATCTAGTGGTTCACGCAGAGAGAGAGAGAGTACTGAAAAAGCAACTCCTCTTCTTAGTCTTAATAATTTACTAAAATGGTCAACTTTTCATTATCTTTATTATAATAAACCTGATGCTTTTTTTTAGAACTCCTTACTCTGATGTCTGTATATGTTGCACTGAAAAGGTTAATATTTAATGTTTTAATTTATTTTGTGTGGTAAGTTAATTTTGATTTCTGTAATGTGTTAATGTGATTAGCAGTTCTTTTCCTTAATATCTGAATTATACTTAAAGAGTAGTGAGCAATATAAGACGCAATTGTGTTTTTCAGTAATGTGCATTGTTATTGAGTTGTACTGTACCTTATTTGGAAGGATGAAGGAATGAATCTTTTTTTCCTAAATCAAGACTGGAGTGTTTCTTTAATGAGATTAGGATATTGCTCAAGGAAATGAAGACTTTTCTCTGCAAATATGAATGATGAGGAAAAATTAGATGATCTTTTGCAAAATGTGGAAATCCTATAATTAACCATAGTTGATCCCTGTCTCCTTGAAGAATTCAAGTTCTCTGAAGCTCTTCCCAGTATATAAGTACTTAGTAGACTATGTGTCCAATAATGCTAATTGATGTGGTGGAAAATATATACAACCTCTGCCACTGCAGGAATTGAAATCTGGTCAAGAAGACAGACTGATACGCTAAGAATAATTCAGGACTATTTCTAGACAATACAAATAAGCGATGAAATTATAAGGTAGAGCATATATGTTAACAGCTGTGGTTCTCAAAGCATGGTTCCAGACCTGCAGCATTGGTATAACCTGTGAACTTGTTAGGAATGCAAATCTTTGGGCTCCAGCCCAGACCTACTATACTGTGGGGGTGCTCCATACTCTCTCTGCCCTCTGGGTGATTCTAATACATGCTCAAAATTTTTATATATTTTTTAATTTTGTAGAGAGGCGGGGTCTCCCTGTGTTTTCCAGGCTGGTTTCAAACGCCTGGGCTCAAGCAATCCTCCACCTTGGCCTCAGAGTTCTGGGATTATAGGCGTGGACCACTGCGCTTGGCTGATGCTCAAATTTAAGAACTACTGTGCTATAGGATTCAGTGAAGGGACAACTTAGTGTTGAGCTACAGTTTTATGGAAAAGCTTTGAAAAGGCTTTGCAGAAGAAGTGAAACAGAGTTTACCTCTTGGAGTTCAAATGTAATAGCCATCAGAAGGTGTAGCCTTGAATGAAGGGCCGCATTTATCTGGATCTTCTCTGCTCAGCCTAGTTGAAGGAAAAAAAATAGATCTGTCCATCTCCCACCATACCCCTGGGCTCACCCACCCCTGTTCCCTACCACCCAGTCTCTAATTATAAGGAATTGTTCTAAAACTGTCAACCGGATCTTACAAGCCCATAGTAAGGCCTCTGCACTTTTTTTTTTTTGAGATGGCGTCTCACTCTGTCACCCAGGCTGGAGTGCAGTGGTGTGATCTCGGCTCACTGCAACCTCTGCCTCCCGAGTTCAAGCAATTCTCCTGCCTCAGCCTCCAGAGTAGCTGGAACTACAGGTGTGCGCCACCACGCCCAGCTAATTTTTGTATTTTTAGTAGAGATGGGGTTTCGCCATGTTGCCCAGGATGGTCTCAATCTCTTGACCTTGTGATCCACCCGCCTCGGCCTCCCAAAGTGCTGGGATTACAGGCATGAGCCACCGCATGAGCCACCCAGCCAGGCCTCTGCACTTCTAACCTGTGGGTGGGATTCACATATGCAAAATAGGAAGCGCTCACAGAGAAGTGGAGGGTGAAATCGTTGCTGCACAGTATAAAATCCTGGGCCCCAAAGAAGGTTCTACTCTTTGTAGGGAGGGACGAGCATGTGGAGCTTGCTGTCCAGACCCCAGAGGGCTTAGGATCAGCCAAGCTTGCAGAAAGATGGAAACTCAAGGAATTCTTCATCCCAAGCTCCCTGGCCTGGCATCTGGCCCTCAATAAAGTCTTTCCCTACCTCTTAAGAGAGAGTGGGGAGACTTGCTACCCAAACCTGGTCTTCCTCCTCATGACCCTATTCAGTCTTTAGAGACATCTCCAGGCCTTCTTCCTAACCAGTGGGATTTTTCACTAGTCCCCATTTTTTCCTCCTCCTTCCCAATTTCTAAGCCATCTACCTGCCAAGGCTGCCTGCCTGCCAGAACCAAGGTCCAGTGATTGCCCCTTGTCCTGGTCAGGTGCACTGAACTGTCTGGGGTGGGGAGGACCCATCCCAGGAAAAAGCACCGATCAACTTTGAATCAAGCCAGACCTTTCCTCATCCAGTTGACTTGCAGTTGACAACTTGAAAGCCATGTTCTGGATGCTTTGGGTCTAGCCTTTTTGGATCCTGTTGGCCCAAACTTCAGACCCCTATCTTTCCTAGTTGCCCTGACTTATGCCTGGCTGTTTGGGGACATTTGAGTATAACCCTGGCCTTGCTTCCTCTCTAGCTCAGAGCTTCACTACCAGCACTTTTTTCCCCCTGACTCCTGAAACCTCTCTTCCGCAACTGCTTTCTGCAGGACTTGCTACTTCCAGCAGGCTCTGAGGTTTCCACCACAGCCTTTCACCTCCAGAAGTCAGGAGTGAATTGCTTGCAGTCACAGAAGCTGTGTCTAGCGATGCCTGTTTCATAGCATGGTGTCTGTCACCCAAGATCAATAAGGAATTTGAATATATGGGGATGGACCTTAGGCATCACTTTAAAAATCTCTCCAGGTGATTCTAATCCATACCCTACCTCCCTCTCGAATACACCAGGCCCCAGGGAGCAGGTGGCATGGGAGAAGTGTGATGCCTGGAGCTAAGAGTACCTGGTGCTCACCCAGCGCACCCCACCCTGGCCCATCCTCAAGGAGATTCCTTACTATCCAACAGATGTTCACCTCTGGGGAGACAGAAGCTTGGGCCTCCTCTCAAGTGGGATTGCCTAAGGCAGAGAAGTGAGAAATCTCCTGTGGGTACTCCTGTAAGGAGTGCCTTGTGGCTGGGGCTTGAGGTCATAGGTCATGCACAAGTGGGCA